>NC_090647.1:160733402-161435902 GCF_040937935.1 Hyperolius riggenbachi | reverse complement strand
ATTGGCTTTGGAAGTGCTCATTCAAACTTGCAAGCACTTTGATTGGCTTTGTGAACACATGTTCGAATCAGCCAATCACGGATCAGTGGTTGACCGACGCGTACGCGCATGCATGTGACCGTGCACAGCGGAGAAATAAATATGAGTCACTTATCTACGCCCCTGTGATCCTTGAATGAATTTTTAAGGGGCGTAGATAAGCGTGGCAGAGGTTGTCAAGTGGTTAAAATACAGAGCATGGTTTGTACATGGCACATGACAAAAAATGATGCAATGTTATAAAAAAAAAAAAAAAGAGACGCTATATAACTGAAAATATGAGACTTTTTTCTTTGCTATTAATGTTCTATTCCTTATCCGTACTACACATACACTTCATTGCATCATAAGGGGTTTTTTTGTTTCAGGTCTGCTCTAACATATGCCTTAAAAGCCAACTATTGCGAAAAATTGTAAAATTCTAAATACATACACATGGAAGAACATTTATACCAGAGTAAAATGCACTATAAATTGCTTTTTTCCTTCCAAAAGAGAGTGAAAATCCAACAGATCTATCAGGTTTTGTAAAATACCATATCATGGGGGATTCTCGGTTATTCATTTACAAAAAAGCACTTGTTCAGTCCAACTACCAAAACAGTGTGCAAATGAGTAGGAATAGCTTGCTGACATCTTTGCATGGATTCTTCCCAACAAAGCAAGTGGTTTCAGAGCTGTGCACTGGCCACGTAGTGTCTGAGTTGGTGCATCGCTATAGTAGTATTACTATAGTCCGCGGCCCACGCATTGGTTATTTGGAGTTAAGGCAACTGGTGAAACCCGAATCACTTCTCCCTCCAAGTTGCTATGACTTGGAGGGGGAATAGTATTTCACACCGCTGAGAATTTGAGCGGCAGCACAGTGAGCAGTCATTTGGCTACCTAACTCCCTAGTGGCATACATATGCATGTGCCCTCTCCAAGGAGTGCTTTTGTAAAGGTAATACTGAGAATCTTCCATGAGGAGATGGATTAGTCCAAAATCCATCAGATGGGTTAGATTTTTACTACCTATAACTGACAGTAACATAGGAAGAAAGTAATTTATAGTGTATTTTATTCTGGAAGAAATTTACATTTTAGATGTATGTTTTTAAAATTTTCCATGATAGTAGTTCTTTAAATTCTATTTTACATTATTCAGCACAGTCTCTTATTTAGATGTTTCAAACCCTAGACAAAAGGACATAAATCTTATAGTTTAACTAAAGTTTCTTTATGTACACTTTCTCTTTAACTAAACTTTTTAGATGTTAACATCATGAACTTGGAGACAATGTGAAATTCACTTGGGAAATAAAAGGAAAAAAAAAACTGGATTCTTCAATCTCTTTTTATTCTGTTTTTTTATATGATTGTTTTTCAGCGCTATATTGTTTTTACAGCAGTCGGGATTTAAGAGAACCATTAAAAAGTATGCATGTGCAGACACTCTATCTTTTCTTAGTACCAATAGCTTTAAGGCAGTCACCAGCTGAAGGAGAAATATAATGACTGAAACTGTATAAAAATGTAAATGCTGATATGAAAAAGTATGCTGGTAACACAAGAACATTAGCGCATTAGTAGCATTGAATGACACTTAAGTCATTTCCCTGGGACGCTCCATTTGGACTGTTTTCAATTTAAAATGACATTTTTATTACCATAACTGATAGCAGGTGTTTGTGAGAAAATCGATTAGTATGCAGGCATGGAAATTACTTCTCCCAAATGAATTGCACAGCCTGTAATATAGGACAAAAATTGAGTGGCAAAGTGCAAAAGGCCATAAAACATGTGCCAGCAACATTATGTGTAGAAATTATCTAGCTTAAGGGAAAAAAACATATAGGAAAATGGCAATGCCCTATCTGCAGACTGCGATTTCCTCTCCTCTGCCATTTAGCTCTTGATTATTTTTGTGCAACCCATCATTTTATAATACAATGCTGTGTTCCTTGGAAGACGAGAGAATGCCATTATGAGGAACAGATGTTCGCAAAAGAAATACACTCACTTCTTCTTGCATTCTTGTCTTGAACAATGCCTCTGATTTCAATGTTGGATGAAGTTATCTCCTTTTCGATGGTGCACTGCAGTGCAGAACATGACCTAATAATCAGCTATGAGCAATGGAAGAGGCAAATGCAACTCTAGCCTTAGCTCAGAATGAACATTTGCTTTAGCTAAAACATGCTGCTACTGTCCAATATCAAAGCAGAGCTCCAGCAAGCACCCCTTTTAGGGACATTTCTAAAACAAACAACTCCGTTAAAATAAAATAAAATAAAAATGTAAAGAATAAGGTATTCTGGCATGACTCACATCCTAATTTGTCCTCCTAAACATTCTAGTATATGAGAGTCACGACTAGGGATGAGGCAGTTTTGTTCTGTAATTTGGATTTCTGCATTATGTCTACATCTCACGACAGCAAATCAGGAAGATTTGTACTTTGAAGAATAAGGACTGATACTTGTCAGACTCACCGTGCTGGGCCGCGGCATCCGGTTTCCCGTGGTGCACGTCGGGTCTGTTGTCTACGTCCTGGGTGGACCCGGCGGGCTCTTGCGTCCGGACGTACGCGTGCACGTGTACCCGGATACAGTTCCAGTATTGGCGCGTCCGCGTTCCTATTGCGGACGTTTGTACGCATCAGCGGATGCGTGAGATTCAAATCTCGTGCCCAAACGGGGCTCTATAAAAGCCTCTTCCGCCCTGTAGTAAGTGCTGACAGTTCGTTTCAGCTAGTTCCTGTGTTGCCAGCGTTCCTGGTGTACTTATTGTGATTGACTTCTGGTTTCCTGACTCGGCTTGCTATTGACTACTCCTGATCTCTGGTATCCTGACCCTCGGCTTGTTCCTGACTACGCTTGCTTTGCCGGCCTGTCTCTCCGATCGAGATTGTTCTCCACCTGCCTCGACCTCTGGCCTGTTTCCCGACTACGATCCTCTGCTACCTGCCCACGACCTCTGGCTTGTTATTTGACGACGGTAGATCATCTTCTAAGTCTCCACACTGTAGTGTCGCCTGTTCTCTAAACCACTGTTGGGGTAACCTGGAGTGCAACCTGGTGGGCACTAGGCAGCGAAGTCCAGCGTCTCCACTAGGGGGACGCTGGTGACGACCCATGGTCACTTCTCTGGGAAACCCTCGCCTCAGTGGTGCGGTCAACAGGCTTTTTTTTTTTTAAACAAATTTTATTGATTTTATCCCATATAACAGCAATTCAGGAATTTGACTGTCACGTAGTGAACAAACAGTTACATTGCCAAGATCTAGGCCGCATTTAGCCTTATCATTACAAACATACATCCGTCCACAATGTGTTATAACAAATTTTGTTTACATTCCTGATTCCTCCCACCCCTCCCTCAACCCCCCCCCCCCCCCACCTTCTGTCATCTCTAAGGCAAAACATTAAATGTTTATAATCTAGTTGGAAAGTGAAATGTCCAAGCGGCCCAAAGTTCCCTGGATGTGATTTGTCAGGTACCATTTGGTATAGGTGAAAGGCTCCATGATATCTTTAATTTCCAAATCTGAGTATGATGCCAAAATAAAGGTCCTCCATTTTTTGAAGAAGTTCGCTGTCTTTCTGTCTTTCTGTACGGTTGCTTCTAGTCTATCCTGATTAAAAAGATGGAATAATTCTTCTTTTACATCCCAGAGCATTGGATTGCTGGGATAGATCCATTTATTAAATATGGCTTTGCGTGCCGCAATCCCAAGCTTACTTGGGATTTGATGTTTATGTGGGTCAATTTCTAGATTTGGAGGTGTGATATAGTTAAAAAGACATGCTATTGGGCAACAGTCCAACCGATTTTTACAGACAGAATCGATATATAACAACACCTCTTGCCAGAAGGTGGTAATTGCTGGGCATGACCAAAGACAATGGAATAAGTCTGCGTTTTGTAGTGAGCACTTAGGACATCTCGGAGAATAATGCGCAGGGGGGATACGGTACTTTATATTAAATGCGTATTTCGCTCTATGAATTAATTTGAGTTGTGACTCCCTCAATGTCTCCCCTGGTATAATTTTGTGCACTAGTCTGTAACCCTCTAATATTTTTTCCTCGAGTTTTTCCGTTGGAATGTCCTTTTGCCATTTGGTTAAATTGTTCCTAGCTTTCGTTTCTATATTTATTGCCTGTAATCTTGAGTGCATTTCAGCTAGCGATAATTGATGCATATGGGGCGAGATCAATTTATCAAAAGTGTTTAGGGCTACCACTGATGATATATCATTAATTTTGCTCCGTATGTGTGATCTTATTTGGCAATAATAGAGAAAATGGCTTCTGGGAATCCCAAATTTAGCTCTTATCTCCTGGAAGGTCATAAATCTCCCCCTGCGCAGATCACAGATCTGGCCCAAGTGCTCGAGCCCTTTCTCACTCCAACTCAGAAATCCTCCATGCATAATGCTTGCAGTAAAGCCAGGAAGTCCCCAAAATGGCATGTATTTTGAGATCTGCTGAGGTACCCGATATATTTTCCTTAGCTCCCTCCAGGCGTCAACAGGCTTCTTTGCAATCCTAACAATACTGTTCCTATAAACTATAAACCCCGATGTTTTTTGAACTTTTGTGTGCATATCTGAATATAGGATTGGGGTGGAACTCTACTACTGTATATTTATCTAGTCTATACATTTCTATCGTTACCATATTGGTCTTCTGATAAAGTTGCTCAATAAGTTGCCAAATGACCACAAAATAGACATTTCTGAAATTCTTTTTATTTTATTATTCAACCACTTATCCCGCCTGCAGCTACAGAACTACGCTCCGCAAGACTTCAGTTCCCGCAAAGGGGCATAGATACGAGTCTTCTAGTTCTAACGTGCAGTGGGACATCTAGTGTCCAAATAGTAAAATTACACCCTAATACATTAGATCAAATAAAAATACATAAATTCCCCACTAAAATTAACCCCTTATCTCCCTCATTCTACCATAGCTACCAAAATAAATAATTTGTATATATATATATATATATATATATATATATATATATGACATCATTGGCGAATGAATGGAAGAGGAGCTGAAAGGTGAAAATTACTCTAATCCATTGTGGGAAAGAAAACCCTCAGTGGTGAAGTGGATAAGCATGGCTGGATTTTTAACTTGACCTTTTATATTATATACCAATATATATGAATGATTTCATGATGACAAGTGACCTGTGGCAATTCAGCTACTTACACATGTATCGCAGTTTTTAGAGCTCAAATTTAAAATATCCAGACATTAATTTCAATAAAGCTATCCTTTGAAAGGTTTTCTTTCGTAAAAGTTACATTTGGTGCCAATTATTATATTTATCTATTTTCATACTGCCAGCTAGAAAACTGATTTTTCAAAAGCAAACTCAGAGGTCCATAAGAACACCTAACCTACATGCTACAGAGGGAAAGCATTACAGCCAGTGAACTAGGGGTTTTAGGAGATCCAGATGACAGCCTCCAAAGCTTTCTAATAACGTGAAGAGGCATAACTAAGAGAAGTTGTACAGGTAATTTTGAAGTCCTGATTGAAGTTGTATAATGGTGTAAACAAGCCGGAGGCCTGGAACCCACTATAAAACGCTATTGCTTATCGCAATCACTAGCATTTTGTATGAGCGTTTTGTAAGCGATTTCATGAGCGATTTTGGTAGCGTTTTTTTTTAAAGTGTCAGCTGTTAGCCAGCAATTGTATAGCGATTAGTGATTTTAATTCTTATTGGTCCTTTCAATTAATTTGAACTTATTTACAGTGTGCAGTAATGTAAAAACGCTAGCAAAATCGCGTGTGTAGGTTTTGATGAGCGGTTATGCCAGCGTTTATATATTTTACATTGCAGAAACGCTAATGCTAATCGCTAAAAATGCTGCATGTCTTGCGTTTACAATTGTGGTAATCACTCCAGTGGAATTTGGCCTATCCATTAACATTAGCTGAGCCTTTTGAGAAATCGCTAGCGGTTTGAATTGCTCCCTAAATGCTCACAAAATCGCTCTAGTGGGTTCCAGCCCTAATAGGACATGCAAAAGAATTCCTGAGAACAGGAATTAGAGAAATCTTGCAGCCATGCATGAAGAGAGGATGAGGTTGATTCATCAGTTAAAAAACAACTTGCTCACGCTACGCACACTACGTGCGGCCATGCTGCATAGTGTGCGGTCCCTAGTTACGTGCGTGGTTTACCTAGTTATGTGTGCTCCTTTAAATACTCTGCACAGTGAAGCACTGCCAACGCATTGCTTCATTAGCATCTTGGTCCCGATACGTCATAGCGTGCACTCTTTAAAAGGAGTGTGCATAACTAAGTAAACAACGCTTGTAACTAGGGACCGCACGCTATGCAGGAAGGCCGCCTGTAGTGTGCTTAGTACGAGCAAGTTATTTTTTGTTTCAATCGTTTTTATTGAAGAAAAGTTTTGAAGGGGAAAGAACAATTTTACAGCATGACATTGCAGTCATAGGGATAAGCAAAAGCAATACAGTCATTTGATGCTAAACTTATTGTAACTCATACAATCATAAGACACTATTTATCATATATCACATAACTGAAGGATTAAAAACATTAATTCCCAGGTGTAATCAGGCAAAATGTCCGGGATGCAAACTTGCAGGATAACCCGACATCCGTCACTAGCCCCAATGGGGTCGGATGGGGACTAACCAACTGTATCTTGTCCAGTACCTTTGGCCATGAAACCTGTCTTTCAGCGAAGTCAGGTTTTGCTAACTAGCTAGCATAAGAATAGATCAAATCAGTTAGGTACTAACTGCAACAATGGATATAGACTGTAAACTGGAAAGAAGTGACTTTGTTTTAATTTAGCTGGCATTATAATATCGTGGTATGAAGATCTAGCATCCATAACTCCACAGTAAGATCTAAAATAAAAGGGATTCAGCGGATAAAACAAGGTGCAAAAAGAAGTTTAAGAGTGTAGGAAAGTAAGGATAGAGAAGGAAAAGGGAAAAGTCATAGAAAAGTTGTAGAAGTTCCGGAGACGAGAGATGCCCCAGCTGATCCTCCTTATACAAGTTATCCTTGCTTATGAGAAGTAACCATGACAAGGTCATTGATTACGCACCATCGCTATTTGTTCAGGGTTTAGTAAGTAGGTTATTAATGGGTCCCAGATTTTGTGAAAACTTTTCATATTGTCATTCATTCGGGCCCTCAATTTCTCGAAGAACAAGATATTGCCGAGCCTGTTCTTGACCGCATCAAATGAAAGAGATTGGGTGTTCCAGGCTGCCGCTATTTTGATTTTAGTTACAGTAAAGATAAAGTTGATGAGAGTATTTTGAGTAGGGGATAGATTGGGGTATGGACAGCCTAATAGGACATGGAGAGGATTCCGCGAAACAGGGGCATTGATTAGGGATGATGCCCAGGTACAGACCCTAATCCATAACCTTCTTACTTTTTTACAGTTTCACCATATGTGGGCAAAAGAACCCGTCATTCTACATCCCCTGAAACAATTTCCCGAGCATTTTTTATTGTACTTGGCCACCCTCTGGGGAACTAGGTACCATCTAAACAGTAGTTTGTAATTTATCTCAACCAGGTCAGCATTTATTGACGCCTTGGGGATGTTTTCCCAAATATCACACATATCAGTGTAGTCAACTTGTAAGCCCAATTCTCTTTCCCATTTAAGTATGTAGTCCGGTTTGTTTTGAGAGTGTGTGAGAGTGAGCTCCCTATATATGAATGAAATTACCCCCGATGCCTGTGGGTTAGAGTCACATATGTTTTCAAAAAAGGTCCTGCTCGTGAGGGATTCCGCATTTGCAATGTGTTGTTTCACAAAATGAGTAATTTGCATATAGCGAAACAACTCAGAGGGCGGGAGCGCGAACTTATCGCGGAGCAAGTTGTTTTTTAACTCGTGCTGCTAGAGCAGAGCAGATTGATGAATCAATCTGATAATGAGTTGGGGAATTTTAGTACTTTACAGAAAAAGTTCTATGTGTCATCACTGAGCTGAGCTCCACACTTTGCATCTGCACAAGCCACAGGCTGGTTCACACTATGAGCATTTTGGGTTTTTTTTGCTAATGTTTTTAAAAGGCGCTGTAAAAGCTATTGTGTATTGAAATTGCATGTGAGTGTTCTCACATGAGTGATGAGCTTTCTTTCCAATTGCAAGCGCTGGTCCTGCACCATTTTCCGAGTGATTGCGCTTCAATGTAAGGTGTAGGAAAAAAAATCGCAAATTGCTTTAAAAGTGCTTTTGACAGTTGAGCAGTTTTCAGGAAAATTTGCTTTAAAAGACATTCAGTTCTAGGTTAAAGAGTACACTACCTGTTTATCTGCGCGCACACACACACACACACAAAAATCACAAAACAAAAATGCATAAAAAATAATTTGCAAAAAAATGTAAATCACAAAAAAGCCAGTAATTGCTTCACAAAATCGCTTAGCGCTTTTGATTTGTAGTGTGAACTAGGCCTTACAGATCCCAACTCAACCCCTTCTAACTTGTTGTAACACATGAAACACAGTCTTTCAACTGGGTTTATAAAAGGCAAAGACATATGGGGTGGTCAACGTTTATGGCCCGTCAATGGGTTTGTGAAGGTGTCACAAAGGCTTATGCCCTGTGTGGATAATTGCTCCTACAGGAAGGTGTATTTCTGTACTGTCTAATTGCAATAGTACGCCAAATACTAAGTACTGTTGCCAAGATTCTAAGGAGGAGCAATTTGAACTTGATGACAGATTTAGAAACACTAGGTGGCTACAGACTGAAATGAAATATATTTTTTTTTAAAACACTTAAATCGCAAAATAACTTGTACAGTACCCATCTATATTTGTAGTAAGTGCATAATAAAAGTGAAATTTCCCTTTAAAATAATCCAGTCCAGGTTTTCAGGATCACAAAGGCTCTGCAGTGTTATTAAATTAGGGGTAGAGTTTATAAAGCCCTGCATAAGATTTGTATAGTAAATTCTCTATCACTGCAAGTAAAGTAAGCAATACAGATTTATTTAGCAATTTCTTAGTTTGAAATGTTTAGTCATTTTATGTGTTTTTTTCCTTAAATCAGTATGCAGGTCTTACTGAACTATATTTTGGGATAGTAAAAGATCTTTGAAGGTTCTTACATCACTTCAAAGAATCTGAAACAGCTTAAAATACAACGGTAGAATAGGATATACTTCATATATTGATTCCAGTTCTGAAAGAGTTCACACGATGGTCAAAGACTTGCCCAGTTTACTGTTACAAGGCAAGAAGAACCACAACTCACTTCCATAGGTCTCCAAATATGGCCAAATGTACAGATATATATATATATACACCGTATCTGCAGATAGACAGTATATGATAACCTGCTGGACTCCATCCAAGCAATCTCTGTATATACAGTTAGTGCTTTATACAAATGGAAAAATAAAGCAGCCTATAAACATTGGGAGCAGATCCCTGAATTTTCTTTGGGGTCCCTCTCCTTCCCCGAGCATTCGACTGGCTCATCAGTCAAATAATACAGGGGAAGTGTCTGTGGCCATGCATAAGGGAATCTACAGTGGACATATTTACAACTCTGAGATGCCCAGTTCAGAATCACTTATTCACCACTTAGTGAACATCCAGAAGAATGTGGGGAAGAGGCCCTGGAACAGGAGGGACCCCGAAAACATGGGAGTATCAGGTGTAAGTGTTCTTGTATCACCCTATTTTTATTTCAAACTTTCAGCACACTTCAGGTGTGTTGTAACTAAAGGCAGCCCTACAACCTGGGCACCATAGGGGGAGCTACTAAATAATTACAAAACAACAAAGAGAACCCAGCTAAAGATGGGTTTACACTGGCAACTGATAATAACAGAGGCAAACCACTTGACCACTTAGGGTTTTTTACCCCTTTAGGACCAGAGTAATTCTCACCTGTCAGCGCTCCTCCCATTCTTTTGCCAATAACTTATCCTCCCATTCTATTCACCAATAATCACTACTAATCACAACGAAATGATCTATATCTTGTTTTTTTTCACCACCAATTAGGCTTTCTTTGGGAGGTACATTATGCTAAGAATTATTTTATTCTAAATGCATTTTAAATTGGAATAATAAGGAAAAAAAATGAAAAAATTCATTATTTCTCCGTTTTCGGCCATTATAGTTTTGAAATAAAATGTTCTACTGTGGATAAAACCCACACATTTTATTTGCTCATTTGTCCTGGTTATTGCAACGTTTAAAATATTTCCCTAGTACAATGTATGGTGCCATGATTTTATTTGGAAATAAAAGGTGCATTTTTTCAGTTTTGCATCCATCACTATTTACAAGCCCATACATCAAAATATAACAGTAATATACCCTCTTGCCAAACATATTAAAAAAGTTCAGTTCCTAAGGCAACTTTTTATGTATTTTTTTATGTATGTTGTATTCTATACAAAAAAAAAAGGTCGGGTACTATGGGAGAGTGTGGGAGGGAAATAGTTAAATTTAGGATTCCATGTTGGTATTTTTATTAACTAAAATGCATTTTGATGTAAGTTGTCCTCACTCATTATTTCCGATTCACATACATAAGTACATGAATTGGAAGTAATGCGTGGCAGTGTAACACCAGGAAGATACAATGAAGCAGATATCTAATACATGCCAGTGTTCATTGACTCGGGGACTTATATTAATGAATAGGAACTGCATTCCCATTCATTCATCTCCCCGCTAATGGGCAGTTACGCGTGCAGCTGCACGAGCGGGAGCCTCCCGCAGCTGAAGACAAAGATTCATGGCCCTGGGACTTCAAGTGAAGCTTTCCTGGGCCGTAATTATACTGCACCAAGTAGTTACAGAAACTGATCAGTTGTTCTTTTTAGTTGCTGTGCATTTTCATCCACTATCCTATGTTTTGGGTCTACAACGCATACAAAAATGCTGCAGCCAGTGCGTTGCTTTCAGTTACAACCCATAGATGTACACTTAACCCTAGGGAAACATTGAAAATTCCTTCACATGCGCTGCGCATTAGTTGCCCATTTTGTTACAACTGATAGCAATGGAGTCAGTGTAACCCAGCCTTGACACCCAAGTCTAATATCTGCTGTTGTGTATATTTAATTGTAGAGGCTTTCCTTGCAGAGTATGGACTGTAGCTACAGAGGATCCTTTGAGAGGACACTGCAGTTTACTATTTTTTTGCCTATGTGTGTACCTGATATCTCAATTTTTAATTACATTTTAAAAGACAGACACTCTTGCAGACTTGGTGTGAGTGAGCTGGGATTTCATTTTGTATAAATTCTATTTGCATTACCCATTGTACTCTACTCGCAAAACTTATAAACTGGTCTGATCAGTATTGGGCAGCAATCCTTTTGGTATAGTATGTATGGCTATAATATGTATGGCTATACATATCATCCATAGTACATCCATAGCACAGCCTTCCGGTAAGTCTGCTTCCAATTATCATCATCTGCTTTATCAGTAAAACTATACCACTACTGTGAAATAATGGAAAGCATCAGGTGGGCTTGTTTTCATTCAGATTGGGTGATACTCATATACCTATGGGTTCTGAGCAGGAATCACCACTCACATGCAGTCACAGTAGAACAATATATTTGGATGGTAGTGACACAGGAATCCACTACAGATGGCCACATTGTACCTGAACATCTACAGCCCTTGACAGTAGAATGCCATTTCGCTCTTCACGTAAAATGAGAACATTTAATGAAAAAGGACAATATGTGAGAGGCAATCATATCAGGTTTAGAAGTTAAATGATCTTAATCTTTTTGAAAAAGTATAAGAACTTGTATAATAATTCATTTCCATCTATGGGCGAACTAGACAAGTTTCCATCATATATACAGTATTCATCCAATTATCTTTAGTTCAGAAAAGACTCCTGCTAAGGTCCTGCTTCTATGCCATCATTTTTTGAGAAGATAAGTCTTCAACATTTCACATCACAAGATATGGAACAGTTTCCCCCTTTATTTTTACTTGACATCTGCATGAAAATTAAATAGTTATTCAATGAAAATATTTTTTAAAAGGATCCAATTAAACCAATGCTTCCTTGACTGTTTTATAGACGGTCTCGTTAAGCTTGCCTTGGCTGTGTGCTTTCACAGAGGAACAGAAAAAATGCTTTGTCCGTGTTCCATCTGTTTCCAAATGACAAAGCTTGAAGTTCTCAAAGACAAGAATAAAAGTTAAAGAAAACCAAAAATATTACCTCATTTCTATAAATCAGAAACAGCTTGTGCTGGTATTCTGTGCAGCTCTGTTATTCCTACTAAATAATTATTCTAAATACCTCTGCTATGCTAAAGACTGTGCATCAATCAGCTAAATTGATGGCTTCAAAAGAGGTTTGAGCAGCAGAGATTGAGATGTGGGGTTCATCCATTTATCATTAATTGCTAATCTTAACTAAATTACTTTCTAAGTTAGATGCACTACATTAGTGATCATTAGTGTTCAAAAGAGTCGCACTACAATTAATTCATGGTCTTGACATAAATATAGACTTCAAACAACTATGATCAATAAAAAGAATATTTGTAGCAACTCGCTTCATGCATCAATTTTACTGTCTATTATGGGCACTTTAATAAACTGGGGTTGTCACAGTTGCAACCTGGGCCATTGAGAAGATTCACTGGCAATAATCAAGTTGTCTAGCAAGGGCAAACTGAAACAGGACATAGTTCAGTTTCAAGCTGACACAATCAGGTTTGGGAAATGCAGAGGTCATGTATGCAGAGAGATTGGGATTACGTGGGATACTGGTAAGATCACAACTGGAAATGGTCACAGAACAGAGCAGACAGACGTGGGGATGGCAGGGTGCAGGACACAAGTTACAGGAAACAGACTAACTTCACAAGCAATAATTTGAGAAGTCAGCTTTCTTGTGTACACATAAATCAGCAAGATCTCTGGGGCTGAGAAGAACTTCATACTGAAACTTACAGCCATCAGAAGGTCCAGCAGATCAGGGGTAGATGTAGGAATCCTACCCTGGAATCAGCGAACGTTAGTGGAACTCAAAGCCACAGGAACACAGGGAACACTGTGTACAGCACAGAGTGCACAACAGCTACATGACACAGGGCAAGAGAAGACAACTAAACTGTAATGAAATAAAATAAGTATTTTACATCAAGGGTGTTAATGTCCTGTGCGATGCTGCCACAACACCACATAAACCTGCTTATTTGGAGGGAAATTGTCCACTAGCTGTTGGAGACCCCTCAAGGGTTCAGTGTTGTTGCCTCTAGTCAGGGCAACCTAAATACCTGTAGAAAATATAGTCCAGAAACTTAATCTAGATTTTCATTGCTTGGAGATTACACACAGCCGTGTCTGTCTTTCAAGTCATGTCACGTCAAAATCACTTCCTGAAAAGCCAATGGACCCACCGGGGCTCAGGGCAGGATGAGTGGAATGGCTGTTAGTTACAAGGAGCACGCACAAGTTACCACAGTATGCTACACTGCACTACCGCACAATAGCGTGCACTGAGCTTGCGCTCCTCTCATTAAGTTGCGCTGCTTTGGTAGCGCAGCTTGATGAATCAAGCCCTATGTGTTTTTATTTCAGAAAGCGTATCATGTAGCTGCCACAGTCTTATTCGCTGTTGTTTACATTCCTTGAACTTACTAGTGCTCAATGTTTCTTCAATCTTATCAACTGCAGAGAGCGGTGCTGAATGGCAGCCTGAAGGTAAATACCAGGCTAGTGATAATCTACGCGTCGCTGGCCTGGTGCTTTTTATAAGGGGAGACAGCAGAGCACCAGAGAGGTGGGGGGGGGGGGGGGGACAAAGGCACTATTATAGAAGGACACAGGCAGGTCACAGTACACACAATATGCCTCTGTGTCCTAATAGCATTTCAAAAACCCACCTCGGGTTCTCTTTATAGTGGACCCAAATTGTGAATGTGAGTTGGCCCCGGACCGAATGACTTTTCAGGGCCAATTGAAGACACACTGGGAGTCAGAGGAGGATGGCGTGGTAGCGATCACCCTGGAGGGGGCTGGAGGCCCAAGTATGTATATTTTGTTGTTTTAGCCCCATCGCAGATTCCCTTAAAAATGGTAATCCAAGGACAAATAATAATAATGAAAAAAGTTCAACTATCTCCCACAACCTACTTAATGTGTAACTTTAGACAAAAGTTCATCATACTGCCACTTATTTTAACTCTCTAGATGGCAAAATAATATTCCCTCACTGTGGCAAACAATAAAGGATTCAGTGGAGAACACTAGTGATCAATTCAAACATCATGGCCCTTATTCAAGTCACTTTTGCTCCTAAAGGTGGCCACATACCATACAATTTTTAAAAAATCTGTTCAATTCAAGAATTGCAATCAATTTCTCTGACTGATTGTAACCTTTCAAAAATCTGACCAATGTACCACACACATGTTCAATTTTTTCCTCAATTATGATAAAAATGATTGGAAACTGAGAAAATTGCTACGGTGTATATACTCTACCACACACCATTCAATTTACATAAAAATTGATCAGAAAAATCCAGCACTCCCGATCAACTTTTATTGAATAAAAACAGGAAATCCGATTGGATTTCTTGCTCGAATGAAAAAAGTTTTTCCGATTTTTTGAGAAATCTGATCTTATTTATCGAATTGATGTAAAATCAGATCATTTTATTGTATTGTGTGTTTTCTCCTAGGTGATATTTTAACACCTTATCAATAAAATAGAATAATTTTGATAGTCCTTTTTCACCTACTTTTTGGGACATTTAATTACAGAGTGCTGACAAGTTATTTTAATAGAAGATTAAAAATGAACTCATATTACAAAACTTAGGAAAAAAAGTGAATTGAATAAAGGCCCATGTTAACCCGTTTGCCACAGATCACAGTTTTCATTATAGCTGTGGACCTCTACCTTATACAGTTTGTGGGCCATGTACTGCTGATTCTTTTTTTAAGAATTGAAGTGATACACATGGGCTCCTGTTCTGTTTCTCCATTCAAGTTAATAAAGCTGCAGATCAGTAAATTAAGTGAATGATGGTGCTGGCAATCAAGCACTTATTACCTTTGTTAGTCTCATTTTTTTACTATTTGATTGCCACTTTAATAACACCATATTTATAAAAGGGCAAACCGATTTTGGTAAATCAGTCATTTATTGCTCAGCTTTTTTCTTTTTAAACATGCATCTTTTGCTTACATGTAGAAGAGAGGAATGGGGGGCACTCAGTTTTGCTTTAAAGTGGGATATGCATGAAGACATTCTAACAGTACAAATCCACATTGCTCAGTTTTGCATGCTGAAAGTGATAGTCGTTATTAGCATGCTTCAATAGAGTTATCTCATTTGAGATAAGTGCACTGCTTTTGTTTGTGCTGTAAATTCTTGGAATGCTTTGCTCCCTGCTAACAAAATATACAGAAACTAAAAGCACAAGTTGTCTATTATTGTCTTACACTGTCCCCAAATGACACTAAGAAATTAAAAATAAGAAATATAAAATTGTGCTAAAATGAATGGCCTGGAGCACGTGCAAGCCTCTAAATACACTGGCTGCTAAAGGGTTAAAAGGCTTGGTTACAGTAATCCATACTAATATCTGAATCCAGCATTTAGGAAACACCAATGCTGTTAAGAAAGTCTAAGTCCTAAAGAAACCCTGTGCTGCAAGTTACAGGTAATCTCTGTAATATTTTTCCCAATCAAAGCAATATAAAAATATGAAACTTTTCTCCATAGATATTGCTAAACGTAATATGAAAGAAACCAAAGACCATAAAAGCCAGAAGAGCTTTCCTATTCCTTTTAACATTTTAACTCAACTAATTGATGGACAGGAAATATACATACACACACAAGATACCAGGCACATTGCAGCCAATCCCTTTAGTTCTCTTACTTTGCTGAGCATAAAGCGCAAGGTTGAGCTAAGAACATTGCAGAAACAAACTCGGCTCTCTCACCGAATGGAGCAGTAATTACACTAAAAGGCTATTTGTTTCTAAATGATACTCATCATTCTGATGCACCAATTGCCATTTAGATAATTACAGCAAAATGAGTTGAGATCAGGCAGTGGAAATATAACAGTGTCCACCAGATAAGGGTCAGTCTTAGGAACAAATTTATCATGTACAAATAAACTGTGTATAAGACACATATAAATAGCTTCTGTGTGAAGAACAGTGTATGTTTACATTGACATATTTTTTAATGATTGTGGGGCTTAATTAAATGAATAAAAATTGTGTTATGGTTGTGATTCATTTAGATGCATGAGATACACTTAAGGAGGAACTCCAGTGAAAATAATGTAATAAAAAAGTGCTTAATTTTTACAATAATTATGTATAAATGATTTAGTCAGTTTTTGCTAATTGAAAAATCTTTCCTCTCCCTGAATTACATTCTGACATTTATCACCTGTTGGCAGGTGATGTCACTGGAAGGAGATGCTGCTTGCATTTTTGGCAGTTGGAAATGAAAACAGCTGTTATTTCCCACAATGCAACAAGGCACCCCACAGTGTGATGTCACCATAGTCCTGACATCACACTGTGGGAGGGGTTTCACCACAATATCGTCCATACAGAGCCCCCTGATGAACCGTTTGTGAAAAGGAATAGATTTCTCATGGCAAAGGGGGTATCAGCTACTGATTGGGATAAAGTTCAATCCTTGGTTATGGTTTCTCTTTAAAGCATGCCTCAAAACTCATCTGCAATTAAAAATATAAATCTTTTATCAGTTAGAACAGCCAACAAAATGACTGATGTTAACTTTTCAGTTTGAAAAGAGGCATCTACAGCTAACAAATTTTGTTTCAAAAAAATAAATAAAAAATAGGTCACATGACTTGAAGCATTTGAACTGAGATAACACAGGCCCTGTGGACAGGTCAGTTGTTTCACTTTGCCTTACTATTATTTAGAGAATTCATTGCGGAATACATAGTTACATTTACCTCTTCAAAGGTAAAGTTTAGACTTTACTGGCTCTGGCCAAGTAACTTTTCACACATTCCCTTCAATGAGCACAAATATATTGTCTGTCTTCATCTTATCTATGTTACGTTTGTAAGCTTTCAGGCTAGGGTCAACGTGGGACGTTGTGTTGTGATGCGACGTTCAAGTCGCAACGCAACATTACAATGCAACGCACCAAAAAAGTCGCAATGCACATTAACGCTGCGTTACCATCGCATACAGTAAATACAGTGGAGCATACAGGCAATGAAAAGTATGCTTCCCTGTATCTGTTATTGTCTATGTTAAGAGGTAACGCACTGCAGCAGTGCGTTACCATAACGCAATATTTACAATGCAACTTTAAAGGGAACCTTAACAGAGGGATATGGATGTTTCCTTTTAACCGGTTCAGCACCGCAGTCCGAAAATCTCATGCATCCGAGCAACGTTCACCTCCCATTCATTCGCCTATAACTTTATTGCTACTTATCACAATGAATTGATCTAGATCTTGTTTTTTCCGCCACTAATTACGCTTTCTTTGGGTGCTACATTTTGCTAAGAATTATTTTTTTCTAAATCCATTTTAACAGGAAGATTAAGAAAGAAATGAAAAAAATTCATTATTTCTCAGTTTTAGGCCATTATAGTTTGAAATTAATATACGCTACTGTAATTAAAACTCATGTATTTTATATGCCCATCTGTCCCGGTTATTACACCGTTTAAACCAGGGGTCCCCAACCTTTTCCGGCCCGGGGACCACTTACTGACCAAATTTTTCTCCGAGGCCCGGAAGGGGGGGGGGGGCGCGGGTTATTGCGCGCGCGACCTAGTGGACAGTGTCGTGCGCAGCGGGTTACGGGGGGAGGGGCTGGGGTGCGGCAGCATAGCTAGCATAGTTGCCTCAGTATAGGGAGTTTAGTTGCCCCAGTATGGCTAGTATAGTTACCCCAGTGTAGCTAGTATAGTGCCCCAGTATAGCTAGTATTGTGACCAGTATAGCTAGTATAGTCCCAGTATGGGTCGGTAGTGCCCAGCATGGCTAGTATAGTGCCCCAGCATGGCTAGTATAGTGCCCAGCTATAGCTAGTATAGTGCCCAGCTATAGCTAGTATAGTGCCCAGCTATAGCTAGTATAGTGCCCAGCTATAGCTAGTATAGTGCCCAGCATGGCTAGTATAGTGCCCAGCTATGGCTAGTATAGTGCCCAGCATGGCTAGTATAGTGCCCAGCATGGCTAGTATAGTGCCCAGCTATAGCTAGTATAGTGCCCAGCTATAGCCAGTATAGTGCCCAGCTATAGCTAGTATAGTGCCCAGCTATAGCTAGTATAGTGCCCAGCTATAGCTAGTATAGTGCCCAGCTATAGCTAGTATAGTGCCCAGCATGGCTAGTATAGTGCTCAGCATGGCTAGTATAGTGCCCAGCTATAGCTAGTATAGTGCCCAGCATGGCTAGTATGGTGCCCAGCTATAACTAGTATAGTGCCCAGCAGAGAAATATACATATACACACATATATGTATATGTGTGTGATCCTTACTAAGTAAGTAAGGCTTACTTGATGTCAGGCTCGTGCAGGCTCTGAGTGGGCTCTCAGCGGCAGGCTCTCAGCGGCAGGCTCACAGCGGCAGGCTCTGTCTGACCTCCTCTCTCTAATGGCGCCCAGACGCTGCACTCGTATACACTGCGACTGTGTCGCAGTGATGAAATACATGCAGCCATTCATTGATTGGCCTGGGTGCGGGACTGTAGGCTGAAGGGGGAATGATGATTGGGGCACTGATGGAGGAGGCGGGACTGGCACCTCCGATATGCTGCTATTGGCCGCCGCTTCAGAAGGGGGTGATTGGCCACATGGAGGCATGACAGGCCTCCGAGAGGAATCCCCACTGATGCAGGAGGCGGGACTGGCGCCTCCGATAATAGCGTCGCCGCCGCCAGGGGGTGATTGGCCACACATAGTGAGGGGGCGGGACTTGAAACGCATTACGCGTACGCCCACTGCTTCGGTCGCACAGAGTGAGGGGGGCGGGCCTGGAGACTGGAGACGTATGATGCGCCCGCCCTCCTGCCGCGGCTGCCCTTAGAATTAGAAGTGAAATGTTAATCTGCGTGAAAGTGAGTCTGAAGCCGCGGCCTACCATGAAATGTCCTGCGGACCACTAGTGGGCCGCGACCCACAGGTTGGGGACCCCTGGTTTAAACGATGTCCCTATCACAATTTATGGTGCCGATATTTCATTTAGAAATAAAGGTGCATTTTTTCAATTTGCGTCCATCACTATTTATAAGCTTATAATTTTAAATAATATAATAACATACTCTCTTGACGTGCATATTTAAAAAGTTCAGACCCTTGGGTAACTATTTATGTTGTTTTTGTTTTTTATTTATTGTATTTTTTTTTTATAAAAAATGTATGTGGGTAATTTTTGGTGTGGGAGGGAAACTGTTTGTTTTACATGTAAAATAATAGTTTTCTTTAATTAAAAATGTATGTGGGTGCAGTTTACTATTTGGCCGCAAGATGGCCACAGTGAAAAAATTCCTAGATGCGAACGATTTCGCATCTAGGAACTAAAGATCAGAGGAGTTGTTTCCTGGGGGCAGAAATACCACGCTCTCTGGAGAGAAAGCGTCGGTATTTCTGCGGGGAGGTTAGATCGGTGAATGGGAATTATATTCCCATTCACTGATCGGGGGGCTAGCGGGGGGCGGCAGGTACGAGCGGGCGCACGCCCGATCGCGCGCACCACGCAGGGGAAGATGCAGTGCCTATCTGGACGAGAAAGCTCGTCCAGATAGGCCGAACTGGTTAAACAATACCAGTTGCTTGTCAGTCCTGCTGATCTATTTGGCTGTAGTGGTGGCTGACTCACACACCTGAAGCTAATCCAGTCTGACTTCAGTCACAGCACCTGATCTGCATACTTGTTGAGGGGCTGTGGCTGAAAGCATTAGAGCAGAGTTCCCCAACCCTGTCCTCAAGGCCCACCAACAGTACATGTTTTGCAGAAAACCACAAACATGCACAGGTGAGGTAATTAGTGTCTCAGTAGAGCTGATTAACTACCTCTCTGAATTTCCACAAAACATGCACTGTTGGTGGGCCTTGAGGACAGGGTTTGGGAACCCTGCATTAGAGACACGGGATCAGCAGGAGAGTCAGGCATCTGGTATTATTTTAAAAGGAAAAACCCATATACTTCTCAGTTTAGGTTCCCTTTAACGTCGCACTGTGAATGTCGCTCAGGGTTAACCTTGCAGTGCGGTAACCTGCGTTATATGACTTTAGGACAATAACGTCACACTGTGAACCTAGCCTCAAAGAGCAAACATATAATATAATTAAGGTAAGAAAAGTGATATTGAAATTATTCAGGAACAACTTACTTTGAGTGATTATTTTGCTTGTAAAGGTGCTGAAAGGTTATTTTTATCAATTAGGTGAGACATAAGTCATTTATGAGACGTTTTGTGAATAGAGCCCAATGTGTAACATATCGTGCCAATTACTTCTGCACTGCGAGATGTGTCATGTGACTTTCAAATCAAGTAACTGTCCTCCAGATAACAAAGGCATTGGGCAATCAAGATTCTATGGGAGGTGGCTGCGCTGGTTTTCTTCATGCAGGCCACAATTATACCTTAGTAAGAGGTGCAGTGTGCCCTTATAGCAATGCAACAAAAAAACGACAAGTGCTCTCTTCCCTTATAAAACAAAAGTTTAAAAACTTAGTAACATAGTAATATGACAACGAAAACTTAACGTGCCTGCAAACACTAATATACAGTACATAACTCACTTTTTTGTCTACATTTTAATATTGGCATTGATTTTGTTTTCCTTTGTTACTGGAGCTTAAGCCAACACCTTGTTGATGAAATGCATTGTGGATGCTCATGTTCCCTTTCCCTGCATTCATAGTTTGCAAGTAACACAAAAAAGTCTTGAATAGCACTCCAAACAGGAGCAGACAAGGAATATGTCCGTATGCATTGATCAAAGCCACACGGCACCAGTGGGCCTAGAGAAAATACAGCCCAAATGGACCAATGGCTATGTAGTTTGTACATTACAGGTGACATAATGGGGTTGATTTACAAAAGTTTGGTACTATTTCCACTCCCAGACAATGCACACCAGTACTTATGCCAGTTACATAACGCAAATTGCACAAAAAGCACAACTTCCATTACCTAGGTAACACCCATGTTGCTAGTATACTGTGCATTATACGACTTGCATAATGCAACTTGCGCTATTTATGCTGCTGATGCCCATCAACTTCGCAGAGCTTTAGTGAATCAGCCCCAACTTATTGTCTATCAATAAGTTAAAAGTCTTGCCTAAGGACTCCTTACTGAATAGGTACTGACCCTAGCCAGGATTCGAACCCTGGTCTCCCATGTCAAAGGCAGTGCCCTTAACCAGTACACTATCCAGCCACTACTTAAAGAGGAAGTGTCGCAAAAATCTTAAAATTTAAAACACATACAAATAAGAAGTATATTTCTCCCAGAGTAAAATGAGCCATAAATTACTTTTCTCCCATGTTGCTGTCACTTACAGTAAGTAGTAGAAATCTGACATTACCGACAGGTTTTGGGTTAGTCCATCTCTTCATGGGGGATTCTCAGCTTGGCCTGTATTCTGTATAAAGACATTCCCTGAAAATGATTAATACAAAGATGCTGGCCAGCCTCCCTGCTCGCTGCACACTATTTTGGCAGTTGGACGGAGCAACTGCCATTCACTAAGTGCTTTTAAAAATGAAGAAAACCCTGAGAACCCCCCTATGAGAAGATAGGCTAGTCCAAAATCTGTCGGTAATGTCAAATTTATACTACTTACTGTAAGTGACAGCAACATAGGAGAAAAGTAAGTTATGGCTCATTTTACTCTGGGAGAAATGTAATTCTTATTTGCATGCGTTTTAAGTTTTAAGATTTTCGCAACACTTCCTCTTTAACCACTTAAGGACTGCAGTCATAAAACCCCTTAAGGACCAGAGACTTTTTTCCATTCAGACCACTGCAGCTTTAATGGTTTATTGCTCGGTCATACAACCTACCACCTAAATTAATTTTACCTCCTTTTCTTGTCACTAATACAGCTTTCTTTTGGTGCTATTTAATTGCTGCTGCGAGTTTTACTTTTTATTATATTCATCAAAAAAGACATGAATTTTGTCAAAAAAATGATTATTTTTTTTACTTTCTGTGCTGACATTTTCAAATAAGGTAAAATTTCTGTATACATGCAGCACGAAAAATGTGGACAAACATGTTTTTGATAAAAAAAAAACATTCAGCCTATATTTATTGGTTTGGGTAAAAGTTATAGCGTTTACAAATTATGGTGCCAAAAGTGAATTTTCCCATTTTGAAGCATCTCTGACTTTTCTCACCCCCTGTCATGTTTAATGAGGTGCTAAAATTCCAGGATGTTATAAATACCCCCAAATGACCCCATTTTGGAAAGAAGACATCCCAAAGTATTCACTGAGAGGCATGGTGAGTTCATAGAAGATTTTATTTTTTGTCACAAGTTAGCGGAAAATGACACTTTGTGACAAAAAAAAAAAGAAAAAAGAAACTTTCCATTTCTTCTAACTTGCGACAAAAAAATGAAATCTGCCACGGACTCACTATGCTCCTCTCTGAATACCTTGAAGTGTCTACTTTCCAAAATGGGGTCATTTGTGGGGTGTGTTTACTGTCCTGGCATTTTGGGGGGTGCTAAATTGTAAGCACCCCTGTAAAGAATAAAGGTGCTCATTGGACTTTGGGCCCCTTAGCGCAGTTAGGCTGCAAAAAAGTGCCACACATGTGGTATTGCCGTACTCAGGAGAAGTAGTATAATGTGTTTTGGGGTGTATTTTTACACATACCCATGCTGGGTGGGAGAAATATCTCTGTGAATGACAATTTTTTGATTTTTTTTACACACAATTGTCCATTTACAGAGATATATCTCCCACTCAGCACGGGTATGTGTGAAAATACACCCCAAAACACATTATACTACTTCTCCCGAGTACGGCGATACCACATGTGTGGCACTTTTTTGCACCCTAACTGCGCTAAGGGGCCCAAAGTCCAATGAGCACCTTTAGGATTTCACAGGTCATTTTGCGACATTTGGTTTCAAGACTACTCCTCACGGTTTAGAGCCCCTAAAATGCCAGGGCAGTATAGGAACCCCTCAAATGACCCCATTTTACAAAGAAGACACCCCAAGGTATTCCGTTAGGAGTATGGTGAGTTCATAGAAGATTTTATTTTTTGTCACAAGTTAGCGGACATTGATTTTAATTGTTTTTTTTCACAAAGTGTCATTTGTGACAAAAAATAAAATCTTCTATGAACTCACCATACTCCTAACGGAATACCTTGGGTTGTCTTCTTTCTAAAATGGGGTCATTTGTGGGGTTCCTATACTGCCCTGGCATTTTACGGGCCCAAAACCGTGAGTAGTCTGGAAATCAAATGTTTCAAAATGACTGTTCAGGGGTATAAGCATCTGCAAATTTTGATGGCAGGTGGTCTATGAGGGGGCGAATTTTGTGGAACCGGTCATAAGCAGGGTGGCCTCTTACATGACAGGTTGTATTGGGCCTGATCTGATGGATAGGAGTGCTAGGGGGTGACAGGAGGTGATTGATGGGTGTCTCAGGGGGTGGTTAGAGGGGAAAATCGATGCAATCAATGCACTGGTGAGGTGATCGGAAGGGGGTCTGAGGGGGATCTGAGGGTTTGGCCGAGTGATCAGGAGCCCACATGGGGCAAATTAGGGCCTGATTTGATGGGTAGGTGTGCTAGGGGGTGACAGGTGGTGACAGGAGGTGATTGATGGGTGTCTTAAGGTGTGATTAGTGGGGGGAATAGATGCAAGAAATGCACTGGCGAGGTGATCAGGGCTGGGGTCTGAGGGTGTTTTGAGGGTGTGGGTGGGTGATTGGGTGCCCTAGGGGCAGATAGGGGTCTAATCTGATGCGTAGCAGTGACAGGTGGTGACAGGGGGTGATTGATGGGTAATTAGTGGGTAATTAGTGGGTGTTTAGAGGAGAGAACAGATGTAAACAGTGCACTTGGGAGGTGATCTGACGTCGGGTCTGCAGGCGATCTAATGGTGTGGGTGGGTGATCAGATTGCCCGCAAGGGGCAGGTTAGGGGCTAATTGATGTGTGGCAGTGACAGGGGGTGATTGATGGGTGGCAGTGACAGGGGGTGATTGATGGGTGATTGACAGGTGATTGACAGGTGATCAGTGGGTTATTACAGGGAAGAACAGATGTAAATAATGCACTGGCGAATTGATAAGGGGGGGTCTGGGGGCAATCTGAGCGTGTGGGCGGGTGATTGGGTGCCCGCAAGGGGCAGATTAGGGTCTAATCTGATGGGTAACAGTGACAGGTGGTGACAGGGGGTGATTGATGGGTAATTAGTGGGTGTTTAGAGGAGAGAACAGATGTAAACAGTGCACTTGGGAGGTGATCTGACATCGGGTCTGCAGGCGATCTAATGGTGTGGGTGATCAGATTGCCCGCAAGGGGCAGGTTAGGGGCTAATTGATGTGTGGCAGTGACAGGTAGTGATTGATGGGTGGCAGTGACAGGGGGTGATTGACAGGTGATCAGTGGGTTATTACAGGGAAGAACAGATGTAAATAATGCACTGGCGAATTGATAAGGGGCGGGGTCTGAGGGCAATCTGAGTGTGTGGGCGGGTGATTGGGTGCCCGTAAGGGGCAGATTAGGGTCTAATCTGATGAGTAACAGTGACAGGTGGTGATAGGGGGTGATTGATGGGAAATAAGTGGGTGTTTAGAGGAGAGAACAGATGTAAACAGTGCACTTGGGAGGTGATCTGACGTCGGATCTGCGGGCGATCTTATGGTGTGGGTGGGTGATCAGATTGCCCGCAAGGGGCAGGTTAGGGGCTGATTGATGGGTGGCAGTGACAGGGGGTGATTGACAGGTGATCAGGGAGGATAGATGCATACAGTACACAGGGGGGGGGGGGTCTGGGGAGAATCTGAGGGGTGGGGGGGGGGGGTGATCAGGAGTCCCCAGGGGGCAGTTTAGGGACTAAAAAAAATAGCATTGACAGATAGTGACAGGGAGTGATTGATGGGTGATTAGGGGGGTGATTGGGTGCAAACAGTGGTCTGGGGGGTGGGCAGGGGGGGGGGGGGTCTGAGGGGTGCTGTGGGCGATCAGGGGGCAGGGGGGAGCAGATCAGTGTGTTTGGGTGCAGACTAGGGTGGCTGCAGCCTGCCCTGGTGGTCCCTCGGACACTGGGGCCACCAGGGCAGGAGGCAGCCTGTATAATACGCTTTGTAAACATTACAAAGTGTATTATATGCTTCCTATGCGGCGATCGTCGGGGTAACAACCCGCCGGCGCTTACGATTGGCCGGTGGGTTGACGTCGCGGGTGGGCGGAGCCTATTGCCGGCGGATGCGCGCGCATCCCAGCGCGCGATCCCCGGCAAAACAGTGCCCCAGGACCCGACGCCATTCTGCGTTACGTGGTCCTGGGGCTGCCATTTTGCCGCCGCCAATCTGCAGTAGGCGGTCGGCAAGTGGTTAAGAGGATATTCTTGTTTTCGGCTTATAGTTTGTATTCTAACCACAGGTTCACTTCACGGTTTTGTAGCAAATGCATAAAAAGCAAATATGATAAATGGAAAGTATCCCTGTGAGAAGTGAAGTCATGTAGACAGATTCAGTTTTAAACAGCGATTTCTTTCCAGATTGTATTATTATTTATAATGTATAATCAAAGATTTGTTTATGCATGAAGATCAAACGCGCATTCAAATTACAATTTAGCAGAAGATACTGGATCAAGTAATGTTTAAAAAGTCATTCTGCGCTGGGTAAATTAAAAGTCATAATGCTGGATAGCACATATTTTTATATTTTGCATAATCACTTTAATAAGCCTTTTGTTTCTTCAGCTTTGTTATCTTGAATTGTCTTGACCATCGCAGCTAACCAGAGCACCGTTAATAATGAATGTTATTATAGCGGAAGAATGTGACAACTGAACACAGAACCATCACATTGAATGTACAAAATTATTACAATGCAGCTTAACAATTAGGATTTTCAGGCATTCTTATTCTGTGATAATAAGAATTTCACACCAGCTACTCCAAGCTATTCCACGCAGCATTGCATGATGACAATTAGATGTGAAAAGTTGCTATTTAATATTTCTTCTTAGACTGGAAGAGAATTATCTCACAAGAAGAAAAATCTCAGAACAAAAAGGAAAAAAATGGATCCTTTATGAGTATTTTCTCTGTGTTCAACAGATTTTTATTTTGTGACAAAGGCATTGAAAAGATAAAGATGAGAAATAACCGCAGATTGACAGTAGTAAGTTGAATGATTAAAGGCAGATACACTATAGCTGATAATGTAGAGTCCATTCAATTTACAACAACACACAGAAATTAAAGCCGCAAAGGTTAACCACTTAAGGACCAGGGCTTTCTGCAGTGATCGGTGCTGCGTGGGCTCTCCAGCCCGCAGCACCGATCAGGATTGAGCCTTGGCGATCAGACTTCCCCCCCCTTTTTTCCCCACTAGGGGGATGTCCTGCTGGGGGGGGTCTGATCACCGCCGGCTGTTTGTGATCTGCGGGGGGGGGCTCTTCAAAGCCCCCTCCGCAGCGTTTTCGGCGCTCCCTCCTTCCCCTTACCTCCCTCTCCCTCCATGGGCTTCAGGATAGGCTTCAGCCTATCATATGCCGGCGATCCCCGGCCAATCAGAGGCCGGGGATCGACGATCTACGTCACTGCTGCGTAGCAGCACCGTGTGATGTAAAGAGCGGGGATTTCTTCCCGGCTGTTCACGGAGACAGCCTCCGTGAACTGGCATGGAAAGGCCGCTCGATCGAGCGGCCGTTTCCATGATATACCACTAACGACCCGCCGACACCTATCGGCGTTAGGCGGTCGTTAAGTGGTTAAGTAACAGGTAGTTAGTAGACAGGCCTAACATCTTATACAACATTTTTTAAATGATGAAATAGGAACTGCAGGGCACTATTGTGGACAGGAATGTGTAGAAGGCTACGTGTGGCCAGGCCTGGCGGCGAAGTGAAAGTAGTTGGTGGCAGGGGACAGGAGGATCTGTGAGTGGCTGCGAGGGCACAGGACAGCTGCAGGGGGCTGGTAGAAGCCCCAGGTGATTAAACTGATTTTTTTTTCTAGGCTTAAATGCCTTTTTAAAGTGTACCTGAGACGGGGAGAAAGAGAAAAATGATACATACCTGGGGCTTCCTCCAGCCTGATCGCTCCCTCTGCTGCCTGGATCATCTTGAATTTGGTTCCAAAAGTCCTCTGGGTTGGGGTGATCTGCCAGGAGCATGACGGGGGAGCATATGTGGCTGGACTGCACCTGCTGGACTGCACCTGCACCGACTAGCCCCGACTGAAGGACTCGGGGCCAAATTCCAGGAGATCCAGAGAAGGATGACGAGGGAGCAATCAGTCTGGAGGGTGAATGTATAATTGTTCACTCCCTCCCCATCTCAGGTTCCCTTTAAGTTCCTATTCATCAATTTTTCTCTATGGGTACACTTTAAAGTCTACCTGTGACTAGCTTAAACCAAGTAAATGAACAACAATGCTTTATGTCTTTCACTGCTAGTGGTTTATACCATGCATCATAGCAGTTTAGGCACTATGAACAAACTCACCACAACAATAGCACATTTGTAAGCAGGTACCCAAAAAAGAATTGTGTATATTGTTTATATGGTAACACTCATAATACATTACTTCAGGACAGCCAGTGAATCAAAGATCCCTGCAAATCCACACATACAGTACATTCAAAAACACTGGATTCAGGTCGAATCAGGTCATTTGGTCACAGAGATTGTCAGGCGTCCAATAGACGCCTGTGTTATTTATTTGTAATTAGGTGCTCAAGCGGTGAGTTGTGTGCCCAATATGGATAGCAGCCAATCGTCTACTATACAGGAAATAATGGTTGTAGCTTATTTTCTACAACCATCATCATTTGGATCATTTGGGATCTGGGATTAATGTTAGGAATTAGGACAAGGGTAGTTTTAGGCAATTTAACCATTTTAGCTGCCGGGACTTGATTGTCACATTCAGGCGGCTGCTGTAGCGCCGCTGCGCGCTCCTGCGCGCTCCTGCGCACAATCGCACACACGCTCCTGCCCCCCCCCCCCCCCCGTTAGCCCAGAGAATATAGTTCTTATTCATTGATCTAAGTTCCAGCAGAAGACCGACGGCTTCTTATCAGAAGCTGCAGTCTTTCTGAGAAAAAAAAAAAAGTTTCCCGTCATCCCTATACTTCCTGGAAGCGAGAGCATTCGCTTCCAGGACTAAAAAAGTGTTTTTGACTGTGGCCATCTTGTAGCCAAATAGTAAAACTACATCTACATACATTTTTTATTAAATAAACACATTATAATACATTTAAAATTAACGGTTTACCTTCGACACCAAAAATTACCCAAATAAGATTTTTAATGAAAAAAAAAAAACCTAAGGGTCTGAACTTTTTTCATATGCATGTGAAGAGGATGTATTACTAATATTTTTTAAATTATAAGCTTGTAAATAGTGATGGAAGCAAAACTGAAAAAATGCACCTTTATTTACAAATAAAATATTGGCGCCATACATTGTGATAGGGACATAATTTAAATGGTGTAATAACCGGTTCAAATGGGCACATAAAATACGTAGGTTTTAATTATGGTAGCATGTATTATTTTAAAGCTATAATTGCCGAAAACTGAGAAATAATGAATTTTTTCTATTTTTTCTTAATATTCCTGTTAAACTGCATTTATAAAAAAAAATATTCTTAGCAAAATGTACCACCCAAAGAAAGCCCAATTAGTGGCGGAAAAAACAAGATATAGATCAATTAATTGTGATAATTAGTGATAAAGTTATTGGCGATTAGTGTTTGGCATTATGTGTGTGGGGGGGGGGGGGGGGTAATTTTAGACACTACAATAAGAGGGTTAAAGTGAGAATGAGTGCAGGATAGCGCATATTAAAATATTAGCAATGTAAATTACCAATATTGTTTTATTTTTACTAGCGGCACCACCCGGCACCCAACTCATCTGGTGCCGCCACAAAACATACTCACTGGATTATAGGGATTGCAAGGTAGAGATAGATCTAGTGCAAAAAAATGGTCGTCATTACCCAAGTACCCAAGGTACGGGATTCTGGTTTTGTTTTGGGCATCTTTACCTCAACAAATGCAGGCTGCAATAGGAATGCCATGTGAGTACTATCTATATAGTGTGTTTAACCACTTAAGTCCACAGGCTTACACCCCCTAGTCACCAGGCTATTTTTTTTTACAATTCATTGCTCTGCAGCTTGAACAGCTTGCTGCAGAGCCATACGATGTAGTACAAATGATTCCCCCCTCCTTTTCTACCCACCAACAGAGCTTTCTGTTGGTGGGGCTCTGATAGCTGCTACAGGCAGTATTTTTTTTTTACCGTTTTCATTTTTTTAAAATAAATAAGTGTATTTTTACACCCCCCAAAAGCCAATCACAGACCATCGTCTCTCATGGGCATCAGCCTCTCTTTCCCTGCCACTCGAGGGGACAGCCAAGTGACAGGACTGTACCCAGTACAGCACTGCATTAGATCGCAGCGCTGTACAACAAAAATAAATGGCCATTTCTGCTAGTGGCCATTGCCGCTGGCAGACTGTTGACAGAGCGGAGCTACGTCAGTCAAGCGCGATCCCCTGCAAAACACTTCCCCAATCGGCTAGGCGGTCCTAGGGATGCTATCTTGTGGCCGCTAATCGGCGTTAGGTGGTCATAAGGTGGTTAAAACTTATTACAGGCATAATGTGCTGGCAACTGAAATGACAAAAACAAAAACATACTTCACATACTTCATAAGAGCAAAGCAAACAACTATTCACAACACAATGATGGCAACACAAAAATAATAAATAATTTTACTCAGCTAAAATCTTGTGTCTATATGGGATCTAAACTCCACTGTTCACTAAGGACTTATCTTAATTGATGACTTTTAGTCAGATAATCTTGAGGTACAGTATAGGTGTATTTCAGCACAGAGGCCATAAACTTTATCCTGCTTCATGCTCCTTTTTTTGTGCAGAGCTATTAATGAGCAGATTCACAGTTTATTGAGTGAACTTGGATATATTTTACTCGTAAAAGATTTTGGTAGCAAAAATCATAGACCAAGTTAGGAATTCAGGCAAGAATATACAGTATAATGCATGTCAATGGATTTGGAGAAATAAATAGAAACTGAAAAAGGCTTACAACTTTGTGCTAGTCACAATTTTTTCGCTTTGAATAGGAAGTTTAGAAGACTTCATGCTGATATCAGAAACCAGCAAGCAAAAGGTGAAATATATCGATCATTAATCATTTGATGTATTTTGAATTTCATATGAAGATCATGGTTACAGAAATATTTTAAAAGAGTAAACATTGACATAAAAAAATATTTTTATTTGTAATAAAAAAAAAAAAACAACAACTTGGTAATCACAGTGCTAGGGCCTTATACAATTCCTGAACTTCCCAGTGTTAAGTAGCAGCAAGATCTAACATTCGGTGAAAGGACTGTCACCTAATTCAGTTCTAAGTATCACCCAGCCAGGCGGTAAAGAACTCTTTTTTTGTACTTATTCATCTGATTTGAATGAGCACAAGAAGAGATCAAAGGGTAAGGGTAGATCAGTTTTTATTACACTTAGGTGCTTATGTATAAAGATGACATTACAGATCAATACTTCTTTGCTCTCCAATTTTGAAAATCAGATTGCAGCCATATTTATTAAGGGGTGATATGAGTTTTATGGTGGCAATCAGTGCTTTGACAGTCTATCATGATTACCCTAAATTTGAAACCCATAGCTTCACTAGAATGGAACTACAAGTGGTGAGAGTCCATTTGAACCAATACATTGACTTCAACTGTGGCTGTAGAGCTCAACCTTTTAAAGTAAACCTGAGACTGGAGGATATAAAAGTGTATACATGCCTGGGGCTTCCTCCAGCCTCTTTGGCCTGATTGCTCGCCTTCCCCCGCTGCCTGCAGCCTCCGCAATTTGCCCCAGAAAGTCTTCCAGTCCGGGGCATACTGCACAAGTGTAGTTGGGCTTTGTGTGCTCACCCGTCACGCTCCCATGGCCGGGAGCATTCGGTGCCTGCACAACTGGCCCGGACTGGACAACTTACCAGGGCCAGTTGCGGAGGCTGCAGGCAGCGGAGAACAGGGGCATGGGAGCAATCAGGCGGAGGGGGCTGGAGGAGGCCCCAGGTATACATTTTTCATATCCCCCTTCTCAGGTACACTTTAACCTCTATGGTGGTAAGGACAAGGCTGACTCGTTAAAAAACTTGCTACAAATGGTATGGACAAGTTAGCTTTGTCAACGCTGAAAACTGGCCTGGAAAGAGTTATAATGGTGTATGTGCACCACCTTCTGGCAGTAGGCAGATATTACAGCATTACAGAAAATTCAGTTCTGGAATCTAATACCATACTGTATAGTGTACAGACAATGACACTTATTGCCACACTGGTCTGAACTCGGCCATGACGGACTATAACGACCACCATTAATAAGAGTGTGGGGAAGCCTATCTCAAATTGCCCCTGCCCCATATAAGAAGCTTCCTGCCACCGAACCATGTTATATCTCACTCTATTATCTAACAATAAAGCTCTTACAATAGTGCTTACCCCTATAGACACCAACCCTAGGTAGTACAATCCTTCTGAAGCCTGCAACTGCAGAATACTCCCAGCAACAGAAACACAATCGAAGAGGAACTTCAGGGGCATAAAGAGATAATTCAGGAGAGATGCATAATATGAAACCACAGTTGCTCACTTAAAGATGAATTATCGCATATACCTTCTTTTTTAAGAAGGCAAATTACACTGAACGTTGCTTTTTAGTAGGAGGACTTTTCAGTTTATTTTAGTCCCCTATACTTTCCTAGTGGTTCTGGGTCGCCATAAGCTGCTTGGGTATTCTGTTGTTTTTCCTGAAGTGATCCTGTAGTAGTGGATTGCTCTAATCCAAGATGGGAATTTTGGTTTTGCCTTTCACCTTACTCAGTCACGAGGAAGCAAACTTTGTCTTATTTTACACACCTTGCTGGCAGCAGATGCAAAGATAATGAATTTATTGCAAACATTCAATTTTAAAATTGCTCATGTTTCAGAGAAATAAGTTATAGCATAGTGCATAATGGGGCAGCACAGTGGCGTAGTAGTAGTTAGCACTGAAGCCTTAATTCGCATCCCAGCCAGGTCAACATCTGCAAGAAGTTTGTACGTTTTCTCCGTGTCTGTGTGGGTTTCCTCTGGGCACTCCGTTTTCCTCCCACATCCCAAAAACATACAGGTAAGTTAATTGGCTTCCCCCCAAAATTGACCCTAGACTACGATATAAACACCCTACGTAGACATATGACTATGGTAAGGATTAGATTGTGAGCCCCTCTGAAGGACAGTTAAGTGACAAAACAATGTACTCTGTACAGCGCTGCAGAAGATGCCAGTGCTATATAAATACTAAATAATAATAAATCATAATAATATTTTTACACAAAAGTTCTCTTTAAATGTGGAGAGCACCGTATAGAGGCCTGTCTGCATTAAAACCTATATACGAGTGGCATGCTGCAAAACTTTGTTATGTACAGAGGATATTTCATGATATTACAGAGGTGAATAAAGATGAAACAAATATATATTTATATATTTAGTGTTGACTGGAACAAATAGAATGTGAAGACTAATAAACGAACTCCAGATCTTGCAGAATATATCCTGCCCAAATATACTGTACATGGTTCCCTTGAGTTTAATGGTATTCCCATCTCCGGTACCAACTATATTAGGAATTTTATTGACTTCATGTAGAAAGGAAGAACAGAGAAAGCTAGCACACACAATGGTATTACAGCCTATTATTGACTGTCAGAATGATGCAGATCCCTGGGGTGTTCGTGTTCAGGAGGAAAACATTTTCATCTAGGAAATCACATCTCTACCTATCTCTAGCTCTAAATTCTGCACATAATGCAGCACCAGAGAGCACCTGAGGGTGGAATACTGTATAATGGAACAATACAAATCATTGGGCATTCAGCAAAAAACAAATTCTCTTGTACTTTTTATGCACTCTTTCACACCACTGCACTGCCCTGCGGCTAAACTACTACCATGTTACTGCTTAAGATACTTCTACTAAGGATGGCAGATGTATTTTAAGCCAGAAAGGGAGATTCTACTGTCACTACAAAATAATACAACATACATAATCTCTGTACAAAACCTTCTGTAATTCATTTTTTTTTCTTAGAAAACACCTTTTCGTTTCTGTTGTCTGACTAATTGGTTTTCTAAAGCTGACTAAAACCTAAAATAACTTTATTGTACACCAGATGTAACACTACATAAATTGTGGAGGAGATTTGTCAGCCTGTCCTGGGAAACAAACCACTATCAGAGGACTGTAAGAAGTGTTACAATCGATGGGGGAGAGGAATGTCTGTACATGCAGGATCAGTCCACAGTGGGGGTGATTAGATAGCATGCTTTGTTCTGAGCAGCATGCTAGTCTCCCCGATGTTTGACAGCGTGCTCTGGATATAGAGTGTGAGTTCTGACCAAAGCGGGACAAAGGAGACTCAAAGGGCTTGATTCACAAAAGAGTGCTAACTGTTAGCACGGGCGTTTTCTCACAAATCGCGCGCAATTAAACGGTTTCGCTCGCAAATGCGAATTTTTGTGCGAAATCGTTTTCGCATGCAAACGTGAATTTTCACACGAAAACGATATAGATTTCGTGTGAACATTAATTTGCGCTAAAACGGCCGTGCTAACAGTTAGCACTCTTTTGTGAGTCAAGCCCAAAGAAGCTCCTGACCAGTGCCCAGCACCCACTGAGTCCTTCTCCCACTTGATGTACGGTAGGGCTTGAATATGGCAATTGTAAATTCCTGCCACATGATGCACATTGCACTTTAAATGTCACCCAAAAAACAAGAGGAGACAGCAGTGCTGGATACCTTGTCTCCTTTGTCCCACTACTGTAAGTAGTGTACCTGTTGGTATTAGTAAATTGCAGAACTACATATAAAGCTTAAACATAACTAATGTTTAAAAGGAAATATAACTACTTTATTAACCCCTCCCCCCAGTGGTGTGATTCTATCTGGATTTTAGGGTCTAAAAAACAGTACAATTTTTTTGCAGTCTAATAGACCATAAAACCAGGGGAAAAAAATCATGCTGCTAGAGAGCCTGCAGCAGCCAAGCACTTACTCACCTCCCCGGGATACAGCGATGCAGTTCCCCCTCTGTCCTCCGGGAGATTGCCGTCTGTCGACATGATGACAAACGTCGATCTCACCCGAATGATGCAGAGACTCACAGGACAGGAAGGAGAATGGCTGCTGGCATCTGGATCCCCGGGGAGGAGAGTTAAAACACCCGCTGCTCGCTATGTTCTGCACGCGCTCGGGGTTACCACTCCTGGCTTGTTTTTTCCACCCCGAGCCTGACTCGTGATTACAAAGAGTTTAAACAAATTAATGACAAAAAAATTTAAATCAACATGCGATTAGCACCTCACCAAAAAGCCATACACTCATACATCAAACACACATCGATCAAACGTTTGCGGCAACAAGGTGTGGCTAATCCACATCGCCACCCAAAAAGTCAGTGTGAGCTCATTCTGCGTGCACTAACATTTACTCCTGTAGAATCCTGCTTAATATAATGTTGGCAGATAGTGTAACAAGGCCCAAAAGGCACAACTACCATTATCTGCACAGGTTCCGCCTCCTTCACAACTACGTAAATATGGGATAAGATGTGGAATTATAAGCAAAACAATGCAGAAAAGTCCATAGCTGCAAAGAAGCAGATAGGCTGGTGACAGATTGTTCTCATCTGTCCTGTCCTGGGAAACCCCCATCTTGTTAAAAACCTCCCACTAAGTGACATTTTACACTTAGGGGGCTTTCACACTATGCACATTGTGTTCTGCATCCAGGAAAACAGGAACAGCAAGAGCTTTTCAAATCACGAGCGTTAAAAACGCTCTTGCAGTGTGATCCAGCCCTAGCATTAATAACTATTAGAGGTAATCATCAACCCAAAAATAACATACTAAAGTAAGAGGAATATAGTAACAGTATACATTATAGCCCAAATACATATATATATTTACAAAAGGAAAAGGAAAATAAGTAAATAACAAAATAATGTTGCACATAAATGTACTTAGATAAAGAAGTTTAAATTATAACTTTTTAGGGATAAGAACCATAAATAAGCAGTTATAAACTGTATGTTTAATCTTGAACTACATATTTTGTAGTTTTTATGTGACACAATACAATAAATATACATCACAGAGTTTATCATAAGAAGGAATTTAACATTAATTATTCTGTATTGTGACACTCTGCCTTTCCAGCTGGAGATATAGATTAAAGTCTATAAAGCAAAAACACCACTTGCATTTTATTTGGGTAAAAAGGTTTTTAAAATAAACATGATTTAAAAAATAATAATAGTAAATTCAAGCAGTAAATAAGAAACATCTCAGTCCAAAACTGAGGGGCAGATTTATAAAGGTTTTACATTTATTTTTTTGTTAGTTAGACATTTTATTTTGTCAGTCTGGCTCATTATCCAATTGGCAAAATGACAAAAAGTTTGTCATTTCTTTAGCTTTTCAACAATGTGACAAACTGATAAAAAAGAAAAAACATTTAAAAAATATGCACAAATTCCTTTCTGCTTTTTCCTGTCTTAAAAGTAGTAAAAAGCAGAAGTAGTACAAGAATGTCAATTAGGGATGGTCAATGGAATGAAAATAATTCAGAGTTGATGCAGACTTATCCAAATGTATGCAGCTTGAAAACGCACCAATCAAATCTCATAAAGTTGGAATTCAATTGGTCCATTTTCAAGCATTCCATACATAATTCGTATAATCTAACATCAACTCAGAATTATTTGCATATAATTGACCATCCCTAATGTCATCTTATTTTCCCCTTTTTTTAAAAAAAGGGCAAATTGTCAGAACGAATGAACTCACACCTCAAACCTACCAGGATATTTCCATTCTAAGTAAAAAAAAAATGTCTTTAGGTCAGTAAGGATAAGGAACCCCAAATTCGCCCCCAGCAGGTTTAGTGTTTTGATCTTCTATTAGAAAACCAAAGAACTCCATAATATCAAGCCCGTCACTTTAATTACTTTTATACTCTTGCTGCCCAAAACAATCACTAGTGATTTCAGTTGAAAGTGCTCAAACGAGTCAGGGGAAGTTCTTGTATAGTGTGCTGTCTTATGGAGAGGATAAGCAGGAAGTTCCTCACAATGACAATAGACAAAGCCATTGGCTGAAAAAAATAATCCACTGTTCTTAAATGGGCACAGAAGATGATGGATCACGGCTTATTATTTTGGCATTGTAGGTTATATAGACCATTTTAGTAACAGATGGCGTGATCGGACTTTTCCTTTAAATTTCATTAAATGCTTACTATATTTTATGGAAGTACTACCAAGCTTAGCCATTTTACATGAAAGGTCTTAATTACAAAATAACGTTCATGCACATAATAAAAACCTTTTAACAAGAATGACACCACAGCTCACTCTCACAGTACATATGCAAATTGTGCCCATTGAATCTCAAGACTTATTTCACAGGATGACTAACTTACATTTTCATTTGCATGTTATCTTACAAGGCTGCACAACATGCTGAAACTATGCTCAGTCACTGTAAATAATCTATTTAACAATGAGTCTACCAAAAACCATGTAGGAGAAAAATGAAAAATGGCCACTTACCAGCTGAGTCCTAGACAGAGAGGACTGAGAACCCAATACGGAATCACGTCTTTCATGAACATATTCTTCAAATATTGCAGTACATGCAATGATGATAAAATATTATTTCTCCCCCCCCCCCCCCATTTAAAAATGTCTTCCCACTGAAAATACTGAACAATAGGAAACGTAACCCTTTTGGAACCGGACGGCTCTGGCTCCTTTAGAACCAGAGCTGTTCTTTCTCTATTGTGCCCTGTGATTACTGTGATTGGCGCAGAGTAATCACGGGGGCAGGAGCCAATGAAATTGGTTTCCTGACCGAGATACGGAAGCCCTAAAGTCACTGAGAAAGCAGAGTGAGTGGGTGAAGCGTCGGAGAAGCGGTGTAAACAGTGAGAACGGCATGAGTGCGCAGCAGTGAATAGTTAGAATCTACATCCTGTCAGAGCCACGCAGCCACCAGCAGAACGTAGATTCCAACTACATTGGTCCTGAAGGGGTTATTAAGCTTTCACTTTATTGCAAATTGAATATAATGTTGCCTTTCTAAAACAGAATGTATTTTGATAATTCAGCTTTCAGTGAGCAACTGTGCTTTCCCATGATGCATCACTCCATAATTTTCAAATCATCTCTTTCTGCCCCTGAAGCCAAGCTCACCTCCAGAACTGTTGGTTTATAGCAAGCCTATAACTTATACATTTTACAGGGCCACATCAACCCAACATGCAGACAGCCTGTTTCTGGGACAGCATGAGCTATCTGGATATTCTGTAGATGAATGAAAATTGTAATAAAGATCAGATATAAAAATGTAACAGTATCTCAATATCCTGAATAAGAAAACTGTATTAAATGCTCTGCTTGCAATCCCAGAGTTATCCCTCATGCAGGCCTTGTGTGTTTGCACCTATCTGAATGTAGGCATTGTGTTGTGAAGTCTTCCTCTGTAACACTGCATTCATTTTAATCCGCAACACAAAGAAAAGAGTATTTTAACAGTATGTCACAAAGAGATACTGGGAGCACTGATAAAATGACAGTAAAATGTATGTAAATTTAGATTGCTGTCACAAGTGGCTGCTTGGCTCTGTGAAGAGGTTAGGTTGCTATAGTATGCTCCATAGCAACTTTGTCTCTTATCACATAAAAAAATTGCCTACGTGTTCTAAAACCCTGTTAAGGAAAAAAAGGATTACATCAATCCTTAGTAACGATCCTGCATAAAACCTTATCAGTCTAAAAACATAACAAAATGTAATCTATATAATAGCATTGCTGCAGTGGAATTAGAACACTGGTTTCATCTGCCTACCCATCCTCTATGTAATGGGAAATGATCTGACTTACACTGCTATTCTACACAATTGCTTCATTGCAAGAGTCATTCTGCATTATGGGGGAATGAATTCAGCATATTTTATAGGTTGCCGTAATACACATATCTGTGCATAAGCTTTATGCTGACATCTAATTGCTTTCCGAGTTTCTTTTATTCAATCTATTGGAAGCTATTGTGAAGCTGTAACGCATTTGGTAAGATACTCCAAAAGTGATATTAATAACACATTGATGTTCATGAAGAAATCAAATTGGAAGGCCATGCAAGGATATTCTGTATAATAAGATCTGTTAATAATTTGGCAGAGGTTCATAAAAAAAATGACCATGGTTCCTAGCAAGGGGTTCTTGATCTTACTGGCAAGAGACATCTAAATGGACAAAGTTCACAGCTATATTATTTGTTAACAAGGTAAAAAATCAAATGCAAAACCTTGAGCTCTGCATTAGCTCTGATGAATATAAGGTACTAAAACTAAAGGTTTATTTACAGTTGAGAAAATAAAAAGAAGAATCTGGGTCCTATGTGCCACCAAAATATGTTCCTTCCACCCACAGATGATGGCCTACATAAATGCATATTCTTAACCCAAGTGTGTGAAAACACTCTCCATATTCTTCCATACCAACGAAGAAGCCTACAGTGGCAAAACACAGACAACCAGGAAAATCTGAATGTCTAGTTGACGTTGCCATATTCAGTGCTAAAGAGATATACAAGCAGCCCCCTACCTACAAAAAAGTTTGTTCCCAGAGGATGTTTGTAAGTTGAGTTCGGAGTTAAACATGGTGAAATGTCGATAAGCTATTTATTTTTGGACAACTCTGGATTTGGACATGCAGCATAAACTATATCCATTAAAAGTATAATCACTTAGTTTACTCTCTACAACATAGATTAGGTAAGATTGCACCAAAAAATTGCATCATTAGTGGGCCCTTTAAGAGTCAATCGTAAACATTGACTGAGGATTTTCTTGTTAACAGATATTGGCTTTCCTGATTTAAATGCACAATCTGAATAATATAATTTCCTTCAAAACCAGGTACAGATGTAAAAATACGCAGGATACCAGTGATCAAAATGGAAAATATTCTTACAGTGAAAATATTAATCTATTTACAGGATACTGATTTTTAGCTACATTGTTTCAATAAGATAATTTAAATGTAGATTTAAATGCATAAGAAATGGAAAAATTAGGAATGTCATCCATGTAAACAGAACATTTTGAAACAAGAATTCAGATTGTATGTTTTTCTTCCCTACGAAAGAAGATAATGTCATATTGAATTATTCTCACCTGAATCATCTACTCTAGCTTTCTTGCTGGGGACATCATTACTGTCATCATCTGACATCTCCATTTCCTCCTCTCTCCGAATACCCATGAGCTGTTCACTGTGTGCATTCCGTAGCTCCTACAACAAACAATAAAATACAGGCACCACTAATAAAACAGACTGTACTTGGTAACATATAGGGCTCATTTTGTTAAACTCTCATGAAAAAATACCCCCACACCCCAGTCAACACTAATTGTAGCAGCCTTTATATTGCAATATAGCCTTGGCCTAGGAAAAATGGCAGGTTAGCGTAACTGGGGAGAAAATAAAAAATAAACTACAAGCAACTGTATACCTGATAATAAACATACATTTCAACATTTATAAAGCTTTAAACAACTTTTAAGCCATGCTAGGGTTACAAAAAAAAGTGTTAAGATCTGCTAATATTTCTGAATAGAATTGATTTGCAATGTTTTCTCAGCTCAGAAGATTAGGAAATTTGGTCACATTGCTGGTTTTTGCTTCCCTATCTCTGTATATACATACCCAATTGCCTTTGTGTCTGGTCTTCTTCTTGCTAGTCATCTAGATTCAACAGGGGCATTCCAGTTCTCTTTGTTTACCAAGTTACAGATCCTTGAAGGAAAAAGGGAGTACTGCAAGGTATGGGGGGGGGGGGGGCATAATTTAGGACAGCATTTTAGCATTCTTCAAACTGAGACGTATACCTCTAGTCTCACAGGAGATGCCTTTAAGTGCTCATGAATGTTCTGTAGAAGTACAATTTGTGGTGATCTGCTCCCCTTCATGAGCCACCGTTCGGGAATGTCAAAAGGAACATGAATGACCCACTTGGGTGGGTTTCCTTAGACATTCTGGAAATCAATTTTCATGTTGTAGTTGGGTGTTAAATGTGATCATTTAAATAGGTCAAGTTGTACTGCCAGGGAGTCTACATAAACTCCTACATCATGGGTTGGGAAGCAGATACTAGTTCCAGGTGACAGAGGCTAAAGTGTTTCCATCATCCTCTCTAGTTCCATATTTTGAATATCGGCTGGGTTGACCCTTTAGCCTAAAAATGGTCCGACTCATGGAATGAACCACAATGTACCATGGACCTGTGGATGGATCCCAGACCTGTGCCGACACATCCATTCTGTCCCGTGTCCATTGCAGTGACAGCATGACCTGAATGATTTATTTTCAGACAATGAACAGAAGATGGATGTGTCATAATTGCAATGCTGTTATAATGACGATGCAATGGACATGCCTGAATGGTTGTTACTTGGGTGTACCATTCCACGGATGGTGACCGCATATGCCTTGTTACTGTCTATGGCACTAGACACTATAAAGCAAGCTGGATACTGGATTCAACACAAAAACAGGCTGCGAGTACGCAGCAAGTTCAGGATTAGGGAATTATGAGCAAAATACACAATAGCGAAATGATCCCTAAATAAGGTTTTCTGCATAGCTAATATAACAGATATTATTTAGGGTTCATTTGTCCTTTGTATGTTCTAATACTAGGTTAACAACAAATCAGTGCTTGCAAGCTACTACATAAAGTTGGAGGAGGAACTTTTGCACAACTTTTAAATGTTCTGGGCATCTAGGAACAACGGTGTGATAAATATTTGGTTTCACTACCAGTGGGGTGACTGACACAGCTCCTGATCTGTCAGTGTCGTAGCAGAACCTACTTAATACGTGGATGTGAACTGCACAACCCATTGATGCACAAATAGTTAATTGCCTGAGCTTTTCCAGAGAGGTACCACTGCTTTATACGGATGCACGACGACACTTGAATTGCAGTGTGTAGAAACCTGTCGAAGTAGTAATGCAATAGGGCAGAGATAATGTAGTATGTTCTCCCTGTAAGGTGCAGAGTAAAAGAAAGTTGATACCATCTCATTTGGTCCTAATAATGCTGCCAGGTTTAATGTAGGAATGCAGCATGCAGCTTTTCACCTTGTTGACATCTAATTTTTCTACTGACAAAGGGCTCATTCTCAGGGGAGGCCCGCAGTTTGGCATCTCTTAAGTCACGTGTGGAGAATACACAATACGCTCCACATATAGCTTTCATTATGTGACAAATGGCACAGCAATTCCCAGGAAAAATGTAGAAGGTTCTCCCAAGGGAGTTTCACCTGTTCATCTGTGCGCATTGCAAGGGAAGGCTGTAATGACTGTTCAAAGGCCTATTAAAAGCAGCATTTTAAGCAACAATGGCTTATAGGCCTTTTCTATCTTGTATAAAATATAGCAGGCATTACATTGCTTAGTGCACTCTGTGCTATGTGCCCAACTGATCTCTAAATCAATTGCATCAAAAGAATAGTTAGCAGCGGAGTGTTAGTCAAAGCATTACTCATGAGGACAAATAACCCGAACTGGGATTGTTTCTTTTCTGAAGAAAAATGGTCATCCGTGAAAGAATATTAAAGGGGAACTAAGCAATGACAATGCAAGGGAATTATTTAATGATTATGTATTGAACTTTGCAGTGCTACAATATTATTCAGATTTCTGTTACAAACTTAGGCTTCTTTTACACTGCAAATTGCAATTCCAATTTCTGATTTGTGATTTTTACTGTTTGCTAGCAACACAAGAAGAATAATAAACGATCGTTCGTCAGAAGAGATCCCCGATCCATCTGTCCGCATATGCCAGTATTTAGCATAATACAGTGCAGGACTTTTGTTCCTTGTCCAAGTTAATTCCAGAGTATTGTTAAATGGAGGATTGACCTGTGTGGGCACATGGTATACAGGTCTATTCTGTATGTAAAGACAATGCTAGTCACATAAGGCTATCAGCACTTTAGCAACCTGGTTGCCTTTAGTAATGCGTCAGCAGAAGGTGGAGCATTTCTCTCAACTGATTTACTAAATCTCTCAATTTATTTACTAAAACCCGCAGTATACGAGTGCTTGGCATTTTCAAGGACAGTGGAAAGCAAGTGACTATGGGTTATTTTCCCTCTTTGTACTGTGCACAGAAATGTCTATGTTAACCTCTGCAGTACTACTTCACAGGGTTTACAGCAAACACAGAATTATCTCCCTCATCTGGCTGCATCAAATGCAGCTACGTTCTGAAGCTGTGCAGGTGCAACTTAAAGAGGAACTTTACTGAATATAATTTAAAAAATACAACTGCTGATATTTTACTATATTACCTAAATTAATATTTGCCCATTGTAAAATGTTTCCCCATCCTGATTTACATTCTTACATTTATCACAGATGGCAGCATCATTACTGTTGACTACACTCATCAGTTTTGCCAACTCATCCCTTTAATTACTGACACATCTAAGTTTTACAGGTTCTGGGGCTACTTACACATAATCAGTGCCTTAACTGCATCTACCTAGCCACAAAACCTGTATAATTCATATGTGTCAGTAATTAAAGGGATGAGTTGGCAATACTGACACTCATCACTGTGGAATTTTTATTTGTGTAAAGTGCCCAGGAACTACACATGATCTCCCAGAGTGCTCTGGGGCAGAGGGCAGCATGAGATCATAGTCCAGGATAAGCATCACTGAGAGGGTGGGGCTACATACCAATCTACAGTAATATATAGATAGAAGTAGTGTTACTGATGCTGAAACTAGTATAATTAACATAAAAAAATGGATATCATTACATTCTACTACAGTGTATGCCATTAAAGTTCCTCTTTAAGTAACCATAGGCACATAGTGTTAAACTGATATCCTTCTTAATCCTCACTTTAACATGACACACACAACCATACACATGCACCTGTAGAACTCAAGTACTTCAAAATAGAAATCTACTCAAAGCATTAATTTTAATAAGGGCTTAAGGAAAATGTTGCTTGTTACTTTGGTCTCTCAAATGGTTCCTGTTACTGAAAACACTGCAAGACATGTAACTCATCATGTACAAGTTGCCAACCTAACAGAAGGCAACTGAGAAACAACACGTTCTATAAAAAAACCTTCTATAGCAAAATCAAAACAGCGTGTACTTACCCTGAAAAACACTGGCTCATAGAAAAAGAAGTTGCTGAACAAGAAATGGAAACTGGCTGACCATAATCAAAAGTAAAGCGTATAACAAAATATACTCAAACATATTAATGTGAAGGGTAATAATAACATGCAGGCACAGACATATGCAGATGAAACACAATAGAGAAAGAGTGGTATCAAAGACATTACAAATCATAGAGCTAAAAGGTGCAGCCTCAGTGTGGTCTATTGGGAAATCTAGATAAAAGACTAATACTTTGTATACCAATATGTTTGTTTAAAAGTGAATATCCAAATTTAAACCCTCTTTCAATTAAAAAGATTGTTTTGGTGCTTCGAATTTTCAAGAAGAGATGTCAAACAGGAAGCAGGGAAAGCAGCGAGCCATTATTCACCAGGAGCTGGGAGATGTGTCCAATGTGTGCATAGTACGGGAGGGCAAGGGCATAGAATGGGTGAAAGGGGGCATGGCAGGGGTGAGGACAGATGGACTTCCTGAATCAGGGAACACATTTAAACTCTAAGGACTCAATTTGCCCTGGCAGTGCCTTGTTACTGATAGAAGTGTGCTGTATACCATTCCACATATACCAACAGATAGGGAGACCAATCCATCAGGTCATTTTAGAAAGTGAATAACAAAAAGACATTTGTAAGAGCCAGAAACCCCATTCTTAAATTAACTGTCATAGTGAAGTTTACAGATGGAATAAGGATCATCTTCAGGTCACTCGTCCAACTGAACCATAGTAGAGTCTGTGTTGTGGCATCTCTTTATTGCATCTGTATGTGTCCAGTGGTTTGGTGTAACTGGCTGGACAATGTGTCATTGGCTTCACATATCCAAGTGTTGTGGTGTGTACTGTACGGTTTGGAAGATTGTCCTTCGATTAATAGTGAAGTTTATAATTAGACACAGTTATTTCCCATTAAGGGACCCATTTCTAACACAGCATTACAAAAAGTGAAGCATCACTCCCAAAACTTGCCAACATCTTACAAGAGAAGGGATGAGACCCCTTGCATTTTTCTGTAAGAATAGTTTTGCTATTTACAAGGTGGAAAATGCTATTCCTGTCCATGGAGCTGCAGAGGCAGTTGTGATGAGTCTGACAACTAAAAGTAAGCCTCTCCCACTGGGGAGGAAGACCCTGAGCTATTTAGATCACTCAGCTGCTGGTGCAGGCAGAGTGGTACCAGGTTCTTGAAGAAATAATGGCGGCTGCTCAATTGCTTAGAGAGCTGATGTGGTATGGTAGTAGGCTCAGTGATGCAGGACTGGATGCCACTCCTTAAACAGGAGTCCGCTTGACACCTGCTTGACACCTGCCTCCATAAAATCAAATCCTTTATACAAGTACAGTAGAATTACAGACAGTCAGCCGCTCTGTCACATAGATGTACTGTAATTGAACGTTCCTGTACTTGTATATGCTTCAATGAAGGCTTTCATTTTATAGCGGCAGGTGTCCAGCAGATTGCCTGTCTGATTGACTGTGGGAACAGGAAATGGAGGTCTGAGGGGAATTCAGTAGGTTGAGGAGGGCGTGCTAGATAATTATATATCTCTTGAGTAAAAGGCAAAAACTCTGCATTTGTAAAACTTTACTTTAGATTATTACAAATGCAGGTTATTATGGAGTGGATGTCTTTAAAAATGACTTATGCCCAAATTGCATAATTTTGGGAGATTAAAGAACCTGAAATTTTACTGTATTAACATTTAGGTCACAAACCAACCACAAGAGATTTATTTTATTAAATTTAGGCTTAAAATACAAATGAACACATGTTTCTAAAGGAATTATTTAAAGTTACTGAATGTCATAAACATTTAGCAACATACCACCTAACTTTTTTTTGTTGTAAAAAATGAATGAATTGCCAAATACTGTGGGACTGCATCTTTGCTAATCTGCATATGTGTGCATTGTTATCAGACAGCAACTTCATCATAACATTACTGTTATTACACAATCATTCAAACCCAGCAGGCAGTCAGTAAATGCTTTATGATGATCTCACAAATATGACTAGTCCAAGAAAGATGACACGTTTGCTGGTCTCCCGCTAGTAGGCCTGGTGCACACCAAAAACCGCTAGCAGATCCGCAAAATGCTAGCAGATTTTGAAACGCTTTTTCTTATTTTTCTGCAGCGTTTCAGCTAGCGTTTTGCGGTTTTGTGTAGCGTTTTTGGTGTAGTAGATTTCATGTATTGTTACAGTAAAGCTGTTACTGAACAGCTACTGTAACAAAAAACGCCTGGCAAACCGCTCTGAAGTGCCGTTTTTCAGAGCGGTTTGCGTTTTTCCTATACTTAACATTGAGGCAGAAACGCATCCGCAATCCAAAATCTGCTGCAGCCCGGGAGTATGCGTTTCTGCAAAACGCCACCCGCTCTGGTGTGCACCACCCCATTGAAATGCATTACCCTAGCAGATCCGCACCCGCAAGCAGATCGCAAACCGCAGCGGAAACGCTCCGGTGTGCACTAGGCCGTAGAGAATAAACATCCCATTGTATGGTCATCTGCAGAACATCCTAAATGCCTCAAACCCACCTTTACCACTTACTGCACCAAGCACGCGAACACTCATTTCAGAATCAGGGGTGATAGCGATGGACAGAATTGAAATAAAGGCACCCACCTCGCAATGCTTCCGCCAAATGTCAATATTCTTGCGCTGAGCTTTGGAGAAATGGTCCCATGCTTTTTGTCTGGTGGAAGCGTTGAAAACGGCCACAATCTGCTCAACTTCAGTGAACAAGGAAGTCAAACAAGACAAGCAATTTATGTTGTGGTCATTCCAGAGAAAGCAAAACAAAGACACATGTGAGCTCTATGGATCATGCCCAAACACATCACCCATAGCCACCCAATCATGTGTCTTTAGTACTTACATTTACTGTCGGAACTGTATTCTTCAAGCGTCCAATACTTTCATTTACATATATTTAAATACTACAGTAAATTACACAGCGATTAGCTACAGAAGGAAGTCTCATTAATTAGTGTCAAGTGCAGTGCCATCCATATAGTCCTTTTGCGGACCAAAATTAGTATGTCTTTGTAGGACACCATCTCAAATAAAGAGCTGTCTACTGACCCCACCTTCCACTGCCTTTGTGTGTGCGATTAGGTAAGTGTGTTGTTACTGTTGTTGCACTAATCATAAAAGAAATTACTGAACCTTAACTTTCAAAAAATGAGTAAACAAAATCAAACAAAGGCCTATACACACTTAGTGCCCCAGTTCAGGCACAGTTTTAAGTATAAATAAAAAAGTTTCTAAAAAGGTAGTATTTGCAAAATAAAAAATGCAAATAACTGTGGCACCACTTCATTAACCCTCAGTAACCAACCGCTGCCTGCTCACACAATTAAACCCAACACAATCTAGCACCCTTTCTAAAGATCACCTGGAACAAAACTGTGCCCAAACAGGAAGAACATACAGTCAAGACTGTACACCGCATGAACCAGGCCTAAAGCGCTGCAAGACACAGGTGCTAAACACGATGCTGCCAGCATCTGTGCCTGACTTGCTTGGCTGTCTAGTAGGTTTTGTTGTCTTTTTTTAACTTTAAGTCGACCTGCACTCTTGCAAAGGACAGAAGGAATACATACAGAAATGCACCCTGTATGTATTTAGAGAGTTTAGCTTATCTAATCCCCCCATCTGTGATTATTCACCACTGTAATTTGATCGCTCAGCGGTGTCAGCTCAGGAATATCCTCTACCACGGTAGAGCAGGTAATTTGTAAACACAGGATGTTAATTTGTCTGCTTCTATAAAATCAGGAAGCAGACACACTGCAGATGTATTGCAGGATCTGTATCAGCTGTAACAAAGAAATGTTTTTCTTTAAAGGTTATTATGCCATTTCCTATCTTTTAGAGCAGAGAGGAAATTCCGAGTTGAGGACCGCTTTAATTTATAAAAAAGACACTTTTGAAGATTGCCACAGGTGCTATAGTGTGTCTATAAGTGATCTGTGTCTATGACCAGGCTTGTTGTGTAACAGATTTGCAGTATTTGTATTCTACAACATGTAGTTCTCCAAAAGAAAGTTGGAAAAGTGTTGAATGTCTCCAGCTGGTGATGTGCAATGTTGCAGCGATATCTGGTATACACTCAGGAAACATGTCTCTTGTGGGCTAGGACAGCTGAATGATGACCTACATGATAACACTCATGTATGTTTAACTCCCTCTTGGGCTCTAGGCAGAGAACAGCTGCATGAAGCAGACGGCAAAAGTCCTTGGTACAAAGCACAGATCCCTCATTAACCAAGGCACACGTACAAGCATTTTCCTCAATGCGAATGGTATTTAAACTTTCCAATATGTTTTAGCACTAGGTGCTTAAGCGAAATAGACAATTAGCAATTTCCTCACTGGTAGAGGCCTAATGAATCTTGAGTTAACATTTATGAAGGACTGTGTGTGAGCCATACAGATGTTTAATAACAGCAGCATCCACCAGACAGGCTGCCGTGGGTGGGAAATAGAGACCTAGGCACACAATATGTTAATCATGCACTCCTAGCATCTGAAGCAGTTCTCTGACAAGTTGAAAGTAGTAAAGCATCATCTAACAGGCCTGGAATGATAATTTGATTCCCTAAGAAGTCGTATTCCAAAGACCGAACAATATGCAGCATGTCCTACAAGCAGACCTGAAGCAGGGAGACACACAAGACTATGAGGTGGCTAATAAATAAAGCCTTTGAGGGTAAGCATGCAGAAGAAAACTGCAATTTCCTATTCCAGTCATTGCTGAAAAATGGTTATCACTGTCCTCACACAACCCCATGCCCCCACATGCACACCTGCCTAGCCACTTAAATATTCATAGGAACCGCCTACAAAGTTACACACAGCTTGGCATCACACTTGGGTACACTAAACACTACGTGTTTCCATGTAGTTATAAATGCACTTCTTGTAATACATTTAAAAGCCATTAGATAGTTTGGTAGCTAATCGCAAAAAATCTATCAAAAAAGGGGTGTTTTGAAATAAACGCACAATTCAAGACTTTAAATCTTCCTCTACCGAGGAACTTTAGTGAAAATAAGTTAATGAATAAAACGGCTTATATTTTACAATAATCACTTGTAAATTATTTACTCAGTGTTTGCCCACTGTAAATGTAAATTTTCCTCACCCCTTATATACAGTCTGAAACTGGCCACATGTTTAGTCCTGATCTCTGCAGAATGTTAATTTATTGAGAGTTCTATGCACACAGGGGAGATACTCCTTGTTTGGCCATTGGAAACAGCAGACAGGAAACTAAGATAAAAGGAAACAAATCTCAAACACAAGTTTCCCACTTTTAGAATTTACTTCACTTTTTGGTCACGTAAAGAGAGCCAGAGATGAAGCGCCCTCATGTATTTTATTACATTTATCCGTGGGAACATGACAGTAACCAACTACCCTGCTTTTAGTTTAATTATTCTCTGCTTAATCTTTCTGTTATCAGCTGTGATAAGAATCCCCGACTGAGCATTCAGTCTAGGTTTGACCTGGAATCATTATAGCTGAGTCAGTCTCCTGTGGAGTGTTTTCAAGCCCAAGCCTGCCCCCTCCTTCTCTTGCAGAAAGAAGCTCAGAAACAGACAAGTGTGGCTGTGTGATCTGTGTGCACTGTGCAGCCAGTCATCATTATTATCTACTGTATGCAGTTTCATTTCTATGAGAGACACTTCCTACAGGCAGCCACACAGCATACCAGAATAATAAAGTTGAAAGCACACAGATGAAAGGCTGCAGCAGCAACCCTACTTGTTTATAGTCTCATAGAGGCTAGACAGCACATCCAGAACAGCTAATAATCTGGAAGCAGAAGGGATATGAGCCGGCGGCCATATTGAATTTTTCCTGAAGCAATAATGGATAAAAAACACTCAAAAAGGCACACCAGAGTGACGAAATTATCAGGTAGAGCATTTATTCTTTACAAGCTATCGACTGATATGTTTATTTTGTGTGAATCGTTCATCTCTGGTTCCCTTTAAAGAGGAACTCCAGTGAAAATAATTGTAATAAAAAAGTGCTTAATTTTTCCAATAATTAGGTATACATTATTTAGTCAGTGTTTGCTCATTGTAAAAGTTTACCTTTCCTGGATTTACATTCTGACATTTATCACATGGTGACATTTTTGCTGCTGGAAGGTGATGTCACTGGAAGGAGATGCTGCTTGCATTTTTCGCAGTTGGAAACAGCTGTAAACAGTTATTTCCCACAATGCAATGAGGTTCACAGACAGGAAACTGCCAGGACCATGGCCCTCACAGTTTCCTGTAGGAGTAGTTTCACCACAATATCAGCCGTACAGAGCCCCCTGATGATCCGTTTGTGAAAAGGAAAAGATTTCTCAAGGAAAAGGGGGTGTCAACTACTGATTGGGATGAAGTTCAATTCTTGGTCACGTTTTCTCTTTAAGGGCAACTCTGCTGGCCACTTCTAAACTACTTAGTCAATACAGCTTCTATTTTCCACTCTAGGGTATACGTATTTATAGTATTTCTTTGTTCCACTTTCAAGCCTTGTTTGTCAATGAAAATATCTTAAAAATATGCAGCTAAAAAAACTACCAAGGAAGAGCTCAAAAGTGGAGGGAAAGAGTGATCCATGCACATACTGCTACCCTACCTATAAAAAGGCAACATGGTATTTTTTGCGGGGCAAGATCACATGAAAAAGATAGAGGCCGAAAAATCTTGTTGCTATTGGTTTGACACCGTCTGAATCCAACAGTAGTGAAAAGCCTCTGGACGGTTCAGTGGCTTACCACTGCTGAGGCTTACTGGATCATCCTACAGCCCACCATTGCAGTACAGAGGTCGTCCAAATGTAGAAAAAACCTTGTCATATAGGTTTCTTCTGGCTATGCTCCCGGCCATGGACGAGTGTATTCAGACTGGGCATGCATAAAGACCATGCATGCCCAGTAGAATGTGCACTCATACATGAACGGAAAAAGCTGTGCATGAGCAGCTTTGTTCTCCTGGGCATGTGCAGTCAAGATGGCTGGGAGTGTATCCAGAAGATGAAGAGGGACCCTGTACTGGAATGGTGCACTTGACAAGGGATCTGGGAACCTTCTGGACCATCCAGAGCTTTCCAAATACTGAAGTGATTATCTAACTGCCCACATCTCCCCCAATTACAGGTGTGCTTTAATTTTCCCTTGCATTTGACTCTGCTGTGGTGCTCTACTATCAAAGAGGTGAAAGTGTTGCCTACTTTTTGATAAACATGTTAATTCACTTTTATATATAAACATTCTCAAAATTGGAGACCAATGAACGGGAAGTGAAAAGTGGAGAAAAATGGGATGTTTTAATATTAAATATGGTGGAAAAAAATACTAATATATGTCTCTTTCCCAGGTAAAGAAGCCTCAGTGACTGTATCTGGGAGTCAGAAAAGCACTACAGAGTTATGTTTTGTTTTGAAAGAAAGGTTTTTTTTTATATGTGTAGTTTGATGTATAAGAACATTCATTGCTCCTGTATTAAATGAATGTGAGTTCAGCTAAGAGCAGCCACAGAGTAGCGGGTATTTAGTCCAAGCACTGTTGATTATTCTTAAACCAAGAGCATTTAAATGCTCCACTGAGGTGCTCTCATATGCAACCTAATAAATGCCCTTCAGTCACCGCACCATGCAGAGAGAACAGAACACTCTTGTACAGGTAAATATGAGCATGTCTACATATCCATTGTACTTTCCAGTACATTGAGTGAGAAATAATTTGATTTTAGTCAAATGCAAGTTGTTAAAATGTTGTGACTGCATTAAGTCACGGCAATACTATACAATCTTGTCATTTATTCCAATTTATTATTTTATTTATTCTTACATGCTTGTTATAAAAATGATAGATATGCTTACAAATAAAAATCACACTGGAAGTATGCATTAACCAGCAGTGTGTGGTCATTTGGATTCATTCAAAAATAAATATACAGAATTAATAAGGAACACACCCTCAGCTTGCTTTATGGAAATAGACACAGACAATTCAAATTCTTCTGATTCTTGTGCCACATCTTGGGGGGGGGGTATGAAAATATATGAATGCCAACACTGCTTCAGAAACCAAATTGCCACCAATATTAGACCTGTCGGTATCCAGGTCTTTATTTTTCATAATAACCACAAATCACTGAGCAATCAAAAGATGTCTTCAGAGCCCTAGTTAATCATCCTAGATTTTCTTATTTGCAGTAAAGCTAACTGAAGCAGCTGTTCCAGAGAAATTGTCTTTGAAAAAGGGGCATTCCTGAATTAGAAAAGAAATTGCACTCCCAGCACACAGCAATGACTTGACTCCACTCACTTCCTTAATTTGCTGCTGAGAGATTAAGAACGACAGCTCAGCAGAATCTCACCATTTTCCTGACCAGTTCCTCCACGCTCAGTATTTAATAAACAATCCGAATTCTGAATGTACTTTTTCAAAAACAGTTATGTTCTCCTTTCAGCCACAAATATAACTTTCTTTAGTTTAGACAGGATGAACTGCTAATTTCTGACATGTCGGATCTGCTTCTGATCGAGAAATGGAATCGATTTTCGCAACTTTTGCATTCCACACGGCTACAGGTTCCAGTCGTCTGCAAACAATACCTCAACACTGGTGCCCACTCGCTCTGCTGTCACGCTGACAGCATGGCTTCCCTAACTCAGTCAGGAGCCACATTTATTGCCTTTACTGTGAGCCAATCACAGTAATCGTTGTTTATAAAGGGGAAGGATAGCTCTGGTCTTTCAGGAGCCAGAGCCCAAACTGGTTAAAGGAAAATGCGTTAGCGGTGCAATGCTAAAAAATTTTCGCATTGCACCGCTAACGCTAAAAAATGTATGAGTTAATGTTCCTGCACCAGCGGGAATGCGTAAAAATGGACGCAACACGGCCCACCGACCCCGAGGTCGGCAAAAACGAAACTAGCTGGCGGCAGAGGACTGAAGCAGCAGTGAGTGACTACGAGGGGACAGGATGGCTGCATGGGGCTGGTAGAAGCCCCAGGTAAGTGAAACAATTTTTTTTTTGCCTGAGAATTCCTTTAAAGATCCAGAGGCTTCTTTTTCAGTTTTTAATTTTGGTCATTAGACAGCTGAGTTAATGTGTGGAGATGGGAGGCTGAAATCTACACCCTGGCAGAGAGAAGAGGCTCAAAGAGGAATAGATTTCAGTTAGCTGCATGTGGAAGAGGCTAAGGATCTATTGCCCAAAACAGTCTTTGGGGTTCCATGGTGAAACAATAGCCGCTGTGATTCTCGGGGGGGGGGGGGGAGACAGGTTCAATGGGTGTGATGCATGGGACCCTATGATGATCTGTCTGCCAGGGAGGCCGGAAGGCTGTTGGCACACCCCTGTTAGGCTGTTCATATGCCTATTCATCATATGAAACACTCAGAGGTTGTACAGAGGACCTGTGTGGCTTACAACAGGTATGCAACCAGAATTACAATGTGGGTACTTCCTTCCTGCACTAAATAAAAAGCTTCAAGGGCCGGTGATCTCACAGGACAAATCACTACAGGAGAAGCCAGCAACTTGGGGGACACATATACACAAGAGTGACTGTTTGGTTGAGGAAAATGAAGAGTATATATAACTTTTTGAATTTCTAGACATGATCAGGGCTTATTTTGTAGACAGGATCCCATTATGTATTTTGTGTATTAATGTGGTTTTATTCTTTTCCTGGTGTAGTATAGGCTCCATTTGAGCTTTATACAAAATCATAACCATCACCCCCCTACATACTCAGAGCAAGGCTGAAAGAGATGAAACAAACTTGAATGAATAAAGAAGCAAAGTCAGAGTGCTGCTGCCAGCTGAAGCTTTCATGTAACATTTGCTATTAAATTTGTTATTAAAGTACATTTTCAATATAGGGCATACACCAATGTGATATATAAATATCTTATACTTCAGACAGAGCCTTATGAATCAATGGAGCCCTCAAACAGCTTTAGGCTGCCAGTCAGATGCATTTTAGTCTTATTAATGTAAAAGCTGAGCATCTAAAAGCCTGTTCCTGAAATTGCATTCGCAGCATTATTATATTGATCGAACGTCAGCTGGGAAATTAAAACTGGCTATTAAGAGTCTCAAGGCCACATGAGTTTGGTCCATAAGTTTTACAACCTTTAAAAACACTGACTAACATTCCCACCAAAAAATAATTGTCGAGAACCACCTGTACTGTAATTAACGGTCCTATAAAAACACTTTACCATAGTCTCATCAATATAATTGATCAGCTGGATCAGGCTGCAGCATCCAGCACAGCTCACAAGCAACATTTAGATGATCATCCTGCTGCTTACATCACCCTGGCAGACAACCTGAATTAATCCAAAGGTAGCGTTGCTCTAATAATGCCCTTAAAGCGGCTTTTAAAGGAAAAACTAAAAGTGTTTTTTTGTCAGAGACCTCTCCCTGCAATAAAACAAAAGGAACTTTAGCTTACTAATGACCAAAGCATTTAATACTGCTAATGATAATAAGCATCTCAATGTCTCTAAAGCAATTAAAGAGGAACTGTAATGAAAATGCATACATGCAAAAAGGGCGTCTGGAAAGAAGGGCGTGGGATATAGATGAAATAAGTTTTTATCTAAAACAAGATTTTTCCCTTATAGCTTATAAATGAAAATCAAGTGCTAAGTACCGTATATACCGGTGTATAAGACGACTTTTTAACCCTGAAAAATCTTCTGAAAAGTCGGGGGTCGTCTTATACGCCGAGTGTCAGAATGTCAGGTCTGGTCAGGGTGCCGTGTGTCAGGCAGAACTGTAATTACCTTATGCTGCAGTCATCCGGTAATAAGAAAGATAGATCGCGTTCTCAGTTTAAAAAATAACTTGTTGTAACAGCTTCTTGTGAGCAGCCGCTCGCACGGGTAGCAGTGCAGCTTCCGGCGTCACCTGACTTGTGACGCGTGCACTCCACAATACAGCCCGGCAATCTCTTCCGGCGTGAGCCTCATCAGTGGAGCGCACACGTCACCAGTCAAGGGACGCAGGAAGCTGCACTGCTACCTCCACGAGCTGCTGCTCACAAGAAGCTGTTACAACAAGTTATTATTTAAACTGAGAACGCGATCTATCTTTCTTATTACCGGATGACTGCAGCATAAGGTAATTACAGCTCTGCCTGATACACGGCACCCTGACACTCCTACTGGGGTAGTCTTATACGGCGAGCATACCCCAACCTCTACATTTTAGCTGGCAAAGTTGGGGGGTCGTCTTATACACCCAGTCGCCTTATACGCCAGCATATACGGTATGTTGAATTACGCCAATGAAATGGCAAAATACCATCCATAACAAAAACAATATTTGCACTTGTTGAATTAAATGAAACGGCAAAATACTGTCTATAACAAAAATGATATTTACACTTGTATCAACCATAGTAATACAATAACAGATATTACAGGTATTTTACTGCAACTATACCTAACTGTACTCTCACACAGATCTCTCTGTATCCCTAAACCCTAGACCCCCCCCCCACACCTTGGTGTAAATATGAATAATTTAATAAATTGTATACATTTCATACATTATACTGCAACTATACCTAACCCTACTCTCACACAGAACCCTCCCTGTACCTATCCCTAACCCCTAGACCCACCTGGTGGTGCCTAACCCTAAAACCCCCTTGGTGGTACCTAACCACTCCCCTGGCGGTGCTAACCCTAAAACCCACCTGCTGGTGCCTAACCTATCCGCACTGCACAAACACCCTTACACAGATATAAACAATAATATATTGATACCGTAAAATGCTTCACTACACATAACATGAATAGAATAAATTATATATTTTTAATAGAATAAATAGCCTTAAAATCACGTACACGTTAAAAATATTATAAATAGAAAAAGTTATCCTATGTAATAAAGCCCTACCTGTCCTTGCGACATCCTCCTGTCCCGTGTGTTTTGGCTACTGCGCATGTGTAGCCGATAAGACAGGAGGTGGATGGGGACAGGGGGGTGGGCGGATGGGTGCGTGCGCTGACATGCGGCGGTGGGGCGGTGAGAAAGATCTAGAGCCCATTTTTAAATGGGCTTAGGTCTACTAGTATATGTATAATAGAATAAATAGCCTTACAATCACGTACGCATTAAAAATCTTAAAATAGCGGTAATATTAAAACCACTTAAGGACCAGGGGTGTTTTGCCTGATCTGTGCTGCGTGGGCTCCCCAGCCCGCAGCACAGATCATGATTGAGCCAGGGCGACCAGACTTCCCCCCCCCCCATTTTTCCCCACTAGGGGGAGGTCCTGCTGTGGGGGTATGATCGCCGCCGGCTTGCTGTGTGTAGCGGGGGGGGGGGGCTTCACAAAGCCCACCTCCGCAGTGATTTCCGCCCTCCCTCCCCTTACCTCCCTATCCCTTTCGCTATGGGCGGCACAGGACGGCAATCCGTCCTGCGCCGCCTCTGATCGCCGATCTCCTTTACGGTGCTGCTGCGCAACAGCGCCATATGATGTAAACACCGGGGATTTCTTCCCCGCGTGTTTACAATTAGCCTGCGAGCCGTGAACCCTCCGTGAACTGACATGGAACGTTTCCATGTAATACCACTTACGACCTGCCGACGCCTATCGGCGTTAGGCGGTCGTTAAGTGGTTAAAAGCGATATATTAGTAAGATAATAAATCTGAAAACTATAATCGACGCATTATAATTCTAAAAACAAGGTTAATACCAAAAGCGGTGTATTTCTAATACAATAAGCTTGAAAACAATATTTAAGCATTATACATATGAAAACGAATTTTAAAACGATAAAATATGTGTAAACGAAAATGTACTTGTTACACTCCCGAAAGCAAAATTTAAAAATGCCATGAACGCCCCTGGGGGGGGGGGGGGGTTTCATGGTGGCATCTGGGACTCCCCTTTAAACAATATGTGGAATAAACCTTATTCTGTAAACGAAAACTTTTGTTGACATGATCCCTGCAACCGCTATTTCTCGGGCGCCCCAATTTCCTTTCTGGTGCCCAATAGCCAACATTTTGCATTGCAGCTTATGTATGGGTGTGCCCTTTTTGTTCATTAGCCATATGCGGCATTTTTACGGCTTCGGTGCAAATAACTAACGGTAATAAAATGTTTTTTTTTTTTTTTACAATATTCATTAATAAATGATTTAGTCAGTTTGTGGCTATTGTACCAATCTTTCCTCTCCCCGATTTACATTCTGAAATTTATCACAAGTGGTGACATAAGTGTTGGCAGGTGTAACGCTGAGGAATGGTTGCGTGTTCTGAGCTGAACAGAAAAATCACCTCGTCTCCCAGAGTTTACTGGGAGAAGAAGGGTGCATAGTTAATCAGCCTAGGCTGTGACATCACTGGGAGGGGGGGGGGGGGGGGGCTACACACCAATACACAGCTATATATAGATATAGGAAGTATTTAATGCCGAAATCAGGATAATAGCAGTAAAAATGGGTATCTTGAATAATTGACTGCATTCTGCTACATGTCCTTACAGTACCTCTTTAATGCACCACAATGCCGATTCATATGATTATTATTGCAATCAGCTGTATAACGGAACCAAAAACCACTATTTTGTCAATCACATGTAGCACTACCCTGCTCACTCACCTGATCTATTTTGATTTTCTTTTAAAATTTCCAAAAAATGTGAATGAAGTGATGCAACGGTTTGGGAGTGGCCATTACTGTGCAGCCAGTAAAAGTTCTCAAGCTCTCAAGTAGGAGGCTTGTAAACTATCTATTCAAAATATACCAGTAGGTTTAATTTTAGGGGTCTGTGTACTGTTTAAAAACAAAAAAAAAGGAATGCGGACACTTAGTCATACATTTATAGTAAAATTCCCTATATTCAGAAGGCAGAACAACCATTGCTAAATTTAAAATGTCAACACGTATTTGGACTTGTTTTTCCTTCTTAGCACACAAGACAGGCCTGACCACCTTTGGTTTCATGCTAAGAATAGTTAAAACATGGGGGTTGTGAAGGTGGATGGTATCTCCCAATAAATAAAAGAGGCCTCGTACAACCATAATGTGTAATCAGAAATTTTAATGTTTTGCACAGTGTGATGTAAAGTCCAACAAAGACTGATCTTCTTATGGTACCTCATTATCAGAAAACCCCTGCCATCACTGCAGCTCCTCCACTCCTCCAGACTGAGAACCAGGGCAAACAGGACAGCAAATGATCCCTCACACCCTGGCAATCACTACCTCAATCTTCTCATCAGACCACTGCTACAAATCCATCTCAACCAGGACTTGCAGACACAAACACTTTCCTACCCCAAGCTGTCCAACTCCTTAATGCTAGACCCCAAACAAACCAACCTCCCAGTCCTCCTATATCAATACAAACAATCCACTAGGCTTATGCGTCTCTACTCTATTATTGTGTACTTCTAATAGGTATTGCACCTATGCTCGTCTATTAATTTTACTATGTGAGCCTGGCTGTGCCAAAAACAATTCCAGGTATGACCCCTGTACCTTTTCCAATGGCACAATTGCATAACAGTTTAGAGATGAGAAAGAGCCCCTTCCCATTCCAAAAATGTTGGCGGGATGTACACCTAGCAGCTAGAGATGGTCAATTAGATGCTAATAATTATCATGTGCAAATCTAATGCATACTATATGCAGCTTGGCATTTGGCCAATCAAATTCAGCAAGAAGTGCATTTGACTGGTCCAATTACAAGCTGCATATAATCTGCACTAAATTTACATGCAAGCCAGAAATCTAAGCATCTCATTGACCACTGGCATGTGACAGAGTAGACCAGAAGGCTTCAACGGATACTAGAGATCTAGCTTCTTTTGGAACTTGTTCTTGAAGCAGATTTAGCAATACTCACTATATAGAGTGTAGATGCGTTTGTCACATTATCAAAATATATTTCTTTATTTTCACTTACTGTCCACCTGATCTAAATGCATGTGGCACTTAATTTCCAGATGGCTCCAACTGCCATTCACCAGCAGGTAGATGGGAACACTGCTAGTGGACCCAGGTGACTTAAGAAACAGTAATTAGACTTGACTCCGCCCTAATTCTATAAACTATCCTTTGAGTTTACACATGAAAAAAAAAACACTTTAAATGTTGGTCTGTTTTGCTGAACAAATCCTGTGCCATCTACCAATTATTCCGAGAAAGATAAGTCATAAAGAGAAATGATGTTCCTGCCCAATGATTGGATGCTGACTGTAGTCTTTGATATGTAAAGTGTATTGATCTGGTTTATTTGAGATGTGGTCAGAGACTGTAAGGAAAGTCGGTAGTAAATTTCAGGGTACCATTATCCATTGCTGTTATCTCGCCATTATATCGCCATTATTAAGGATGATTGATTCTTGGATGTACTGCATGTGACAACGTCATTCAGCTGAGACATCATGCCATTTGAGCACACAAACTACAATTCTTGCAAATGTATAAAACTTACCTTGAGTCAGTTGTTGGCCATACTGTGGGCCCAGATATATCACAGTTACTTACCCCAGAAATAAATGAATGAAATAAGAAGGTACTCACATTGAGTAAGTATTCCCAGGAGCTCTGTCTTGTAAATCTCCTTGGCTTGCTCCAACTGCTCTTCATGTGTTGCCTTTTCATTGATCAGGCGTCGCACATGACTATTTGCTGACTGCACCATTGAATAGAATTGGTTTGCAGACCTCCGATTAACTTCACCTCTCTCTATCCAGGTTTGGAGGATAGAGATGGCCTCTGAGAATTTGGTGTCATCTGCATAAGGAAGGGGAGAAGCAGAATTTCCTTAAGTCCACATTTTGTGAATAAAGCTTTTTAGCACTTGCAGTATTTAAAGATCAAAGAACACTAAAACAACAACCAGTCATTTGGAGTAGGTACATCTCATGCAGCAGAAAAAAAGTGCGTAAAAAGCTCATAGAACAAATTTTTCAGCACAGCATCATTACACAGTCTTCCTTTACTTCTAACTCTACACTACACTCAATAAAATATCCATACACAGTCCACTCTCAGGGCTCGTTTCCATATAGTGCACTTTCATGTGCGCTTAGGAATACACGATCGCAGGAAAAGCAGACAGTGCATAGACTGCACTGACTGCCGTTTCCAATCACCACTGAATCGCTGCGCATGGTTGCCTGCATTTCGGGGCGTTTCAGCCCGTGATCGCATTCAGTATAATGAATGGGATTCACAAGCCCCGCCCCCTCTGGGAGTGACGCACAGCACAGAGCCACGGAGCTCTGCACTGCATGGGAACAAGCCCTCACTTGTAACATTGCATTTAATATAGCTTTCCTACACTCCACCTCTACTTCTTGTTGGAATGTGTATTTAGCAACAACAGTCTATTATGTGTATATCTATTATGTATTGCCAGCTATAACCACAGGTTAAGTAGTGTGTTTTAGTAGCAAAGGTATTTTACTACATCTTGTGTCTAATGTGAGCTGTGAACATAGCTGTATTCTAAGTCTGTAACAGCCAGGAGAGCCATTAGCCATAAGGTTGATCAATTATAGCTGTTCTATCACTTATGATACTGCACTCCACTCAATACAACATTCCTACACACTCCACCTTAACTTCTAACATTGCATTGGATACTACATCCATACACACTCTACCTTTACTTCTAACACATCACTCAATGCAGTACTTCCCCTGCACCATCTTCACTTCTAACAATACACTCAACACAGTATTCCACATACTGTACTTTCACTTCTAACATTCAATTCCCTACTGCATTCCTACATGATCCACCTTTACTTCTAACATTCCACTCAATACTCCATGTAGACTTGTAATGTTCCCCTCAGTACATCATTCCTACACACCCCATCTTCATTTTTACTTTACTTTCACTTCTAACATTGCACTCAGTACAGCATTCACCTTTACTTGTAACCTTTAATTCAAAATACAGTTGCTGCATGCCTCACCTTCACTTGTAATCTTCTATTCAATAAATGTAGATAAAGGATTAATAAGGAATAACGTCCATCCCCAGTTATCATCCAAATAAAAAAAACCACAAAAAAAACAGGTGTGGGTTTTTAATAAGTCATATGAAAAGGTAACATTATTTAGTGCTTGGGACTGGGTGATCACAATCACAGGAGGCTAGGTGATTACTGTTGCATCACAGGAGGCTGAATGAACACTGAAGTGTCACAAGAGGCTACATAGTCACTGCCATGCCAAATGAAGTTATGTACTGCTATGTCACAGGAGGCTGTGTGATCACTGCAGTATCACATGATGCTGAGTGACCATTGAAGTGTCACATGAAGCTAAATAGTCACTGCCATGCCACATGAAGTTTAATGACTTCTGCTACATCACGTTTAAAAAGAGAATTTTAAAACATTTCATTAAAGAAAAAAAATTCTAAGTGCTAGACTAGATAAGACTTTCAGTATATGGCAGGGTGGGGTTAGGGCAGACTATGAAGTACTAGAAAAGACTAGTGGTAATAGTTAGCCATCTCCTACTGCTAGTCTGCATTGCTTGTGGTCCTACTCCATAACCATTTGTATCCTAATGAGCTAGTTCAAATGGCACAGAAGTTTATTCTATGATTCACCTCCTGGATTTTCGACAACCTGCCATTTGTTCTCATTTTCTAATTGATGCCACTACGCAATGCATACAGGACAGCTAAGTCTTCTCAAAAAGCGCCATCAGCTGTGCTATCATCCCCATTAACATGTGTGGTAGGCTGAATGCACAGCTGTAGTGCAGAAACTATGTGCTCAAACTCCATTTAGCCACCCAGCCAAAGGGAAAATCAGATGTGACATAAGACTTATTGGCCTCAATTCACTAAGCTTTATCGAACACTTTATCGAAAGTTTGATAACTTACCTCATGAGTATAATTTTATTTTGAATTCACTAAGGTGTCATAGATTCATTGAATGTTTTATCGATAAAACATTCAATAAATCTATAATACCTCAGTGAATTCAAAATTAGATGTCACTTATGAGGTAAATTACCAAACGTTCGATGAAGTGTTCGATAAAGCTTAGAGAATTGAGGCCATTGTGGCCAAGTTGTCGCTCTCATGCCACAAGTTGGACAAGCCAGTTATAGAAAAACTACAGAATAGCCTGAAAAAAGTATTTCTATATTCAATCAATTTACTAGATCAACCAAATTTAGTTAATTATTATGATTCTTTTGAACAAAATGCACACTATCATAAGTTACATAATATGAAACAAAGCTTTCTGAATTATGTGTTATACTCATTATTTAAGGTAAGCTCCCTTATTCGGAAGAAGCACAGTGTTGCTACTATGTGGAGCTAACCCATGATATCCATCTGAAAATCCATCAGAGACTTCCTTCAGGGAGCCACTAACCTTCTTAAAGCAGGTCAATAAATAGTGAAGCAACTCAGTGACCTAGGTAAACAGGGGCACATGGGAGCCCTGTGTGTATATAACATTTCACACAATCAGGGCTGTTACAAACACCGCGTACTACTCACACATACAGCAGTTCTATAGCGGTCTTCCTCTAACATACATTATATTCACATTGCAAAATAAAATCTGATCTACTAATAGCATTCATAATGCAAAACCGATTTCACAGGATATTAAATACAGGTCTCCACCACACCAGTCCCTTCCAGCCAGAAGAGATAACTTATGTAGTCTGATACTTGCGTTAGTATTCTAAAACAAACAGAAGTCTCAGATGCAGATGTATACTTGTAGTTATTTTACTCGTACATTTCATGCTGGCTGCGGTTTAATTTAATTGCCTTTCCTCAGCTTCATTTTACAACAATATCAGTGTGAGGTTTTTTTTGTTATTAAAATTAGAGACTACATAATGCTTTTATATATTTGCTCTACCAGAGGACCACGAGCTTAAGGACTTTGTGGTGCTCTGCTGTACAGATAGTCTATGAGATGCTAATTTTTCTGACTTGCATGCAAATATAATGTAAATTGTACGTGGCTTAAAATTGAGCAAATGGAAACTAGCAAAAAGTGCACTCATGTGACTTATCTAGGAATAAAAACACAAGAAATGGCATGGGAGGAGATGCTCCAAACTGAGAAACCCAAATTTGAAAACAATGAAGACAATGAGTGCACTTGGGGATGGAGCAAGCACAGAGGAGAGCAGTGACTGCATAGAAGGGCAGTGGAGGCACACAGGGGGAAACCGCTGGCACGGTTTGGGGGAATTGGGGGCACACGGGGAGGAAAGTGGAGATGCACAGGGTGCACAGTGGAGGCACGGGGAGACAGAGGGGGGCATTGAAGGTACAGGGTTCCAATTTGAATACAAATTCAACTTAAGAACAAATCTACAGTTCCATCTCATTTGTTAACCAGGAACCACCTATATTTGGCTATAAGAACAGTGTGACCACCAAGGGCCTGAAGAAGATGAGCCTCTGCTAGCAATATGGAGGCTTTTTGCAGGCTTGGGACTTTTTTTTTTTTTTTTGCTTGTTGTCAGAATTAAAGAGGAACTTTACTGAACACAAATTAATAAATACAACTGCTTTTTTTTATTATTAGAAATTATAATCATATATACTAAAGTTTGTACACATGTATACAAAGTATTTTTTTTTCTATTTGGGCAAACTGGTAAATAAAGATTATTCACAACATTTTTTTAAGGATTCCTTAGTTCACAACATGTTCTAACAAGTGTCTAAAACATTTGTAGACACACACACACACACTTTTAATTTTACCTGATAAAAAATGAACTATAGTTAAACATCTCTCTAGGACAGTCTAATATCACTCAGACATTAGAAAGATCGAGAATGGCTACCCTGAGTTCCTACACACAACGGTTGACTTCATGATGTTGGTAAGGGCTGCAAGTAACAGATTGACCATGAGGCTTCCCCACGGTTTTCCAGTTTTAACAAACCAACCTCACTTTATTACTCCCTATAAAGGTCTGTTTGCGAATCTGCAGGCTGAACAGTGATTGTGGAAAGCAAATACTGTACTGCAGAAGATATTGTCTGTTGTGCAATAGGAGCATGATATAACAAGTGTGATGTTACCCTCTCAGGTAACAGAGGTCACAGCAGTTGAGAAGACCTTTCCTTACCTTTCAGCTTGTCTGCCAGCAGTGTGGCTTCATGTTCGGAATAATGCATGATTGCCGGAGGGGATGGGGGGCGGAACTTGTCCACTTCCAGCCTGCGACGATGGCGTTCTTCCCTTGCAAACATTCTCTGTTTACATTCCCATTCATAAAAGTCATCCCTCGCTTGTGCAAAATCCACATGGAGGCGACCAGAGTCCTTTTTATCTGTACTGGATCCTAATCGCATCCGATAACCTTTGCATAATAAACGTTCTAATTACTATCACAATAATATGATCACAATATACATACATCATATATATGCATTATGGCCAAGATGAGAATGATGAAATATGCATTATGTATGCTAGTCTTCAGTACAGATGAATGAAACGATTATGATTTAATGCAAATTTAATTCATCAGTAGGAAAACAAGATATTGTACACAGTAGGAGTACTGTCGGCTCCTATGCTTTCTTGAAATACAGTATAGAGTCTGATCTACTAGAATTCAGCTCCCATACAAGCACAGAAAGAATAGAAGCAAGATGAAAAAATGTCCAGAGTATCATAAAGCTTCATGTTATGAATGCTTATACTGTCAGTAATACGCAGCTTAGGGCAAGTTCATAAATTGGCACCCAGTGATTTAAGAAGAGGATGCATTTAGGCATGTGGAAGAGAAGAAAGCAGCATTGTCTCTATTTCCACAGAAGCCACAGGGGATTCTATCTCTGTAACGTGAAGGCCAAAAAAAAAAAATACATACTCAGAGCTTTCTAGAAGCAAAAATAGCTCAGATCAGGATGTTTAACATATCACTTTACTGCAAATTGGGAATGAGGAAATCGTAGTCACCCAGGGGCAAAAAGTTAGATGTTAGCTAGTTAGAGGAACACCTCTGTATAGTCCAGAGGCTCCCCATCTCCTCCTCAACCCCCCGCTGTTGCCATGCCTGGAACCTCTCAACATATTCGACAAGAGCTTTGAAAGATATGTTCTCATGGCCATGCTCCCCTTTCGTGAACGAGCATGGCCATACTGTCCAAAAGCAAGTACGGCCACCTCTGTGCAGTAAGCTTTAGATGCTGGGTCCATTTCAGTCCTAGATGTAATTAGTAAATTATGCCCTAACCCTACAGAAAACTGGTGTATGCACACCGTGGCTGCCTTCAAAGATGATACCACTATCATATGATTAAATTACTACTATTCTTCTGGCGAGAGAGAATACTGGATGGAGGCACTTGGGGCTAATTAGGAAGGTAAATACATACCAAAAGTTGCATGCTTAAGGATAACCTACCACACCAAAGTAAACACGATGTTGACTGATCCTATGTTCACTCTACTAGTGTAAATACAGTATGTATCAAACATAAGGGGATGATTTAGCTATACTTATGGTTTTAGACCATTTTATCAGTTGTAAGGTGATGGTAATTTACCCCAACAAGTATCTTCCAACATTGCCTGTCCACTTAGTACTTCCAAGCTCCCAAAGTACTATCCCCAGTACTGCAATGCCAACCAAATATTACACCTAATACAGCCATGTACACCTTTATATATTGCCCCCAGTTGCTACTTCCTTATATTTACCGTATTTTTTGGACCATTTTATCCCCCAAACATGGAGGGAGAAAGTGCCTGCATCTTATGGTCCGAATGCTACCCAGATGTCCCTCCACTGAGAATCCCTGTTGTAATGCGACCCGCCCCCCTTGCCCTGCTCTATACTGTCCCATGCCTCTGTCCTCATCTATCTTTTCCCCCTTCTCTCCGCAACTGTCCCGCCCTCCTCTGACTCAGTCTTCTGTGGGGAGTGTGCAAGTGGCTTACCACTGCAGCCTAGTGATGATGAGCGGTGAGCCTCCAGGGAAAAGCCGTGGAAGAGTCCTTTATATAGGAGAGAACAGAGGCGCCAAAAGGATAAAAAGGGTTTTAAATGAGCTTAAAAGCCAAACATTTGGTAATTAGAGGAGGCAGTGGTGGACTTACCTCCTCCAAGCAGACACAACACGACTGTACATTCAGTCTATTTATTAACGAACTCCAGATAAAACAAAGCAACGCGTTTCACGGGTCAGTGCCTGCTTCCTCAGGCAATAGAAAAAGGAGTTACAGCATCTAGCAAAACAAACAACACTCGGCACCTCTGTACTACAGAACTCCAGATAAAACAAAGCAACGCGTTTCACGGGTCAGTGCCCGCTTCCTCAGGCAATAGAAAAAGGAGTTACAGCATCTAGCAAAACAAACAACACTCGGCACCTCTGTACTACAGAGGTGCCGAGTGTTGTTTGTTTTGCTAGATGCTGTAACTCCTTTTTTTATTGCCTGAGGAAGCGGGCACTGACCCGTGAAACGCGTTGCTTTGTTTTATCTGGAGTTCGTTAATAAATAGACTGAATGTACAGTCGTGTTGTGTCTGCTTGGAGGAGGTAAGTCCACCACTGCCTCCTCTAATTACCAAATTTTTGGCTTTTAAGCTCATTTAAAACCCTTTTTATCCTTTTGGCGCCTCTGTTCTCTCCTATGTAATATTGTATCCACCCTGGGTGGAGGGTTGCAACCCTTTTCTACTATCTACAGAGAGCGACTTCTTATTCCTGAGTGGGGTCAGGATAATCTCCCCACCTGCCTTTACAGTGGTTGCCTATTGGTGACCCATGCTTGTGAGTATAACAACTATTACTCTTTGTCATTATCCCCTTTGTCAATACATACTACACTATTGGGGCTCTTGGTGTTCCTCTGTTTATCTCGTGTGGAAGAGTCCGTGCACGCTGAAGACATTTCCATCCCTTCACTTCTGCTGACTGTGCAAAGATCGCAGCTTACTGATGCAGGCTAGAGATGATCGGCGGTAAACCTGTGGGGAAAAGCCGCGTGGGTGTCCGTGCACGCTGCCTACGTTTCTCTACCTTCACTTCCGCTTACATCACCAATGTGGAAGTGAAGGTAGAGAAACTTAGGCAGCGTGCACGGACACCCACGCGGCTTTTTCCTAGAGGTTCACCGCTCATCATCATCACCAGGCTGCAGCGGTAAGCCACTTTCACACTCCCCACAGAAGACCGAGTCAAAGGGGGACGGGATAGCCACGGGGAGGAGGGGGACAAGAAAGAGGAGGACAGAGGCATGGGACAGCAGCAAGACACGGGGACAAGATTGAGGAGGACAGGGGGAAACTGGCACATAATAGAGGATAGGAGATGGGACAGCAACAGGACACAGGGGGACAATATAAAGGATGACAGGGCAGCAGCGGGACACAGTGGACAAGATAGAGGAGGACCGAGGGACGGGACACAAGGGAAAAGATAGATAAGGCTAAGGGGAAATGGGCACAGAATAGAGGAGGTCGGGACAGCAGCAGGACACAGTCGGACAAGATAGAGAAGGACAGGGGGACAGGATAGCAGCAGGAAACAGGAGGACAGGACAGCTGCAGAACACATGGGGACATGATAGAGGAGGACGGGGCAGCAGCGGGGACACGGGGGATAAACGAGAATATAAAGGGGACAGAGGATGACACAAAGGAGACACTAAAGATACAAAGGGGGCACAGGGACACAAGATGTACAAGGGGGACATAATAATTGGGGAGGGTAGAAGACCCACAAGACGCTTCTGTACCATGGATGCACCATGTTTAGTATTTTTTTCCCATGGTTTTTGTTCTCTAAACCTAGGTGCGTCTTATGGTCCGGAGCGTCTTAAGGTCCGAAAAATACGGTAATGATGCAAAGAAGCATAAAGTACTTATAGTTGTGACATGACACAGTCAGCACTTCCTTTTTTCCTTTCTTATTTGCACTCTTGCCAGCTCTACTAATGGCTATGTCCATCAATGCTTGTGTTATATAAAAACAGTAGTAGTGGAGATGCAGATGTGAAGGGAGCCAGCTGTTGTCCAAGTGAGCTATCCATGGCATAACTAATAACCAGGGATGGTCAATGAGATGCAAATAAGTATTATGCAAATTCTGAATGCAAATTTATGCAACTTGAAAATGGACCGATCCAATTCCACTCTGGCGGGATTGGATTGGTCCATTTTCAAGCTATATACTATGCCAGGCATGGGCAAACTTGGCCCTCCAGCTGTTAAGGAACTTCAAATCCCACAATGCATTGCAGGAGTCTGACAGCCATAGTCATGACTCATAAAGGCAAATGCATTGTGGGACTTGTAGTTCCTTAACAGCTGGAGGGCCAAGTTTGCCCATGCCTGTACTATGCTATTTGCATACAAAATGTGTTTAACCTTTCATCAACTTGGAATTGTGTACATCTCACTGAACATCCCTAGTAGCAGCTATAGATCACCCCAAATGTAACCCTGTAAAAAAAATGTAAGGACGCATACAAAATATGCAAGTACATAAATGCAAACAACACTGTTTTTTGATGGAAAACCTCAAAACCTTTTTAAAAATGCATGCAATTATAAAAAAAAAATGTGTGAAAGAGGTCTTGTTGTTTTGTAGCACAAAGTAAACTGCAAAGCACCTGGTTTTGGCGCACAGCACCAATCGCTGAAGCTAGGCGCCCCATAACAGTAATATTGTACTGAAATGTTATACTGCGCGGGGCGCATATGGGTAATTTGGGGTTCTGGCGATCGCCAGACCCTGAACTACATCTCCCTCTGAGTTGCGATGACTTGGAGGGGGAATAGTATTTTACACCTCCGTGGATTTGAGCGGCAGCAGTGTGAGCTGTCATCCGGCTCCCGCTGTGCCCAGCTCAGCAGCATCGTACATATACGTGCGTAGTAAGATGGGCTCTCGTAATCAGAAATGAGATAAAGCTAATTTGAATGGAAATATTCTACCACGATGCAGTCAGAGCTCTTACTTCAGCTTTGGCAATATTCTTTGCTGTGGAAATCATTGCTTTCACCCTGTAACTAGCTAAACAGCTGTGTCATCCCACTGGGAAATACACTGTTCAGTTAGAACATGACCTAAGACAAAGAAAGTACAGGACAAGTCCGTCTGTACAATTTGCTACTTTATAACAAACATAGATTTTTAAGAACCCTCACATTTGTCAAGGCACCCCTTCCTTCTGTCAGCTGACAAAACAATCAACATCCAAGTGCTGGGGATATGGTAGCTGGCAGGAGTAGAAAAGTAGCATGCTAGAGCTAGATAAGTGGATCAGATGAGACTGGACATGGTTTGATAACACTAACAAGCCCAATAAGATTTACAAAAACAGTCAAACTTTATGACAGGATGCTAATTGCTTTTCTGCAGTTTCTATGGCAACCTCACAGTTCTAGGTCTCCAGAAGCTGGTATTTCTATGTGCTAATTAAATAAATGTATTTATCTTTCACACGCTACCTGTGGAGACTTGTAGACTTTTCCATAGGCAATAACTGCTACATATGTTATGAATATCATACAGTAGAGCTGAAATGGTAGATGATGAAAGACAGGCCATGGGAAGTGCATATGTGAAGGTAATGTAATCACCCTTTCAGTTGCGTACATTTTAGAGATTAAAAACAAGATTTATTGAAACCACATAAACTGGTAGTAAAGTGCTCCCACAAAACAAGAAGGGTTTTTTTATTTGTAAATTTGTAAGAAGTTTGAATGCTTTAAGCATAAATTTACTTACTTTTAGCTACAGATGGGCTCTGATTAAAGGATACCAGAAGTGACATGTGACATGATGAGATAGACATGTGTATGTACTGTGCCTAGCACACAAATAACTATGCTGTGTCCCTTTTTTTCTTTCTCTGCCTGAAAGAGTTAAACATCAGGTATATAAAGTGGCTGACTCAGTCCTGACTAAGACAAGAAGTGACTACAGTGTGATCCTCACTGATGAGAAATTCCAACTATAAAACACTTTCCTAGCATAAAATGGCTTATGAGACCAAGAAAGAGGTAAAAAGGGGAATTTCTTATCAGTGAGGGTCGCACTGTAATCACTTCCTGTCTGAGTCAGGACTGAGTCAGTCACTTACATACCTGATATTTAACTCTTTCAGGCAGAGTAAGAAAAAAAAGGAACACAGCATAGTTATTTGTGTGCTAGGCATTGTACATACACATGTCTATCTCATCATGTCACTTCAGGTATCCTTTAATAATGTAATAAATGTAGATTTTCTTATTTATTTATATTTTCTTATATTTAAGTCTTCTTTGAGTATTTTACAGATGCAGTGGACAGGGTGAAAACAAAGCTGATACTACACCCTTCATACTATCAGAAGTGAACCAGTGCTGGCTCATGTCCCTGCCATATTATATGTTCTCATCACTCCTGTACCGCTACAGCCCCTGCATAGGAACAGAACAGGTTGATAACCTGCAGGCTAGCAAAGTGTCTGTTCAGCCACAGCCTTGCAATGCCACCCAATGGATCAGGTGCCATTACCTGCCAGGTGACATTTCTCATACCTGTGTACGAGGCTTAAGTCACTGGCCCAGAATGAGCATGAAGATCATATGCTTTGACTCCACTGGCTGCATGCTTGTTGCGGTTGTGTGACTCAAAAACAACTAAAACCAAAAGTTCAGCATGCCAGCCCGGCAACTGGCATAGTTTATAAGGTAATGAATATGGCAGCCTTCATATTGCTCTTACTGATGTATCCTTTAAGCCATTTTAGCTAATGTCAACAGTAACTGTGTTAATGTGTTGGGGCCAAGTTATCTTCAGTAGGGATGGCCCTGCTCAGGAGAACTCATAGAGAAGCATGTGATCAGTTTGATCAGCTGATAGATTTGTAAGGTCCTGATTTGCTGTGATGACTTCCTGGTTTAACACATGATCAGGACCAGCAAATCAGAACCTTACAAATCTATCAGCTGATCAACTGATCACATGCTTCTCCATGAGTTCTCCTAAGCAGGGCCATCCCTAATCTTCATATCATATAGACTGTGTTAGGCTATACTTTCCAAATTTGATTGGTGTCAGGTATAAGCTGAGGTTTAAAGTTAAGCTGTGTGAAGTAACATGGTTCATGTAAGGTGCAGAGTAGTTTGTTAACTCAATGAGAGTCAGGAAGAAAAGGTTAATATTAATGATATTTACAAAAAGATTGTACTAATTAGATTTAGGCATTGAGTCAAGTAGGCTAGTATTGGTCAATCATTTGTTTGTTTGTTTTTTTTATAGGGTAGGAGACATAGAAGGAAGGGGTGTGAAAATCCCACTACTGGGTTCAAGGTATTGGTCTCCATGCAGTGCAACAGTATACTCAAGCATGCACTATTTAGATCTAAAAAAAATCTGGTAACAACATTACCATTGTCCAATGACACTAAACTAGCTACTAGTTTAGTAGGACTACTTTGCAACTCTGGCTTTCCGATCTTCTCCTGACTCGCCCTAACATCCTGCAGTTTACATATCATAGCCGCTCTTCATACTCTTAAAGGGAACCAAGCATCACTTTTTTTCCTGGTTTATAATAACTATAGGCGCTGCCATGCCCCCCTGCCCCATCCAGGTAGCCATTACTTAGCCAGGGGAAGGTGTGAAGATAGCATCTGTAAGGGCTAGTTCACACTGGGCACTGAACCGCGATCGTGTTAGTAATTCGGTGGGCAAAAAACAATAGAACGAGAATCACAGCTCAATCTTGCATGCAGCACGTTTGCGACTGATCTCAAATGCTGCAGTGAGATTGTATCCATAGGGAAACATTAGCAGCAGCGCTTTGCTGATCGCCAGCGATCAGCAAAGTGCTGCAAAAGCGCCAAGTGTGAACCAGTCCTGAATTCAATACAGGCTGTAGTAGTACTGAGAAACTGGTAACAGGGATTTATTTTCTGAAATTAAGCCTCACCCCCCCTCCAAAAAAGTAATTTGGCTTATTGTTATTTGCAATCCTATAATGGTCCAGAGGTACTAGCCGGTCATATCCAGAAATCAACAGAGAATTGTTTTAGAGATCCACTTTACACTGGCATAGTGAGTTTTTCTTGCTTTGTTTGCAGATAACGTTTTTATGAAGGTAATGTTTTTTATGACATATGACTTACAGCTTGGAGTATGAATCTTCCTAACCCAAGTGCCAGTTTTCTGTATATACTAGTATCTGATCTGTCAAAGCTGTAAAAATAAATAAAAAGTTTGAAATGACAGTATACAGTCATTCAGGGACTCTTTATGACCCACATATCTGGTGACTCAGACAGCACACTCATCTACTTTAATAATGAAAGTGTCTGCCCGTCTTTCACTTTGCCATTTTGTGAAATAACCTATATTGCCTTAGGGTTAAATTTAACAAAAACAAAAAAAAAAAGAAAATACATGCAACCTGTAGGAAGCTGTCCTAGTTGAAGAACAACAAAAAGGAGCTGTTCAGTATTATTGATACCGGATAACCTGTCATACCATGTTGTAGTCACTGCACAACCACTTAGCAGTACTGACAAATGTCTATACGCCCAGTAGTGTCCCAGTTAAATTAAATTGAAAAATGGTAAACAAGCAGACAAGGTTTTATGGCTGCTTAGCATTCCGCCTTGCTATGAGATGGGGCATTTATTATTTCCCACACTTTAGGACTGCATTTACAAGGTATAATTCCTTAAAGGGAATCTGAAGTGACATGTGACACAACATAAACATAGGAAAATATAGTTCTAGTCCTACTACAAAATTGTCTGAAGTCCCTTTCTGTTTTCCTGTAAGGGTGCTATCACAATTATCCCTGCAATTTCTGCCCACATTTTTCTGCATTTATTTTTGCACGCTGATTTTTCCATGCATGCCAAAGAAGTGTATTTACTTTATTATTATTATTATTATTTAGTATTTATATAGTGCCGACATATTACGCAGCGCTGTACAATGTATATATATATCTTGTCACTAACTGTCCCTCAAAGGAGCTCACAATCTAATCCCTACCATTGCCATATGTCTATATTATGTAGTGTAAGTACTGTAGTCTAGGGCCAATTATAGGGGGAGCCAATTAACTTATCTGTATGTTTTTGGGATGTGGGAGGAAACCTGAGTGCCCGGAGGAAACCCACGCAGACACAGAGAGAACATACAAACTCTTTGCAGATAGTGCCCTGGCTGGGATTCGAACCAGGGACCCAGCGCTGCAAGGCGAGAGAGCTAACCACTACACCTCCGTGCTGCCTTTACATAAAATTGTAAGTAATTAACTTCAGATATGCATGAGAATTTGTACCATTTTGATTGCAAAAATATGCACTTATTTTCCAGCAGAAAATTTGGATGTGCAAATTCTAACAGCAGAGCAAGTCAGATGTGATGCCATTGACTTGAATTAGATGTGTGACAATGCGAATGCGCAACAAATGGAAAATGTACACGAATTTGGTGAATAGTGCCGCAAGCAAGTATTTAAAAAAATGAGTTATCTATGCAAATTGGCTTTTCGAACAGTTTGTTGAATTTAGCCCTTTCCTATTTTTTTTGAAAAGTAAATAAAAGGCAAAATTCTCTTGTCTAGCTAAGGAAACAATGCTGAAAAGGTTTTACTGCAAAAAAATTCAAAGGATCATTACTTCTGTTTGTTTTGCAGCTGAAAGAAGGAGATTGTACATCAAACTATCACGGCTGCTGTTTGAAATTCAATCTTTAAAATTAAGCTGTCGACCTAAAAATAAAATATGGGACACTGTTCTATTTTAGCAATGTTACATTTACCATTATTAAAACACATACAAAAAAATATCTCATAAGTTTTTCTTTTCAGTTCAGGTTTGTTTTAACCCTCCTTTCACATAAAGCAGAAATCCAGGAAAACTGTTTTGCTTTGGATGTTTTGGAATGAAGCGGCTGAATATATTTACTACTGTTTGGGCCCTTACTGGGAAGATCTCTATCACTTCTTGATCATAGTACTCTCATTGCTTCTAAGTCAATTTAAACTCGACTACAACACTCCATGGGAAAAAACCCACATTGGAGCAACTTTGCTAAGCTCTCTCCCCTGCTGCCCTTATCATTTACTATGTTAATAATAGTAAATAATGTTAATGAAATCATTGCATGGGTACGCAAGGATACCCAGGCAATGCTAGTCTACTTAACACTTCCACGCTGCCCGGCACAAGGAAAGTTGACTCAGCCGGCAATAGGAAAAAAGCTAAACCGGATGTAAGCACTTTCCTCACCACATAAAACTAATTTTATTTTTCTAGAATTGGCCTCTAATTTAGTTTGCGTTTTACCTGAGAAGGTTATAATTTTCCAGCACTGCGAAAATACTGCAGCAAGATGACAAGAATACTCTGATGGTTATTTATGCTTCAAACAAAACACAATTTTTATGATCATAGCAGGGAGCTCTGCTGTTCTCACCTTTCTTCCTAGATGGACCAGCCCCACTCTATGCCCATTCACAGCACAGTGAAATGCCAGATCACATAATAGAAAGAGTTCACTAGTCAGGTTGTGATTTTATGAAGTAAGGGCTTGATTATTCCAGCTCCCCCCCCCCCCAATAAAATGTGGGGCTTATATAGATCTTAAAGCGGTCACTGATGACTTCTGGAGAGCTGAACCTTGCATAGTTGTCTTCATGGCCCTAGTGCTGAAGTGGGGTCACTGACTCCGAGGCTAAATGTAATTTAGCCTTCTTAAAACAGAAGTTAGGTAGGTTCTGGGTCACCACGAGCTGCCTGGGTACTCCTGGACTCAGTGCAGTGTTCCTTTAGGAGGAACACAACAGACTCAGGATTACCAGCTTCTAAATAAAAAAAAATGCCAGGCCCCATGCTTCTATCACAAGTTCAGTGTGAATCTTCTTTGCCTGACACAGTGGGAGGCCCTTCCATGTACGGTTCACCTCAAAGACTGCGTAAACAGTCTGCAATGTTTCCTAAAGCTTACTGAAGAGAGCAAGGAAATTGTGGCAAACATTTCAGAAGCGCTGAATGGAAAGCATGTCTCTATATTTGTTCTGGTAATTATTATTATTATCATTATTGATTGATATTGATTTATATAGTGCCAGCATCTTCCACAGCGCTGTGCAATAGCATACAGGGTATAACAATACAAAGCATACAATACAAACAGTTGATACAAGACAAGAAGATATAACAACTAAAACAGTGAACAAATTAACAACATATTTTACACAGAGGTGGGAGGTATGTACACTCATTACACAGCATTGTGAGACGAAAGGGAAGACAGCCCTGGCCAAAAGGCCTTACAGTCTAAACATTTAAGGTATAGGACAGTAGGTAAAGGGAAGCTGTGCATGGGGTGGTATAAATGGCAGTTAGTGGGCGGTGTCCTAGGTAGGCCAGTATGCTTGCCTAAAGAGGTGATTTTTTAGATTGCGCCTAAAAATAGTAAGTGTGGATGAGTGGCAGATGTGTTGAGGAAGAGTGTTCCAGAGGAGGGGAGAGGATCGAGAGAAGTCTTGTAAGCGGGAGTGGGAAGACAAAAGGATATTGTTAGCAGAACGGAGATTGCGTGTAGGATGGTATCTGGAAATAAGTTGCTTTTGATAGGAAGGAGCTAGGTTGTGGAGAGCTTTGTAGGCGAGAGTAAGGATTTTAAATTGTATTCTTTGTGTGACTGGCAGCCAGTGAAGGGACTGACAGAGGGGGCTTGGGCTGGAGAAGCGTGAGGAGAGGTGGATGAGTCATGCAGCAGAGTTCATAATAGAGTGTAGCGGGGCTAAGGAATGTTGGCCAGTACTGAAATCCACCATTACAATATTAACATGCACTAAAATAAAATGACTGTTGTGTTTACTCGGATATTCACTGAATAATAATTCAATGTGGGCAAATTGGTGGGTGTTGTAAGAGGGAATTCTGCCTAAGGATGTTCTAACGCCACAGGCATAGAGGAAACAAGGCAAGGTCATTAAAAGGGCAGAAGGAACGCAAGATGGAAAAATAAATTGAAGCAAATAAGAACTGCTAAAATTAGACTCTACTGTACCAGATAGGTAAATGGCTTTATCAACCATGAACTCCTCTGCAAATCGAATGTGACAGAAATTCTTCTTGCTCTTGCGAATTGCTGTAATGTCTCCACATTGCTCAAAAACCTCTTGAATTATTTCCTCTGTAGCATTTTCGGGTAATCCTCCAACAAATACAGTTTTACAGCCTGGAGGTCTCTCTCTTGTAGACGGGGGAGGCAAATCTATGGAAAAAAAGACAAAGCCTCAAATATAATGTTTTCAAGTCAGCATTTTTCCTGTATTACAAATTCAACTACGTAAAATTTAATTTAACATTCAAACCACTTTTAAAATAAAAAAGGAACACTGCAAACATGGCACATCATAAGTGGTAAGCTTCTTTACATTTTTTTCCTTAAGGGTAGAGACTGTAAACATTGTTAGAATACTTACAGTGGGGCAATAATTGTTGAACTTGTCCAGTGTAACAATAATTGACTGTCATGGCAATCCTCTGTCTTTAAAGCAAAATTACAGTGAACTAGAGCCTACAACTCCTTACTGCCCACAGATATCCTACCTGTCTATTCCAAAGAAGAGAGAGTGCACACAAATGAAAAACTGTAGACATGAGGAGCTTGATTTCCCATTGCCCTCCGGTCTTAATCTTGGTGGGACCGGAGGGTATTAACATGCCTGATAGGAGTGCTTTTGTCTCTGTGGCCTGGCATATCAGCAATGGTAGAAGAGCAGGCTAAGGATCCCCCATACAGGGCTGCAGGAGAGTGAGCTGTCAGGATACTGCATGGAATGTGTTCAATGTGCTGGAAGGGTGAGTAAAGGCTGACAATCCTCACCAATCAGTCAGCAGCTGTACATTCTAGAAACAGATATTGTTGTAGTGATACATAAGCATTTAAGATGATAACACTTTAATATGGTACTATACAAGTGTGCATTTTTCATTGTATTATTAATATTGACCTACAGAACACCATCAATTGCCATGGTGCTGAACAATAGTATATATTGCGTACTGACAATACAAAGTTTATATGGACTCCGCAAGCTATGAAGAGAATACAAGTACACCTCACTTTGAAAACTGTACCACAGGCAATGTAATAAGGTACATACAGTGATGCCAGAATATAATAGGAGAAAGTGAGAGCCCTAACCACTCTAAAGTCTAAATTATTAATGGATGGCCAGAACTAGACAGCAGTTATCACTCAGTCTGAGAAAAACTGTCTGCTGTGGCTGTGAGGAGGGTCATGTGACCAGCTGAACTGCCACTGGAAATATTGGGCAGGGTTCCCAGATGCCAGTTTATAAATCATTTGATTTTCAGAATTGACATAACTGACAGATATGACTTTTAAAATATGTGGACACTGGTTACAGATATTAAAACAAGAAGTACATATTAAACATATGGAAAGAGTACCCTACGTATTAGAGATGTTTCTTTAAGTTTGCAAAATAAGTGATAGATTTACTGTAAGTCTGGAAACATGTTTTAGCTTTCAGGTAGTGTATTTTCCTGCATCATATTGCTATCATTAGGAAATTTGTAGACTTAACTAACGCACTTGAAAATAGTGTCTGCGCTAGCCTTACCAATACATCATGCTGAAACTAACAGTATAGCTTACAGTTATCAAAAATCTGACAGTTAGCGCTGCATCATGGGAGGTTATTTTTCACACCTAATTCAAAGAATGTAGCTATGACCTGCTGAGGCTGAGAAAGGCTACACATGGGAACAGAAAATAAATAACTTTTTCACACAGTTTTCGATAGTCAGAGGCACAGAATGGACTGTAGATGTATAAAATAATAACAAGTAAATGCTATATAGCCATTTTAGATACATGTTGTGCTTGGCGAATATCCATTCAGTTCTAAGTTTAAGAGGGACTTTTTTTTTTATTTACTGCTTTTTGATTTTTATTGGTTTTTAATTGGTTCTTGCTCAGTGGTGAAAGTATTGATGATTAATTGTCTCATTTAGTTGAAGGTTATACTGTATATAAAATGGACATCTTAAGCGGACCCAAACCCTTGCGCAGTACAGAATGAAAAGCATTTAATACCGCGTTTGGTTAATTGTCGAATGTAGTCTAATGTGTAAGTTTAAAGGGAACCAGAGATGAACGTTTCACACAAAATAAACATATCAGTTGATAGATTGTAAAGAATAAATGCTCTACCTGATAATTTTGCCGCTCTGGTGTGCCTTTTTTAGTGTTTTTTATCCATTATTGCTCCAGGAAAAATCAAATATGGCCGCTGGCTCATATCACTTCTGCTTCCAGGTTTTGAGGTGTTCTGGATGTGCTGTCTAGGCTATATGAGACTAGGCTGCTATCTAGGCTAAATGCAGCCTTTCATCTATGTGCTTTCATATTGGTATGATCTGCCTGTAGGAAGTGTCACTGATAATAACTGCATTTTCATTCCTATGAGAATCTAGTGCACACAGAGCACACAGGGATCATATTACAGCCACAGAGCTTCTCTCTCAGGAGCAGCCCCCCCCCCCCCCCATGTCATCACAGCTCTCAGTATGCAAAGCAGAAGATCTAAGCCAGGAGGGGGAAGGCTTGGGCTTGAAAGCACTTCACAGAAGAGTGACTCAGCTATAATGATTCCAGGTCAAACCTCGACTGAATTGTCGGTGGATTCTTATCACAGTTGCTAATAGACTAATTAAGCAGATAACAATGAAACTAAAAGCAGGGTAGGTGTTTACTGTCATGTTCCCACTGATAAATGTAATAAAATACATGAGGGTGCTTCATCTCTGGTTCTCTTTAAAGAATGTTGTCTAAGAGCTGAGGATTGTGGGTAGGGGAGGGCGTATTGTTAGCCAATCAGGAAGGGGTGGGGTGTCTGAGGACGAGGAGAGGAATAGAAGAAGGTGGAGGAGAGGAATAGAAGAAGGTGGAGGAGAGGAATAGAAGGAGGTGGAGGGGAGAAGAAGTCTGAGGCATGTCTACTTCATCTCCTTCTCCATCCACACGTCTAATAAAAGTACCTTACCGACAGGGATCAACTGGTCTAATCTCTGTCAGAAAAAGTGGGCGTGGTTGCTCTTTATTTGCTTTAGTGAATTGTATATTTTGATCACTCCCTCTTCTTTACCTAACAAACTACTGAATGTTTTAGACCAGGGCTAAAAACAGGTCTAAAGCATTCAGTAATTATATGTGAATTCCCTATTGAGGTTACTAATTGCAGGTTTATAACAAACTATCAGTAAACAAGTCTAAACTGCTCAGTGAATTGAGGCCATAGTTGCTAAAGAAATTCATATCTTTGTGTTTTTTGTTCGTATAGCTCAAACAGATCAAGCTAATTCTTAACAACTGCAGGAAAGCTCTGCCAAGGTAGCTCTCCACATAGTAAACACTGAGGGTTAATCCTCTCTGTGCAAAAGTGAAACCCAAAAAAACTAAGGTTTTTTTTGGGATGGGGGAATTTCCATAAATTGTAATGAATACATTATTTTTCCATAAAAGTTATCATGCTGTGGCTAATCTTCTAGAGCAGAGAGTAAGCTCTTGGTTGAGTTCCTCTTTAAGTGTTGACACACTGAAATAAGACTGTTCAGCTTAAGAGAAATATGTACCTATAAATATCTGCTACACTGACAAATGTGAGAAAAGGTATAATTTTATTTCTGTTCATCTACACCGAAAAACATCAAAAGAAGGAAAAAAAGGAAAAAAGAAGGAAAAAAAGGAAAAAAGAAGCAAAAAACAGGAAGCTCTGACATTATGATGAAAAACTCTGCTGGTTATCACCGTTGTCTTGTTCCAGATAAAACAACAAAATGCCAGAGCGGCACAACGTATAACCTAACAGCATGTGTCTTATGTATTTGCCTGTGAAGCAGAAAGCATCCTCTATTATTTACATTTAATTGAGGGCTCCATTAAATATTTGGAGGCATTTGTAATGTAGAGCATTTCTGTGAAGCTGTGACAGGATCACATAAGAAAATCTCCCGTAATTCCCACTGACAGAATAAGAATCTTTCACTCCTAGCAAGGTCTCCTAGGTACCTAATGCTAGTTTGGTTTCCATTTGTTTTGTCTTTGCAAAATGGGCAAAATTAAATATCCATAAGTCTATTTGTTTGAGAAAGACGTAGAGGTACTTGAGAAATCTGTATTCCTTTTTTTCCAGAACAAACATAAAAATGATACACTGATGTTGTTAAACATGAACTTGTGAAACTAAATATTTTCCTACGCTAGACGCAATAAATGCGAGTTTCTGGAGCTAAGACTGCATAAAAACGGACAGAGGAATTAATGTCATTGGTAAACATTACCGACCATTTTTATGCACTGAATCAAATTATGATATATCCCAAAACGAACAAAAGCAGGTTTCTTTGGAGAAGACAGTGGCCATGCTTAGACCTCTGCTGATTATCAGGAAGGAACGGTAATAGGTTACTTTTATCAGTAAATCTAGCAGTGATTAGCCTCATCATTTATATTTACTACCACTTGAAAAATGATTAAAAACAAGATTGTGTAACCGCCACATTGAGTCACCCCTGAGCCTGGCCACACTCAGGTAAGACATGCAGGGGCGTATCTGGGCTAAAACACAAACAGACCTGGAATCAGCGGCAACCAGGAGACATAACAGGAGATCAGCACATAGTAGTCGCGTGGTGAAATTCAAATGCAGCAGTGACCGATGATGTCACTTCCTGCATTTCAAGTTCACCACGTGGCTACTATGTGTCGGTCTCCTGTCCTGTCTCCTGGTCGCCGCTGATTCCAAGCCTGTTTGTGCTTTAGCGGCAGCAGCAGCAGCATGGGGGAGAAGGAGGGAAAGAGGTGGAGGGGGAGAGGCTCAATACATGCATTTTGTAGCAGCGTACAGCACGAAGAGGAAGGGGGAAGGTTTTTGAGCGGCGGCTCAATAAATACATTTTAGCGGCGCGCAGCACAGGGAGAAGGGGGTGCAGGCATGGTGCCCATGGGTGCTGTGGCGCCCATGGCACTAGCCGTAGCTTCACCCCTACTAGACACGCCACTGGAGACATGATGCATTTTGTTTATTTTGTTTTCTTGCTTCTGGGTTTCCACAACATGTCAAATGCTGAAATGCTTGAGGTTACTAACATTGCCATTTGGCTGCATAAAAATTAAGTGGGAAAGATCTCAGTGTGGTATCTAACACAGAAAATAGGGGGATATCTAGGGAGACTGGAAATTTGAACTCAATGAGCAAGTCTAACTGCAGTACTGTATTACTTGTAGGAGAATGAGTCTTGGAGATGGAGGGGAGGGGAGAAGGCTTTTCCCAGGGGCGGCATGGATGTATATAGTTTGAGTTTATTTTATGTTTCTTTCACTTGGAAAACATATCTGGTGATTGCTTTGTTTTGTAACCTGAATATATGTTCTATGTAAGGTTACTGGGAAATGTACCTTGATGGACCGGTACCCTACTTCATCTATACGGTTATTCTATGTATATATAGGATAAATTTGGATGTTACTATGCACAAATGTATATCACTGGATACCCATTTAGGTGGCCGTACCTATACACCTATGTTGGTTGAAAATTCATAGAGAAAAACCTAAAATAGTGGGGTATGTTCCTTATGTAAAGACATATTGTATGCGACTTTTGATACGACTTGTAACTTTGTCTTGTTCTAACATGCGTACCCCAATAAAAATTATTTAAAAAAAAAAAAGATCTCAGTGGCAGGCAGGTAGGAGGCTGAATTGCCCAACAAACACGCAGGTCAACTTTCATCTGAAAGAGGTCTAAGTCTTTGGGGCTTTTATTTCGGACAGAGTGAGGAAGGGTTAGAATCTCAAACTGCCGTCACATAGACATGGCAGGAAGTTAGAAATCTCCTCAAAGTGAATAGTAATATTTTCTAGTGACTTAATGCCTCCTTCTTGCATCATCTGATGCTGACCTCTGGAAGTAAAAATCTTAGTCCTAGTCAGGTGGGGAAGATGGTGTGACAGCAGTGAGGAGATGACACTCCACTACCTACATAGAGAATAAAGGGGGACAGAATTGAGCCCAGCATTGTACTAACCACCACTGCCAATGTGGTTTATTATTTGGGGGTTTAGTAGGGCTTTAAATATATACATCTGTATCCCAATACAGAACAGTATAAAATTATTACTGAATATGTATCCATGTAGCCCTTTCTGTCAGCCATTTCTGATTTGTTTTTTTAAACCTATACTCACAAAATAAACCCCTCAACAAATTACCCAACCCCACTAAACTAATACAGTTCTAACAAAAGTTCTTCGATACATTTACCTTCTACAAATTCTGGATTACCAGCCCAGGGAGGAGGCTTGATAAATTAACAACGTACTACAGATGGTGAGATGTTGTTTACTGAGTCAGAAGCTCTGCCTGAACTTCAACCCATCTCTTCAGTGAATATGTTGTCTGACTACAGCATTCATGGAAGACAGCCAGCCTCCTCAGGATACGGGAAGCACTAGTTTCTGAGGAGTATTTACTGTACAATAAAACTTCCCAATTCAAATTACACCTCAAGTAGTCAATCCAATCCACTGTTAAAAGCCAACTACAAAAAAGAACAACTTCTACGTACGCTCTTTGCAGCTCTTAATTAAACCTGTAATGGAAATGTGGAATAACGGGACTGGAAAGTGCAGAGATTAAACTATAACTGTCCAGAGATGTCAATGAGGAACAATGGGATCACTGAGAGGCCAGTGTTCTGCAATCTTAACCTAAATGAAATTCTATTGAGACTACTCACTAGAGAGAAGGTCTAGAAATAGGGCACAATGACAGCAATATATATGCTCATCAGTACCAAAATATGTGGCCAACACCTGAATAACAATGCCGTTTATCATAAGTTTTGCTTTTAATATCATTACCACTGCAAATTTACTACATGTCAGGTTGCTTTAGTCATCTGATCATAGTTATATATTAATCATCTTACTGAATCAGCTCCATTTTCTGAATTCCACATAAGGTAAGCGGTGGTTGTCTGGGGGAGGGGGACAGAGACTGGTATAAATGCGCTTTAAGAAACAGGGATATGTGTGTAACTGGATATTTTTAAGGTGTAGTACACTAAATTAACCCAAACCTTTAGAATGAATTTCCTTAATGAACCATAACATGCATAAAGAATGGTATATTATTTCTGTGATGTGCTTGCAGAACTATATGGAAGACTCAATAAAAGAGATTAAAGATCAACTGAAGAAAGAGGGATTTGGAGACTTTCATATATTTTTTTTTTAAATACCAGTTGCCTGGTGTCTTGTTAAATGTAATGTCTGAATCACCCATCTAAAACTCATGCAGCAAATACAGTCAAACATCTGATCGGCATGCTTGTTACAGGGTCTATGGCTGAAAGTATTAGAGGCAGAGGATCAGCAGGACAGCCAGGCAACTGGTTTTGTTTAAAAGGAAATAAATATGACAACCTCCATATCCCTGTATTTTAATCAACTGTTGAAGTCACTACCACTATACTCTCCTAACAGCGTGGGCGGGTTTACATCTGATCCCTGATTGGTCAGGTACTGCTCAGAATTTTTACTGTAAATAAACACAAATGGAGTGTTAAATACTAGGCAAAGGGAAAGCATTTACAGCATTTGAGCTAGGAGATAAAGGGTTACTGTAGTTCATGAATACTTAAACTTGATGCATGTGAGTGGGGCTTAAATCACCCTGAGAAAAGCCGAGACTGCATCAATGAATATTAAACTGGAGCCATGGAGCTCAGTCTGAAGAAAGACCATCTTGGATCAGTCAGACTGTGACGGATGGAGTCAGCTGGCAGGACTGCATATCATACAGCCGGAGCGGGAGAAGGAACAGAGACAATGAAGGAGTGAAATCATTTTATCTCACTCTGCCCAAGGGAAAAAATAGATTCCAAGCTCTTAGGACAGGATTCATTGCACTCATGGCTTTATATATGTTCCACCTAAGAGCATATGAAATAAGTCATGGGAAACAAAGCATACAGAAGTTATTAACAAATGCTTTATTTTTTAACATTCAAATTGTTCATAAGCACTGCCTCTGTTTAAATGTTAAACCCAAACCTGTATAAAGATATTAACGAGGCTTAGATGAGCATGATGAGAATAACAAAAACAGATGATGAAAAGCACTATGATCAATAATAATAAATGAGCAGGCAATAAATGCCCTTTTTTATACCAACATGTATGCTCTGGATATATTCAGCTAGGGAGTAGTAGGGAGAAGCTGACCCCTATCGCCACCACTAGAAATGTGTTTCTCTCTGAATTAGGAGGTAGTGAAAAAATCTCAACAATAACACTTCACCTATAATCAGCATCTGATACCAGCATATGCTGAGAGCCAAATAAAATCTCTACCGCTCCAGCAAGCCTGAATATTGGATATACCAAATTAAATCAAAGGAAGATACACAAATTATACAGATGTAAATCTAATAACAGAGACTCAGAAAAGGTTTGAGAAAGATAACTCATGTCTATGACCAAATATTATTTTTGTTTAAATAGCACCAACGTCTTTCTTTGAGCTGTACAGCATACAAAACAGACAATGGTGGAGAACCTAGAACAGTGGGGATCCTAGATACATAAATAGTTCAACACAAGTACATTATACATACAAACTTAATGTGTGGTTTGAAACATCACCAATGCTGGTACATTTCTATGTAGAACAGAGGCGCCAGCAGGATAAAAGTCAATAACATTTTTAAAAATTGCTTGGAGGAAGTGGTGGGCTTGCCTCCCAAAAGCAGACACGAGATCCTGTCTTCATATAAATCAATACATTTATTATACGGTACCCCAAAAACAGTGCAACGCGTTTCGCAGGCCCAGCCCGCTTCATCAGGCAATAAAAGTGGGGACAAAACAGAATTTCGTCAATAGCAGGTGTAGCGTCTGCTATTGACAAAATGTGTGGTTTGAAACATCACCAATGCTGGTACATGTTCATGTGATAAAGCACAGCAGGAACACGAAACACTAGGAGGGGGAAGGACCCTGCCCTTACAAGCTTCCAATATAGAGGGTAGAGGGGTAGGGACACTGGATGAGGGAATGGAGGGGGTTGTGCATAAAGAAATGAATGAGGGGACAGCTTATAAATTGAGAACTTTGTATAATAGGGTTAAGCATTTCAACTGCATCCTTTGGATAATTTGCAGCTAATGGAGGGATTGGCGGAGAGGGGTAACATTAGAAGAGCAGGCAGAGAAGTGGATAGGATGGGCAAGCAGAGTTCACTAAGAATTGCTATTACAAGTTGCAAATGCTATTGATGTGTCAAAATTTTATATCGTTTCTCATGATAGCCAGTAATGGAAACCAAAGAGGTAGGTAAGAAAGTAGGTAAAGTTTAAGGTGCTGAGTAAACGTCAGCAGACAAAAGGTTGTAGTAATCAGAACATGTTCTGCAGAAACTGAAAAGAACAGTGAGGTGCCACAAGGGCTGGTACTGAGCCCAGTTGTTTCCGGTATTTTAGCAAATTATGAACTTGTAGATGGAATAGGTAGTAGATCACCTCATTATTGGACATTGGGTATGTATATCTCATTGAAGGAGCTACAATCAGGTGTGGGAGGCAAGCGGTGACAAGTTATCTTTTACATAATAAGCCTTAAAGAGAACCTGTACTGAGTAAAATTATTTAAAATAAAGACATGAGGTAACTTCAAATGAACATCACATAGTTACCTCACCGTCAGTTCCTCTCAGAAGCTTACCATTTTCTTCTGACAATGATCATTTCCAGTTCTGACAACATTTTGTCAGAACTGAAATATATCAGTTGCTGTCAGTTATATATCAGTTGCTGTCTGTTACAGCTGAGAGGAGAACTGATGTGTCCATGTTTCCCTATGGCTCAAGTGGGCGATATTACAGTTTAACTGTGTGCTGACCAGGAAGCTGTTATGGGGTAATAGCCATTTTCAAAATGGAGGACGGAGAATTCCATTGAGCACAGTGGACAAATGGGACGCAGGAGAGGAGAAAGAGATTGAGGAGTAGACTACACTGGAGGTAAGTATGACCTGTGTATGTTTATTTTGACTTATAATTTTCAGTACAGGTTTTCTTTAAGAAATCCAGATACTTTTACGTTTTTCTCTCCAACTAGCAGTTTACCAAATGTTACTGTAGGCACAAGGTCATGTTAAAGTCCTCTACCATAGAACAGAAACATTTAGAATATTCACAAATTCCATATTGTGAAAAATATTTATTAAAAGACAGGAAACTGAATTCTGTTCACTTTCTTTTCACAGTCACACATTTCGTATGTATTACCCTTCGATAGAAGGATCTGTATTGCTCAGGGCTCAGAACATTCTGCTCTAGGATAAGCATGCTGTAGTAAAAATTTATTCCCTGGGATATTTGCATTGTTATTTTTTTTCTTATGGACTGTATTGATATTGTGCTACCCAACTAACGGGCAAATTTATATTGGATTTGTTTTTTCGTTTCAACAGGTTTTACTCAATTTACCAGTTTTTCTCTCACTTCTGCTATTCAGCGATGTGTCAGCTCTGTTCTTATGATTCTGTTTTCTCTCTCATTCCTTCACCACAAATGAAGACCCGCTTCCACCTACTGGTGTGAATTATCAATATGTCAGCTGTCTTTTTTTATGTGAAATGGTGTGTGCAGGTTTTGCCTTTAATCTGCAGGTTCTCTTTTCTCTTCCTCCCTCATCCTGCTCTCTTGGGATTGTTTGATCTGCAACAACCCCATCCCCCCCCCTCCCCTCCACCTTGCAGGCCACCATGCTCCTTCTTGCTTTTGCCTCTAAAAAGCAAATTACTCCCATCCAGTAGAATTAGTACATTAGTTACATTTTATCATACTCCTGAAGAGTTGAAAGTAAAAACAAAAAAAGATTTTGTGAAAAAACTGACAGAAAAAAGTTTTCATTTATGTTCCATACTATAATCATAACAAATGTCCTAACTAATGTTTGGTCTTCACAACGTCAATCTTCTGACTTATTTGAAAAGCCCCCTGATTACCTGCTACCTCTGCTACCCAGCTGTATTAGCATTGCCCATTGTTCCCAGCAAGTCTGAATTTCAAATCAGGTTTCGCCCTATGATTTCTTCCCCCAAATATGGCTTAAAAGGAACCTGAAGTGAGAAGTATATGAAGGAAGCCATATTTATTGCCTGGCAGCCCTGCAAATATATTTGGCTGTAGTAGTGTCTGAATCGCACCAGAAACAAGCATGCAGCTAATCTTGTCAGGTTTCACAAATATGTCAAAAACACCAAATCTGCTGCATGCTTGATCAGGGTCTATGGCTAAAAGTATTACAGGCAGAGGATCAGCAGGATAGCCAGGCATCTGGCATTGCTTAACCTTCTTGGCGGTACCCCTGAGTAAGACTCCAGACGGAAATCTGTAGCTCAGAGCGGTAATCCCGAGTTGGATCCATGGAAGGTGTGGAATGTGCAGGGCTGCTGCAGGTCTATCTAGCAGTATGATTTTTAGGGTCTAGAAGCTTGTGAAAAAAATTGCACTGCTTTTAAACAATAAAATCTGGAAGAAGTCATACCGCCAGGAAGGTTAAAAAGAAAATAAATATGGCAGCCTCCATATCCCTCTCGCTTCAGGTGTCCTTTAAAAATTCCTGGCAGTAGATTCAACCTTGCAAAGAACCAGCGGGGAGGAATTAGTGGGATTGCTACAGAGGTTTAACGACAGATCGACGGGACCTTAACTAAGTCAAAAGATGGACAGATAAAGACTTTTCAAACACCAAGATGGATTACAACTAGAGGTGGACAGTGAAATGCTAGTAATTCCAGGTTGCACGCTAATTTAATGTAGCTTGGAACCGGTCAATCAAAACAAACAGATGCCTGGGCCTGCGCAGTCTGCTCCGGCCCACGTGGCGGTGATTGACAGCGCCGCTCACGCAACCGCAGTACAGGCCGACCTGGAGGTCGCCCTGACGTCATCGCCATGGACCGGAACGGAGCTGCGGCAAACGGCTGAAGGGAGAGCTGCGGCGAGGGACATGCTGGGAGCTTGGGGCTGGAGGAAGCCCCCGGTAAGTAGCACTTATTTTCTTAAACATTGCCTGATGACTCCTTTAAGAACAGTTGCGGACTTTTGATTTTCCATTACATGATTTTCAGTGGTGTGAGCATCTTTACTTAGCTTAAAACATTTGTGAATAGGTGAGAGGCCTATATTTACCTATCCGCTTAGCGACATCATGGATATGTACACATATCGGTTTCCTTATAATGAGTGAATCTAGAGGCACCCTTCATTTTAAGTCCCTTCAATATTTAACTACATCCTTCTTGGGGAACACTGGGGTAGAGAAGAAGCTCTTGTCTCTGGCCATTGGGCACTGTTTTGTGACAGGTGGGAGGAGTCTTTGCAGCCACCCTTTTCAAAAGAACCCACCTCTTCCCCCTGAATGCTAAGAGGAATCGGGAGGGGAGTGCACAAAGCTCTGTGTCCTCCCTTTCCTAGAAAGCCTGAAGAATGGTTTGGTTGGATGAGTAAAGTGAACGCTACACCTCTTCCTTGTTATGGTAATCTCAATGTGTTGGGGAGCTTTCCATGTCATTCTGATCACAATAAATTACCGACCAGCCCTGCACTGGTTTACACTTTAATGCAAATAGTTCAATGACTCACTACATAATTAAATGCACATCGTTCCTGCTATCTGATTTTTATTACACAATCCCTGCAAACCTTTTTTCACTTCTCACATCCCACATATACAAAGTAATATTGTTGAGTAAGAGAAATACAGGCTGTGTAGGAGGAGCCATAACACTGGCCCATAAAACTCATTCTACAAAGCTCAACACAAATAAGTAATATTTAAAGGGAAAACATAGTTTAGTGCTATGTTGTTGTAGTTGGTGAACTCTTGCTTTGCAAGGTATGGCATATTCAGATATCAGTCACTATTTTTATGTTTTCCCTGCATTCCCAAGGGTTTCCTGTAAGCAAGAAAAACATGCTGATATTTTGGTTATATAAGGACATTAGACTGACTATGGAGGTGATTTGAGCAAATTGCTCTGAGAGACATTTAGTGACATGAATATGTACTCTGTAAAACACTGCAGAAGATGACAGTGCCATGCAAATACATAATACTATAAAAAAGGAAAAAAAAATATGATTGGTATTTCAAAAGTCCAACATGAATAAGTGAGGGAAGGAAATGAACATAAGCTGAGCTTGGGAGTTTTCCTTTGGGTCAGCTGGCCATCTGACAGAGGTGGTGGGCTGTACAAAGTGAAATATTTCCAAGATAAAATACTGATATGCTCATTAATTTAACAGCCTGTATCTCTCTGGACTTACCAAAACTCTAAAAAGCAGCTCTCACTGAAGGTAGCCTCAGATTAATTAGCAAAGAGTTTTGAGGGATGATACCATTTATTGGCTAACTTAGAGATGAGTAAACAGTAAGCTTTCGGCTAATAATAAGCCTTCATCGGATTTGGTTCCTGACAAAATGTGATTATGTTTTATACACAGTAAGCTAGTTTCTGAAACAACACCTGTCCATGGACTATAGCCATCATATCTAACTACATGCATAGTCTATACGTCCTGCTTAGCATTGCTGTGCAATAGTTTGCTTTAGTGCTCCTCTCTTATAATGCAAGTTTCCCAGAAAAGAATATGGAATGAATATAATACATATTCATGGTTGAGCAGAGAATATAGTTCAGCGGGAGTATTTATGGATTTGGCATGGCTAGTTGTGGCACCAGTGCTGAGTTGTATTTAAGTGAATTCATTTTATTTAAAGGGAACCAGAAGTGAGAAGCATATGGTGGCTGCCATACTTATTTCCTTTTAAGCAGCACCAGTTGCCTTGCAGTCCTGTTGAGCTCTTTGGCATCACTAGTGTCTGAATCACACAACTGAAACAAGTATGTGGTCACAGCATCTGATCTGCATGCTTGTTCAGGGTCTATGGCTAAAATCATTAAAAGCAGAGGATCAGCCGGTAAGCCAGGTAATGTGTATTGTTTAAAAAGGAAATAATTCAGCCTCTATAAGTTTCTCAGTTCAGGTGCACTTTAAGGTCTCAGCTATGTGACACGGTTTTTGATGGCAGTTTGGGTTTTTATTTCCTCAATACGTGCCTTAATTTTCTGATGTTTAACTCTAACACCCCCCTTCCTAAAATCCCCCTTCCTGACCTTAATGTTTTCTTTAAAAATGATGTTCAACTACAACGGATCCCTTTATACATTATACCTAGCCTTTCCCCTACCCTATCCCCAACCTTAAATGATTTCCACCTTTCAATCTCTTCAGCATCCAATCCACAGCCCTTTTATCCATCAGCTGTCTGAATGAAGAGCATAAAATGAGGGCGCATATTTCATGTAGGGTTCCCGAGTACTTAAATTTCCCACCGCAACCCAAAAACATAATGCAACCTACAATCAACAACTAACCAAATTGGCATTACTGCATACATGTGTCCACACAACTACAATGATCTAATGCCCCATTAGATCGTTGGATTCTTCTTGGGTAAGGGCTGGTGTGATTGGCTGTATGTAGTTAAGGACAGTGTAACATAATGTCACTGCAGGAATATGGTACTTACTGGGGTTCGGAGGAAAGAGAGTGCAGCTTTTGCAATGGATGATCTCTTTGACGATCGGCAGCTGTGCAGGTGGAGGAGGCAACAGTCCCATACTAGCCATCATTGGATTAATAGGCGTTATCCCCGTCATCATACTAAGGCTGGGATCAAACCCTGGCACACACAATGAATCTACAAAACACAAAAAACAGACATTTCTTAGAAGTGATTGAAAACAAGAAAAGATGTGAAGTCTCAGAACAGAACATTACATCGTCTGTGGGAAAACCACATACCTCCCTGCGTGCAGTAACTAATTTATTCAATGTAGGGAGAACAGCTTGAAGACGCTGCATGCAGGGAAATCAAAGGGGATTCTATGTGATTAAAAACAATAAGAAAACAGGATCACTACAACAGTGGATTGAAACCAAACACTTGAAATGTCGTTAGCTTCTAAACAACAGTTGTTTTATTTGGCACAGGTTTTGTACGAGGAAGTAATAGGGCAGCTCTGCTTCCTTCCCCTCCATGTCGTGCTTTGAAAAACTTTTCATCCCAAGTATGAAACATGCTCCCCTAATTAATGCTTTCTTGCATAATACAGTTAGATCCATAAATATTTGGATAGAGACAACTTTTTTCTAATTTTGGTTCTGTACAATACCACAAAGAATTTTAACCACTTAATGACAAGCTGACTTATACAAAAGTCCTGGAGCCATTAAGAGGCTCTAGCATGACGTTTTTTATAAGTCAGTGCATTGCAAGGTCCAAGCCACTCATAAGCCTCAAGAATAGAAAGGCTAGATTGGACTTTGCTAAAGAACATCTAAAAAAGCCAGCACAGTTCCGAAAAACAAAACAAAACCCATTATTAAAAACAGATGAAACCAAGACTGGTTGAACTCGATGGACGTATGTCTTTTTTCAACCAAAATAACTATGTAACTATGTAAGATCAACCTCCACCAGAATAACGGTAAGAAAAAAGCATGGTTTAGGTGTGGAAAAGCTTACTATTCAAAGCATAACACATCATCTGTAAAACACAGTGGAGGCAGTGTTATGGCTTGGGTGCGCATGGCTGCCAGTGGCACTGGGACACTAGTGTTTATTGATGATGTGACACAGGGCAGAAGCAGCCAAATTAATTCTGAGGTGTTCAGAGACATGCGGTCTGCTCAAATCCAGCTAAACGCAGTCAAATTGATTGAGCGGGGTTTCAGGATACAGATGGACAATGACCCAAAACATACAGCCAAAGCAATCCAGGCGTTTATTAAAGCGTAACTGTCAGGCATAAAATCAGAAATCAATTCTTTATTTTTATCTGGTAAACAAGTACCCTAATAAGGATGCTAACCGGGCAATCCAAAAGTTAAAATTCACTCTTGTTTTTCTTGTCCTTAAAAGATCATTCCCCAGTTTCCCTTGCTCTTATTTGGTACATCTGCCGCACAAAGGAAGTTGCAGGGCATGCTGGGTTTTCTTTTTTTCCTCTTTTATATTTATGTTTTTTGGGGATTCTCCTGCAGTAGAGTCTGATCACATGTTTTAGCAATGTTCCTTTTTTATTTGTATTGTATACTGTTTTATATTGTTTTATTTGTGTGGTATCCCAAACCACCTTTCTAGGTGGTCTTTTATACTATTTCATGTAACTGATTATAAGCCTGCAGTAGAGTCTGATGGTGTATACATTACTCACTATGCCTATTTGCAGGATTTTTAAGGTTAGGGATCCATTGATAGACATGAATAATTTGGCATCTTGTATTATTTAGTGATTGCAATGATTGATATTCTTCTATAGAAATTGCTGTAATTTCGACAGTATGGTCTGAATTTATCAGATCATATCTCAGATAATCATGATCTATCATGGCTTATTTTAACCGACTAATGAGGTTTTATAAATTTCCATTGGTTTTTTAGGTCCTTTCTAAGTCTTTGTGCACTTGGCTGCAGTAAGGTCTGATTGTTAATACAATTGTATCAATTGTTGTCACTTGGAGACACTATATACCTAATTTGATACACTTAGTGATTGGAAAATACTATAGGAACTGTAAGACCGCAATTGTTTTGGCGAATTCGTTTTTATATATGAAATTGATAAGTCCGCAAAACTTGCGGCAGACAGTGTTAAATATGACATTTATAGGTCGGCAAATTATAGCGGCCAAAAGTGTTATTAATGCACATAGTGGTTTTAACAAAAGCATGTCACAGTAGTTTGTGATGTTTTTTAAAAGTGGATCAATAAAGATGAGTTTTTAACATTGCCCCCAGGCAACACTGTAACTAATGGAGCTTCTCTATGTATACTAGCCATCCTGCCGCATTCATCACCAGAAGAAGGCGCTGCTAAGCGCCGAAACCGGTAGTGACGTCAGACGGCATTCTGCGCAGCGCTCCCCGCCAGACAGACGCTCTTATTTAATTTGTCCAATTACTTTAGAGCCCCTGAAAATGAAGAGATTGTGTTAAAAATGTTTTAGCTGCCTCACATATTTATGCAATCCTTTTGTTCACCCCACTGAATTAAAGCTGAAAGCCTGCACTTCATTTAAAATTAATTGTGGTAATGTACAGAACCAAAAAAAAAAAAAAGTCGTCTGTCTAAATATTTATGGACCTAACTGTATTTTGGCACATAAAGAATAATAATATATAGAGCTTTCTTCTCGGGTTCCCTGATCCTTTCACAAAACCATTGCAGTTAAGTCTTTGAGTAGACTGAATAATATTACTCCCTTTACTTTTTCACCTAGTTCCTAAATACTGTGTTAAGAGTAAAACTAACACTGCACATACTACACCTACACAGTGCTGAACAAGATGCATGTTCCCAACTGTACAACTTCAGACACTGCATGCAGTCCCCGCCCATTATAGAATTCCCCACAGTTCTATAACAAATTAAGCTTCTTTTTTTTCCCCATCTCTTCATTCAACAAGCAGAACAGCAGTCTAAAGCTAAATCGGTCGAATTAATTTAAGTAAGAATATTTTCTGAGTAATATGGGAAATATCAAATTAAGGATTAGATAAAAAATTGCAAACAGAGGGCATTTTAAATAATTTTACCATACACAGTATATATTGTGATAGTGAAACATGAGAAATGTGGAAGATCATTCTCTTTCTCAGTGCCTTTACAACATAGAACTACGTAATATGGTGGCACTTTATAAATACAATAAATAACAAACAGGATTTGTAAATATTTGCTTTCAATTGAGCCTTTGTCTATTCTTAGTGTGAGACTCGAGTTGTGCCCACCCTATCCCCTGATTGGCCAACTGGTGCTATACTAGTACTGTTGTTTGTTTCTTAGAATGTCCATTAATTAAAATGAAGTTTTTTCCCATAAGGATTATCATGCTGTGGCTAATATTTTAGAGCAGAAAGGAAGTTCTAAGTTTAGTTCCACTTTAAATGCAGGACTATGGAGTTTGAGTCAAGGAGTCAGAGCAATTTTGGGTACCTGGAGTCGGAGTTGCAATTGGAGGTTTCATAAACAGAGGAGCCAGAGTCGGTCTGGCTACCGCATTGCTGCGCTGATCCTAAATTGAGGAAGGGCGGGGAGGATTTTTGCACTTGCCCTGATAGCTACTTAACCTAGAAATTGCCCTAGTAGTGACTTTTGCAACTTTGGGTCAGGAAAAAGTCCAGAAAACATCTAGAAGGAACAAGTGTCTGCTCCTTGTACAGAGAGTTTCAGAGACGCTTTAATACTGAAGATTTTGTGTAATGTTAGATTAAAGGAGACCTTAACTGAGAGGGATATGGATGTTTGCTTTTAAGCAATACCAGTTGCTTGGAAGTCCTGCTGATATCTTTGGCTGTAATAGTGGCTGAATCACACACCTGAAACAAGCATGCAGCTAATCCGGTCTGACTTCAGTCAGAGCACCTGATCTGCATGCTTGTTGAGGGGCTGTGGCTAAGGCCCCGTTCACACTGCACGCGTTTCCAGCCAAGTTCTGGAAACGCATGCAGGTGGCCGACACGCGCGACATCAGACATTGCATAGAGTGCAATGTCTGATGTTCACACTGCATGCGTTCCGGACCTGTGCGGTCCGGGAACGCATGCTGCACGCATTTTTTGTAAAAACGCATGGCTGTCCCATTCACTTTTCAGTGATGGGATCAGCCACGCAACGCATACGAACGCGGATGGCGTGCGTTCGTACGCGTTGCGGTCCGCATGCGTTGCGGTCTGCGTTCTGCAGTCTGAACGGGGCCTAAAAGTATTAGAGACACAGGATCAGCAGCAGAGTCAGGCAACTGGTATTATTTTAAAAGGAAAAATCCATATCCTTCTCAGTTTAGGTTCCCTTTAACACTCTGGAGCAGTTTGGGATGAATAGGCTATAAACAGTAATGTAGTAAAGAATGTGGCTGTTTGTACTAGAATCTTTAAATACTGTGTTTTCTTCAATAAATGCTTAAAAACAAAAAAACAAAAAACCAAGACTGATACTTCACATTAAAGCGTTAAATACAACAAGTGAACCAAAAAGACAATGGCCTCAATTCACTAAGATCATGCTGGAGATAATAAGGCAAGAGAGTTCCTTAAGTTACCTCCTCTGTAGTTAATTTACCTCTTCTGTAGTTAATTTACCTCTTCTGTAGTTAATTTACCTCCTCTGTATTTAATTTACCTCCTCTGTAGTTATTTTCACATGCAGTTAATTAACAGCCTGTCTTTAACTCTGGAGTTATTTTAAGGATTGAAGAGTTAACTTAAAGACAGAAGCGTTAACTTTAGGTTTGCCTGAGGTAAAATGTGTCCTGAATACTACATGCCTTATCACCATGGTAACAACTCTAGAAGAGTTATTAAAGACAGGAGATAATCTTAGTGAATTGAGGCCAATGCATTCAACTATAACAAGCAAGGTAAATGATATAGTGAAATTATTATAAATCATGGCATTTCCCAGACTCCCTAAATAATATCTGCTGAATAATTTCCTTCTGTGAGTGTAACAGGAGACAGCAGGAGGGATACAAGCACTCTCAAAAGGAAGACCTGTGCAGGATATTGTCAGCGAGAATAGACCATGAAACTGTCAATAATGTATCATGTGACAATCGATTGATTGAATTCTCACCCCTGGGGGCACCAGAAAAATTCTACACTTATAAAAATCGGATATATTAATTACAACCCATTCTTATTTTTTTATACTATCTTTTCTTTGTAAATTGACTCAGAGGGTTTTAGCTGTCAGCTTTCTTATGAAAATTTTATACCAGTTTATATGAAAAGTGTCAAGTGCTCCTGCAAATTCCATGATGAATACATATCCCAACCTCCTGCATTTGGCACCATCTTCAAACCAATAAATGATTTGCTACAAAGTATCTTTTCTTCTCCTTGATTCTTTTTCTTTCAAAGTAAAAATATAAAGTGTACAAATCCCAGAGATCCAGATATGAAAGTAAAAACCTATCAATTACAGCTCATGTATGAAAGCCTCTTTTTTAGGGTCCATTCCTACCTCTGTGGTTGCATTTTAAAAGCAAGTTGCAACTATCTTATTTATTTCTTTGTGGCTAGTTCCCACATATAAAAGTATTATAAACCAAACCTGCAGAGGCAAGCGCACCATTTTCATCATGCACACATTTAGCATTTAATGGCAGTATTGGAAAACATGTTGAGGTTCAGGGTTATCGTTGTGCCGTATGTGCCCATTTGTATCCCACAGAGAAGGTTACTACAGACAATGTAGGTGTCTAGGAGCTTGTCCTAGGAACACCTTTGGATCAGTGTTGTAGAAATAGGGTATGTAGAGGTTGCACTGGCACCAGGGCTTCTGGACCTAAGGGGCACACACTGGGCCCTCCTCTATTCCCCGCATTAGATCATAATTAATGCTGAAGTGGTAATGATTACTTTGAATTGTTGTAATCATTAACAAATCTTTTCTTTTCCGCTGATTACACCTGGCTGTCCTTGGAAAGCCAGTTCTGGTGGTCTGTACCACGTAATTATTCTACATACAGTGTGCAGGTGACAGGGTGTTGCAAAATTTGCAACAGAACCCGTGGCTCCGTCACTGCACCAACACTCTAAGGTCATTTGGGCGTGGGGATTGGCAGTTATAATGGATACCTGTGTTATGGTTGGAAATTGGATGCCCCAAGCAGTGAGTTGGGCGCCCGATGCGGGAAGTAGCCAATCGGCTACTACATAGGAATTAATGGTTAACTGTTCATAAAGGATCGGCTAGAACTAGTGGTTGTTTGGGCGCTGGGGTTACGACATACAAGGTACAGCTTAGGCACTTAGAAGTAGGGGTTTGGTTTAGCCACTTACAGGAAGGGGAGGTTAGAGTTAGGCATTTGGTGGGGGGTATGGTTTCGGCACTTAGAGGTAAGGGTGAGGTGGGGGGGTTTGGTCTAGCCACTTACGGGAAGGTGGAAGAGGGTTATGGTTAGGCATTTGGTGGGAGGTTCTGTTAAGGCACTTAGAAGGAGGGGAACTGCATAGTAAAATATCAGTACCAATATGTTACTGCTAGTGGCACCACCCAGTGCCCAACTCTAGCAGTGCCACCACCATATGTACTCCTCTAACTCTTTTCTTGCAAAGAAGAACAGACTAGACAAGCAATATAGTATCTCTATTACACAGTAAGAAGGACAAAAAAATCCCATCATTTAGCAGGACTGATAAAGTACACGAGTAACTGGCAGGAAATATGTCAACCTTTAATAGACAAGCCGCAGAACATTTATATAGCACTTTTCTCCTGGCGGACTCAAATTCCCAGAGCTGGGCGCTCTCCATGGGCGACAAGGATAATTAGGGTGCGCTGCCCAAAGACTCTTCACTGTTTTACATACTGGCTTAAGCCGGGATTTGAATCAGAGCTATTGGATTCGCATGAGAATATTATGTACCAATCCTACAAAGATGAATGACTTCAACTTCATCATTCCTGAATACTATTGAGAGGCAATTTTATAGCTATTTTAAAAAGATTTTAAGAGCTGAGCTGGAATACTGTATTCAATTTTAATTCAAATAGCAAGAATAACTTGGCAAGATTCTAACAGGAAAATCTCCAAAGACAAATGATTTAAACTTTGGCCTGCTCTTGGAAGTTGAACGTATTTGGCAGCCAATGCTGGACTGTATAACAGATTTTGTAGCACAAGATGTGTAGATATACATAGATGATACTACTGCCTGTATTAATGTACAAAAATAAGATGAAAGCAGTCAGCAAAGTGCGATGCACATCCAACAAGTCCTATGCTGATGTTTAACCACTTCAGGACCACAGTGCTAAACCCCCCTAAAGACCAGGCTATGTTTAGTTAAAATGGGCACTGCAGCTTTCAGGCCAAGCTGCATGGCCGCACAACATAGCACACTAGTGATTCCCCCCCCCTTTTCTCCCCACCAACAGAGCTGTCTGTTGGTGGGGTCTGATCGCACCAACCAACCCCCCAACTGCCCCCCCCCCCGTGTTTATCTTTTTTGTAAATCAATATTTATGTTACTTTTTTTTCCTAATAAAAAATGACTTTTTTTTCTTTCTAGCCCTGCTCCCTCCTTTCCTTCCGCCAGCCAATCAGCGTGATCAGCTGTCATAGGCTTCAGCTGATCGCAGCACTGTACATGTTAATTAGACGGCGGTTTAGCAGTCTATAAGTCTCCCGAGCGGAAACTGAAGGCGGGGAGGAGCTCCGCCCCACGAGCAGGAGATGCGTGTGCACCCTGCGCGCAATCTCCTGCAAACTGCAGCCCCAGGACTTGACGCCAATCGGCGTTAGGCGGTCCTCCTGGAGAGGTTAAGCAATATTAATATTATTATGTATTTAGATACCATTCGGATGAAAGCACGGTTTTTCATTTTAATGTGTGAAAATTGTGCATAACAATGAACATATGCTGATGGAAGTGTATAGATGACCTAGTTAAAGACAAAAGGGAGTTACAGCGAGAAATGTTGGTAATTATAATGCAGGGCACGGGAGGGGTGGAAGCCATTAGCTAGTACGTAGCTGTATTGCTTCCAGTTCAGGATATTGGCAGGTGCAGTGCAGAAATGGCACGCAGCTCTAACAGCCCTCCTGTCTCTAGCTGCAGCCTTTGGGAGATGCAGATGATAAGCAGGATGTGTGTGATTGAATGCAGCTGAAGGGCTTTGGCACAGCACAAAAATATACAGACTGCAGACCTGAGAAGTGGAGCAGTGAAGTCAGCTGGGGAATTATTAGACCCAGGAAAGCTGGGTTTGTGCAGAAGTATAAACCCTCTGGGGAGCGCACTCTATGCAATCACAGCTGGTAACTCAGATCTGCTAGCTGTGTCCAAGGTTAATGAAAAAAAGGACCTACTCCCACTACATCACCTCTACATGAAAACAAAATGGTATAAGCAAGCAAGGCTGCGTCACTGCAGATAAATATGTGCAGGATTTGCTGTGTGATACAGACATTTTCAGCTATTAGATCCTTACATTATTTCACAAAAGTGCATAATGCTAAAGTGAGCAGAAATAAGTATATTACACACACTCTCACGCACATAAATCCTTTGCAAATGAACTTATTAACATGTTGCTATTTTAAAACTATATGTCATGAAATATGTGTGTCATTTCCTTTGGCAGCTATGCTTTTATTACACACACCTGCATCCCATTTAGTAATACTGTACTGCTTCTTTTTTATAATTATGAAGGGTAAGCGAAGGCTGGAACTTACTTGAAACCTAGGTTGCCCGAAATAATCATTACAGATCATTTTAGGTGCCTTTTCTAAACCTGTATAGGTTAGATTAAGTTATATTAGGTTAGATCAAGTTAAATTTCCCACATTGCCATTATTTGCATGGGCACCTGAAAATTTGCATTCAGCCCTGGTGTGGGGTGGTTAAGGATAGCCAGAGGGGGGGGGGGATGGAAGTTAGGTGTGTGTGTGGAGGGGTTATGGTTAGCTGTGGTAGGTGGTGGTTAAGGTTAACCATGTGGGGTGGGGGGTGGATAAAGTCAGTCATGGGGGGTGGTTCTTAAGGTTAGCCATGGGGGGTGGGATGTGGTTGAGGTTTTTGGGCGCCCACATTTCCGGATGCCATTTTTTCATGTATGCTGTTAGGAAACCATGTCATATAGCTATAGCAATGCACAGCACCAGCAATTAGCTCCCAATTATCTGTTTCCTCCCCTCTTCATGGAGCAGAACATGCTAAATGTCAGAAAGCTAGATAGCAAGATTTTAATGAGAAAGGCTGTTTGAAACAATCCAGATGATTATTTAAATGACCATTATTGAAAGTGTCTACAGACCATTGCTGTACTTCCCTTGCAGATCAAAACAGCAGCTGCTTTTACAGAGCCTCAGTACCCCCAGCAATCTCTTGCCTGCTCCCTGCCTCCCTACCACCCAATTGGTCTGTGGACATGATAGGCTATCAGTCAGCAGGGAGGATTAAACTTCATCACAATCAGTAGCTGATACCCCCTTTCCCAGAAGAAATCTATATTATATCAGGTTCATCTGTATGGCTGATATTGTGGTTACATAGTTACATAGTTATTTGGGTTGAAAAAAGACATACGTCCATCGAGTTCAACCAGAGAACACTGTACAACTCCAGCCTGCTCCCTCATATATCCCTGTTGATCCAGAGGAAGGCGAAAACCCCTTACAAGGCATGGTCCAATTAGCCCCAAAAGGGAAAAAAATTAATTCCCGACTCCAGATGGCAATCAGATAAAATCCCTGGATCAACATCATTAGGCATTACCTAGTAATTGTAGCCATGGATGTCTTTCAACGCAAGGAAAGCATCTAAGCCCCCCTTTAAATGCAGGTATAGAGTTTGCCATAACTACTTCCTGTGACAATGCATTCCACATCTTAATCACTCTTACTGTAAAGAACCCTTTCCTAAATAAATGGCTGAAACGTTTTTCCTCCATGCGCAGATCATGTCCTCTAGTCCTTTGAGAAGGCCTAGGGACAAAAAGCTCATCCGCCAAGCTATTATATTGCCCTCTGATGTATTTATACATGTTAATTAGGTCCCCTCTAAGGCGTCTTTTCTCTAGACTAAATAAGCCCAGTTTATCTAACCTTTCTTGGTAAGTGAGACCTTCCATCCCAAGTATCACCTCCCACAGTGAAACGCCTCCCACAGTGTGATGTCATGACCATGGTCCTGACAGTTTGTTGTCTGTGAACCTCATTGCATTGTGGGAAATAACAGCTTTTTCCAACTGCTAAGCAAGCAATATCTTCCTCTGTGCATAGAAGGCTCAGTAACAAACATTTTGTACAGATCACCTGACAAGACTAAAGAGGTCACCACCAGTGATACATTTCAGAATGTATATCAGGGAGAGGAAAGATTTCAAAATGGGCAAACCCTGACAATCTATAAATGAATATTGTAAACAATAAGCAATTGTATTCATTATGTAATTTCCACTACAGTTCCTCTCTAAGTTGCTTGGATGTATGGGAGAGTGAAAAGCACGCCTTGTAAGTGGTGCACACAGAATGGCAAATTCTCCAGCCTGCCCGCTCTGCTGGCCTGTGAAAGCCATTAAATATAAAATAATATCTCGCTATGGCAGAAAGCCAACTGTTAAGAACATGATATAGCCAGCAACAGCATATTCTACGTGCCAGTATAAAATATTCAAAATAACAAGCATCAGGGTGAAGTAATTTGCTGCTCGCTGCTCTGATTGGCACTTCAGAAAAAGGCATGAAGAATGCAAGTCTTGCATTACTCCCCTAATATTACTCTCACCAAACCCTGTAATGTGTAAGAAAGCCTTGAATCCACATTGCTCCTGGTGGTATTATCCTTGTGAAAGATGATCTCCTTTCCACAGTTTGTTTTTTGCCCAGCAGACCAGTATCAAGTCACTCCTTGAACGTCAGCACTGCGTAAATTGGATGTAACAGAAGCTAGCAGGTACAATTATATCTCCTATAATGAGTATGGTGCTGGCAACAGAAGAAACATACCAGCATCTGAGTCCCTAAATAAAAACTGTCATAGGAAAAGCTAATATATTAATGATCCATGTACCTAAATAAGACTGTGCAGCATTAAAGGACAACTGAAGTAAGAGGATTATGAAGGCTGCCATATTTATTTCCTTTTAAACAATACCAGTTGCCTGGTGCCCTGTTGATTTTTCATGCATCATAGTGTCCGAATTACACACCTGAAACAAGCATCTGGCAAATCTAGTCAAACTTAAGTCAAAACGTCTGAGCTGCATGCTTGTTCCAGGTCTCTGTCTAAAGGTGCTAGAGGCAGGGGATCAGCAGGACAGCCAGGCAAACTGCATTGTTTAAAATGAAAGAAATATGGCAGCCCCCATATTCCTCACTTCAGTTGTCCTTTAAGGTGTCCGTATAAAGCAAGGGGGATTTTGGGCCTCCACAAAAGCCTCAGCAGTGCCCAAAGTTCATTGTTTGCTTGATACCAGTTAAAAGAGGCACTATGGCTAAATTCAAAAAAACATAATAGTGTGATGCTACATGTATTTAAAAGATGTGTCTGCTTCCACTCACTATCTTTATATTTCCAGAAAAAGCATTTGAGGAAGCTCAGTGCACCTTAAAAATGCTTTAACAAAAAATGAATTGAAGGTGTTCTGTCCAGGTTTCTGATTACCATCCATTACTGACCATGGCTTATCTTCATTTCTTGTCTGTAGTCTGCCACCTGCTCTGACTTGTCATCCTGCTGTTCTAACACATTTGCTTGTCATTTCCACTAACCCGCAGTCTCTGACTAGTATCTTGGCACCTTGCTCTGATTCAATCTGCTATCAGCTTAGAAGGTACATCAACAAGTGCTGGTGATGTAAATCCACTTTTTATTTACGATCGACCAGTAGTGGTGTTTGAATTCAGGAGCCTGCATTCGTAAACCAGAATAATGTTGAACGTTGTTGCACTTCAGCACCTAGGCTAGTGGACAGGGTCATGGCGAGGTCACTCACACCACACGTCACATGACATGACTGATTGCTTCCTACTTCCAGCTTGGAAGGAGGAATCATCAGTCATGAAATGCACAACATGCACATAGGCCTCGATTCATAAAGCATTCCCGCATTCGGAAATGCTGAAAACGGCTCACTTTACCGACCACACAGCAAAATCTGTATTCATAAAGGCTTTTTCCGCATGAAAAGCCGACATTCGCGAGCAGAGTCATGAATCACCGCCTTGCGCAGTGATTATCATAGCAAAAGTAACAAGTAGTCAATTCATAAAGATTAGAGGTAGCGGTACGCGGACGGGTATTACCGCTACCTCTGATGTGGCGAGAAGCGTGCGGAATACAGTGCAGTGAATGGGACAGACCTCCCAAGCAGCTGCAGAGAGAACACCGCACGGAGGGACTCCGCCTGCTTCTCCTGTTTCCGCATGTCTCCCGACAGCCTAACGCCTGCTTACAGCGGAATATCTCCGCACGCCTGTCACAACTAGCAACATTTTTATGAATTACCACCCTGAAGGCGGAAATACCGATGTTTCCCCGCTCGACGTTACCTTACCGACAGCACTTTTATGAATCGAGGCCAATGTGTGCTAAAGTGCAGTGTTCAGTATAATTCATAATTCCGAATGCAGGATCCCAAATTCAAACACCAACACTATCGATTAGTCATTTTGTGTAATTGAGTGTCTAATGGGCGATTAAAACTGCTACTCTATATATCATGCATTCCTTATAGATAAGGATAACAGAAACAAAACAGCATTGGAAACCTTGAAGCTTTTTCATACATGTACAGACACACACAGACCTAAAATCCGTTTTTAAATCTTCATACACATGCTTAATGAGTGTTGCCCATCAGGATCAAAGTTGATCCTTTAGGTGACACTACGTTGTATGAGCTTCATAGAGACATATCCTGTGGCTAGGAGACAGGGGAAGCATCTGTTTCTGTAATGAGGAACAGCAGACATAGGAGTGGCTTCTAACAGGCATGATAAGGAGGGGAACAATGGGCTTGAGCATTGCTGTTACTAAAGCTCCAGCATGCTGGATCTAAATGTGACCCCTGTACACATATGCTAGATTCTTGGGTGAGACGGCCCTAATAGGCCACCTTGGCAACTAGTGCATTTGCATATTTGGTGGAAGTGAGGAGGTGTCTTTATTTGTTTTATTTTTAGTTCAACTGACCTTCCCATTAGGCTTTCCCCATACAAGTTGTATACTAGTCCGGTATTAAGCGTGCATGTAAAAGAGGCACTAATTTGGCCACCTGGAGATGGCAAGTAGTTAGAATATTGGTAAAGTACTGTTACTGATTTCCCTTCTAGAAGCTTTGCACAGCTAGCTTCTTCTGGGTTTTTGGTGCCGTTTCCAGTCGATCTGCTCTCTCTAATCAAAGCCTTTCTAATTCTTAATTCCTATCCTTAATCTCTCCTACATTTTAACTTTTTAGGTTAAAATGAATTTCTCCCCTTCGTGACGCTGGAGCTTTCCTCCCAACTCGAACCACTTCCTAATCCCTTAATCTCCTCACCCTATTAAATTCTAACATCCCCTTACCGTACTCTTAATACTTAATCCCCTAAAAGTTCTGATGCCCAGTGGTTACATGACTGGTTAAACCAGGGGACCCCAAACTTTTTCGGTCCCCCGACACAGCATGTGCAGATAGTATGTCCTGCAACACAGAGGAGAACTCCTCCGGGGAGGAGAAGCAGCCATTCATGTGGCGCCCAAAGAACATCTTTGCTACAGACAGTGAAGCATACCCAGGTGACAACCTGCAGTCCAATTGGACCCATGTGGATGGGTGGTGCCAGCACTGCTATTCTATATGTGGGTCGCAGATATTTAAAGATGCAGTGGACTGCATTTATAAGTAATAGATTTTGAGAGTGGGGGGGCCGGTGAAAAAGCCTCAGGGGGCCACATTCGGCCCGCAGGCCTTACTTTGAGGACCACTGCATTAAACCATAGGTCTGGAGTTTCAGCATTACCTCATCGGTCATCATCTGTTAGTTATCTGAGATTGTCAATTTGGTGTTGGTTTACCCACAAATATAGTATTTCTCTTTACAGCACTATAGTAACAACATCATTTCTAAAACCCTTGTAACACTCCAGAGGCCACACAGAACTTACTCCATGCAGAAACTGAACTTCAGATATGTCATATGGGGCAGTGTCTATTTTATAACCAATACTTGATGCCTACTAATCCATTCTTTTACACAGACAGAAAGATTACACAGAGGCTATTTTTTACACAATAAATGTAAAGCATGCAACAAGAAGTAATATACTGTACCTTTCCAGGCTCAGTCTTTCATATATACTAGCTAAAGTTCAAAAAATGTACACTATCTCTATTGTCATTCCTAACTACACTGCAAGGAGGAATTAAAGCTTTATTTGTTGATACAAAAAAACACTTCAGGGCTTTTTTATGTCTTTGTTGTTCGTGCCTTACTACATGGAGAAGAAGGATGAAAACTTTATTTAATGTTACAACAGACACTTTCACTTTTTTGGCTTCCTTCTCCACATGCTCAGGAGGGCATTTCTACTGTCTATTAGTACACTACAGAGCAATCTGTACAATGCTGAAGCTGCCATCTCCCTCTCCAAGCCTCTGTTGTCAATAAATGTCAGGCTATTTGGCTGACTGCCCTGCCAGATATATGATAACACTGCTGTTTGGAATGATTGACATGGCCAAAAGCGCAAATGGTGTAAGGTCCACAAGTGCATTTTATGCAGTGTATAACATGGGATTAGAGTGGTGGAAAAGAACCGGCATCATGGCAGCTATGATCTCAGCTACTGTAATGCTCTGACAATTATTTCAGCGTTGCCACTGACAAAGCGTTATGGATCTTGGTCTCATTACTCTGGTTCACAGGCTTAATACAGAATGGAGCCTGTTTCTCCTTGATATTTCTGATCCAAGAATTGGCTGTTTTGCTAGGAAATCCCAGCCATCTTGCTCTCTAGCAGCATAAATCAGCTGCGCATTCCCAACTCAAAAAAATCAGATTGCTTTTGTACATTGCCAGAAAGCCTGTAATGTATTTTTGGAACTGTTCAGCCTCCTATCTGTGAAAATGATTGCTGAGAACACAGAACCTTTATAGCATTGGTGTGACGGATAGGAGACATATTCCAAAGCCAAAAATACAACGATGTAGAGAAATAGATTGGATAATATAATTACAATATAAATAATAGTCCAGACAGATCTACTTTCTAAAGCCAAGTGCTTTCTCTTCCCAGCTGTGTTTTTTTTCTACCTTTCTTTTTTATACATCCAAAGGAAGAGGTTTAACCGGGGGTCACAGCCAGACCAGGTGCTGCCTCACTAATTGCACTCTCTGGTAGTGACCTTTAGTCAACCTTCTCAGCTTTTAACACACCAATCAATAAATTGGCTTCTTCTTCAGCCCTTCCTAATGCCACAGAGCTAAAATGTAACATTGGAAAAAAGGTAAGAGATATTGAGATCAAACACATTGGCTTTTATGTCACTATTCCTGCTGTGTGCTGGCTCAAGCTATGTTCTCTGCAACTAATATGAAATTAATAGCATTTTCAAAAGCAAGTAACAAACTGCGGGTAGTAAATTTTCTACTCGATAATTAAAATAAAATTTTCATCTGTGGATCCCTGTAACAAACAGCAATATTCTGGCAATGGCAGCTTTCAAACAGTTCACAAATGGCTATATGTATTTTCCCGCGGTGTATTTGACCGTTTACAAGAGGTTGCCTATTTGCGCGTTTAATAGCAGGGGGGAGCTCTCCCCGCCATTTTCCTACCCGGACAAGTGACATTCAAAAAGTTCACATTCTGAATTATTTACATGTATACTAAATACTGTAGGTCATATCTCATATATAAACTGATTTGATATTTATAAATCACTATTTGACAAAAAGGTCAAAGTTGAATAATTAGTGGAAAGCGAAGTGTGAGCTGTGTTGAGGCATTTGACTCTGAAAGGCCTCCTGTAAGCAAAAAATAGAAAAATCCTTTGTGAATACTGAGATTCAGGCCAGCAGTGAATTTATTACCCCAAGGTTCCAATACTGTTGCTTACAGAACTAGCGATCCATCTCATTCCCTGAAGGCATCTTGAAGACTGCCTAATAATGGTGTGTACACACACCCAAAAATAAAATGACGCCAATGGTGATTGAGTTGCACGTTACCATAGCAATGTGCGCATTACCACGGTAACACACATGGTGGTCGGTGCTCCCTCTGCGCTAGTAATGGTTAAACTGCTGTGCACTCCCTGCACACGGCAACTTTACTGGAGTTAAATGCATCTTGACCACTGTGTGTTACTCCATTATGCTATGGAATTACCTAAACATATGAAGCTTGATTGTACTTTGTATCCTCATGTGGGAAATTTTATAATTTATGGATTTTGAAGTTGGCTATATTTAATAAATATTTACGGAGTAAAACAAGTTGAATTACTAGACGGTGCTGTTCCAGGAGTCTACCTAAATGAAGTGAGCAGCTGGTGCAGATTGTCTGGATGAGCACACATCATTCAATGGGACAATATTTGCACACCAAAAAAAATGAATATATAAAAATACATTAAAAAGTAAAAAAAAAGTACATTTCTTCCAGAGTAAAATGTGCTTTAAATTACCTTTGCACTATGTTGCTGTCACTTACAGTAGATAGTACAAATCTACTAGAGATCCAGAAAAGCTGTTTAATAAGTATGCTGTATCTGTCTTCAAAGCATTTTGATCTATCAACCAAAAATGTCATGGTGGCACCTGTAAGATTTTGGCCTAAGTATTGATATGATAATTGTCATGCTGAGCTATGGACTAATAGCTGAAAAATCCAGAATACAAAGTTCAAGTCCCATTACATATACAGAAATAGAACTGAATTCTTAGAAATGGCAGAATCCAGTTTAATGTTTAACAACCAGCAGACCTGCCAGTTCCATGGTATAGCCAAGCATCATGTAAGAAAAGATAAAAATGGCAACATGATGATCTTCCAAACCTGACCTAGGTCATCCAACTTGGCAAAAAAAAAAAGAAAAAAAAGGAAAAAGACAATTACCAAAAACACTAAGAGTTAGTTTGTAGTAATAGTAGACTTTTTTTCTAGCATCTACTGCTACAATCATCCAATGTCTAGGAAGGACTGGAGTGAGAAGAGTGTGCAATCAATGTTTGAAATGGATTAGGATGTGTATGGATCCCTTGATGGAACGCAAGACCTCGGTGTTTACAATTATTTTGTTGCAGGTAGTTTGGAGACAGACTGGGAGCTGAACATCCTCACTGTACTAGCTGAAGAGGTAAAAAATTATAAGAACTAAACTGTTATGAGATGGTCCCTGTGCAAAAGTTTGCATACCATTAATTGTTACAGTAATAGTGTTTAGTGCCCACTTTAGCATCAGTGATAGCATGCAATCTTTTGTGAGCATTGAGGGCCTTAATAGTAAAGGTAGTACAGCTGCCCATTCTTTCTGGCTAAAAGCCTCCAGGCCCTGTAAATTCTTGGGTTTGTACACAAACTGCACATTTCAGATATTCTCAAAGTGGCTCAATGATATTAGGTCAGTAGACTGTCAAGGCCACTCTAGCACCTTCACTTTCTGCTATAGCCAATGAAGGATCAGCCTGGTCTTATTGCTTTGGATCAGTGCTGTTCTGGAAGAGCCAAGTGCGTTCCAGACTGATGAATGCAATGTATCCTCCAATATTTTCTGGTGACATGCTACATTCATCTGACCATTTATTTTATGTGTCATGGCAAACAAAATAACCCCAAACACTCCCTTTTTTATTAGAATGTGAACGTTGCCGACGGGCTCTTTAAATTCTCTGGATATTGTTTTATACCCTTTTCCTTATTCAACAATCTTTTTTTGCTGGTTCTGTGACAGCCCTTTTGCTTTCCCCGTGGCTCTGTATCCAGCAAAGTCAGTGCAGCTCTGAATTCATTTGAATTGACTATTTACACATAGACACGGATTACAATCAAAGAAGCAACAGTTGCGGACACTCTCCCTTAATGTGAGCCTGTGTCAACTTATTTACCCATTATCAGCCTCAACATTCAGAGGTAATAACATTTTGATCAAGCTGATTTTTGTGATTTTAAATTACAGTTCTGATTTAGAAAGGGCAGACACAATTATGTGATAAGTAATAGCTTTACCTGAGCAAACTCCCTGACTAAAAGGAAAGCACTCTGAATGCAGAATAATAACTTGTATTTTCCTAACTATGGCCAATATTTCACAAACTCTGCCAGGGTACATAAACTTATGAACACAATAGTATCTTAAAATATATAAAGCATAAATGTTCAGACTCTTAGCTTGGAGAAACAGCTTTTGGGACAGTGCATGTCTATGGAGCCTGATGAAACCGGTTCCTACAAATAAGAATCCGACTTGTGTCAAATACCAAAAAACTATTCATTTACTCCAACTGCCATGCATAGCTTGGGCCCACAATGGTACACTGAGGTTCCTAAAGAATGTGTGTGAAAGTGAAATAAGTGGTCACAACTAGGGGCGTAACTAGACTAAATGCAAAAATGATAGCATGGGGCGCCCTTGGTCCCAGAACCTCATGTGGGTCACGTGATCGGGAGCTGGCGAATGGCAGCAGAAAGAGTTCTGCTGTGAAGCAACATCTGGAAGCAGGAAAAAAATGACACACACTCTCCTGCGCCCAGTTTTTGTGAGCAAACAGGGAGAGTTTTTTGCTAATTTGCAGCACTTGAGGTTGGGGAGAGGGAGGAGGAAGGGCCTCCAAAAGCCTTTGGGATGGCAGGGGTTGCAAGTGTTATTGCTATGCCTATGGTCACAACCATGTTACATGGGTTAAATTGAGCAATATAATAATACAAGAGGCTGTCTGACCAATCCAATTTAAAGGAGTGTAAGTAACTACAGTAACATCACTGGTGTCTGCGTAACAAAAACCATGCCATTCAAAACTGAATTACCACATCCATGTCAATGGAACCGAAGTGAACAAAACCATATGATATAGGCTGCGTTGCCATATTTAACATGGCTGTCCTGAGCACCTTCCATTCTCCAAGTCCAGTCGTGCCCCAACATGGTCATGCCCCGCCTACATTCCAGAAGGCCTTCTGAAACAATGGAGAGGCTAGGCAGTTGTCACATGGGCTGGGAAGATGGGCCAGCATTTGTTGTTTTATTTGAACTTGCATTTCTGCTGAATTTCCAGTGGATAGGAACAGCTTACATATGGTAACTACACAGTATGAGCAACAAGCAGTTAATAATATGGAGGGAATTCTTATCCAAGAGCAATTGCCACCTGGTGCACTAACTCCTCCAGCTTCTGACGCACTCTCGCTACATGCTCTTTTCTGGGACACTTGGTGCAATCGCTGTTGGATAAGTATCATACTGTGTAGTTACCATCTGTATGCTCTTTCATTCCACTGGAACTTCACTTTGGGGCTCATAATTGTTTACTGTTATTGGCACATTATTAAGTTTTTGCATGATTAGATATTTACTCACTGCTGGATTAATTTTGTTATAATTTAGCACTTTATTCATATATACCTGCTTAGCAAGTGGAACACCTATGTTCCAGTGTATAGTTAGTTCAGGAGTGGTCAGTGCCTAGATTGCCTCACAGGCAACTGGAAAACTTAAAGAGGACTTGAACTCAAATGCAATTTTTGCACCTTTGCAATTTCTTTTTTCATATTGAGTTCAATACAATAACCGGGAATTGTGAAGACGGGTGGGCGCCGCAGGACAGGTAATGTATAAATGCACATACAGGGGTTAATTAATACACTAGGGGACAGCGGCAAGCACAGCCAATTTCCGAGAGATTTAATGCAGAAATCGATCAGGAATTGGCCTGTGGTGTATGGGCAGCCGACATATCTTTCTCTAATCAAATTCAATCAGAGATCGATTTGTCGAATCTGGCCATCACTGCCAGGGATGTGAATGTATGGCTACCTTGACATTCCTATTAGTGCAGGTTGAGCAGCTGCAGCTCGGAAGTGTAAATGATCAGAGATTTTGGGTAGTAATTTTGAAATTCAGTTTTGATCTGATTTTGTGTTTCAAGCTTTTATTGTGCTCAAAATGTGTACTAGACCCTTGCTTGACACGTTTTGGTAAGTTACAGGAAAAAAGGTTATGAAAATTAATTGGATCACTTTTTTCACAGAAATCCAGCAGAAACCGAACGCCAAGGAGGTTAACAGAGGTTATAACTCTTTGCATTGAATAGCAGTTCTGCAAAAGTTTTACTTTGTTCTCTGAAGCATTAGGAAATGTATCCATGTTCCAGACACTCTGCCTGTTCAATATCTCCTAATATATATATATATATATATATATATATATTTTTTTTTTTTTTTTAAAGAACCATTCCATAATGTCCAAATGCAATGCCGAATAGTTCATATGCAACAAGAGCAGATGTACACAATATAATGTGTGATGATATATTAAGACAGATAAAGGTTCATATTCAGATCAGATAGTGATTTAGATAAACGGAATATTAGTACTCAAGCAGTGCTAAAATCTACAAATCTAGGCTCACTTCCTTCCAGGGCATAAAATAAGGTGAAATAAGAAAGGTGTGCTGAAGAGGTGTGGCCAAACCGAACATCAAAACTCACTAATTCAGGGACTGCTGGCCTACTTTAAGTCTCAGGTAGGGATGGTCAGTGAGACCCAAAGAGTGGATGCAGGATTATGCAAATTGAGTATACAAATGTATGCAGCTTGAAAATGAACCAAGTACATCCCATCAGGCAGGAATCGCATACACAATTTGCACAAACTTGCATCAACTCAGAAGGATTTGCATTATACTGACCATCCCTAGTCTCAGACCTTAAGCAGATGCCTCAGTAAAGCATACACATTGTGATCTGCATGCCTTACTTACTGTACAGTGCTGTGTAGTGTGTTAGTGCGTTAAATATTACAAATATTTATTACTCTTTTCAATATTAGTTCAGAGAAAACCATTGATTTCAAGTCAGAATTTAAAATTCTGCTTAGGAATGTTTACAGCTCATGTAAGTGAACCAAGCACCATTGTTAGCACCCAGGAAAAAACGTAGCTCAGTCATAAAAAAAAAAATCAATGTCACCTCTTCTTTTTACATTTAAAAGTTTAGCAAAGGGATTTATCAGCCTACTTCCTCCTACTTGCCAGGTCTGCCCAACCTCAGAAGTTTCAGGCAGATAAGGTCTGATGTAATTAAATTATTGCACATATTAGCAATGAGCAAACAAAAAGCTTTTGAACAGATGGGGGGGGGGGGGAGGGGGGTTTAGATTAGACACTGTGCTTCAAAGAGTTTACAGATGTCACAGTTGCTATCTTCACACCTTATCTGTGGATAATAGATAGCTAGGGAGGGGAAACATGGCAGCTCCTACAGCTATTAGAAAACAGGAAACAAAAGTGGTGCTTTGAGGAGTGTTCATGTCCCAATGTACATTGAAAGAACTCAGCCAAGCAGAAAAATAAAGAGACATTACCTCACTTGTACACGGATGTTACAAACCTAGACAGATCTTTAAGCCTCTCTCAAAACTGCCCTGATTTCAAGGCACGTTCATATTTTGAGGTTTGCTCGGTTTTATTTGGATGGGTCTTTGTTTAGCTAAAGTCATCTCTCATGACAACTGCTGCTGAACACGAGTAATCACTTGTTAACTTATACATGCTACACGTGAAAAAAACTCCAGCAACATTTGGAAACAAGTCTCTGAACTTATGTGAGCTGCAAAAATCTCACTTCTTCTTTACTTATTTATTTTTCCCCTTTATCTATTTTACAAAACACAATTACTGAACCTACATAAAACACAGGAGCAATGTTATTTGGGATTTGTAGATTAGCATTGCCTTAATGCGATTCTCAGTAGACAGGCAGAAGTAATATAAAGCCTCCTTGCTTTTAGCCATTATGCATGTGAATTTGCTTCTGTGAAATTCTTTCCCGGGGGACTGTTGAATTTCAGCGGAGTTCTCCTTCACCTTGTGCTCAGAATGAGTAACAAGCCCAGCAAGATTCCTTGATCGGTACAGCTAAGCCTACAGTAACGCTGATACAAAGGCAGTCAAACACCATTATTGATGCTTTTTGATAAATGCTGCAATGTCTGCATTAAAGGGGCTTTGGCAACCAGCAAGCAGCTCTGTGGGTGAAATAGAACAGGGATTATCATCATAAAAACTTCACTTACAATATTTTGCATACCGAATGGCTTCCTTTAAACATACATAAAACAGGAGATCTTTCAAAAAACAACAAAATAAAAAACTTTCCTATTCAAAGTGTAACTGCTGCTCATTGATGTTTTTTCCACCTCTAAGATGAATAAAAATGTTTACAAATATGAATACAAATAATGACATAATTAAGAGCATTATATGAATTTTAGAACTGCATGCTCTATTCATCAGTGTTATAAGCACCAAGTACTAGGCTTATTTTTCAAGTCAGAAAGTAATCATAATTATTTTCTCCTTTTGTTTTTCAAAGCAGGGTGGAAAATGAAAGATGAAGACTAATTGTTGCAAGCAACTCTTATTTTTTTATACAAAAAAACAAGTTGTTTGCAAAGCATCCAATATGGGCAGACACCAATGGTATGAATCAACTGCCAGATTTCTAGATCTCTCAAAAACTCCAATCTGGAAGATTATATTTTTGACTATGCCCCTCCCTATCAAGGCTTTGATACCCCCAGTTATTGGTCCCAACTTATGGTGAAACCATCATGCGAGAGTTAGGTCTGTCCTTAGCTATGTACACATTTCAGGGTTTTTTTTCGTTGAAATTGGCTAGAAAACAGAGAGAGGATTTAGCAGGCCTAAAGTGTGGCGCTTGTGACAGAGAACATCTCAGGCACTTGTATTGACCTGAGGAAGCGGGCCAAGACCCATGAAACGTGTTGTCTGTTGTGCATAAATTAATATACCTTTTTCATCAACCAATGGTTTGTCCTTCTGAGACGGTAAGATATTACACTTTTCATCTATACAATTAGCTATAGTAGTATATCACCAAGGGCACCTCCACCAGTGTTATTAGTTTTTTCCCTTCCTAAATGTCACTCTTCATTTACAATACACTAAAGGACAACTATCGATTAACATGTTTTTTTTTTAAAGGGAACCTTAACTCTGAGATAAAAAAAAAGTTTCACTTACCTGGGGCTTTCCCAAGCCCCCTGCAGCCGTCCTGTGCCCTCGCAGCTCCTCAATTGTCCTCCGGTCCTCCGCTGTGGCTTAGTTTCGTTTTCGGCCGACTACCAGTCGGCTCCCAGCAACGCGTCCTCTTCTTTGCCTTCCCTGCTGTGAAGTGCATCATGCAGGCGTACTTCGCCTGTACATGATGCGCTTCACAGCGGGGACTGACTGCTTGTGATGTTTCACTTCTGGCTCCTGTCTGCAGCTTGTAATAACCACTGGCTGCTCCATGCAGGGAGAGGGGAAACCTTGGTAAAGATATACTGCTAATGTCTTTCTGAACAGTCAGATAAGTGAAGACAATAACACACACATTTCTGCTAATTTAACCCTTATCACCAACTGAATACAATTATTTCAGCTGGGTGATCACTAGACTATACACTGAGGAGTTCATAGCACCTCCATGTGCAGGAATATGGTCTGTCCTGCAGACTCGACACATGTTTTTTTATCCAGATGTGTCGGGATGGTTTTACAGCAGAGAGGCAGAGCTGTGTGAGAAAAGAAACTGCTTCTAGTACTTGTGGTAATGAGTGCCCTAACATACAGCATTTAAAAAATGCTTTAATCGATAGATGTCCTTTAACCACTTGATGACTGAAGGCTTACACCCCTTAGTGACCAGGCTATTTTTTTTCAATTTAGGCCACTGCAGCTTTAATGTCTTGCTACAGGGCCGTAACTCAGCACACAAGTGATCCCCCCCCCCTTTTCTGCCCACCTACAAAGCTTTCTGTTGGTGGCCCCTGATTGCTCCCCAATGTTTATTTCTTTGTATTTTTTTGTTTATTTCATAAATAAATATGCCTATTTTATTAATATTTTTTTTACTCTCCCTCCCTCCCTCCCTCCCCCTGCTAGTCTATGACAGCGATCGGCTGCCATAGGCATGAGCCTATGACAGATGATTGCTCCTGTCACCCCCAGGGGTCACACAGCTGTCCCCAGTACAGCGCTGCATTAGATCGCAGCTCTGTACAGTGTTATTAGATGTCTAACAGTCTCCTAGCGGCGATCGCTAGGAGACCCACCCCAGGACTTGACGCCAATTGGCGTTAGGCGGTCCTGGGGCGGCTGTTTAAACAGTGAAATGCCACTTTGATTTCCATCTGTAGCCAGCTAAGAACTTCCAAAACTGACCGTATCTAAGTTGCTTCTTTTTGCAACCTTATCAACAGTACTCTCTGTAGTCTGTCTGGAGTACTGTGGAAGTGACACCACCAGGCCACAAAAGTAATTACACGCACAGAGCAGTAGACTTTGTTATGTAGTTTCAACAGCTAAACTAATTATTTGACTGGACGCAAACTTTGACACTCCTATTAATCAATTTGTGTAACAGCCATTGTGCAGTCAGTCAGGAGTGGTGGATACATATCTCCCTGACTGTTTTCTATGCATATAAAAACACTGTGATCAAGTTAAAAAATGTTTTGCCGTTAATCACTGTATCGTACAAGCCAATATGAAACCACTGACACTTTCTTACTAAAAGAGAAATTTCCCTTTAAATTACTCCTCCTGTACAAAACTACTTGTCTATTAGGGCAGATCACAATTTACACTGGCACATCCAGACAAGTGTGGTAACTGATGAAGAGGTGCTGGAGTTAAACAGGAAAATATACAGAAGTAATAAGAAAAGTTTCAGTTCTACAAGTTTAAATTCCCAGGGCTGATGAAGTTCTCAGCTGTGAAACTCATTGCCTGCTGCAGAATTGAATCAATACCCAGCACGGGGTTTCACTTCACTTAACCTGGAAGGAACAATTACTATTCAGAGTCAAATGCTTTGTCAGAAACATGTCCTCTGTCATTCAAACCCTCTTTTTTTACTTGCTTTCCTCTTCTGTGGTGCTTTCTTGCACGGTGGCTACTTTGAAGCCTTCAAGAATGATATTCACATTCCTGTCACTAGGCACCAGCTTCTAAGGAAAGGATCCATTACATGTTAATGCTTTCATAATCCCCAAGCACTTGGTGGCAGGCTGAATATTCTGAAGGTTTAAATTTTAAATCATTCCTAGTGTGAAGACAGCGTCTCATGTGGCTCTGTGCAGGATCTGCATTACAGAACTCAGCTCACAGGAGACTGTTGCCTCACCTCACTTGCTCCGCAATCGCCTAACTAGTCAGCTAGTCTGCCAGGAACACAGCACTAGAGCCATCGCTAAATAAAGCATAGTCAACAATCATACCTCTGTCAACTTCCTAGTCTAAAAGAATCCACTTCTTTTCTATGAATCAAGATAAACAGGAAGTGTTGTCTAACAAAATTACAGCTTTAGTTTCAAATTTATAACATGCACTGTAAAGTGAAACCTGAAATCTGACTGCCTGCCAGTAATAACAGCTCTGCCTCATGCAAAGGAAAAGGGAATTTGGGAGGAAGTGCAGAGTACAAAATGTGGTGCCTATCCATCTTTGAAGTCTAACTACTTTCTTAGACAGCACAGATCCCTTGATTTTAGTATCTTTTGGGTGATTAACCTAAAAGTACATAAAGATATTTTTACTACTACTATTCTTACTAATGACAGCATGTCAATCGGTCAATTGGTATTTCGGCAGGATGTGCTCAGCTTTGAATAGGTCTGCTTTATTAGTCTCTTCTTCATGCACACATCTGTGTACACACGCGTACACACGCGTACACACACACACACACACGCACGCACGCACACACACACACACACACACTAATGTGCAAAGAAAACAAAGCCCATTTACATTTATATATTATTCCCCTAAACTAACTTACTCAAAGATGATACCCCTCTCCTTGTCCAAAAGCCCTCTTTATACTCACAAAGTAGCCTGAAAGTCCTAGTTATGATGCCACGCCAGAGCTTCTGTCCAAGTCCCTGTTGCCTTCTAGAGGCAGGCAACTGTGTCATTCATAGCAGAGGCCTGGCCTTCAGCAGTTCCTCTGGAAGGGTCGTGGCACATGCACCACTCACCTACCTCTTCCACCACTTTGATGTTGATTTTAGGGGAAGTTTGACTGATCCTCCCCCAGTATATAGAGTGGTGGGAGGACGCTGTTTTGGGATGGACATGGTAAAGGCAAGGCAATGGAAAGAATCAGGCCACAGGCTGTGGTAAAATAACTGCAGGCTCCCATTACTGGCCGACTCTTCTGACCCCTGACCCGGACATAATGCTCTGCGCATGCGCAGTATGTCCAATCATCCTCCCTTCTGCCGTCGCATGATAACGGCAGAAGATCGGACACTCCCCCGCCTCCTCCCTGCCCAGCGTGTGCGCTCCACTAATAAAGCTAGCGTGACATGCTAGCTGGAGTCACACTGGGAGCGGCGATTTGGAGAGAGAGCAGAGGGGGAGTGAGTTGGGATGGACAGGAAGCGGGCACTTTCATAATAAGTGCCCGCTTCCTGTCCATCCCAACTCACTCCCCCTCCGCTCTCTCTCCAAATCGCCGCTCCCAGCGTGACTCCAGCTAGCATGTCACGCTAGCTTTATTAGTGGAGCGCACACGCTGGGCAGGGAGTAGGCGGGGGAGTGTTCGATCTTCTGCCGTTATTAGTGATGGGTCGTTCGCGAACGACTTTGCTGCGAACAACGAGAGCCGGTTCTCCGTTTTAAAAGAGCCGATGCCTCAGCCGCCCCACAGAGTTCAGATTTGCTCTGTAATAAAGGGCGCTGAGGCATGCTGGGAGATGTAGTCTTCCTCTTGCAGCTTGTAGAAGTGTGTGGGGTGGAGCGGAGCAGTAGCAGGAGGGATTTCCCCAGTCAGAGAAGCAGTCTGGAGACGTCATGGGGACGGGGCAGGGCTTCTACTCCGATTCTTAGTGATATTTAATGAAGAGCCGATTCATAGCCGTAAGAGCCGGCTCTTTACTGGGAGCCAATTCTCCGAGAAGAGCCGGAATTCCCATCACTAGCCGTTATCATGCGACGGCAGAAGGGAAGATGATTGGACATACTGCGCATGCGCAGAGCAGTATGTCCGGGTCAGGGGTCAGAAGAGTCGGCCGGTAACGGGAGCTGTAGCAGACGAGCGGGACCCGACGGCAGGGAGCGAGGGGAGCGGTGAGTATGTCCTTTTTTTCCCTACACCACGCTGCAGTTATTTTACCACGGCCTGTGGGCTGTGGTATCCTTTAAAGCTATAGCGACTCAGTGCTTTGGCTCAATGATTGATACTATCTTTGGCTACTATGATACTATGATACTATCTTTGGCTCAAGATAGTATCATATGTGATCTCGTCATTGAAGACCCTTATTTCCTGGATGCATTAAAAAATAAGTTTATAGATGCCTTTGAGTCCAGGAGGAAACTTTTAAAGATAACCAAAGAACTGGATACCAACAATTCTCTTGTCTAAAAGATTATCCATAAATGTAGAAGTTTCCAAACTGCTAACGTGCTTCAGCCACATCACTTCCCCCAAAAAAATCAGTATTACAGCAGAGCAGAAGATGCTGAAAATGAGTATCTCAGAAACCCAGATGTTCATCCCATGTCCAACAAGTACCATAGTGCTTGCTACAATACACATCAAATTGCATGACCCCTACCTTTACAATAGAGCTGTACTAATTATATCTACATAGCCAGTGAGCCAGGAAGAAACACCCGGTGAATAGAGTGTAATTAGAGTACTGCTTTACACTGACACACCAAACTCACTGTGTAACGCACCGCAAACAGCTGGACTGGGGCGCACCATGGTGAGAGTGCAGGCAATAGTGGTTTTCAAGCCCAGCTGGTCGCCAGGCTGAGGTAGCTCAATGACAGAACAACAGTGATTGTCCAGTTGATCAAATTTGGTCTGTCCACAATGAAGCAACAACCTTATTATTTTTGGTGTGCCACCCCCCCAAGACACTCATATAGCCAGCGGTCATTGCTTCACTGTGATATGCAAGCCCCTTCACCGCGGCAAGATAACGATCACGAAGAGGAATTGATACATGTACATGCCTTTTGTTTGCACTTGAAACAAAAAGAAAAACCGAGAGCCCAATATAGTGCAGTAAGTCTAACAATAGTTGGCAAAATAATTAACAGATGTGGATATACTCACAAACACGGGTTACCACATAGGCAACCACTTGAAATGCAGGTGGGGAGCATTAGAACCTGACCCCACTCAGGTTTAAGAAGTCGCTCTCTGTAGATAGAAAGAAGGGGACAGTCCCCTCCACCCAAGGTGGACTATATACTGTGCAAATAATTTATTTTGGCACCCCGCAACGCGTTTCGCAGGTATAACCCGCTTCATCAGGCAAGGAGTGCAAGCTCAAAAAAGGTCCAATAGTGGCAATGCGCCACTAGAGGCGCATTGCCACTATTGGACCTTTTTTGAGCTTGCACTCCTTGCCTGATGAAGCGGGTTATACCTGCGAAACGCGTTGCGGAGTGCCAAAATAAATTGTTATTTGCGATTTGAACAATCTCGATTGTCCATCATTTCAGGAGGTAAGTCCACCTGTACTCCTCCTTTTTAGTTGTTTTTAGATCATTTTAACCTGCCTGGCGCCTCTGTCCAAATTTGCACATGCCTTTTGTTTTGTTGTTGCAGCCACAGTGCAGCTAGAAAAATTAGGCAGACATGTACACGCACCAGAAAAAATTATTATAGCGGCCGCTGCTAGCTTAAAAATTCAGGAATCCGCCTGGAGTGCTGGTGGACCCTGTTGGTGTGTTGGTGGTGGCGGAGAAGGCAGTCAAGCAGCCTGCAGGCAGAGATGCTGTGTGGGGACCGACTTAGGCCTCTTGCACACTGCATGCGATTCCGATTCAGATTCCGCTTTTTAATCAGTTTTTACATCCGATTCAGATTCTGATTTGCAGTTTGCTCCTTGCACACTGCAAATCGTAATCTGAATCGGATGTAAAAACTGATTAAAAAGCGGAATCTGAATCGGAATCGCGTGCAGTGTGCAAGAGGCCTTAGTCTTGGGGCAGGCAGTCACACGGCGTGCCGGCAGAGATGCTGTGTGTGGGGACTGACTTAGTCTTCAGGCAGGCCTGAGCATACTTTGCAGACCAGGCATCCGTGGTCAGATGGACCCTTGACCCAACTCTTTGTGCCAGAAATGTCACCACTTTCCTTTCAACATCACGGTACAATTTAGGTATCGCCTTTTTTGAGAAAAAATTGCGGCCTGGTATCTTCCACTGCGGTATGTGGCTTTGCTTTTGTGTGCTGCTTTTCCTCAGGTGGTAATCCCATTGCAGTTTGTGCTTTGTAATCATGTGCCTTCGTAAGGTAGTTTTCCCTACGTGGGTCTTGGTCTTTCCACAGCTCAATTTTAGGTGGCAGAGAGTACAGATGGCATTGCTCTCATCTGAGGTAGACACACAAAACAATTTCCACACCGCTGAGCCCTGGGGTGATGGCACTTTGGTGGTGGCGGTCTACTGAGTGTTAAGTGGGGTGCCAGAATCAGAGCAGGAGGAGGAAGATATGTCACGCTTCAGTGTGGAAGCTGAGAAAGATGAGGTGTTCTGTGATAAAGAGAGTCTGAAGCGAGAATAGATCTCGCTTCAGACCTCATAGCTAGTAGGGGCATGTGTGCCCCTGCTAAAACGCCGCTATCCCGCGGCTTAACGGGGGTCCCTGTCCCCCAAATCCCCTCCGTAATGTGGGGGAGCGCTTCCGCATTGGGGCAGGGCTAACCGCCGCAGCCCTGCCCCACGTGCGTCTGTCAGCGCGTATCTCCGCCTCTCCCCCACCCCTCTCAGTCTTCCTTCACTGAGAGGGGCGGGGGAGAGGAGGCGATGCGCGTCTGATAGACGCGCTGTGAGGCAGGGCTGCAGCCGTTAGCCCTGCCTCTAGGAAGGGCTAATCTGCGACCAAGAAGATGACCAAGGTTTGCGGGGGGTGGGTTGGGGGGGTCAGGGACCCTCGTTCAGCCGCGGGATAGCGGCGTTTTAGCAGGGGCACACATGCCCCTGCTATATATAAGAGCTGAAGCGAGATTTAGTCTCGCTTCAGTGTCTCTTTAAATAGTAATCTACGTCCTGACAATATTGGGGGTTGATGGCATGTGCCTTCTTCTGAACACTGTACTTTGGTCGAGGGTCGCACGAAATCATGACAGCGCGACCTCGAACAGACCTGCCAGATGGCCTACCTCTGGCTCTGCCTTTTGTTTTGTCCATATTGGGGGGGTGAAGTGAAAAGTATGCACTGACTTGACTAATACAATGTACGGTTACACAGGTGCAGTGAACAGGTATGCACGGAGTGGTAGATCACACTGCGTGCACTCATGTGGGTAGGTGGGTGCACTGAACAACAGGTAGGTAGGTATATGCAGTGCTGCTGGGTAGTATAAATGTGCACCTGTCACACACACGTACCGTGAACAGGTACAGTGACTGGTGGTTTAAATAGCACACTGTGTGCGCTCACGTAGGTAGGTGCAATAAACTACAGGTAGGTATATGCAGTGCTGCTGGGTAGTACAAATGTGCACCTGTCACACACACGTACCGTGAACAGGTACAGTGACTGGTGGTATTAAATAGCACACTGCGTGCGCTCACGTAGGTAGGTGCACTAAACAACAGGTAGGTATATGCAGTGCTGCTGTGTAGTACAAATGTGCACCTGTCACACACACACGTACCTTGAACAGGTACAGTGCCTGATGGTATAAAATATCACACTGCGTGGGCTCACGTAGGTAGATGGGTGCACTGAACACAACAGGTAGGTATATGCAGTGATGGGTATTACAAATGTGCACCTGTCACACACACGTACCGTGAACTGGTACAGTGACTGGTGGTATTAAATATCACATTGCGTGCGCTCACGTGGGTGGGTGCACTGAACAACAGGTAGGTAGGTATAGGCAGTGCTGCTGGGTATTACAAATGTGCACCTGTCACACACACACACATACGTACGTACCGTGAATAGGTGCAATGACTGGTGGTATTAACAATGCGTGCGCTCACGTAGGTAGGTAGGTAGGTGGACTAAACAGTTGCAGTGATTGGGATTACAAATTTGCAGCTACCTGTCACAAACACAGGTAGTCACTGAATGTGCTGGGCCTGGCAGTGGAATTAAGGGACCAAAGGCCAGCTGCGACTGACTGATAGGGCTGTATATAAATATAATGCAAGTGGGCTACACACACACACACACACACACACACACACACACACACACACACACACACACACACACACAATAGATCACAAGAACAAGATTAGCTCTCAAAAGAGCTGTTGAGGGGTGATTTTTTTTTAGCAATCAGAATCAGCAAGGAGCAAGCTAACAACCCTACAAGAGCCTAACTATGCTTTCCCTATGAGAGTCTGCAGCAGCTCTCCCTTCTGTAATTACTGCAGGAACACGAGTGAGTCCAATGTCTAATACTGCTTGCCTTTTATAAGGGGGTGGGGGCTCCAGGAGGGAGTGTAGCCTGATTGGCTAGAATGTGCCTGCTGACTGTGATGTAGAGGGTCAAAGTTGACCCTAATGATGCACTATGGGGGCGAATCGAACTTCCGTAAAAGTTTGCGGGTTCTCCGCGAACGTGAACCACCAAAGTTCATCGGGAACCGTTCGCTGGTGAACCGTTCGGGCCATCTCTACCGGTGAAGAAGAGGAAGAAAGACTGAGGACAGCGATGTGGGAGTGATCCGTGCGGATGGGGCTGGAGGAAGCCCCAGGTATGTATAAATCTTAATTACAGTCGTCTATGGTACATTTTAAAGGGCAGTTGGCTGATCTGAACCAGACTTGCTTCCAAGAAACCCCTCAAATGGTGCAAAGCTGAAAAAAATCTCCAAGGAGAAGTAATAAGAAAAATTATTCTATTCATACACAGAGACTAGCATATAGGAAATACAATGCACCTGTAATGTAATGTGCCTTTAGCAAAGAGGGCCTAATTGTGCATAACAGTTAAAAAATCCTAGTTCCTTGTTGAATACATCACTGTAAATTGGATTTTTCTAGTTATCTTTTTAAACGTAACAAAGCATACAAAGCAAATTCTAAAAGCAATCAGGTTGATTGAATAAATACTGTAAAAAAAAAAGTGTATGAAATTGTTGGACTACGGTGAGCTACACAACTGTCCATATCTCCTTCTCTTTGGATTCAGTCTTCGTTGGGTCAATTACCGGTAGGTGTAATTATGTGACACCCAAACGAGGAAGAACAGCAGATGCCTACATTTCCCAACATAAATGCATTACGGTGGAAACCATGTGTCCTGTATGTACAGTGGATGGCTTTGTAGTTTAAAGGAGGTACATGGTGAACAATTGTAAGACCTCAATCTGCTAAAAGGAAGGTAATGGGGCACTAGAGGTCTACAGCCTGGAAATGTGCACAGCTTCACAGTTTCTGAACCTTAGATGTTTGGTTTCAGAGGTAATACTTTTACAATTTACACATTAACTATCCTGCTTTGAAAACTTGCCTCACTCTAATTTGGGGTTAGCTGGTATTTGAAAATGTAATAAACTCTCATAATTTAACCACTTGAGGACCGCAGTGTTAAACCCCCCTACACACCAGACAATTTTTTGCTAAATTGGCCACTGCAGTTTTAACCTCCTTGCCGGTTATCCTGAACACAGTTCGGGGTAACCTGCGCAGGAGGATTTCTCAGGCCCCGCTGGGCCGATTTGCATAATTTTTTTTCCTACACGCAGCTAGCACTTTGCTAGCTGCGTGTAGTACGCGATCGCCGCCGCTCGCCGCCGATTCGCCGCTACCCGCCGCGCCGAGCCGCCCCCCCCCCCCACCCAGCCTGGCCAATCAGTGCCAGGCAGCGCTAAGGGGCGGATCGGGATTCCCTCTGACGTCACGACATCCATGACGTCGGTGACGTCATCCCGCCCGGTCGCCGTGGCGACCGGGGAAGCCCTGCAGGAAATCCCGTTCTCAACGGGATTTCCTGCATACTCTGATCGTCGAAGGCGATCGGAGTGGGTGGGGGGATGCCGCCGCTCAGCGGCTATCATGTAGTGAGCCCTGGGCTCGCTACATGATTTAAAAAAAAAAATTAAACAAAAAGTGCGGCGCTGCCTCCTTGCCGGATTTTTTAGAACGGCAAGGAGGTTAAGGGCTCACTGCAGGGCCACACTACTCAGCACACAAGTGATTCCCCACTCCTTTTCTCCCCACCAACAGAGCTCTCTGTTGGTGGGGTCTGATCGCTCCCCCAGTGCTTATTTTGTTTTATAAATATTTATGTACTTTTTTTTTTTTATTAAATAAACTGTACTATTTATTTATTTATTTTCTTAAATACCTCCCTCCCCCCATCCAGCCAATCACGGCGATCGGCTATCATAGGCTTCAGCCTATGAGAGCCGATCGCTCTCCTGTGTCCCAGTACAGAGCTGCCTTAGATCGAATCACTGTACTATGTTAATAGAAGGCGGTTTCGCCGTCTAACAGTCTCCTAGCGGTGATCGCTGCTGGGAGACTGAAGGTGGAGCCAATCGGCATTAGGCAGTCCTGGGGCTGCCGCTGCGGCCACGCTCATCGGCTAGTGGTTAAGGAAAATACTTGCAGAATGGCCTGCGCCTGAAAAGTTGTCGTTTTGAGTATATAATGGATAAATTCATATATTATAGAGCGTATTAAGATGTATACCTATTTAAGTAGTGCTGATACCCAGATTTCCTGTTACATCATCACAGTCTCCGATCATCTATGAAGCTTTCTAGCCATTCTGCAGTAAGGGTGATTCTTTGTGCATACAGGGTGTGATAAATCATACCTTCAAGCTAAAAACTTTCTAGCTAACAAGTGCAGAATTATGGGAATTTGTTGCACCGCAGAAAAGGCACATGGCAACACAGCAAGGATGAGGATTCCACAAGGAGGGTTAAGTTTAACGTGAAGAAAGAACACAATATTTTAGCAAGAGGGATTGTTAAGTCAACATCCCTGAGTGAATATCACAATTCAAATACCATATCCCCAGGCTCTAAAGCTTTATAAGCCGCTGTGAGAAAACTTTCAAACAGGATATATATCCTTTCACAAGACTAAGAAGAAAACTAAAAGGAAAAATAAAAAAGTCAAGTTAAAACAGAGCCCTTGATATGTAGCAAATATCACTGGCACTTGCAATGGAACAGCAGGCTAGAATTCTAAGTTCCTGGTATCGTTCAGTACAAGCAGATGGAAAGGCACAAATGTGTGTGAACGCTTATGGACTATGGCATGTGGGTTACTGTATTTCTTTGGACCTTTCCTTCACACCAGATGCAGTGAAAAATTCACTCTCATGTCAATGCATTGCAAATTAAAACAATCAGGACAGCGTAATAAAAAGCCAAAACGCATTCATTTTCTTTTTTTTAACACCATGTTAGCTCAGGGTATCCTCGGTTAACACCAATTAGAATTTAAAGGGAGAGCAAAAATTCAGTACAAAATCTTTAAGGCCATATATCAATGTTGAGCTAATCAGCACTAGCCTGTGTGTATATGTGTGTATATGTATGTATGTATGTATGTATGTATGTATGTATGTATGTATGTATGTATGTATATATATATATATATATATGTATATATATGTATATATATATATATATATATATATATATATATATATATATATATATATATATATATATATTTCACAGGAGAACCTTAAAATAAAGAGAATACAAATATAGTAAAATGGATTTCATGTCACAATGCAGCTACAGAGTATTATCCATCCTCCATGGTCCTACAAGCTTGTACTGAAAAAAAAGTTGGTGCCTGGCTTAAAATTTCAGGCTATGGGAAGCCTTCTAGGACAAAAATAGGTAAAAAAAATACAGTATATTATAGAAAGAATATAGGATTCCCTTTAGACAGTTGGTTTTGACATGTTCATTAATGCTTTGATCCCTGGCTTGCTAGGGAAGGATCAGGAATATAAGTACAAACACTACACCCCTATTTTTTTCTTCAAGTACCCTAAACTAGTTTCCTCTTCATTCAATGTACACAGCGCTCAATTGATTAGTTGTGGGAATGCACCTAAGTGATAGGATTACTATTATAGATCTTCATCTCTACAAGGACTTGCCATCATTTGTGCTAAGCACCTCATTGTGTTACATTGCACCTTACTATAACGACCTTCAGTAACCATATATGTTTTAGCCTTCAGTAGTGAGCATTTTAATTCAGATGATAACCGTTGGGTTTTACTTTTGCTGAGGGCCCTTTTGACTGTATTTAGTACTCCTCATATGCCTGTTTTCTTGATCAGCACCTCCAGGACTTTGTTTCTGCATGGAACAGACAATGACATACAATCCATGCCACCAATGGAGCTTCCAAAATCTCAAAAATATATGGTCTTTGGGTTGGTCGTTATTTGTCCTTATTACAAAGTTTTGTTCTTGGATACTAATTTTATTTGTCTATTTCATTACTAAACCCAAGTAAAATTACATCTTCAACCATTCAGCAATGTGACCTGCCTTTTAGGATGGGGACTAATGTTCTAAAAGAAAAAATGGACTGACTGTCCTAACTTGTTATTAGAAAAGAGTCATTTTGTACACAAGTCTTCAAAACATGGCGCCCAGCAAACCGCGGTAGCTACTCCAGCACGATTATTTGACCTGAAGAAGCGACTCGTGGTCGCGAAACGCGTTGTCCGAGTGCTTAGTCCAAAATCCTCAATAAATTGTTTTTTAGTATACCGATCTGAGACTCTTCATCTGAGGTAGGAATATTTACTCTTAACTTTTAAAATTCGAAATACCTATTCACTATTATGCTACACTAAAGGGCGCCTCCTACTCTTCCGATTTCCTGTAATCTCATACCCTACTGGTTAGGGTGGATGTCCCTACCCGTGTATAGGACACCCTCTTTTTCTCAGGAGCAGCGACCTTAAAGGCCGAGTGGAGACGGTACTTCTCCACATGTACTGATAGTGGTTGCCGTCATAAGCAACCCACGTTTGTGAGTATATTGATTATAATTACTTAGTCCCAATACTGAGACGTTATCACGCGATATCGGGCTCCCGGTGTCCCTGTGTTTTTTCTGTTTCTCATCCAGTCCGAATACCTTCCAGATGGTTCTGGGTTACCATGAGCTATCAGGGTATTCCTAGCACAACTCAGTGTTCTCCCCAGGGCCAATCAGGGGGGCGGGCCGCCCGGCTGTTTTTAAACCCCGCCCGCCTGTTGTCATTGGCCCACCTAGCTAGGAAAAAAAACAGCCAAAGCAGAAGCGTCCGACCGCGCTACACTACATCATGCCGACAGCTGCAGTCTGCATGCACGCCTTCTGCCCTCCTAGTCAGTCCTCTGGCTCCCCTCATCTCTACCTCCGTCTGTAGCCTGCATTATTATGCAGATAGGCAGCAGTGGGTGTGGCCGCGGGCAGGCTGCAGGGGCTCGCCTATCACGGATTCTGTCTGGCATTCTTTCTCTAGGCTCCGGTGAAACTTTTAGAGCTGCCAGGCTTCCTTACGTTGAAAACAGGCCTGTGTAACAGCTCAGCCAATCGCTGCGCTCTTAGCATGGCTTGGGGAGTAGCTTATGCAGTGCTGTGCTGTGACACACGTGGAGGCAGCTGGCGGCAAATGATAGATCAAGGAGGGAGCCGGGGCACCGCGCACGGAACAGCCAGGCAGAGAGAAGCAGCTACAAATACAGGTTAGCTTAATGTGAAGTCTGCCTGGCTGGAATGTTAGGAATTTCTTTTCACTTACTGAGTGGTTGCGCTGGCAGTGTGGATTCACACCCCTTCCCCCTCCCTCCCCCTTACTCCTCAAGATGACCTGGTGTGTGTGGATTGCAGATCTTGGAGTCTCCCAGACAGGACACTGGCCAGCTGCATACCGAGGGGACTCTGCTTGTCCTGTCACAAGGCTTTGTTACATAGCCTGATAGCAGTGTGCAGGTGATCATCTGAGATAACATACGTGGTGGCTGTCACCTGTGTGTTTTTTTATTAATCCAGCTTTTTGCTGCCTATTTTGGATCAATATCTATGATCATTTATGATAATTGAATTACCCCTGCCATCAGGTAACTGACTATCCACAGAAGAGCTTACAATCTAATTCATGCCTTTATGCCACTTACTCTCCAGGAAGGATCTTACCATCTAGTCCCTGCTGTTCTGTCACTAACTATCCACAGAGGATCTTACCATCTAATCCCTGCTGTGATGACACTAACTATCCACAAACTATTTTACAATCTAATCGCTGCCGTTGTGTCCCTAATGGTTGGTACACACAATGAGATTTTCTGGCAGATTTACTGCCAGATCGATAATTTCCAGCATGTTCTATCTGATTTCCAATCGATTTTTCATTCAATCCTAGGGAAAATTGGGCATGTTGGAAATAATTGATCTGGCAGTAAATCTGCCAGAACATCGCATGGTGTGTACCAGGCATAACTATCCACAGAGGAGTTTACAATCTGATCCCAGCCATTATGTCACTAACTACAAACAGAGAAGCTTACAATCTAATCCCTGCTGTGATGTCACTAACTATCCATAGAGGACCTTACAATCTAATCCCTGCTGTGATGTCACTAACTATCCACAGAGGAGTTTGCAATCTAAACCCTACCGTAATGTTACTAACTGTACTCAGAAGATCTTACAATCTAATCTTTACCGTCAATCATGTTGCTGGGGGAACCTGAGCACCATCATCTGAAACAATTTCTCCCTAATGCCTGGTACACATGATGCAATTTTCTGACAGATTTACCATCAGATCGACTATTTCCAACACGTCCAATCTGATTTCTGATCAAATTTCTGCTCTGTTTCTCATAGAAGTGAACGGAAAATCGATTGAAAATCAGATTTAACAAGTTGCAAATAATCGATCTGACAGTAAATCTGTCAGAAAATTGCATTGTGTGTACCTAGCAGGTACATCGGCTTGTCTCCTCCTCCACCTATGCTGTAAGCAGAGTTGCACTGGTCCGGCATTCCCCTGTCACACCCCACCCGGCTACTTTTTCATGCCACCCGGCTGGAAAAAATTCCTGGGGAGAACACTGACAACTGTTCCTTATAAGGGTCGCTGTGATCACAGAGTTGGATCTAGCTGCACGATGCCACCTGGCCGCTGCTTCTCCTAGGCTTGTAGTGACAACAGCTGTAAGGCCTTGTTCACGAAATATACACATTGCATTCTGGTCTACTCTGCAGACTTCAGTGTTTCTTCAACAGGAAGACAGAGGAGTTTCAGTATTAGCTAGCCAGATGTAGGCAAAACTCTGTATAGGTATCCAGATGTGACCCCCAATATAGATAGCCAGAGGAGCCCGCAGTATGAGGTAGCCAGGCATAGCCCCCCCCCCTCCCACAGTATAGGTAGCCAGATGTGACCGTCACTATTGGTAGCCAAAAGAGAAACCGGAATTGGTTTGTCAGATGTAGCCCCCCCTCCCCTGGTATGGGTAGCCAAATGTGACCATACCTATGGGTACCCCAAAGAGCCACCAGCATATAGTAACCAGGCGTAGCTCACTCAGTATAAGTAGTAGCCAGATGTTGCTCCCAGTATAGGTAGCCAGAGCTCCCCATCATGCAGAGTGGCGAGCGGAGGCGTGACGTGACTTGCCTCTTTAGGATCCAGCAGTGAAATACACACAGCAAGCAAGTCCTTGTTATCACTCACTATATCTATACAGTATATGCTTATATCTATATATAACCTAGTAAAAACATTTTGATACAAATGTGCTTCAAACTGTCAATATCAGACTCACTTCACAGCTGGGTTTCTGTCTATATATTAAAGCAATCAAAGCATGGTTATTTGAGGAGAGTCAGACAAGGAGGCCTCATACCCTCTTACTCTGGCTGTTACATAAATTCAGCACAGACTGGTGAATGATGCTGCAGGCTACATCACAATTTGACTCTTCCTTCAGATCCACTTTAAGCTATGTGACACAACTAAATGCAGGTTTAATTTACTCTGCCATTATCCTAAATTAATTTAGATTTATTGTAATTAATCACCATGAAATTTTAGACGTCAAACATTTTTTTTTTAATAGAGACAAAGTAAAATTACAACAAAAAGTGACACGGTGTCTTATAGGAAACAGTTTTATTACTTCCCTTCAGCCAAGAAGGTGTGCAGCATGGTGTCAGGCATGAAAAATACAAACTGACAGGAGTTTTTTGGTAATAGAAACACTTTCTGTGAACAGTGTGTGTCTGAGGTTCAGATCCAATGTTTATCAACATCATTCATCTGTGCTGTCTTGTGTTATAAAAACAGTGTACAGACTTATGAATATGATTAAATCCTGCATCTGCAGTATGACTTTTGCCCAAAAGAGCATTAATCACAATACTGATGTTCACACTGTGATTTCTGACATCCAATTTCTGAGCCAGTTTGCTTTATGCCTACTTCTCCTCTGCCCCAAACATTTATTACCTCAAGTGATGCAAACTTCATCTTACTCGGGATATACAGCACAACGTGAGACAACTTATAGCAGCAGCGGACGTGAATATGAAAAGGGAACTACAGATAAGTCAGTACATAAGTGGTTAATCTGATCCAAGACAAACAACTCTTATTGAAGGGTGACTGAAAGAGGCACTGCAGTGACATTTATGGGGATTTTCCTGGTTTCAGCATCAGCAACACTCCCTATATCTATACATTGATGGATATTGGTACGTAACCCCACCCTCCCAGTGATGCCTAGGCTGTTTAGCTATGTGAAATTCTCCTCCCAGAGCATTCTGAGAGACCAGGCATTATATTCACTGGCTTTGGAATTCTCAGAAACAAACATTTTGCAGAGCTGCACCTGAAGAATACCTGACAGGACTAAAGATTTTGTCACCTGTGATAAACTTCAGAATGTAAATCAGGGAGAGGAAATATTTTATAATTGGCAAACACTGACTAAATAATTTGTAAATTAATATTGTAAAAAAAGACATTATATATCTTATTTTTACTACAGTTCCTCTTGAGCCTTAAAGTGAACCCCCAGACTAAAAATCTACTCAGCAGCACTGAAAAGGCTTGGTGTTTCTTTAATAGTTTCACAGCTTCAGAACTTTGTGTTTCTTACCAAAGCCTTATTTTTAGTTGTAAGAAAAGCGAAGCTCCACCCCATCAAAGAAAACTGCCCGGGCATTTTTCCCCTGATGCTGTGCAAAGCATGATGGGATTGCTGATGTTGCTGTTCTCGTTGCCTAGCAAATGGGAGGGGTAATCAGCACACAGAACAGTTGGAACTGTGTCTCATGCTCCCTGTCACCTCCTTTCAACCAAAAAGATGGCTGCCCCCATGAAAAATTTCTGACTGATTGTAACAATTAAAAAAATCTAACCAATGTACCACACGCATGTTCAATTTTTCCCCAATCATGAATAAAATAATGAAAAACTCAGAAAAAAACATTGATTGAAACTGTACATCAAGTAATTGACAATCCATCACACACCATTCAAGTCTTGATAAAGTTGGTCTGAAATTTCCAACATGTCCAATCTCCAAAAATCGAAAAGAAAAATGGGAAGATCGATTGAATTTATCGAATGAGAAAAATTAAAGCTCTCAATTTTCCAGGACAAACCGATTGAAATTATCGAATTGGTGAAAAATTGGATCATTTAACTGTATGGTGTGTGGCCACCTTAGAGTGTATGGAAATTAACGTCTAAGTATTTTTTTTTTAACCTTTGCCTGTCCTCTGCATAAGACTACTAGAGAAACTAAGGTGTGCACAACGAACTTGCTTCTGGCAGGCAGGGTAAGGAGGGGAACAATACATTAGTTTGTCACTGTCATTTAAAGATCCAGCATGTTGCTGTAACGGTTGTGGAACTTTCTCCGTGATCAGCGCACAACGCGTGCGCTGACACAGCGGAAATCCTCCACAAGCGTACATTTGCAGGCACCCAGCAAAAGGTGCTACGCACCTGTAGAGGGAAATTCCTGTCAGCAGATGGCGCTGAGGAACCAATCCTCTGTACCTCCACAAATGCCAGACAGGAATTGTACGAAGCGCAGAACGCAATCGCAAGAGAGGCGATTGCGAATGAGATTGAGCAAAGGGACAGGTTGTATGTGTGTGCGCCAATCCAGTCGCCACCCCGCGACCGCGCACACACAACAGCAGATATGAAATAGGAACGTGATCGCGAGAGGTGCGATCGCCAGACGTGACACAAGGCAGGTCAGAATAGAATACGAGGGTAGCAAAGGCACAGCAAATAATACAATAAGGAGATATGGAAAATAACAACGCTAGCTAACCGCGAACACCGCACTCATTCGCAACAGTGCACGCGGTTATGCGCGATCTCCACGTGATAAGCACAATAGAGACAAGCACGCCTAACTAACCATTAACAGACAAACATGAAACAGAGGATGCGAGCGCTTGCTTAACGGTTACCTCACCGAGCCTCCAGCAAGCGTAGCAGACAAGACAGACACACGAAAACAGGGACAAGCGAGAGATAGGATCCACAGCACAAGCGAAAAGTGGCTAGCGCGATCCAGGTACAGAGTAGCAGAACAGAAGGATCCCCAGCGCTAGTGAAAAGTAGCTAGCGCGATCCCAGGAGACAGAACAGAAGGATCCCCAGCGCTAGCGAAAAGTAGCTAGCGCGATCCCAGGAAACAGAACAGAAGAGATAGCTGGTAGCAACCGCTGCACCAGCTATACTCCAAGAACAGAGATCAGAACCATTTCCTTTCGACCACCATAGGGGCAGGACAATGGCAACAGGCAAGACAAGACAGAACAGGCAATACGGATAATACAACCTGACTGGGCTAGAAGGGGAGCCTAAAGCAACCCCCAGGAATTAACTATACTAGATAGCAATGGCTGACACTCCAGCAGTTTCCATCAGGAACAGACCATGGAAGGGAAATGTCCAGCAAAGCATTCTGGGAACCATAAAGCTCTTATAGTGCCAGTCATCAAAGAAGGCAGGTAGGGGATTTGCATAACGAATGTATGCAAATTCCCCAGCAAGAGAACAGACCAGAAACTTGCAATGGAAAGACAGGTCTCTGTTCCAGAGACCTGCAGCCCACAGACTAGAGGAATGGACAAACAGCTGTCTGCCTGTGCAGCCAGCTGAGCGGATCATCACAGTACCCCCCCCTCTAGGGATGGATTCCAGACATCCCTCAAAACTGGTATCATCACAAAACTCTAACTGAAGACTCATGAAGGTCAGGACAGCCCGACAAGGCCCAATTCCAGAGTCAGTCCATCCGAAACCGACCTCATAGGAAGCAGAAGCCACCGAAACATGCCCATCAGCACTGCAAGTCTCAGCGTAACACCCATCAGGACTGTGGACACCAGAGAAGAAGCCATCGACACCCTCCAGACAATACCCACCACCTTCCAAGGAGCGTCCAAGAATACCAAACCTGCCGCAATACCTGTTCGAAGTGTCCCTTACAACACCAAAGCCATTGCTGATCGTATTCAGGGCACCAAGCAAAACCTTTCCCGGAATCTCCCAGAACGTCTTGAAGCTCCGCAGAGATCCCAAGAAGCCAGAACGCTCACCAGGCTCACATGGAGAACCACCAAGAACCCCTATGGAACCTATGATCATTCCAGACTCAAAATTAGCAGGGCACCCATCAAGATCAGGACTTTCAGGGACCACTTCTGGGCATGCAAGCAGGCAGGCTATATCAGAACATGTCTCCACTAAGGAAGCATCTGAGTACGCTGGTAACCGAGGCACACTTGGGCTTTCTGGGTCACAGAGCACATCGGGGTGCACTAGTACAGGAGAAACCTCAGGACATGTCGGGCAATTGCCAACCTCAGAGTCCGACACGACAAGGCCAAAACCAGAACCGGGCAGAAAATCATCACGAGTAAAGGTCACAGGTACTGGTCTTTCAAAAGAAGACTCGGACTCAAATTCAGAATTTTCTGTAACTGTAATATCATCATTGACTACACATGAATGAAGCTCCACAAGAGCTGCAAAAGTAGTCAGCAAGGCAGCAATGCCTACTGAAGTGGGCAACACCTCAGAAGGACCTGGGGGGCAGGAGACATCTCCTACAAGTTCTGCACCCTTTGGGAGGAACTCAGAGACCTTTAGATCATCAAACAAGACCTCAGGAACATCATTTTTCAAGTTGTCTAAGAAGGGTTCTGTACTATCCATGTTACAGGGCAAAACTGGAACTTTATTTTGAGAACAGGGCAGATGTCCCAGGGAAGGTTCCACCATAAACTGAGACTGAATTTCATCATCATCATGAGTGGAACGTACAGGAATATTCACTGGACCACACACTGACTCCCTAACTTTAATCTCGCTGCACCCAGAACTCTGCGTAGTAGTCAAACTAGCTTGCAATTCCAAAACTGCAGAAAGACAGGTAAAAATAGCAGCAATACCTAGACGAGCCTCTAGGGGCAGGGCAGGAGATATTGTACAAGGCAATATTGACTCATCCAGAGTACTGGGTGGAGAGTCAATACTTTCTTCAGAATCAGACTCGCAAATGTCAATGCAAGTGGACATCATGCCTTCATTCATGGTACAGGGCAGGTTCAGAAAAAGCTTCTCTGGACAAGGCAAAGAAGCTTCAGCATCAGATTCACAAAACCGAAGCGCTGTCTCACTCTTAGATTCGGCTAACAATGTCGAATCCGAGGAGTCAGAACGCAAAATTTGCGGATCCAAGATCGCTTTAGGTTGCGAAACTGACGCTTCCATATCGCAAACCTCCGCGATCTGCGGAGCAGACTGCAAGGCATCTAGGACAGAAACACTGGAGCAACTGTCATCAGGCAACAGGCCTGCACAGGTGCGAACAGAATAAGACATAGATTCATTTGCAAAAGAAATGGCGACATCAACAGGATAAACTTTATTAGGCATAAAAATTTTACTTTTGACGCTGCATAGTCGAGAAATTTTCCCCATAGCAGGGTCACAGATGGAAGATCTCAAAGATCTGTTTCTAACTGACAAAGGATCCCACACATCCTTGAGGAAACCGGCAGACTCATGCCGATCACAATCTGCAGGAACATCCGAGAAACAGGCATCAGATCGCACAGATTCAAACTGCACACTGTCAGGAGAGAATCCTTCGGGATTCGCACAGGAACCAACCACAGCGGCACACTCATTCATTTCAGATTGCACAAAGTCAAGACTCTCATGCTTTACCCCAGAAAGGCAGGAACAATCATCCGACAACGATGTCTCTTTATTGGAATCAATTGGTTGGTGTGTGTGCAACTCATCCAAAATCGTTTGCCATACATAGATCACCAGATCCACATCATCCTTGTCACATTCATCGGAATCAATCAGAAGGTACATAGAATCGAGACAAGCATTCAAGACATCTTCGCTTTTTGCTTTGTAAAAATCGCAAAAGGCTTTCCAATCAAAATCGAATTCTTCCAGCAAGGCCCCAATATCCCAGGAAGCAAATGGGGGTTCAAACAGGCCAATATCCAAATAATCTCCATAGGGGTGGAGTTCAGGAACAAGAACAGATTTTTTAACTGCTTTAATGTAGTGTGCGATCCTACCTATAGCAGGATCCACATAAGCTTTGGATTGGGGCAAAAAACCTGGAAACTGATCAGCAGATGCATTATAAACATCATTATCATACTGCATGGTTTTGCCCATTTCAGACTTGACAGAAATAACCTCTTTATTTGTGGTTACTAGGGGCAACGGATCTTTCCGCTGGGAAGCCTTCCTAGATCTTTTACGTTTAGACTAAAGGCTCATACACACATCAGACTATAGTCTTTGGAAAATGAAAGATCACAGACCAATCTTACCACCCTTCATGTAGTATGAGAGCCATACCTTCACAGTCTTTTCTATGGAGCTGAACTCCACATCAGAAAAAAATCTTTGCAAGATGCTGCACACACAGATGCTGTACAGACACAAAAGATCAGTATCTGCAAAAGATCTGTTCCTGCCAAAAATCCATTCCTGCAAATTTCAATGATAGTCTATGAGATCTGCAGATCATCATACACACATGATTTAACTGACATTCATCTGCAGATCAGATCCACCAGGATGGATTTTCAGATCTGCAGATCTGCAGATGAATGTCAGCTAAATCATGTGTGTATGATGATCTGCAGATCTCATAGACTATCATTGCAATTTGCAGGAATGGATTTTTGGCAGGAACAGATCTTTTGCAGATACTGATCTTTTGTGTCTGTACAGCATCTGTGTGTGCAGCATCTTGCAAAGATTTTTTTCTGATGTGGAGTTCAGCTCCATAGAAAAGACTGTGTAGAGTATGGCTCTTATACTACAGGAAGGGTGGTAAGATTGGTCTGTGATCTTTCATTTTCCAAAGACTATGGTCTGATGTCTGTATGTGGCCTAAGGCTATATGGGAAGGGAAAGGGAGATGCAATTGTATGTGAATACATGCAAAGTCAAGATAAGACAAGGCAAATAACATTTATATTGCGTTCTTCTCCTGGCGGACTCAAAGTACTTGAGCTGCAGCCACTAGGGTGCACTCAGTAGTGCAGCCTAGTAGCAGTGTTAAAGAGTCTAGCCCAAGGATTCCTTACTGAATAGGTTGCAGCTTACTTAACAGAAAGAGCCGAGATTCAAACCCAGGTCTCCTGTGTCAGAAGCAGAGCCCTTAGCCCTTAGTACACTATCCAGCCACTGCTGCATGCATGCATTTTGGCCATGAAAATGCAATAACACTATATAACAGGATATATCTGGGGTATCAGTTTTGAAGAGCAACTTAGGAGTATTAACTAATCATACATGAATGAACCCTAGTTGATGTCAAACAGCGACAAACTTTGGGCTGTATAATAAGGGAATTAAAAACATGTGATGCTAGTACACCACTACCCAGAAAGTGACTTCTGGAACATGGAATACATCTTTTGACACTACTTTACAGTAAAGAAATTAGGATTATTTGGCTTGGAAAAAGTGACAATTTAGAAGTGACATAACTGACATGTACAAATAGATCCAAGGATAATAAAAAAATCTTACACTAACATTTCAAAGTGTTCCAAATATGTACTGGTCCAGATAATTTGCTAGTGACTGGTTTTGTCAAAATAAAATATCATGTTGCATCTAATATGTGCTTTTGTTAAAGAGAACATAAGGTGAGGATGTAGACTGCCATCTTTATTTTAAGCAATACCAGTAGCCTGGCAGTGCAGCTGATCTTTCTGGTTTCAGTAGTGTCGTGGGTAATCTAGTCAGCACGTGGGTAATCTAGTCAGACTTCAGTCATAACATCTGATCTGCATGCTTGTTTAGGGTCTATGGCGAAAGGTGCCCCTGCACACAGGCAAACATGCTCTGCATCTCCACCCCAGACTGTGAAAACTCCACTCCCCTCTCCTCCTCTCTCTGCCCCCTTGCTTCTGAAATCTTGTGCATCCTTAACCACTTGCCGACCGCACACTCATAACGTGCGTCGGCAAAGTGGCAGCTGCAGGACCAGCGACGCAGTACTGCGTCGCCAGCTGCAGCCTAATTAATCAGGAAGCAGCCGCTCGTACGAGCGGCTGCTTCCTGTCAAATCACGGCGGGGGGCTCCGTGAATAGCCTGCGGGCCGCCGATGGCGGCTCGCAGGCTAGATGTAAACACAAGCGGAAATAATCCGCTTTGTTTACATTTGTACGGCGCTGCTGCGCAGCAGCGCCGTAAGGCAGATCGGCGATCCCCGGCCAATCAGCGGCCGGGGATCGCCTCCATGTGACAGGGGACGTCCTGTCACTGGCTGCACAGGACGGATAGCGTCCTGTGCATCCCAGATCTCCCGGGGGAGCAGGTAGGAGAGGGAGGGGGAGGATTTCGCCGCGGAGGGGGGCTTTGAGGTGCCCCCCCCGCAAAATGCCAGCCAGGAGGAGCGATCAGACCCCCCTGCACATCATCCCCCTAGTGGGGAAAAAAGGGGGGCGATCTGATCGCTCTGAGTGCCCTTTGATCTGTGCTGGGGGCTGCACAGCCCACCCAGCACAGATCACCTAAACCAGCGCTGGTCCTTAAGGGGGGGTAAAGGGTGGGTCCTCAAGTGGTTAAGCAAACGCCTCCTCCTCCCCAGTCTGAGCTTTCATGAGCACTTGCATGGGGCTCAGAATGCCTAGGCGCTGGAGGTGCTGGGGGCATGGATACATTCATTTACATTAGGTTATAAATTAGGTAATAAATAAAATTTGAAAAAAAGCATTTGGTCAGGGAAGAATGCCCAATAAACTATATGTGAGGGGCAGAAAAATGAAGGTAGAAAAAGTTTGTCTTAGATCCACTTTAAATCTGTTAATGGGATCAATAATAGCGTTCCAATTAGTTTTGATCGCTCAAATTGCATCGAAATATCAAATCAGAAGGAAAAACTGTACAGTTAATAGGCATCTTCAGGGAATTAGAGGCAGAAGAGCAGCCAGGAAATTTGCATTGTTTAGACAAGACAAGACAAATAACATTTATATTGCGCTTTTCTCCTTGCGGACTCAAAGCGCCAGAGCAGAGCAGCAGCCACTAGGGCGCGCTCTATTGGCAGTAGCAGTGTAAGGGAGACTTGCCAAAGGTCTCCTACTGAATTAGTGCTGGCTTACTGAACAGGCAGAGCCGAGATTCGAACCCTGGTCTCCTGTGTCAGAGGCAGAGCCCTTAACCATTACACCATCAGCAAACTGTTTAAGGGGAAATAAATAGGTATATCCCTCCATACTCCTCTCACCTCAGATTCCCTTTAAGAAACAGTCTATTATACTTCAAACTGTAATGAATTGATAAAAATAGATGCTCAGCAACCTGGAGATAATGCAGTCCTGACGATAATAGCTTTGCATGTCAAAATATTTTCATACCATCATTATGAAGAAGCATACTCCTACAAATTGTTTTACATGCTAATGTAGGATATCCAGATGAAAAATGACATGCAAAATTTAATACTGAATTCTTGAAAAGTTTCCGTATAATTTGTATTTATAACCACTGAAAATGGAAAAGCCATGAACACTTTCATCTCTTATTCATTCCAGAAAAACTTTCTGCAGTTTAAGAAATACACAGTACTACTTTTCTTCACTTTACAAGCCTTCGTCCCCAGTAGAAAGTACTTGTTCTTTCTTTTATTAATGAGACCTTAAAGGGGCACTATGGTGAAAAATTGAAAAATGTAAAATATGTGCAAACATAGACAAATAAGAAGTATGTTTTTTCCAGAGTAAAATTAGCCATAAATTACTTTTCTCCTATGTTGCTGTCACTTACAGTAGGTAGTAGAAATCTGACAGAATTACGACAGATTTTGGACTAGTCCATCTCTTCATAGGGGATTCTCAGCAAGGCTTTTATTCGTTATAAAGCTATTCCCTAAAAAGGATTTAAACAATGATACTGGCCAGCTTCCCTGCTCGTTACACAGTTTTTTGGCAGTTTGACAGAGCAACTGCCATTCACTAAGTGCTTTTGAAAATAAATTAATCCCTGAGAATCCCCTATAAAGAGATGGGCTAGTCCAAAACCAAAGTCATTTTTGTTATATTTATACTACCTACTGCAAGTGACCGTAACATAGGAAAAAAAATAATTTATAGCTCATTTTACTCTGGAAAAAAAATTTACTTCTTATTTGTATATATGCAAGGATACAGAGGCGCCAGTAGGATAAAACAAGACATCTCTTGTTTTATCCTACTGGCGCCTCTGTTTCCTTGCATATTAAGTTGTCCACCCTTGGTGGAAGGGTGATATACCCTCTTTTCCTATCTACAGAGAGCGACATCTTAGTCCTGAGTGGGGTCAGGCTTAATCTCTCCACCTGCGTATACAGTGGTTGCCTTAGAGCAACCCAGGTTTGTAAGTATAATACTTACTTTTAACATTTTTCTCTATTTATACAACATACTACACTATATTGGGCTCTCGGTCTCCCTTTTCTCTTATTTGTATATGTTTGCACATATTTAAAATGTTACTACTTTTCGCCATAGTGCTCCATTAACAAGTGATAAACAATATTTCAGAAGTGGAGAAAAAAATAGCAATCCATGCACAGATCACCACTTTTTTGTAAAATGGCCACAAACATGTGCATGCTGCTAAAACCTACTAGCCAAATAATGATTAATAAGGTTTCAATAGCCCATAACCCCTAGTATGGCAGATCAGAGATCTGGTGGACTAGGCAAAAGTTAGGCAAAGTGAAGGCAAGTTAATTTAGTTTTAGGCTTCATGTACACCATTTGCATGTTTGAAAGGTGTTTTTCTACATTTTTTTGCATGTGATTATGTGTGTTTTCCCACTGTAGGAATGTTTCAATAGCTCTGTTCACATAATATGTGACACAAACGTGTGTCTTTGACATGCACTGCTGGAGCGATTGGTGTGCGTTTCTACAAATCACCAGTCACTGTAGTGGTCGGGCATTGAAAAGATGTACAAAAAGGTGAACAGCAGCAACAAAATCATGTGTGTCCTTGCAGTTTTATGTATCAAGTATTAGTACATGGTTAGTACATGATACATGGTTACTTTTATTGAAAATAGACATCCGTCCACCAAGTTTAACCAAGAAAAACACAGAAAGAAATAAAAATTGGTAAGTTACTGTCCTTCATCTAAACATATCCCAATTGATCCAGAAATCCTTACAAGACTTGGGGAAATTTGCTCAAGAAGGGGAAAAAAAAGTTTTTGTGTGCGTCTTAGAAAGATTGAAACCTAATCTAGGTAGGTTATTTATCTTGTCCTAATAGCACCATACAGCCAGGTCTCCACTCCTCTATACTCCCTTCTCATATCCTTGTTCTTAAGGCCGCACCCACCTCACAATTTTTCAGACGATTTTTTGAGCGACGATCTCACGACGTGGGTACAGGCGGGTAAGTATAAGAAATCTGACAGAACCATCAGGTTTTCAACTAGCCCACCTCCTCATAGGGGATTCTCAGGATTTTGTTTATTTTCAAAAGCACTTAGCGAATGGCAGTTGCCCTGTCCAACTGCCAAAAAAAGTGTAAAGCGAGCAGGGAGGCTTATACAATGATGCTCATTGTATAAATCCTTTTCAGGGAATGTCTTTATAAAGAATACGAGCCTTGCTGAGAATCCCCCATGAAGAGATGGACTAGTCTAAAACCTGTCGGTTCTGTCAGATTTCTACTATCTACTACTGTAAGTGACAGCAACATAGGAGAAAAGTAATTTATGGCTCATTTTACTCTGGAAGAAAAATACTTCTTCTTTGTATATGTTTACACGTATTTTAAATGTTACTATTTTTCGTGATCGGTCCTTTAAGATCCCCGAGGACTCCCGTGCAAAGTACCACAATCGCTTGAAGTCTCATTTGCACCTGTCGTGTGCTGTCACACGACATCGCGCAAACCCGCCGGCCAGAGGATGGATCGGGGAGCGCTCGTCGTTGTGGGGCGTCGCTAGGATCCATCTTCCCGGGTCCCCAGTTGAGTACGTAGCTTAAAATCAGACGATTAGAGCTGTTCCACCACCACCAGGACAGACAAGATGCATTTCACCTCATTTGAGACACATTTAACTAGTAAATGTGTATGCCTCATTTAAACTGCTGTACAGAATTGAACAGCATACACTAAATTACTACGTTGAAACATATAACAAGTCTCGTGTTTTTGTTTCTCTTTAGAAAGAATGATTTTTTTTTTTACTCTGCGAAGCTATGATCATTACATCTACAATGAAGAGAACATAACAGCATAAAGACAGCGAGCGTGACCTCATCACGCGTTTCCCAGATAGGAAAAAATTATGCATGCAAAAAAGGTCAGCGGCCTCCATTTAAAAATTGATTGAGAGATGCTGCCGCATTTGTTATTCAAAGTTTAATCTTGAGATACAACTACTGTACGATGGAATAGTGCTGGCATCATGTACCTGATGTACAGGGAAATGAATATATATGTGGATGTTGTTTATGCAGGCTTACAACACGTCTTCCCTGGAGACCAAACTTAATTTCTAGGTCACCGTAACCAGTAGCCTAATGAATATATGGCTTGAAACCAAATCTTTTACTATTACCTTGTTGTAGATGTTAGATTTCTAAATCAATAACTCTGCTAATTATAGGGGGGGGGGGGGGGGGGAATGAACAATTAAAACATGCAGTTCACAAATACAAAATAGTTGTTAATTAAAAATATAATATAGTTCAGAAGCACAAAATAGTTGCTAATTAGGAATATAATGCAGGCCTCTCTCCGCACGGCTTAGGGTTTATTTTAATCCCTTGTTATCTGTATGCGCTTTCAACGCCAGCATACAGGGCTTAATGCTCCAAGTTCCTGGCAGGAGGCTTCGAACCAATGCTGCGTTTTTCTTCTGCCAACATACATGGAAAGTCTACTATAAAAGGCTAATCACCTTCCCCATATCCTCCATTCCCAGCAACCGAGCATTCCTCCTCGTAACAAGTCTGGGGATACAGATTGCTTTTCATAACATTGCGCCCTACAGAATTGTGGCCGACTCACAGGGCTGTTTTACAGAAGGCAGCTATTATTATTTCACTGCATCCAAGCAGTAAGTGTATGAATAAATAAAACGTCATTTCGTGGAGCCTGATACACTCCTGTTTCACTTAGATTAGTGGGATTTTGGCACCAAGAAGGATCCTTACCTGAAACCAGCTGCTGGCCAGCTAGTCCCACAGGGACCATTCCAAGATTGTTCATAGCAGTGGCCCAAGCCGTCGGGTCCGTGACTGACATGGTCAGGTGTGTTGCATCGATAGCTATACTTCCCAGAGCATCAGCTGCTGCAAACAATGAGTAACATTGTCAAATACAACGTACAGGATTTTGGTGGCAAATACAGTCTCAAGGCACATAATGAATTCAACATACACTTGTTCCCAGAAGCTTAAAAGTAGAACCCGTGACAAAGGAAAGCGTTTATGCTAGTCTTAGTCTATAGAAGAATGCCTGTCTCATCATCTGTCACTGTGTTGCTGTATTTATATGCGCTCTGTTGCTAGAACAAGCTATGAATCTATATGGCGAGAGCATAAGGACTTCTATTAAATATTAGCTAGTCCCCTGATCTTGCTGGCAGTGCACATAAAATGTCTGAACAGCGCTGAGGCACATATCAGTATGCATGGAAGGTGACACTCCCTTTCCCTGGAGCTCCAACCTCAGTGCAAACCATTCCCTTTACCTATTTTCAAACAGCGAAATCTGTTCCAATGGCAAGGGAAAGGTCCCTAATGGATAAATTGCAAGATCTGAGCAAACTACAATCCTTGTCCATAGCACACATTTTAAATAATGTTTTTAATTCTTTTGTAATGTCTGGAAACGTAACCTATTTAAAGCTAATTCTTTCTGACGATGGCTTGTTAATTCTGTGAACCATTGAAGTATGTTAGAGAGGCAGTTTATTTGCAGACTGCTGTTAGTCTAGATTTTTAAAGGAGACCTGAATGGAATCTGAAGTGAAAATAAACTTATGATATAATGAATTTTGTATGTGTAGCACAGCTAAGAAATAGAACGCTAGTACCAAAGGAAAGAGTCTCATATTGTTTCCATTACAGTAAGAGTTAAAAAAAAACTTCAGTTATCTATGAAAAAGGGCTTTTATGAGCTCTCAAGCCCCATACACACCCTCAACAGCGGTCTTTTATGCAGCACAATCATCAAACAACTTTTGTTGTGAAACCAGTTGAAACAACCAAAAAAAAGTTGCTTGCTATTGTTCACACAACTGATAAGACGTCAATAATCCAACTTGGACTGAGCTTTTATCAGTTTTACCAGTTGTGTGAACATTAGCAAGCAACTTTTTTTTGGTTGTTTCAACTGGTTTCACAACAAAAGGTGCTTGATAATTGTGCTGCATAAAAGACCGCTGTTGAACGTGTGTATGGGGCTTCAGTTCTATTTTCTGAAGCACTTATACATGAAAGAAACAATGAGAGGCAGCCTCAGATAACGTTTTACTTCAGGGGAGTGCTCATAAGCGCTGCTCTGTTTCGAAGTTTAAAATAAAAAAAGTGTTGTAATTGCAAATATGACAGAAAGATGCAATGTTATAAAACAAAAAAATCTATATAACTGAAAATGAAAAAAAGGTACTTATCCGTTAGCCGGGTGCATTCGGCAGGTGGCGCTGTTGTTGCTAATTTCAATGTTAATTACTTCACGTAACAAAACTGTGAATGAAAACGCCGCGGGTGGCGCTAATTGCATTCATAGTGAAGATAAGTGATATGTGTATTAAAAAAGTGATTTAATTAAATGAGAAATAAGCCGGCGGCAATGTAACAGATCAAGCCGCCGGCTTCGTGTCTCGCTCTACTCCCCCTTGCCCTCTCTCGTATAGAGCCCTGGGGGGGACATGCGTATTTTTACACATACCCATGCTGGGTGGGAGAAATATCTCTGTAAATGGACAATTGTGTGTAAAAAAATCAAAAAAATCTCATCTACAGAGATATTTATCCCACCCAGCATGGGTATGTGTAAAAATACACCCCAAAACACATTATACTATTTCTCCTGAGTAAGGCGATACCACATGTGTGACATTTCTTTTGCAGCCTAGGTGCGCTAAGGGGCCCAAAGTCCTATGAGCACCTTTAGGCTTTAACAGGGGTGCTTACAATTTAGCACCCCCCAAAATGCCAGGACAGTAAACACACCCCACAAATGACCCATTTTGGAAAGTAGACATCCCAAAGTATTCAGAGAGGAGCATGGTGAGTCTGTGGCAGATTTCTTTTTTTTTTTTTTTTGTCACAAGTTAGCAGAAATGGAAACTTTTTTTATTTTTCTTGTCACAAAGTGTCATTTTCCGCTAACTTGTGACAAAAAATAAAATCTTCTATGAACTCACCATGCCTCTTAGTAAATACTTCGGGATGTCTTTTTTCCAAAATGGGGTCATTGGGGGGGGGGGGGGGGGGGATTTATACTATCCTGGAATTCTAGCACCTCGTGAAACCTGACAGGTGCTCAGAAAAGTCAGAGATGCTTCAAAATGGGAAAATTCACTTTTTGCACCATAGTTTGTAAACGCTTTAACTTTTACCCAAACCAATAAATATACACTTATTGGATTTTTTTTTATCAAAGACATGTAGCACAATAAATTTGGACAAAAATGTATATAGAAATTTTACTTTATTTGAAAAATGTCAGCACAGAAAGTTAAAAAAAAAATCATTTTTTGACAAAATTCACGTATTTTTTGATGAATATAATAAAAACTAAAATCACAGCAGCAATCAAATAGCACCAAAAGAAAGCTGTATTAGTGACAAGAAAAGGATGTAAAATTCATTTTGGTGGTAGGTTGTATGACCGAGCAATAAACCGTCAAAGCTGCAGTGGTCTGAATGGGGAAAAAAAGTGTCTGGCCCTTAAGGGGTTTTATGACTGCAGTCCTTAAGTGGTTAAGAATATTAACTGGAAATGGTCAATAAGATGATAATTTCAAACAACAAAATGTTGTATTATTATTTGGCAAGATTATGCAGCTTAGAACTGGACCAGTTAAAATGACGGGACGGTATTTCATTGGTCCAAATCCAAATGGCATAATTTTGAATAAACTCAATATAGCATTTGCATAAATTCACAATTATTGGGATCTCACTGACCATGTTTATCAAATTCCTGATTAAACTCCCCATCTCAGCTAATCATTTCAAGTGAATATTAAAGGAACCCTGAACAGAAGAAAAAAATGCCAAACAACTTACCTGGGGTTTCCTCCAGTCCCCTAGTCTCTGAGGTCCCTTGGTGTCCTCTGTACTCCCTCCATTGTACCACTGGTGGCTCAGTTAGTGCACGACTTGGCCAGGAGTCATGTTCAACTGCGCATGCGCAGGCCATCCACACGCCCGTCCCCCTGAGCATTCCATCCATGTGCGGTTCTCAAAAGATTGAGCTGCACATGCGCAGAATGCTCAAGACGGTGGGTGCAGTTGCGTGCGACTCCTGGCCAAGACGCATGCTAATGGAGCTGTCAGTGGTAGAATGGAGGGAGCCCAGAAGACTCCGTGGGACCTACGGGGGGCTGAAGGAAGCCCCAGGTAAGTTCAGTTTGGCATTTTTTATTCTGTTCAGGGTCCCTTTACCAAGATTACATCCAAATTACAGGGAAAAAGTCTGCCTGGCTGCATAGTTTTGATTTCAAACAATACCAAGTCCTAAAATTCCCATTCTTGCCTGTTTACCGGTTTATCTTTTTCAAGTCAAACTTGTGCCTGTGAAGTAAAGCAGAAGTTTGCCATCTGTTCCATTATTATAACAATGTGTATGGTGTGGAATTTAGGCCTGAGGTGTAAACTACTGTATACCGTATATACTCGCATATAAGCCGACCCACATATAAGCCGACCCCCCAACTTTTCCCTGAAAAAACAGGGAAAAATGATTGACCCCCATATAAGCCGGGGGTAGGAAATGCTGGATTGGTGCAGCCCCCCAGTGTGTCCCAGTATAGCTAGTATAGTGCCCAGTATAGGTAGGTAGTGTCCAGTATAGCTAGTAAAGTGCCCAGTATTGCCAGTATAGTGCCCAGTATAGCCAGTATAGCGCCCAGTATGGGTAGGTAGTGCCTCAGTTTAGCTAGTATAGTGCCCAGTTTAGCTAGTATAGTGCCCCAGTATGGCTAGTAAAGTGCCCAGTTTAGTTAGTATAGTGCCAAGTTTAGCCAGTATAGTGCCCAGTTTAGCTAGTATAGTGCCCAGTTTAGCCAGTATAGTGCCCAGTTTAGCCAGTATAGTGCCCAGTTTAGCTAGTATAGTGCCCAGTTTAGCTAGTATAGTGCCCAGTTTAGCTAGTAAAGTGCCCAGTTTAGCCAGTATAGTGCCCAGTTTAGCTAGTAAAGTGCCCAGTTTAGCCAGTATAGTGCCCAGTTTAGCTAGTATAGTGCCCAGTTTAGCCAGTATAGTGCCCAGTTTAGCCAGTATAGTGCCCAGTTTAGCTAGTATAGTGCCCAGTTTAGCCAGTATAGTGCCCAGTTTAGCTAGTAAAGTGCCCAGTTTAGCCAGTATAGTGCCCAGTTTAGCTAGTATAGTGCCCAGTTTAGCCAGTATAGTGCCCAGTTTAGCCAGTATAGTGCCCAGTTTAGCCAGTATAGTGCCCAGTTTAGCTAGTAAAGTGCCCAGTTTAGCCAGTATAGTGCCCAGTTTAGCTAGTATAGTGCCCAGTTTAGCCAGTATAGTGCCCAGTTTAGCCAGTATAGTGCCCAGTTTAGCCAGTATAGTGCCCAGTTTAGCTAGTATAGTGCCCAGTTTAGCCAGTATAGTGCCCAGTTTAGCCAGTATAGTGCCCAGTTTAGTGCCCAGCATAGGTAGGTAGTGCTCCGCCCCCCCGCCCCCCCGCCCCCCGCTGCTGCTATTACCTGTTTAGGAAGCGGCCGCTTCCTAATCCGCGTTCCTCTTCTTAAGTTTCTTCTCAGAGTATCACAGCAGCGCGCCCGGCGCTGCTGCTGTGACGATGTAGAGTGCAGGAAAGAGCGCGGCTCCCTATAGCGGCGATCTGTATCGCCGTTTCCAAGGGAACCGCTCTTTCCTGCCCCCTGCATCGTCACAGCAGCAGCGCCGGGCGCGCTGCTGTGATACTCTGAGAAGACACTTAAGAAGAGGAACGCGGATTAGGAAGCGGCCGCTGCCTAAACAGGTATTAGCAGCGGCGGCCGGGGGGGGGGGAGCGGGGAGGGGGGAGCCGGGCGCGGACCACCCACCCACCCACCACTAGACCACCAGGGAAGACTCGCATACAAGCCGACCCCCCAACTTTTGACCCCCATTTTGGGGGTCAAAAATTCGGCTTGTATGCGAGTATATACGGTATCCCCCCTCTCTCCCTCACTAAGCTGCTCTCATTGGTCATATGCCACAATCCCTAGTCATGTGATCTTAGCGATAGAATTCATGAGCACTGGTCATCACTTAGCCTAGGCACTTCTTCGGAGAGGGATAAACTGATCCCCAGAGCTTTTTATGTGGAAATGATGTATGTTCAGTGCTGTAAAATGACCATTGGAATAAAGACAAAGATTTCAAGAAAACTATCATTCTCCCTTACAGTTCAAGCCAAACATTTGGCAGTTACACTAATGTTGTGTTTTGCACTATTTTCAGCTTCATTATTTGTGGTGGCAATCCCCATGTTTTCATTGACTAGTGCAAAGTAACCACGTACATATTTATCGCAAAATGATTTCTCAGGATAAAAAAAGTTAAATTCATCACAAAATACAGAAAAACAAATTTTCACTGTACATTGGCCCTGGGAAAAAGTGATTGTGTAGCTCCATTTCAGTACAGCCATATAATTAACACAGATCAAATTATACAGCTGAAATCACTCTATCATTCAGACTGCATTGTAAAGGCAGCCTAATTGCAACAAAAAAAGGGGCATATGTGCTAGAAACCACTGTAGGAGTGTCCCAGCAGTGATGATGGAGAGACAGGGAGGAGTGCCCTGGCAGCAATGGAAAGGAGATGTGACAGGCTAGTGTGTACTATTGCTACCAACATTCTGCACGGCCCGAGTCAGGGACACATAGATGGGGAGCGTGGGGGGCCCAAAAGGCAGTGTGCAGCTCCTCAGATTTTCAATATATTTAATGCTGAAATCTACTGAATCTGTGTACAGTGTGTGGAACGATTACATCCCTCTCAGAGCAGATTCCATCTATTAGTGTATGGCCACCTTTACTCTTCACTAGTCAGGACCCTTTTTCTATGAAGATTCTAGCCAATATAGTTGGTGAATTGGGTTGAGATAATTTAGGGTTAATAAAAAAGTAAACAAAAAACACACTTTGAAAAGGATCAAGTTGATTGGATCTACAGAGAATCTGAAATTCATGGTAAAGCAATATTACGTATATGGACTAATTTCCTACCTGTAGCCATTTTTGCTGGGTCTTTATGCTCAGTGCTTCCAACAATGGATACAGCTCTTAAAACATTGTTATCATTCTGAGACATGAAAGCCGTTCTGTTAATTGAAGAGTCCACCAGCAGCTTGTTAAACTCTAAACAGAAAAGAGACAGAAAGGATGCAATTACAAAAAAATACTGGGGAGAGAGAAATTAAAATCAACAGCCATTATTATTACAAAGAACATAAGGTGTTGTCAGAATGTTTACATGGCCTATCTACATGCACAGAAGACCTTGCTCATCCATGTGGCACAAAGCAATGCAGGAAAAGTGAGAACAGTACAGCTATAACTCTGCCTTGATATTCCTAGCTTGCTAAGTGCTACAGCTGAATTATTGGTACAGCTGGTGAGTGATGGAGGAGATCTCATCAGTTCTTGAATCAAAGGCTCTTCTATACATTTTTCTGACAAACAGGATCAGAAAGTTTATTACCAAAGGCTGAATAGGCATGATTTAGTGTAGTATTACACCAACAGCTGTCAATTTTCATCCACCTAAACCCTGCAACCTCCTCTATGGACCAGGGTGTTTTTAGCCAACTGTCTGACAATTGTTCTTTTGATTAGTAATGTACCAGTACTACTTGATACTTATGTTTTTATTTTATTTTATTATGGACACACAGGGTTTGCATTTAGTACTGTTCAGTAAAACACACACTTTTAATTACATTTCACTTTGTTTGTCAAAATAACAGGAAAAATGGGCAACACTATAAAAATACAAACATATTGTTCTGTTGATTAAAAAAAATGTGTATAAGGAGAAAAACATTTCATCTACCAAATGCTGCAATTTATATCAACTTCTGACACAATGAAATGGTTTAGAATGACTAACACACACACAAACACTTGATTGCATTGACTGCATCATCTGGGAGACAAATTCTGCATAACTTAATAGCCTAGGATAAGCATCCCTGGCAGGGCAAGGCTACATACCAATATAAGGCCATATAGGGAGTATTTCTGATACTGAAACCAGGAAAAAAAAATGTATGTATCCTGAATGATTTACTGCACTGTACTTATGTCACTACAGTGCCTCTTTAATCCCTGTAATGTATAGCGCTGAGCTGGAGGGATTTTCTCATTTTCTCAGCAATAATGGAGTTTCATTGAAGGGAACATAGAAAATGGCTGTGGCCACATTTAGACACAGGATGAAGCTGAAAGACGACCCAGACTGCACCTGTTGAAACTCCTCAGAGGCATTAATGAGATTGCCCCTGATAATGCTATTGTCACTGAAAGCCGCTATAGCCATAATTCACATTATAGCCTATGGTGTCCCCCAATCATCGGTCGCAGTCCAGTGGTGCTGCTGATTAGACAGAAGTCTGAGGGTTCACACTGGAATAAAAACCAGTCATTCCAGATGGTATTTCCTAACACTTCACCAAGCATGCTGGATATTTGAAACAATCTAGTCAGACCTGCCAATAGTCATGTTAGAAAAAATATGAATGTATTCTTATTGATATGTGATTTTACAATATTGAACAAATATGGTACCGGAGCCAAGAACCTGAACAGTGCTGACAAATCCTTACAGAGGAAGAGAGCTTCGATTAAAAGCTAAAGATGACAAATAAAAAAGCAATGAGACACCGAGAGCAAGCCAAGCAGCATTTCATGACACACCACACAATGAATAGTCAATGTGTTTAGAATAATCACTCCGACTAATACTGCCAGGAATCTAACTTCCAAGCGCTGTCACTCTTCCCAGAATGGGCTAAAATTCTGGGTCTGCCGAATGCATGAAATGGCAGCTTCATGTTCAGTGTATAAAAACCATACAATGCTAATTATGGAGAATCATACTAGCTGCCTATGATTGCAGGCCTCTCTCTCTGAACTCGTGAAGCCTACTTTAACTACACACAACAGTAAATGGGTATATTCACGTTGTGTGATAATGGGAGTCAAAAAAGGATTTTCACACAAAAGCATAGAAATAGGAGGGAAGGTAGAAAAACACAATTGGCTGGAGATACTGAGAACAAAACACTATTAACAGTTTGTAATTAAATACATTTTTTTCTGAGTTTTCTCATCCTCCTTACAGGAATTAAACTTACTTAAAGTCAACCAAGCACCTTTTTTTTAGCACCCAGAGTATCTCAATAGCACATTAAAAATGCATGCCAATAATGAGGTTCATTACTTCATACTTTTTACATGTAATAGTTTCACAGAGAGTTTTTACCCTACTTCCAAGGCCTGCCCGACCAGAGAAATTTGAGGCAGATAAGGACTGATATAATTATTTTATTGCACACATAAGCAGAGAGCAAACAAAAGCTTTCATCAGCTGGGGGGTACATAGAATACTGTGCTTCAAAGAGTTTGGAGAAGTCTCAGATGCTATCTTCACACCTTCTTCTGGATAAATAATTTGGAGCTACAAGGGGAGGGGGGAACATGGCAGCTCCTATAGTTATTAGAAACTAGGAAAACAAAGTGGTGCTTGCTTCCCTTTTACTCCTGGCAAAATTATCAAAAAGGATTATGAGGGATGTGTAATGAAAATCAAGGCCTTTATATTACAAAATAAACAGACCAAATTAAAATAAAAAATAGTTATTTTACTGGCTGCCCTGAATTTCCCTTGAAATCAGGCACTTTAATTTAAAAATCTATACAGATTGCTTTATCCTGAGAGGCTTTGAAAAAAGCTTTCAGATAGTTTGTTATAAGTTCTGACAGGTCTTGGTTAAATATGTATACATCCTATTACAAAGCACAGCAGGGATACTTGCAAAAGTTCTACATGAAATGGCTTTATCTAGCAAACGAGCTCATAAATCTGGAAAGTCAGCCATTAAAGTTTACTTAGAATTCTAATGAAACATGATTTGGTTTACTGGACACCTATAACTGCAATGCCATTAGGAAAGACTGCTATAGGGCACTTTACATCAAACTTTTTCCAATGTGTCCCACCTGCCAAATGTTTCATGTCATGACCATGGTCCTGACAGTTTGCGGTGTGTGAACCTCATTACATTGTGGGAAATCACAGCTTTTTCCATCTGCCAAGCAAGCAGCATCTCCCTCAGTGCATAGAACTCTCAGTTACAAACATTCCACACACATCACCTGGCAGAACTAAAGATGTCAACCACCAATGAATTTCAGAATGTGAATCGAGGGGGAGGAAAGATTTTACAATGGCCAAAGATAGACTAAATCTATAAATTAATATTGGAAACAATAAGCAATTGTATTCATTATGTTATTTTCAGTAAAGTTCCTCTTTAAGTTGCAGATACTAATAATTTTGGAGTATATCTTATCCTGGGCAAGCCGAATGAATCCTGCTGTTGCTAAACTCCCTGGTGGTGTTACATACTATTCTCCCTCTGAGTCATAGTAACTTGGAGTGAGATGTAATTTGGGGTCTGAATTACCATTACACGGGACGCACAGCATAGCATTGCTGCTAAGACGGCTCCCAGCTCCGGCGCTCAGCTCAGCGCCAAAATAAACGGCTTCAATAATTTTGGATGTGCCATTTTCATTTGTTGGAATGCTTTACAATATACATCCTACATTAAAAGCAAAATATCTGCTGTATAGGCTATGGAATAAAGTATGGTGGAAGTCGTTTACTTGTCTCATTAGAATGAAACTTTTTTAGATAAAAATGGAGGGGTACCAATACTTTGACACATTTTTAAAGAGCAAAAAGATATTTACTGGCCTGGTATTTGTACAGAAATCCCAGAACAGTGAGGTTCCCCCTTATACACTACAACAAAATGCAAACAAAGCAGAACACTGGTGGGTACATAAATACACTTTACCATCCAATCAGAATTTAGCCTATGATTCAAGTACATTAACCTGTAGTCTGTTTGATTTCCATAGATAATTGCATTTGGCTACTTGTGCTGCTTACTGAATAGGACTGTTCAGAAGCACAGAAAATTGTGTATTCCATGTTGATTAAGAAGACTTTAATGAGATGACAAGGTCCATCTGCAAGCATGACACTGAATAAGGCTGATGATTCTCACATGAACAGCAAGCCAGCAGACTAGAGGTATAAAAATAATTGGTCATGGTGGCCTGAATATCAGTTGTACAGGAATTTTTTGTTGTTTTTTTTAATCTTTACAATCATGCAGTTCAGCTCTGTACTAGTCTACCCTATGGAGAAGGAAGGAGAGTGAGCTGCAGCAGGAGATGGAAACAATGGGGAGAGAAAACCGAGAGACCAATATACTGTAGTGTAGTTTGTATTGTGTATGGATTGCAGAACCTGAAGAAGAGTGATACTCCCAAAGGTGGGTTACCTCAAAAGCAACCACTGTACAGGCAGGTGGGGAGAACAAACCTGTCCTCACTCTGGTATAAGAAGTCGCTTAGACTGTAGAACTAGTAAAAAGGGGTAATACCCCTACACCAATGGTGGACTATGTAATGCAAACATTGCAGGTAAACAGAGGCGCCAACAGAATAAAATACTCAATAATCTGGTTACAAATGGTGGTAGCGGAGGACTAACCTCCAGGTATACGGCACAAATAGTCCATTTCTAGAACAGCGTTAATTTAGGCATAAAACACTACAAATTGCAACAGGTTTCACAGGAATCTCCTGCTTCTTCAGGCAAAAAAATGTGTGAGTATCTGTGGCACAGTGGAACAGAGCTCAACACCCCCAACCTATGCTGTGTGAGCATAAATTAAAAAGAAAAGAAAAAAAAAAGGGATTGCAGGCTACAAATATGAGACAATTACAAAAACATGACACTGGAGGAGAGCGGCACCTTGCTCCAAACCAACAAACATTATATCCCTTTAAATGCCAATCAAAACCAGACCTGACATATCAATTTAATTTAGGCCCACCATATCGCTTCACATATCTGTTCAAAATAATGATTCTTTCCTAAACTTAAAAAATGCAACCAAAGCAGAATATATAGTATACAGTATACGACATTCTGCCACAACAATTTTGTTAAAAATTGGCCCTTATTCAATTCACTTTTTCTCCTAGGTGATATTTTCACACCTTAGCAATAATATACCCTTTAAGTCGGAAGTAAGAAAATATTCAGAATAATTTTATCAGCACTAATTGTACTTTTTCAATTGCAGAGTGCTAAAAAGTTATTTTCTTTTCTTTTTTTTCTAAGAGGTAAAATTACCTAGGAAAAACATATATGAACAATTTGAATTGAATAAGAGCTAATATGATAACACAGATATTACATATATTACATTTTCTAACTACCCATTACAATACATAACTACTGATATAAAAACATGCAGATTTAACAACCAGCTAACCTCAATTCCAATAGACAGCTGAGTGTAGCAACCCACAGTTTACCAGGATGAAGTTAGCAGTTGTAGAATGACTGACTATGAAGAACAGCGCTACACAGCAGACACAGGTGGTCCCTCAGTGTCACATACTCACTGTCTCCCGGGGTGCTACACTACATCACTCACCTAGGACCAGCACTGAGCTTGGGTTCATGCTGCCCAGATCTCAACAATAATAACACAAACCATGCAAGTTTATACTAGCTTCTGGCACGTCACACTCCGATTTCTTGGTGATGAAAGAACACTCTTGCCAGCAAGGAACGCTTAGGACTTTCTGCCATAAACCGGCCAAGTGTCATTAAGATGCCTGGGTAAATAAGTGACCTATTGGTGCGAACAGAGTCAAATAGAGCTACTCTAACAGACCTTGAAGAAATAACAAAACAGAGTGTAACCAGTGTAAACCAGCAGCAAATCACCATTAAACATATGTATATAGAAGGTCACAAATAGTAGTCTTGTTACTTTTTAAACTAAACTATTGCTAATGACTTTACTGTAACACTGAACTAAAGAATTTGGCTTGTGGCAATTAAGGAAGTGTTAAAAAAAAAATCTGTGGCATAACGAGACGCCCGCAGCACAGATTTTTGAATATAAACACATAAAATCACAATATTGACAGGAAAAAAATACTAAAGTAGACTTATATTGGCTTTCACATAATTAAGGTGTCCATAGATTACACAATCTTGAATGTACAATCTTATTACGCATGTAACATGAGAGGCTACGTAAACTATATGTTTAAAGTATATTCACGCAGCTTACCCTTCCACTAAAGACTGAATCATTTAGTTGGTATTGTTGATAGAAATATTAAGGTTTATTGCACAATAAAAAAAATTGGATTTAAGTCCCTTTCCATTTTATTAATCAAAAGGATCCCTCTCTCACTCCCACTGGAGTAGCAAGAATAGCAAGCAAAAAAAAAAAAGACATTTATTTTGATGTACACATGTGACATGAATGGCACTGCTCTACTGATAGGCAGGTGCTCCCTGGCAGTGTCTACAGAGCTTTATCTCCGAACAATGCCTGCTCACTAACCATACCACCTTCCTCCATTTGCCACAATGGGAAGGGGTGAAGTGCCAGCAAGGCCACACCTTTTACAGTTTCCTAATTGGGAAGAATGGTGAGAACCAGCTCAGCCAAACCTCCCATCCAAGGGGTAGCATGGCTTGGATAGATTTGGAAAGGTCTAAACAAAACAGGACTTCTGCTCCTCAAAATAAAATGATAGCATTTACAAGCTTTCCTAGAAACATACACTTGCCTGGATAGGGTTTTTTTGGTGCCAGGTTAGTAAAAGAAGAATTTGAGGAAACCACAAACAGACATAAAAGTTCTGCAAAGATCTCTATTAAGGTGGCCAGACACCATACAATTTTTTAAATATCTGTTCAATTTAAGAACTGCAATCAATTTTTCTGACTGATTGTAACATTTCAAAAATATGACCAATGTACCACACACCTATGTTCAATTTTTCCCCAATTATGATAAAAATGATTGGAAACTGAGAAAATTGCATGGGTGTGTATATTAATAAATTGACAATCTAACACACACCATACAATCTGTAGAGAAATTGAAGAAAAATATCTGGCATTCCGGATAGATGAAAATCGAAAAAAACGGGAAATCCGATCGGATTTTTCAGTCGAATGAAAAAAAAGCTTTCGATTTTTTCGGGAGATACGATCGTTTTTATCGAATTGCCGTAAAATCGGATCATTTTATTGTGTCGTGTGTGGCCACCTTTAGGGTGGCCACGTTTTCATAATTCTAAAGGTCTTTTTGAAACATAGATTTTTTTTTTCACAGTGCATATTATTTAAACCCACTATTTAGCTGAAAAAAGTACAACAACATTTTATTGCTTTTTTAAAAAATATATCATATATTTAATTCCAGTATCTTATTTTAAGAAACTTGGTAAAGATGATTTGCATGTACCCTGCAGAGAACAAGTTGTATGTACCATGCAAAGAACATAACATACATAAACAATTTACAAACAATGTAATCTTCTATAGGCTTGAGCTCATTTAAGATGAAACTTATTGGAAAGCATGAATATTGTGCCCTTCGGGCCAAAGTGGAGGAGAGCCATCCAGCTGCAGTTATCAGTGCGCAGTTCAAAGCCATGATCAATAACTGTATAGGAGTGCATTCATGCATATGGTTTTGGTAGCATATTTGACAAGGCACCATTAATGTTCAACAATACACACAGGTTTTGGACTAGGGATAGACAATATGTGGCAAATAGTTTCAAGTTGATGCAAGATAATGCAAATGTTATATGCAATGTTATTCATCTTAAAAATAGACCAATCTAATTTCATTTCAGCGAGATTTGATTGATCAATTTTCAAGCTGCATACATTTGCATAATCCTGCATCAGCTGTGAATTATTTGCATGTCATTGACCATTCTTATTTTGAACCAACATGTGCAGCCATCCAGATGTCATTATCTGGAAAGAACTTGCCCATTTCAGCAAGACAATGCCAAACTGTATTTTCTGTGTGAATTACAGTATAATGGCACAGTCCAAGTACTAAACTGGCCTGAAAACTGTCACCCATTGAAAACATTACGTATATTATGAAACAAAAAATACAAACAGTTTGAACGTTTCTTACCCAGCTTCAAGTAGATCTAAAAATATGAATTTCTGGTCAGTATACTAATCTAACAAAAATATTATTTTGAAGTCTAGACATATGACTAGCCAATAAGATACCCATGAACTAAGTGTTAAGGACTCTACCTCATTCATGATCATCATTTTCGTATAAAATAACAGTAATGATGGATGCACTACACCTATCACTTCGCATGGTGTCACATTACTCCATGCAGCACAAAACCACTGCTACATCAATCAACTGTCACTGGCATAATGTTGTTTTCTACTGCCCCTTATCATGGTCCCAATAAATTTAGCACTCAGGTCCACAAAATTATCACTTTTGTGGAAAGCTATAGATTTTAGGCACATACAAATATACCTTAAATGGATAGATACTTATATTTCTTGTATACTTAAATTGCAGCCCTGTTAAGAATATTGAAAGAGGTGCATGCTGTAAGAAATAATTACTTTTCAATTTTTTTCAGTTTCCATAAATGCTCCTTATGCTTTTGCATTATCTCAGTCCCGATGTTGGTTCAGGAAAGCTCTTACAGCATGTGAAACAAGCTTGTACTGACACTTATACCCACCATCTTAAGCTACAGGTGCTCCTCATTTTGTTGGTGGAATCATTAGTAGCCCATCGGGTTGGATCACTATTACCCCAGCCTCTATAATAAGACATCCCCTGTTGGGCATGATTCACACTATAATGGGTGAAAAACTGATTCTGTGAAAACTGATCTGTTTTTTCTTTCAAACTGATCAGTTTGTTACATTGATCTCAGTCACTTGCTGGGTATACCTGTCGCTGTCACATTCACAATTCTCAACTGTCACTACCACTCAGTGCACTGCACGGGAGAAGTGAAGGTATATGGATTGGAATCCCAGCAGAAGGACTGAGGCTCCCATTGGATTGCAACAGACCAATGGAAATCCTCCCTCAAACCAGGTAGGATTCTCAAGGCCTGTTACAATCCAATGGGAGCTAGATGCTTCTGATGGGGTTTGAATCTCTATATAGGTGCTTCTTCAATGGAGTGCAGTGGCAGCAATGATGGAGAACCCAAATGTGATGGCAGCAGGTGAGTAAAAATTTGTGAAACGTACACGACGACCAGCCTAGTGAGAATGGACGTAGCTCGTTCTCATAGGCTACCATTGATTCTGTCAGCATCTGCTATGTCCAGCCAATCCAGAACAATCACGGAATGCACATTCTTGCATTTTGCATGTTGGAACAGACTGAATGAATCCAGAATGAAGGAATGATGTGAACGGATTCAATTGCTGTGTTAATCTTCCCCCATTCATAACACAGGACAGGCTAAGAGAGAAATGTATGCCCTGTTTGGGACCTCTTATCCTTGCCAGGGCGTAGATTTCAAATACCACAAAGTATGCTCCCGCTGCTACTGTCGATTGGGCCCCTCTCCCGCCGCTGCAGCCCACTCACTCTGCTATCGGTATGACAGTAGAGCTCCGTGAGCCTATCAAGAGCAGATTTCATTGGCTCTTGACCCTGTGATCACTGTGAGCAAATCACGGGTCCATGCAGTCTGACTTTGTACTAGAAAGTCTCTGGTCCATAAGGTGCAAGAGACTGCTAAAACTTATGTGGTTAAGCCTTCAACCTAAAGATTGTTTGAAGGTAAAAAATACTGAACAGACCTACTTGTACAGACTTTTACTTTATACTTTTAGTTACACATTTCATTTAAACACTCTCCTCTACAGAATCTGCCCTGCTGTAAGAGTCGGATAACTATCAATAAACTGGCATACTTGCCCTCAAGCATGACTTATGAACTTGTCCAGAGACTCTCATTGTTTATGAAACTGGCATACTGCAAACACTGAGCAAACCTGGGCTTAGCTGCTCATCAGTACATCATAGTATATTTGCTGCGTTCCAACCAGAATACAAAGGTACAGCTTACATATGAGGAACTTCTTTTGCGATAGCACAATCTCTTTTCATCTCAGAATACTACAATCAGCTGGGGAAGCAGCATAGTTCTATAGATGTTCCTCTTTTTTTACCAAGTAAGGAGTGGCAGATTGCTTGGTTACAAAGCCATAGAAACAAATCAGGAACAACCTCACACTGTAAGCCATTGTAGTGAGCACAATGATGGAGGTCTCCTGCTAATTTGTACAACGTGGACAAACTGATTTAAGGTTATCGAAGCAATGTACGGAGTGACTGTTTAAAGATGTAACATCAAACTAAATAAAAGCACAGACAAAGAACAGCGATAGGATAACATGTCCAGGTAATTGAAATGTGAGAGCTTTTAACTCCTTCTCTGCAAGGGAAGGCAGCCTAGCATGGCTATGGCTTTGGAAACAAGAGAGAACACATTAAACGCATTTACTGGTGCTAGAGTCTAGATTAATCTCCCTGTCACACAGCTTGCATCTGTTATGGAAAGTAAAACAGGAATGGATAATCATTTTAAGTCTCGTTGGCTAAACATATACATTGAGACTTGCTGCAGCCCATGCATTTCAATTTGTCACCTAATCAAGCAGAACTGTGTAAAGAATGCTTTTCCATTAAGGAAGAGCAAACAGTAGCTCCAAGGCTCTTCCACACTTTGCTATCATTTTTTATTTTATTTTTGTTCTAACAAAATATGTTAGCATTGGTGTCCTTGTGGATGACATCCAACTATCAGTCCCAAAGAGTAATAATAGATATCTAGTTACTATACAATACAATAACATTTCTATAGCACTTTTCTCAAATAGGACTCAAAGCGCTTAGGCTCTCTCAGATTCATTAGTTGGTAGCAGAATGAAGTATTCACACAACAAAAGTTATATTTCTGCAAATGCCAAACTGAACAGGTGGGTTTTCAGTCTGGATTTAAACACTTCCAGAGATGGAGCTGTCCTGATCTGTTGATCTGTTGAGGTAACAAACTAAAGGGCCCATGTCAGCAGTGTTGTACCTTCTTAGTTAAAAAATCCACTTCAATGACTAACTAAACAGATTGCAAGTGTAAGATTTTGTGACATGGTCATGGCATGGTGTAGTACAGAAACAAACATTATTATACATGTAAAAACAGCTAATAAATAGCTGCATTACTGGGTCCTGTGTGATTACGGTTTGTTACCTTGCATTGTTCATGTGTAAACGTGTGCTATTCCTGTGTTGTCAAATAACAGCATTCTCTCCAACCTGGTCATGTGGATGTACCATAGCTACTACTGCTATTGGTAATGCCCCTTCTAGTCCTGCCTGTCAATGTTGCCATCACTACCATTGTGATTGGCAGACGCTCCTTCTGGTCTTGTTGCGTGGATGTTACAATAGCTGTGGTTTCTATTGATTACATTCCTTCCTGACTTGTCCAGTATTGTTATTTCTGTGTGGATGTTTGCCACCACTGTGGTGGCGATTGGATTGCTAAATGCTCTGTCCTGTCTGTCTGTGTCTGCATCATTGTGGTAGCTACCAGTCGCTCTGAGCAACCATCCTCGAAGTTCAGACCTGTGGTCGCTCTGAGCAACCTTCCTCTCGTTTGTCTGTCGACTGCTACTGTGTTCTGAATTGGCACTACTTCTTAATATCACCCAGTATTGCCTGTCCATGCCAGTGGGTTTTGGTGGTACTCCTGTCTCCCTGGCCTCACTTGCATGTTAAGTCCTGGGGGTAACCATAGTCCGGGAGGCACAACGTGTCCCCCATTCCCACGGGAGCTTGGCTTTAGGTGAAGAGCGTGGTGTCAGATTGGAGCATAGAGGCTGAATGGGTGAGAGATCTGCCACGACTTACAGTTGGCATCTCATCAGTTAGCTGTATGGCACGCACTAAAGTCCTTTGTTGGCTTACACTTACAACACTGTCAATGTTACAGTTTATTTTCTTCCGATTTTAGGCTCCAAAGGACTTAATTTCCCGATTTGCTGAATACCCATATAGGAAGGCTAAAAAAAGTTTCCTACGCCAATGACATTTTAAGCTTTTTTAATAATTATTTTTATAGAAATGGCTTATGTATTCTATTAAGCATTTGATATGAAAAGGAAATTCCTCGAACATTGCCCACAGCTTTACCCTTAGATTTTCTGTGTTAAATATCTGCACCAATCTGTACAGTGAGAAGTAAAACCTATTTTCACTAACATTAATGCCGCTGGGTATGCATGCAACAATCCCAGGTCTGTATGAAGCAGCTCTGCTTTTGGGACTGGACTTCCTTGAAGCAGCAGTCCCCTGCATATAAGGCGACTAGTGGCATAGTAGTTAGCATTTTTGCCTTCCAACACTAGAGGTTTGAATTTCCATGGAGCTTGCATGTTCTTCCTGTGTTTGTGTAGGTTTACTTCAAGCCCTCTAGTTTCTTCCAACATCCAAAGTACACACTGGTAATACACTGGCCTTGGATTACAGTAGGGGCATAAACTGTGACTATGGAGAGATAGTGAAAAGAATGTGGACTCTGTAAAGTACTACACAATAGTAATAGAGGATACAATAGTTAATAGGCCTAGATTTACATCACAGGAGCCTATAGGCACATGTGTCCTGGCCCCCTAGACTTTACCCTCTACAAACCTGTGCCAAACTGTACCGCAAATGTGCTGGCTAGCCCAGCTGTCACTTCTCCCTTACTTCCCTTTCCCGTCATAGGTAGCTACAGGTGCCCCTTAGTATGAGGTAGCCAGAGGTGCCCTCAGTATTAAGTAGCTAGTGGTGCCCTCACTGAAGGTAGACCTTATCAGTGGAATGCTGAGATCTGGGTGAGTAACCTTTCATTTACACTCTGCTCAGAACTCTGCACAGGGAAGGAGTGAGGCACTAGGGGAGGTGGGTGAGCCACCCTTCCATCACCAGGTGGCTGTAGGCACATGCCTACCGTACCTCATGTTTAATTTGGCCCTGACAGTAATAGAGGATCAGGTCTGCTTGGTGTACTGTGTTATCCTGCAGCAGCAGTAACACTTCTATCTCCCTGATAAACAGATGAACAGCATGTGCACATGCTGGTTTTATACAATGGCTGTCAGATCATCTTTTACATGGTCAAGATCAATTTATGTTTACCTCTATCCAGGCCACCAAAATCTAAGGAAGGAAGCGAGTGGAGGTGTATAAATTCTTCTGTTGTAGATATTGCAAACTTTATGCTGCTAAAGAGGCCCATTTTGCATTTTTCTAATGCCTAAAGGTACAAATATAGTTAGGAGATTGGGTGATAATCTCATGTCTCTAAGCACCCGCTGACCACTCGGAGGCTTTGTAGATCAGACAGAATACCTGTTACAATACCTGTTTAAATTACAGCCAGGCTGACATCGACTGCAACATACCTGTATTTTTTTCCACTTCATTGGGAGAGCTAAATCGAGACACTCGAGCCATTGTTCGTTTTCAGGAATAGGTTAGAAGTTCTAAGAAGCTAAACAAAGCTAAGAAAAATGTGCAGTAAGCTGACTGACAAACCTCTTATATACATCCTTCTATCCTATGAGTTAACTGTGGTTGCTTTGTGCCTGTCAGATCTGGCTTATACACACACATCCTTGCTTTATTCTTGTGAGTTTGAATTTCTCCATGCAGAGTGCTCCTTGAACTGAGGGCAATTACAGCACCTCCTCCGTGAGACCTCCCTCAGGCAGGCTAACATAAAAAACACGGCAAGGTTAAGGACAACAGAGGTCTGCCATGTTCATGTTGAAGAAATGTCATTCGGTAGCCACGAGGCCTGGGAAATGTACAAGATGATCAGAATTACTCGTATTCCATGGTTTTATGGGTCATTTTAGGATTACTGCAGTCTTACTGTTCAACACTTCCCAACTGCAACATTTTATCTTCTCTGTTGCTGTTTTTTTATTCAGCTGACACTGTTCTGCCAGAGGGGCCACAGGATTACTGGAGAACTATATATGTCAAAGCACACTTCTCCTTATCTAATTCATACTTCTGTGGATAAAAACAGGAACTCATTGCACTTATGTATATTACACAGCAGCAGAACACTAATAAGTCAATTTAGGGGTAGCAGGGAAAAGGGGCGCTGGCGCCACCATAGACTCTAATGCAATTATCGTTAATACAGCGAAAAAAGCTGAAAAAAGTGAGATAAATATCGTTAACAACATTAGAACATTAACGTTTTTGAAGTATGTTATCGTTTTAGAAGCTTGCAACGTTAAAGCTTTTGTCATATTATTTTGTTTTTGTATGTACAGATTTTACGTTATCAAATATATTATCTTTTCTGTGTGTAAAGGGGTGTTTCTGCAGGGGGAGTGGTTAGTACTAGGCACCACCAAGGGGGGTGGTTAGGGTTAGGCACCACCCAGGGGACGGTTAGACTTAGGCAACACCCGGGAAGGGGGTGGTAAGGGTTAGGCACCACCAGGGGAGGGTTCTGTGTGAAAGTAGGGTTGAGTTAAGCTGTATTGTTGAATTACGTAATGATTTTTAACGTTAATATATTTTCATTATCAACTCCCGTCTGTTTTAAAATGGTATTTATCGTTAACCAATTTCGTTAATGTTTTTTATTGAGATTTCGTTATCCACTGGTGCCAATTTGTTATCCAGCCGGGTCCTTTTTTCATGCACCCAATTTAGGTCTGGTAACAGAAATCAGATGTGCTCACCAGAAATTATTTCTGTTTGTCTAATGTTGAGGACTTTCCCACTGAGTAAAACGATCACATTAGACTGTCAGCTGACATGTTGGCCACCTGACCATCCAGGACTGCTAATGTATAGTGCAGATACAGCAGTCAATGCAAGATCATTACTGTGTGCTACGGTACTCGTGCGTATTAATGCTGGAATCAAAACAGTTGGACTTTCATACTGAGAATGCTACAGTGCTTTGTGAGCTCAAATCAAATGATAACCATACAATTCTATGGCAAATATACTGGCCATCTTCAATCAGCACAGAGCTCCTCCAAACTGCACTGAAATAGATGCAGAGGGGCAGAAAGCGACAATTACAAATGGAAAGATCCTTGGAAAAGCACCATGTAAAGCGGTGTGAAGTAGAAACCCCCGAAGTCACATGTAGTATGATGAAGTAGATATGTATATATAGTAGAAACTCTACTTAGAACTTGCTTGCTCTCCCTTATTTTTAGCTTTTGATTGTAAAGGTTAATAAATCCCAGTCTCTCTGCAGCAGGACTGAGAGGAACTGCTTAAAGGGGCACTATGGCGAAAAATTGTAAGCTTTAAAATATGTGCAAACATAGATAAATAAGAAGTACTTTTTTTAAATAAAATGAGCCATACATTACTTTTCTCCTATGTTGCTGTCACTCACAGTAAGTAGTAGAAATCTAACAGAAGCGACAGGTTTTGGACTAGTCCATCTCTTCATGGGGGATTCTCAGCAAGGCTTTTATTCTATATAAAGATATTCCCTGAAAAAAAAAGATTTAAACAATGATGCTGCCCAGCTTCCCTGCTCACTACAAAGTTTTTGGGCAGTTGGACAGAGCAACTGCCATTCACTAAGTGCTTTTGAAAATAAATAAATCCCTGAAAATCCCCCCATGAAGAGATGGACTAGTCCACAACCTGTCGCTTCTGTCAGATTTCAACTACCTACTGTAAGTGACCGCAAAATAGGAGAAAAATAATTTATGGCTCATTTTACTCTGGAAAAAACATACTTTGTATTTGTTAATGTTTGCAAACATATTACATTTTACAATTTTTCGCCATAGTGCCCCTTTAAATTTATTGTTTATTCCTTCCCTGATCATTGTGAGAAGCACTTCAGACAGCAAGGAAGAAGCAAGGAGTGAGGAGGAAAGTCCAGCAGGACATGACTCTGTACACACTTCACCATAAGTGCTTGGACAGCAGCTAGTCACTCCCCTATGATGAAGATGGCACACTCTGCATTCACAGATAAAGGCTGCCATTATATATATGTATGGGCAGGTTTTTAGTCTCAATCCATCATCTGCGATTGTAGTCTAAAAAGCAGTGAAACAGCTGTGTACATGCATAAAGCTGTATGTATAATATGTATGAACTCTACAGCCATAAAACCTTTACACTGCATTAGATGTATTCATAAAACAGCTGCATAGTGCATTGCCAAATAGTTATTACATTTTATGGTGTTCTCCTAAAACATGACATGTCGTTGATCTAAATGTCATAGAAACTTCCTTTCCAAAGTCATGTCTTCATAAAACTTTCCAGCCACAGGAGACAAGCTCGAGTAAAAAAAAAAAATAGACAATCAGTAAGTGACAGTGTAACAATAATATATCATCTGTGTGTCACTTTCTGGAACTTCTCAGCCCTCTTTGATCTGTATTGAGCTTTACAGTTGCTGCTGTTCTTTTCTTCTGTATGAAACAACTGCTACAAGAAACAAATAGCGCAATCCTATGACATCTGCCTTCTCTCTAACGTTGGCCATACATCAGTGGGGTCTTATACAGTATGTAGCCATGCAGAACCCTGGTTTTTCTTCTCATATCATTGGGGGGGGGGGGGGAGTAATCACATTTCAAAACGAAAGAGACGGTGGTGCTTTGAAATAAAACTAAGCAAAACAGATGTTGGCAGAGATAAACTGATTAAACACAATCCACAAGCCGACAGTAGCACAATGTTCCAAAACAACCGTCTTCTTACAAATGCCCATTAACAGTACAATTTTTTTTTATCAGATGAGATCTTTCGATGCACTTTTTACAACTGAAAGTATTCGGAAAGTAATTCTTGATTGTTCCCCTAAACACGTTGATTAGGGCATTTTCTCTCTTCAGATACGATCGTAAAGTCTAACTTTGGGATCAATAGAATTTTTTGTTCTAATCAACCAAATAATCATTTCACATCCATATTCAAACACTATGCTGTTTTTTTTTTTTTTTTTTGTGAATTCATGCTTAATATTGCATCGAAAGATTGCATCTGATGAAAAGAAAGTACCATTAATGGGCACTTTAAAGGGGATCCACAATCTCAGCTTAGCTCTACATGTGTGTGATGTTCTAATCACATATTTGGTTATCACATATTTACAACGAATGCTCTTTTGTGTAGTGCTGCATGCAAGGTGACTTTCAGGCTGTAAAGACTTGTCTCTAAGTGGCAACATGTAACATAGGGCTTCTATCAGATTTTAGACAGAATCATTGAAGGGGCAAATTGACCGGCACCAGTATTGTGAGTAGCACAAATTGTCTACCAAATCAGCAGTGGGCCAGTGGATGGAGCAATACAAAATCATGCAAAGCAGAAGATAGTTTTGATTCACAAAGATTTTTGCTGAAATTGGATCAAAGTCTTGGTTGCTGTGTCAAGAGCCAATTACAATCCCATTACGTTTGCAACAGGGAGTATTGAGCAGTATTTGCCCTACAGTCTTTATATTGGCCCTATACTCTTATCTTAGCACTTGCTCAGTAAGGTCTTTAATAAAACTTATTAGGCACTGAGATATTCTTCTGATTGCATTATATTAATACAGGACAGTGCTAATTAGAAACATTGCATTATTGAAGTGAAATAAGACTAGGAAGAAAGGAGGTATCTATTTATATAGCAAAAAAAGTAGTATTGTCTCACCTGAACCCATTATCAATGTTGTTAGAAATTTGAAAAAAAAGCTTGATTGGATGAACTATCTTCCAACAGCTTCTATGTCAGCAAAACGGTATGGGTGGCTCGGGGTTGGTCAGGGTACTGAAGGTAGGCTCTGTCTTCTCCACAAGGAATCACAGAGGACAAAACTAGAGGGTGTGCCTCTGACCTAAGCATTTAACTCGTAGAAGAAGTAATCAGGGCCAGACATCATAGTTATTTGGGTTGAAAAAAGAAATACGTACATCGAGTTTAACCAAAGAATAAAGTACAACACCAGCCTGCCCCTCACATATCCCTTGTGGATGCAGTATTCTGACAACTCAGCACCTCATTCTTACTAGCTTTGTTGCTCAAGCAAAAGAAAACTGCAGCGGTTTAAGGCAGAAACCAATGTTCTGGGAAAAATAAATACTGACATGCCCAAACTGCGGAGGGACAAGACAAATACAATTTATATTGCACTTTTTCCCCTGGCGTACTCAGAGGTGCAGCCACTAGCAGGTGCTCTATAGGCAGTAGCAGTGTTTGAGAGAGTCTAGCCCAATGACTCCTTCATGAATAGGTGCTGGCTTACTGAACAGGAAGAGCCGAGATTCTCAGGTCTCCTGCGTCAGAGGAAGAGCCCTTAACCATTACACTACCAGCCAACCTAATATATGAACATAAGGGATGATCGTGCTTCAGGTAATTTTTTTCACTCCACAGGTAGCAAAAGTACTGATAATGGCACAGAGCTAATCAATATTAATAAACCACTGATCAATAACGCAGACACAAAACAATTATTAATCTTACTAATCTGATCAGTACTGTGCAGAGATTTTTCTCAGCCCAGTGGAGTTAACGCTGACTGAAAAGCAAAAATAAATAAATAAATAAATAAATAAAGATAACTGCCTTGTCACATTTCACTGCACATGTCTAGGGTACACTAATTTTGTATCTAATAATTTCTGATTATGCAAGGTCATCAATAACTGAATTAGATTGTGGTGCAGCTGATCATATAAATGCTACAAGCACAGCAGCAACTAGTCGTTACCTAGGATATTATTTACTAAGCAATGGATGTAGGACAAGAGATTGTCCTATCTGTGTACAACTCATTTCCGACAGCTGTGTTCTGCAGAGGGGAGGTGGATCCAAAGAGGTGCTTCGATTTGTTATTTTTTTTTACTTATTTCTTTTATCTCTGTGACTGTTGGAATCATGTGGACCTCCTAAAAACAGGAAACATTTTCACACAGAGTAGTTGTTTCTCTGAAGTGGAATTTTCATAAGCACACAGTTTAGATATAACAGCATCTCCTGCAGTTTAATTGCACACAACATAAAATTAGCCGTGTACGTTCTTTCATTAGAATTCCCTTCTTGTCTCAAGCTGTCTTTATTCGGGTCAGGTACATTCAAAAAGGCAAGGAAATATATACAGATCCATGTCGCGACATGGTGGGGGTGAGTTTGAAGCTAGGATAACCACTGATCACTATGAACCATTCTGAACAGAGTTTTGGCTTGTAAAGCAAATCCATGTATAAAACAAACAAAAAAAAAACAATGTACGTTCCGGCACCTTAACTGCCAGGATGCTTGAAAAAAGAAAAAGGAGTCAAAGTTGATTCTAGTCATCACCATAATGGTGTCCACTAATGATCCAATCTTTTTTTATCCAATCTTACCATTACTAAGTAATATAAGGAAACTGCCTATAATATCCATTCAATATATTCACTCAGTTTACCCCATAGATTTGCAAAATTGGATTAAAAAGATTGGATTATTAATGGCCACCTTAAGGCTCTCATAAAATGCAAACTAGGAAATGACTTCATTCATCTACATAGACAGCTTTCCAGGACACTGATTGGCTGTTGGCATTACGTGTTTACATGTAATACATGTAAGCAAAGCAACAAGGAAAAAGGCTTTAGACTTTGCTATTACTATTATTTTGGTGGAAAGCCAATGATCAAGGTGGAGAGGTGGGTATGTTGATTTATCATGCATCAAAACATGAAAGGCTTTGAAGAAATGCGCAACTGTAATGGTACAACCAAGGTGAAATACATTTCCAATTCCCAGCTTATACATTAATTTATTTTACAAATTAAATTTTAGTCTTCAAAATTGCTCATATCTGGTATGAACAAGCCATCATAGGGAAAACATAATGCAAAATGGCAAAGAAGATTAGAAAAGAATACAAGCCAACTCTGATTTCACCCCAGAGAAATGCTGTATTTGTCAATTACCCTAGATGGGCAATCGCCCCACTTTGTTTGAGACAGGAACATATTATGAAGACTTTTGTAAAAGTACCCCTACGGTCAACTCACCCATATACATTTCATACTCAAATATGCTTTCAATAAAAACATATAAATACATAAAATAGCATTGGAAAATGATTTTGGAACATTTGCACCTCAGGAAGATTGGAATAAAGCTTACAGGATAAAAGTATAAGAAGCTCAGCTATGGGACATGTAGCCAAATGGGTGCCATTTATATGTGTGGTTGGGTCATCATACTGTGGATATTTTTTGGGGGAATCTATTCACTGGTATTTTGAAAATCATTTTAGCATAGATATGTTAAAAGATAGAATAACCCAGAAATCAACCTCACTTAGATCTGCTGCATTGTGGACAATAGTCTTCATGGCAGCAAATGTCTCAGCTGTACATGTTTGGGGCAAAATTTAGAGAAAATTACCGTTACAGCTTTATGGATATATGGAAGCCATGAACCGATGTACAATCTTTTTTGGAGATTCCTTATATTTATGTTACACACATGAAGTTTTAATGGTGACCTTAACATTTCTCTTTCTATTATACACACAATATATGGTATTTAGCAGTAAAGCCATGAATACATTTGTTTTATTTAGCTAAAATGCAGTACATTACCTAAAACCAATGAAAACCCTCCTTATGTTTAAAAAATGCCCCATTCAGTAGCAGTAGAGTATTGTAGCAAGTTAGTACTCAGGTAAGGAAGAAGTTTTGAATCAGTATGATAGCATTTATTGCCTAACTTTGAAAGACCCAGATAGTAAGCTTTCAACCCAATAGGTCTTCTTCAGATTCTCTGTAGACACAGAAGACAACCTATTGGGTCAAAAAATAATCTTTGAGTTATTTAAAAATTGGCCAAAAACAGTATCATCCTGATTCAAAACATCCTACTTAAACCATTTCGGCTGCTCTGCTGCGGTGCCGCGATTCAGCGCGCTCGCGCCCCCGTGCTGTCCCCCGGTAGCCCTGGGATCAGTGAACGGGAACATGGTTCCCGATCACCGATCCGTGTCTCCAGCAGAAAAACCGAAGCGCTCTTACAAGCGGCTTCAGTCTTTCTGCACGTAACATTTTCCGCGTCCCCCTTGTGCTTCCGGTTAGCGAGAAGCACAAGGCGGGGGAAAAAAACTCAAGGTGGCCATCTTGTGGCCAAATAGTAAAACTACATCTACATATTTTTTACATTACAATTTACACATATAACAACATTAAAAATTAACCGTTTATTTCCCACACCAAAATATTACCCAAATAAAATTTTTAATGGAAAAAAATTTTTTTACAATAAAAAAAATTAATAAATAAATAAATAAAAGACAAATAGTTACCTAAGGGTCTGAACTTTTTTAAAAATGCATTTGAAGGGGGTATACTAGGAACATTTTTTAAATTATAAGCTTGTAAATAATGATGGATGCAAAACGGAAAAAATGCACTTTTATTTCCAAATAAAATATTGGGCCATACATTGTGATAGGGACAAAATGTAAATGGTGTCATAACCGAGGCAAACGGGCTAATAAAGTACATAGGTTTTAATAATGTTAGCGTGGATTATTTTAAAACTATAATGGCCGAAAACTGAGAAATAATGCATTTTTTCAATTTTTTTTCTTATTAATCCTGTTAAAATGCATTTATAAAAAAATAATTCTTAGCAAAATGTACCACCCAAAGAAAGCCTAATTAGTGGCGGAAAAAAGAAGATATAGATCAATCAATTGTGATAAGTAGTGATAAAGTTAAAGTCCGAATGAATGGGAGGTGAAAATTGCTCTGATGCATAAGGTGAAAAATCCCTGCGGGCTGAAATGGTTAAGTTGCATTTAAAAAGGCTTTTTAAAGAGAGTCTGATGCGAAAAATAATTGCTAAATTTACCTTAGCATTCGCTTCAGAACTCTCATCAGACGCAATCCGCCGCATTCCCGCCGAAAAACGAGGGCTGCAGACCCCCCAAATCCCGGGGGGGGGAGGGGGGGGAGTCTGAGGACAGCACTTCCTGGAAGGGGCAGAGCTCCCTGCTGTAGCTCTGCCTTTCCTGTCATCAATCGCCACGCATTGCCGCCTCTACCCGCCCCTCTCACTCTTCCTTCACAGAGAGGGTCGGGGGAGAGGCGGCGATCCGCGCGGCGATCGACAGCAGGAGAGGCGGAGCTACAGTGAATAGCTCAGCCTCTCAGGGCAGCACAATCCACGACCAAGTTGGGGATTTGGGGGTCTGCAGCCCTCGTTTTTCGGCGGGGATGCGGCGATTTAGCGCTGGTGAGACTTCTGAAGCGAATGCTAAGGTAAATATAGCAAAACAAATTCGCTTCAGAGTCTCTTTAACCTCCTTGCCGGTTATCCCGAAAATTTTTTTTATTGCAAGCAGCTAGCACTTTGGTAGCTGCGTGCATTTCTCGATCGCCGCCGATTCGCCGCTACCCGCCACGCCCCCTCCCCTCCAGACCCCTTGGGCAGCCTGGCCAATCAGTTCCAGGCAGCGCTGAGGGGTGGATCGGGATTCCCTCTGACGTCCCGACGTCCGTGAAGTCATCCCGCCCCGTCGCCATGGTGACCGGGGAAGCCCAGCAGGAAATCCTGTTCTGAACGGAATTTCCTGCTTACTCTGATCGCCGGAGGCGATCGGAGTGGGTGGGGGATGCCGCTGCTCAGCGGCTATCATGTAGCGAGCCCTGGGCTCCCTACATGATTTAAAAAAAAAAAAAAAGTGCTGTGCTGCCCCCTTGCCGCAGGAATTGGACCGGCAAGGGGGTTAATGGCTTGGTATTTTTTTTTATTTTTTTTTACTGTAGTAACTTTTTACATGTTGCAAATTCTTTACTTCAGATCACTCTTCAATAAAGGATATTGAAAATTATTCAATGTAGAAAATGCACATGGTACTTTTATTATGCAAGATGATAGCTAAAAGTAAATGCAACCAAACATATTCAGTAGGTCTAAAGTCTATACGCACACTTGAAGGTGAAATGTAATAACAAGCAGCCTAATGGTAGCAATCTCCAGTGACCAGGTACATCGGTAACTAGTAATTTAAGAATAGCTAATGAATGTCTTACATATCTGGGGGAGGAAATTCCTAAAGGTCTCTCAAAAAAATCCATAAACTTAATTATTTGCTTTTCCTGGCCAGGGCACAGACTGAGCTCTCAAAATGAAATTGATTTTTAACTTGCCGCTAAGGAAAAAATAGAACTTCTTAAAATGGTTATAGTACAACGTGAACTGTACTGACATCCATAGAGGATGTTTTCGGTACTGAAAGTAATATTCCTTACTAATGGGTCGTACACAACAAAAACATTACCTAAAGGTGTTTTTAAAAAAAAACGTAAAAATAACTAAATAAATTTAATAAATACATTTCACTATTACTAGACATCAGAAAACATTTATCACTGAATGCACCAATTCTTTATAACATCGAAAAGGTCCAGATTATACAGTCTTCTTACTTTTTGGCAATGAAACCATTTGCCTCCTTGTAGAATTTTGCTAGTTTTCTTCAGCGTATGGACCAACAGCTACAGGCAATTCATTGATTTACTCTTCTGTGGTCTTGTTCACAGTACTTGAGTAAAGTTTTATGACTTGTTTCATTCTGACCTCTGTAGGACACTAACATGTCATTAGGACACTAATGGCCCATACTCACGGGCAACTTTTTGGGCCTGTCGCCAGCACACGTGAGCGTGTGGGCGACAGGCCGGCGACAGCTCCTCGCCAGGTCCCTCCGCATACACACGCGGAAGAGGGACCAGCGGCACAACGGAAGCTGTCGCCGACGTTCCTCCTTCCCCCGCGGGAAGCTCCGTATTTCTCAATGGAGGTTGCTGTCGCTAGTCCGCGTACTCACGCGGACTAGCGACAGTTGCGGCGGATTTGTGGTGGCAACTGTCGCCAGGCGATTGAGCAATTCAATCGCCTGGCGACATCAGCGACGAGTGACAGTCCGGGGTGCGTGCCCGTGCAACGGCGCATACTCACGGGCGACCTGTCGCCGCAACACGCGCGCGCCGCGTGTTGCGGCAACAATTGAAAGCCCGTGAGTATGGGCCATAACAATTCCACTCAGTGCTGTTTCCAAAGCACATCCCCATGTGTTTTCCAAATAAACTAAGTGAGTTTTTTTTATACACCGTCATCACACAGTCAGTGGTATCAACCAATCATGGTGCTCCATAAGAAAGCAATAGTCATTCTGTCTTCTGTAGCACAGTACTGTGTATGTTACTTAGTCTCTTGTAGGACAGGGGTCATTCTGAGTCTTCTGAAAGAAAACTGTGACCTTTCAGTCTTCCGCAGTAAATTATTATTATTGATTTATACAGCACAATAAAGCATTAAATCTTCTGAAAGTTGGAAAAATAAGGACTACTGGAAAAATGTAACTGCGGCAATGTATTAAATTACAAATATGGAAAGTATCACAAAACAACTGTACAGATTTTGGAACTTAAATACATGTACAAAAGTTTTCCCATCTAATGAAAACTGTGAAAATAGGTTTTATCTGTAGATAACGTACAGTAGATTGTTTTTACTTTAGGTTGTTCACCACAGTAGACTATAATATTAATACAAGTCCCATAACGGGGCCGATCCAATTCACTTTTTCTACTAAGTTTTCTGCAGTGCGCTGAAAAATTATTTTAAAGGTACCACAAAGTAGGTGAAAAAGTAATGTCTAAAGTATTTTTTGCTTGCTGGTGGCTTAACCTCCTGAGCGTTACGCCGCTCAGGAGGTTTTGCAGCTGGAGTCCCCCACAAATATTCTAAAAGATTTAATGCCCCCACAAGCTTTAGCTAACACTAGGCTAGGTAGCATAAGTATCCGGCACCCTCCGATAACTCAGATTATACTTTACCTAGCCTGGATCCAGCGATCAGTGCAGCCTCCCCGCACAGCTCCGCTCTCTCTATGGGGAGGATTGTACATGACATCACCAATGTTTTTATGAGATCATGTGCAGACCCAATCCTCCCCATAGAGAGACCTGAGCTGTGCGGAAAGGCTGTGCCGATCGCTGGAGCCAGGCTGGGTAATGTATTAAGTGGCTAGATCAGGGGATCGGCGTGATCAGAGGGTGTCGGCTACTTATACTAGCTAGCCTAATCCTTGCTAAAGCTTGTGGGGGCATTAAATCTTTTACAATCTTTGTGGGGGACTTGTAATTCTAGTGACACAGTGTCGGACATACTGCTTAGAAGGTTAAAAGGCATTTTATTGATGAGATAAGATAATATCACCTAGGAGAAAACTTAGAGGAAAAAGTGAATTGGATTGGGTCCAAAGTCTTATTTAATTCAATTTGGCTACACATAGCTCAACAATGCTAATTGATTTAAGGCAGATTTATGATTGATTCTGATTAATATCTATTGGTTTTCATTAAAGGAAACCTGAAATGAAAAACTTAAAAGCAATATATACTTACCTAGGACTATCTCCAGCCCCCTTCAGGCCATGGGCTCCCTAGCTGTCCCCTGGGCTGCTCCGATCCTCCAATGGTCATCCTTGCTAACCCTGTCTAGTCGCCATCAATCGCTCATGCACTCACATAGCTGGGAGCATTCTGGGCCTCCAATGGAGGAAGCTCCAGGTAAGCATGAGTGCCTTTATGTTTCTTGTCTCAGGTACACTTGGTTATACCTGTATCCATAGCAACTACCGCTACTTCTGCAATAAAGCAGAATTAACACCTTCTGCAAATTGGTAGTGGTCTGGCACAGGCAAATTACCACCAGACTATAGGTGAAAACCATCCTGTTGCAGGAAGGCTGGAGGATCCTGATGTAGAGGAAGTGTAACACATAATAAATCAACAGGTGTACACACTCTAGTGACTCCATACTATGAATCAATTGGTAAATATTATCCACAAAGCAGAAGCCATATAAATGTAATTACATAATAAATTATAAGTAACATCTGTTTATTCATACAACCCTCTTGAATCTGCAGTAAATCTATCTGAATTCTAATGTGGCATCATGGCATTTCCAAATAACGACATGCTAATACACTCTAGCTCATTTTAACAAAACGCATGAGAATTTCCAGAGCAGAAGATGCACCGTGATATCTCAGCTACTGCACAATTACCTAGCACCATACACATACACACACACACAAAATACAATCTAGGCAATATTAAAAACTATTACCTGAAGTAGACCACCTGATGTAGAGCAACATATTTTCTACCCTTTCCAAGAAAAAAAAACATTTAAAACTAGTTGTGAACTCAACTTATATTATTATATTATAATATATATGGAATATTTTTATAATGGATATATATATATATATATATATATATATTTATATATATATAATATATAATGGAATAGGTTTCCATTGAATTATTCTTAGTTTTGTTTTGTTTTTTTCTTGTTTGGTGCTTAAAGGGTTTTAAATAGATGAGGTTGAAAAAAAATTCATGTGATAAAGTTAAACATAAAACATAGCCAGAAATCATGTAAAACAAATTCCAAACTTTTAATACAAACAAATGCAATAACCAATTTTGTGTTAATTTTGCATACAAAAAGAGATAATTAGTAGTAAATTGGAACAAATTAATGTCAGCTTCCTAAAAGCTAGCTGAATCCTTAATACATGTCCCTATCTACTCAAAACAATAGGTTTTATTTGTAGATCATGTACAGTGCATTGGCTTTGCTTAATATTCTTCACCACAACAGGTTATTATACTTATACAAAACACACACTGTCTCATTTGATTTAATTAGGCTACACACAGCTCACCAGTGCTAATTGATTTAAGGCAGATTTATGATTATGATCGATCCGGCTTAACCACTTCCGGATTCTCGGAACGTATATACACGCCCCTGAATCCTGAAGTGTATTCCATGGAAACGGCCGCTCGTATGAGCGGCCGTTCCATGTCAGTTCCCGGAGGGTGTCTCCGTGAACACCCTGCGAGCCGATCGGCGGCTCGCAGGGTAAATGTAAACACACGGGGAAGACCTTCCCCGGTGTTTACATGTATACGGCGCTGCTGTGCAGCAGCGCCGTAGAGGAGATCGGTGATCCCCGGCCTCTGATTGGCCGGGGATCACCGGCATCTGATAGGCTAAAGCCTATCCCATCAGGCGCAGGACGGAAATCCGTCCTGCGCCGCTCACAGGGGGAGGGAGAGGGAGGGAAGGGGAAGGAGGCCAGGAAGCGCTGCGGAGGGGGGCTTTGAAGAGCCCCCCCCCGCAAGCAGCCGGCGGCGATCAGACCCCCCCAGCAGGACATCCCCTAGTGGGGAAAAAAGGGGGGAAGTCTGATCGGCCTGGCTGCAACCTGATCTGTGCTGTGGGCTGGAGAGCCCACGCAGCACAGATCAGCACAAAATAGCGTGGTAGGGAAGTGGTTAATATCTATTGGTTTTCATTAAATCATGGGTTGACTTGGGTATAGCTGTATCCATAGCAACTACAGCAGCTGCAGACTACAGGTGGGGTGAAATGGCCTCAGTGTGTTCCTAACTTGTTCAACATCATTTCAGATTTTCACCTCTCCAGCCACAAGAACTCAATCTGCTAGAGGAGCTCAGGGACAGCAATGCATTTGTTTATTGAGCCGACTGGGGGAGATCAGATCAATGTATATTCACAGATAAACCGTGGTTCCCATTGCTCTACTGTATGCGCTTTTCAATGTAGTTTTATCTGTGTTTTTTTTCTCCCCAGTCATTATACTAGCTCTAACCAATCCCGTTTGGCATCTCATTTTCGACACTTAACTGTAACCATCCTTGCATTAACCCTTTTCTGGCAACAAAAACAGGAATAGGAACCAAGCAAAGTATAGTTATGTGAGCAGTAATCCAACAATGGGTATCCAGCCGGTCATGGAAAGGAAAGCAGTGCTCAGCAATGTGGGACTCCAATAGGCAGGTTGAGGGAACCAAGAAAAAAAGAGTGCACAGCTAGGAACGAGTCAAATCAATTAGATATCAAGCAAAGATCAAGTACAGGAATTGGAAATCTGGGAAAGGGGAGCAAGCAGATACACTGTTCTGAAAAGTTCCATGACAATTTCTAAGCTTTACTATTATTTTTTATTTGGTGGGTATGGGGATAGGTGGTGTCACATGTATGAGACATCCCCATTAAAATATTCTATAAAGAAAACTTTAACAGCACAAAACTCATTTAAGCTGTAAATCCAGAAAGACTACAGGCACTACTTACGAACTTGGGCTGCTGTGAGCCAAATAACTTTTTTCATTAAAAGAAATGGGATTTTTATACTTTACTGTAGTATACACATTAAAACAGATAAACAAGTACATTTACTACCATAAGTTTATATTTTTAGTATTCATTGCAGTAGGAAGCAGAACATTTCAAAGCTTACAAAAATGATTGATGTTGCACATATTAAAGCTCCCCGGTGATAAGAAGGAACTCTGAGATCTGGCCCCCAGTTGTTCTTTCTCCAGGGATATTTGATACAGATAATAACTGCATACCTGTAACTAACTTAGCAAGCAGGGGACCATAAATAACATGTTCCAGGTCTTAGACATAATCCGCTGCCCAAGATGCTTAAAAAAATACATCTAATAATAAAAAGTTGGCCCATAGTGGTATGATGTAGATAATTTGTTTTGTAATGTTTCAGTCAATCCTTTGTATTATAAGAAATCTGGAGAGCTTTGAAATATACTCATTTACTGGATAATGTTGCTTCAAAACATACATTAATAGGGGACATTTATAAGACTAAATGATCTATTCATAAAGTAAAATACTGACTGACAGTTGGTCCCACATTGTTGTACAATGCAATCGTGTTAAAAAAAAAGAATCTTGATTTCATCCTATTTATACAACTTCAGAATCTTTTTGAGAAGAATAAACAAACAAAACCATTTTTACAGTTCAGATGTCCTTTAAATGAACACTATTGATTAATGTTTTTTTTTTAACCTGGGATTGAGAGAGTCCCTGCAGTACTGGTAAATATTGATGTATACATTTCACATGCTTATCTCTTGTTAATGTATAAAATTCCTTTCACTCTTAACTGACAGTAAGTCTGCTGAAATCTGATGGCAGAGTGAGCCATGAGGGGAGGGGGAAGTCCCTCACAGTGCATTTGTTAACCCTGTGTATGAGAGAAAGCTCTCAGCAGCTGCAGCTGCCTGTGTCCTGTGTATCTGACTGAAGTGTCTGAAGAGAGCAGAGGAAATGTAACTTGCTATAAACATTTGTAATTGTTTATGACACCACAGCTTTTCATATTACATATACATGAAAAGTAGGAAAATGTTTACGCAGCTACTGAGACATTATTTGTACATTGTCATTTTAGAACACGTGGTTTGATAGTGTTACTTTAATAAAGGGCCTGATCCAATTCACTTTCTCTCCAAAGTTTTCTTCTTGGAGATATTTTCACATTATAAATACAATGCCTTTTAAAGCAAATCTGTAGCTAAAATAAACTAATAAAAGAGATAATACATCTTTATAAACAGAACATTAATAGCAAAGAAAAGAGAATCATATTGTTTTACAGTACAGGAAGAGTTGCAAAAACTTCAGTTATCATTTATGCAAAAGAGCTCCCCTGATCTAGTCGACTAACTTGGTCGAACTCTTTCCTGTTTTCTGCAAAGCTTAAACAGCCAGACAAAAACAGTGGGAAAATGCTTGAGATAAGGTTTTACTACAGGAAGGTTTAAAGGGTTTCTTGTATATTATATTGTTGTATAAAAGCATTTTAGTTACAGAACACAGTCTGGAAAAAAACAAGCTAATTGAATGGCTGAACAAAGCTAATTTAGATGTAATTGTCATTGTAACCAGTTTAATGTACTTATTCTTATCGAAGTCAATTACATTAATAAAAAAATGTATTTTTACGTATGTGAACTTAGCAAATCGTATTGCTTTTGAGAGTTCTATTTTCCTGGTCTTAGAACCCTTGGATAGGCCCTTTATCCCCTACATACCACTGCTATGCTGATGACACCCAACTATATCTTTCCTCCAAGCCTGGTGTGACAGACCCAACTCCAACTATAAACGCCTGCTTAGGTGAACTACAGCAATGGATGAGTGTCACCTGGCTGAAACTAAATGCAGACAAAACTGAAGTCCTTCTGATCAGAGGGCAGCACATGACAACAAAACACCTCAACTTGCAGTCTTCACCACTGAGAATAGGAGGCACGGATCTACACAGCTCTGATCATGTGCGTAGCCTGGGAGTTCTAATTGATGGGGATTTAAACTTCAGAGCTCACATCTCTGCTTTGGTGAAATCCTATTTTCACTTGAAGAACATCTCAAAAATCAAGCACCTCATCCCCCCAGAAGATCTACCAACTTTAGTTCATGCCTTCATTACATCCCGACTGGACTACTGCAATGCTCTCTACACTGGCCTTCCAAAAAAAGGACTTGTACCGCCTAGAGCTGATACAGAATACTGCGGCCAGACTGTTAACCAACCAACTCCGTCACTGCCACATAACGCCAGTCCTGCACTCCCTTCACTGGCTACCTATAAAATGGAGGGTCCTATTTAAGATCGGACTACTGACATTTAAATCCCTGAATAATCTGGACCCTGGATACATGAAAGATATGTTGCAGCTGCGTAGCAATCCCCGCATTCTCAGATCCACAGGCTCTAACAATCTAGTCATACCCAGAGTCCACTTGGAAACTTTTGGTCCCAGAGCCTTCTGTCATGCTGCTCCTACGTCTTGGAACTCCTTACCTCAGCAGATCAGGACAGCTCCATCCCTGGACGTGTTTAAATCAAGACTGAAAACCCACCTGTTCAGTTTCGCATTTGCAGAAATATAACTTTTGTTGTGTGAATACTTCATTCTACTACCAACTACTGAATCTGAGAGAGCCTAAGCGCTTTGAGTCCTATGGGATAAAAGCGCTATAGAAATGTTATTGTATTGTATTGTATTGTATTACAACTATTACACCTCATTAGCAGACTGGCTGCAGATCTCATTTTGAACATTTACAAAGACCGTGTCTCACCAATCTTTCCTACTTTGTGCAGGTTTGTGTCTCCATCTTAACCATCTGCAGTGTATCTGAGCATCATTACTCTGTAGATGTGATTCATTTATTTGTCCTCTCCCTGGTTTACAGCCACTAAATATACTAAGCCAATTCTACTCCGTAAAGTAAGAATTAGTTGATGGAAAGTCTCCCAAACATGAGGATTCACTGGCGCTATGGCACACAGTAAAACAATCTTAAGCAAAACGATGGCAGGATTTAGTTCTTTGAAATTTCCAGCAGATTTCAGCCCATGGCAGTACACTGCAGCGGCACCGAAGCCAACGATGATTAAATAAAGCAATAACAAACATTTTGAAAGTTGATTGATTCTTCAAGTCTGCATACTTAATATTGTACATAGCACTATAAACTTGTGTTGTTAATAACAATGTTTGTGTACTAGAGGCTGGAAATTCTTCCTATGGAGATGGATTATCTGCAATAAGGCAAAACTTTATACCCAATGGCCTCATTGCCTTACACCAAACTCCTCTTCATAACCCCTGTTTTTATTGCGTCGGCAATGTGAAGGGTTTACATACATCACAATATTCATAAGGAAATTCTATTTTATTGTCTGCTAATAACTCAAGCTGTAAACTAAGCAAAAAAACTAACTACTATGGCTAATAAAAATGCAAATTACCAGCATGAGCTACTACTGTTGTTGTGTTTCATTTGTAAATGTATAATTAATAGAAACTTTAACCGTTCTGAGTTCTGATGCCCTCAGCAACACATCAGGCTGAACGACGACAAGCATGTGAAATGAGCTTCTACTTTAGATAGAAATACAGATAGCAATATAGTGTTTGTACACGCTTGGCTAATTTTACAGCACGTTATTCAGTTTGAAGACCAGAGCTATTATCACACTACAAGGATTCTAGGTAGAAGGGCGCTTTGAAGCACCAGCGTTCAAAATGAGAACAATTGCAGCTGTTAAGGTTACAAATTAAGGAATTTAAATTACAGTAAAGAGATGGAAATTATTTGTTTTAGTTTTTTCAGGGTTTTTTTGTCAGTACTGGAAACACACTGCATATCATCTTAACTGCAGAAGGAGTCAAGTCTCATTTCAGAAGAAAAATTACATTTCTTAACCAATAAAATTTTATTGTTTACAGACATTAAAGATTTGGCTAGTGTATTTTTCTGATATCTAGCGGATTCTTGCAAAAGTTCAAATAAACAATTAAAATGAATGATTTTTTTTGTTCCTGTATTTTAAACTGAAAATAAACTCATGAGATAAACAATTGCATCTATCTCCCTACTCCTAAATTTAACTTTTTATAATTTCACAGCTTAATTTTGTGTTTAAAAGCTAATAAGTAGGTTTAATTTTTTTTTTATACTTTCAGATGAATGACAGACTTTTAGATCTAGTTCACAGTACTCAGTTGCATTGCAGAATAAATCTGCATATCAACTCTCTGGCCACACAATTCTATGGGCCTGATAACAGTCATGCGTTATAACTGATATTTATTCTAACTTGCAGCATGCAGACTTATATGTTCATTCTTCATTGCAGTTAACACACATTATAACACGTGCATTATAAACTGACCACTGTGAACCTAGCCTTAGTACCAGAGTCATTTTCTATGAACTATTTATCTTGTTTATATAGATTACATGCACTCAAAAGTTGTTCTCTGCCAGGCAACAGTTGTATGACTTCAAATTAGTTACAAGTGAGAGTCAGTTATAAACTGACTGGAGAGAAACTGGCATTTGCACACCTGAATTCATAACCCTAACAGTAAAAAAAGAAAAGAAAAAGGGACACGGTGTAGTTCTATTCAGGAATGGCACTGTACATACTCATGTTTACCTCCACATGTCAGTTCAGGTATTAAAGAAATCAGAGCAGCTTAGTTCACTGGATCAGCTGTACTGTATTCCCAACTACTGGCTCTTGGGTAAAATGTAATTCACATATTAACTAATTTTTTTTTACCCATCATTAGGGATGTAATGCTTAGGAAAACACATGGAGAAGCAAGTGATCAGTTTGATCAGGTGATAGATGGGTAAGATTCTGATTTGTTAGTCATAATCATGTGTCAAACCAGGAAGTCATCATAGAAATTCAGAACCTTACAAATCTATCGGCTGATCAAACGGATCACATGCTTCTCCATGAGTTCTCCTAAGCACGGTCGGCCCTAATAGTGATTGATTAAAGTCTGCTAAAAGGTCAACGCCTCCTGTAAGCTTTCAGCCCTCCTCCTTTTTGCAGCAAACATTTCATTGTTGTCAAAAATGAGATATTTAAGGTAAATGTATGGACAGATGGAAGGAGTGATAATTGAGCGTTACCTGCAGTTTTCTTTGTTTGCAGACTTCAAGTTTTAAAACTCAGGTTTTAAATTCCCAGTGAGCACAGGAAGTCTGTCCCTTGCACATGACTTTCTTGGTGCTTGTTCTGTTTATATCTAGAGCTTAGGTTCTTAATACATGGCCCACATACCCAGGGGGTACTTGGGTTTAGTTCAGGGGGTACTTGTTAAAGTCCATCTATTACAGCGAGATGGATGAGATAATCAGAGAAGCCAAAGAAGAATAAAATACACTAAAATGTGTCATTGGACTAGGAGATGTGAATGTTATTTCTATTTATGTTTTCTTATGTCTCTCAATTGCTATCTTTGACAGATCCAAAGATGACAAAGTCACCTTGTGTAACAAAAGACTCTGCCTGGGAAAACATACTTATCTATTGATGCACAACAAATGGTATACAGAGCTTTCCTGGACATCATTTAAACAAGACAAAAAAAGTGTTTGAAAATACCGTAGATTGTGATAACAGACAGAATTTGGTGATAACATAAGATTGTGATAACTATAAAAATGAAAGCAATTAAAGCAAGATTGTGGGAGGAGAAATATGAAAAGTTAGATGAGAGGGAATAGGATCAAAGGAGAAGGTAGTAACGCTGGCCAAGAAGATTAGAGAGAACAGCCTCTTTTCAGTTAAAGGGGCACTATGGCGAAAACTGAAAAATATATGCAAATAAATAAGTACCGGTAGGTTTTTTTCCAGAGTAAAATGAGCCATAAATTACTTTTCTCCTATGTTGCTGTCACTTACAGTAGGAAGTAGAAATCTGACAGAAGTGACAGGTTTTGGACTAGTCCATCTCTTCATAGGGGACTCTCAGCAAGGTTTTTATTCTTTATGAAGATATTCCCTAAAAAGGATTTAAACAATGATACTGGCCAGCTTCCCTGCTCGTTACACAGTTTTTTGGCAGTTGGACGGAGCAACTGCCATTCACTAAGTGCCTTTGAAAATAAATAAATCCTTGAGAATCCCCTATAAAGAGATGAACTAGTCCAAAACCTGTCACTTATGTCACATTTCTACTACCTACTGTAAGTGACAGCAACATAGGAGAAAAGTAATGTATGGCTCATTTTACTCAGGAAAAAAAATGTACTTACTTGCATATGTTTGCACATATTTTAAATGACAGAAGAGGTGGACGTTGGAATCTGAATAGAAAGACTAAGTATAGCAGTGAAGCAGTTTTTAATGTTGGTAATTTTATTTTTGAACTTTATGGCAATGTCAGGTTAAACAGAAGGTATTGGAGGAGTTGGAAGGTGAAGTAGGAGATTAGGGAGTTTAAAGTTAAAAGAGGGACATAAAGTTCAGAGACAAGTATTTGGCTACTAACAGTGGAGTGTTCTTAGGAAAGCAAAGCATTATCACCAGTGCTATTTAGTCACCCAAAACGGACTCTTCAGCAAGACAGTGTGATTGATGTGTCAGAGCTGCTGGTTAGCACTGTAGGGCCTTCACCACTTGAGGACCACAGTGGTAAACCCCCTAAAGACCAGGCACATTTTTAATAAAATGGCCACTGCAGCTTTAAGGTCAAGCTGCAGGGCCGCACAACAGCACACGAGTGATCCCCCCCAACAGAGCTCTCTGTTGGTGGGGTCTGATCGCCCCCCCTTTATTTTTTTGTTTTTAAATAAATATATGTGTATTTTTTTTTTTACTATTTACTTTATTTATTGTTTTGAATAAAACAATAACTAGCTGGCCAATCCTGGCGATCAGCTGTCATAGGCTTCTGCCTATGAGAGCCGATTGTTCTCTTCTCCCCCAGGGGGACAGCCGTGTCTCTTCTCTCAAAATGCATTATTACTTATATACTATACTAATATATACTAAAAGCCTAACTTGTCTTGAATAAAACAATATATAGATGATTTAGGTGATAAGTAGTAATACATTTATTGGTGAATGAATGGGAGCAGCACTGATAAGTGAAAATTGCTCATAGGCTGAAGTTTAATATGGCTTGAGGTTCTATACTGCTACTCCTCCAGCTGCTTCCATTTGTAAGGAGTTAGCCAACATGAACTGTATAGAAGTTAAAGCCAAATTCCAGACTTAAATGTAATTTCCTATCCATCCTCAATGGTGTAGCTCATTTTCAACTTTGGATGAGTTCCTTGTATAGCTGATGTAAAATAAGGCAGTTTTTCACGATCAGGAACCCATTCAGTATTAATTTCCCATTCCCTTAGCACACTTTTTCAATCCAACAACATATAATTTTCCCAGACAGGTCTTTCACCACATCAAACTCTTGAAGTCTATGTAGCCTAATGATATAGAGATAATCAGCAGTTCCAGCCAGACATCTTCCTGTCACCTCCTTCGGCTGAGCTGTAACTCATAATACCCAGTCAGCTGCAGAACACTGGCTTCACTCAAAGGAGTTAACATCTGTTCACTCAACTAACTAAGCTATGGGCGTACAGAAATCTGTGCCAGGTATTTACAGCACATATCTTATTATGCTAACAATACAGGTAATATGCCAGGGAATAGCTGTTAGGTAAATCTGAACATTCCTCTTCTATTGTAAGCTCCATACCTCTACACTGCATTGCGTATTTTCTAGAAGTAGTTGTTACTCGTCCTTTATGGAAGCAATAACCTTTTAACAGAAGCATCAGAATTAGCAATTTTCACAGATTGGCAGCCCAAGCAGAAGTAATGCATTTTGATGAATGCCTTGCAAATCAACTACAGCTCAACACAAACCCCCACATACATACTTGTATTAATGTTTATGCGACTGTTTAACAAATGCTGTATTTCACTGTGTGTTATAAGGACCTGATTGTGATTAATATAATAAACTATATTCACGTAGAGGAGGAAAGAAAACATGCGGGGGAAAAAATACACCTTGCCAAGTCAACTTCAGAAATGTGGTATTCCATTAATTAAAGCGCAGGGGGGGAATTTGTAAGCAGAGTGCCATGTGTCATTTTCCATTTAAGTTATTTGCATTGCATTCATCCAAGTAATAGACTGCATTCAAGCCATCATCAAGCCTGGAGCACAATGGGGAATATTCATGTTTATTTTAACAGATTAATATATAAAACCATGAGCGCAACATGATAGGTGGACTATGGATGAGCAAACGTGGCAAGTCATTTGGAAAAGAAATTACCAATTTAAAACAGCCGCAATGTGCGCTTTCAAACATTATTACCAGTAACTTATATTTCAAGACAAATAAGCTCATAGCTGGTAGGAAGACTACTCAGGAAAGGGATCTGAAACATAATAGGCTTAATCAGAGATAAATTAAATTAGTGAGCTAAGCATACACCATGATATATTTGCTCGCTGTCATTATTTAATACTTTTTTTTGCTATCAACGTGAGAAATACTTTGAGCAAACAATTCAAGCAAAGGTTCAGTCAAGTTTCATGTTTTTTTTTTCTTTTACATGGCAAGCATCTAATTTTGGCACCAGGTTTAACTATGCCAAGGCAAATTAGACACAATTACAGCGTGTCAACACTAGAGGCACATGTTTGTGAGTCTGGAAGTCTGGAGTCACTCTTTATACAGTTTAAAAGAGACTATTATTAGCTTGTCTGTTTGGGAAACACGCACATCATTAACCCAAGTTTATTTTTAAAACATTTTAAAATATCGTTAAAGAAAATTACTGCTGACTATAAAATCAAATTAAAGTTGAAGGTTCCCCATAGGGTTGAGAAAGTATCTGGATATGGCGGCAAGAACTTCACAACCTCAGGCATATCTACATGTGCCAAATGACAGCTCAGAACATGCTCATCTTGGGAGAATGGGGAGAGATTGTATGCCAATTTAGAAAAGTCTACCTGGCACCACAGTACCCAGGAAACAAAAAGCATTAGGATAAAAGTTATCCCCCTGACTAAATCAAGGCGTCACCTTCTCACCCCTAGCAATCATAGACATGGATACCCTTCAAAAAAAATGAAAACACCTTTTATATGCAAGTATATAGTTTGCTATAATTAATTCTTGTGATAAGAAATTGCACATATTAACCTTTCTTTCTGTGACGAACCCTTTCTGAAAGTGTAATACACGTCCTCTTGTCTTTTGTTCAGACAGTGTTAGAAAGCTAATTTATCAATATCATCCTTGGATGTATTTATACATATTAATTACATAATTTCTAAATCTGTATTTCCCAAGCTCAATAAGCTTAGTTTGTCTGAGGTTTCTTGGTCAGTAAGACCTTCCATCCATTTGATTATGTTACTTGCCAGTCTTTGTATCTGTTCTAAAAACTCAATGGCTTTCCACTAGTGTGGTGCTCAAGACTGTATCCCATACTCTAGATGAGGCTTCACAAGTTATTAATACACAGGAAGTGGTATACCAATGTCTCAAGTTTCTGTTTTATTCATCAAAGTATTTTATTTGTTTTTGCTGCTTGGCATTTATTGTGGTTGCTTAATACACCAATCAGTGAGGAGCAGGAATGTGGGAGGGGAGATGACAAGCTTTCTTCTCCTCGGCAACGTACCAAACAAAGCCAGGCCGACTGAGATAAGATTTATTACAGCAGAAACAGATCTGATTAAATTTGAATACTTGCAGGGCCAGGTTGCTGACTGCATAACAAACACAAAGCAGTGGGTAAATGGAATTTGATTTTGGGGCTGAAATTCCCACTTTATTAAATGGTTATATACAGTATATTGTATGTGACAATACCCATAAGGCTTGTACCTTGAAGTGATCTGATATACAGTACATATAAGATGAATGAACTGCAAACACATTGTTATGGTTACCAAAAAGAAAAAAGCCTGAGAAGTGTAGAAGTGTGTAAGTGCAAATGTTTTTTTCCAGATCATATGAGCTTCATCTAGTAGCCAACCCTGTCAAGCACAAGCAAATAATAAACCTCTTCTTGTTACAGAAAATAGAAAACTCTTTTGGAGCTGATAGCCAGTCACTGCAAAGAATTGGCTGGTCCCTCTTTCCCGTTTTTCTTTCCTGGTTTGCAATTTGCTATAATTGCTACGCTTCCTGTCAATTCATTGACTTGGCTTCAAGCAATTTGCAGAATTGCTTATTTGTTTTTCTTGCATGTATCAAAGGTACAGGTGAAATTGCTAACAATTTATTTTGGCTTCCATCAAAGATAAATCAATTTTTGCCTGGCCTTTGTGAGGACAACACAGAAATGCTGTAGATGCAGTCACACATTTTAAACCATGATGCACATTTCACAAATGAGTGCAGCTTGGGAGAGCGCCTGAGTTTTATTGCTGCTAAATGAAAGCCTGGCATAAGCAAAAGCAGCGGCTTATCATATCTACTGTTTTTTTCTGCACAATTTTCTGCACAAGTTTCATGGTGATTTTTACTGGCCTTCTATGCTTCACAAAGTATAACTTTTTCAGCTATATATACTGTAATGCCTTTAATTTCATGTTAAAGAACCACTATCGCGAAAAAATTGTAAATTACATGTAAACACATACAAATAAAACGTATGACTCTACCAGAGTAAAATGAGCTATAAATTACTTCTCTCCTATGTTGCTGTCACCTACAGTAGTTAGAAGAAATATGATGGAACTGACCGTTTTTTGACTAGTCCAACTCTTAATGGGGGATTCTCAGGATTTCATGTATTCTTGTAAAAGAACATCATGAAAAGATTATATATATATATATATATATATATATATATATATATATATATATGTATGTATGTATATAAAGATGCAGGCCTCCCCCACCACGTGTCTGCATACTAGTCATACTGTTGGACTGAGAAACTGCCATACGCTAAGTGCTTTTGAATATAAGCAAAACACAGAGAATCCCCCATGAGGAGTTAGGCTAGTCCAAAACCTGTCAGTTCTGTTAGATTTCTACTACCTATTGTAAGTGACAGCAACCTAGGTGACATGTAATTTATAGCATATTTTACTCAAGGAGAACTGTACATTGTATTTATGTGTTTTTGTGTATTTTTTACATTTTTTTTCCACAATAGTGGTCCTATAAATAAGTACTACAATCTAATATTAAAGGACCACATGAGATAACTATCAATGCTGGATGTCACCCAGGTTGGGAAACATTCACGTGTCTACAGAGCCCCCACAAATATTCTGTGACTGACCTTGGGGGACATTACAAGGTGTTTTTGAGAATTTTCAGAATGACTAGCACCAGAGTTATCCCTGCTCAGTGCACATAAATATTAGGTTGTGAATCTTCCTGTGACAGAACATTTGAGGAAAAATCTTATGAAGGTCAGATCCGGCCTATATATCAGATTGTCTCATAATGCCTGTGGTGACCTTATGTTCAGGCAAAACTGATAGTTGAGCTCTGATGAGTCCACTCTCACCCCTCCAGTATCACAATTCCAGAAAGCCCCTCATTTTCCTGATTGACCAGTACTTATGAAAGTTAAAACGAATTGAAGTGGTTGGTCTTTTCACTGTAATTTACACATTATCAATAATATAGGAGTTGCCATACTACTAAGACTAATTGATGAGTACTGGGAGAAGGACCTATAGATACACATTGCTGCTAATTTCTCCAGGTATTATAGAGAGGTTTGCAATACTGAGGTAGAGTTGGTAGAATTAGCATTTAACGGCCCTTACCGGATTCCCTTTTCTCCTAGGTGATATTTTTTTTTACACTTTATTAATATGTCTTTTAAGCCACCAGCAAGCAAGAAAATACTCCGAATAATTTTAACAGAACCTTTTCACTTAGTTTTTTCGTACTTTTTTAAACTGCAGAGTGCTGGAAAGTTATTTTAAACAGGAGATGCAAATGATCTCCTAGGACAGGGGTGCCAAACTCAGCCATGTAAGGGCCCAAAATCTAAAACCTAGTCTAAGTCGCAGGCCAGATTGTTTATTAAGATTTAACATTTATTGAACAGTCTCAAACTAAGTGGCATAACTGTAGCAAACATGGGGGACAGCTCCTCCCCTTCTGCAGAGTAGCGCAGTGAAGCAGTTTAATATTTGCTTGTTCCAGTGCAGCTTCAGCAGAGAATCTTCAAGATGAAGTGTAGCCCAAGGCAAGATGCTAGCCACACAAGGCCCCCATGTCAATTTTGCTGAGGGGTCCCATGGGTTGTTGCTGCACTCCACCTCACACTGACAAAAGTTTCAATGAGAACCAGTCATCAACATGGGAAGGCTGTGTGCTGTTTTACAATAATGCCCATTTCTATCTCTGGAGGGCCACATGAAAGAGCAACGAGTGCCGCATTCGGCCCACGGGCCTTGTGTTCGACACCTGTGTCCTAGGAGAAAACTTAGGAGGAAAAAAATGAATAAGGGCCAGTGATTTGTCGGGGGAAACTCAGACGAGTAAATGAAGTATAGCTTGTGACCACCATACTTACTAATTCCAAGAACTGGCAATTCTTAGACTGTGCTGCTGTTCATTAAGAACCCGAAAATTACCAATAATACAAAAACTAAAAAAACTTTTAGTTTACGTCTACTAACCAGCATATCAGAAAGCATTCAATCATTATCATCTTATATAATAACTGAAGCTGCATGATTCGAGTTGTATGCAGTTTCCCATGTGAATAAACTAATTCCTCAAAAGGGCAACCTGAATTTGGTTCATGTGCTCCATTTTTCAATTTCATATTAAAATTACACCCTGTCAGTGATGGATTGCCCTCTTTACAAAATATAATTTGAAGCTCTTCTCAGAATTGCTGTTGTTGACATTCAAAAGGGCATCAAACAAGGTTATGCCCAGAATACTCACACACAAAATGCTGACAGAAAATCTCCACTTGTGCCTCGCAATTACAGCCTCTCTATCCACAAGTAAGCAGCACACTTCCATTCCATAACAAGACACATTTTGTCTTCTCCATTATTTGTCTCCTTTCTTTTGATTAAGAAGCTGTATTCATCTGGCCCTCATGCACTTTCCTTTCCAGTTCAAAGACAAACACCTGTTTCCAGATTTAGAACATCTGCCCTGGTCTTCAAATCATTACCTATTATGGCTCCTAATAAGATGAGGAGCTCTGCTGCCAAAACCATTAAGACAAGCACAGCTTCTGAAATGGACATGCTGGGATTTATTTATTTCTATTTTGTAATACAAAGCACCTCGTAGCATAGCACTATTACATACAATAAGTACACACTAGACACATCAAAGACAGAAAATGGGAATATTTGAGTACATACAACTAAAATATAGCTAAAGAGAAAATATAAAATGAAACCTGAAAATATATACTGTAGAAAAAACCACCAACATACTAACACATCAGTTCCACCAAGTACACATAAGGCAAGTCCCACTGCATTGTATGCCTATCCATTTGCATGGTGAATACAGGTTAGGTCATGCATGTTACAGAGGGCACAGAGATGACCTAAGACCAGGCTGGGTGGCAGGTCATCTGCACCAAATACAGTTTTACATAAATGTGTCTGTTGCTCAATATACTTGTCTGCTGCTTACACAGGTGATAGGCCACCACCACACCCAACGGGGGGGACGACCCACCAAATTGAAGGACCCTCACAACCAGGTCTAGCTGCGGGGATGGGAAGTTTAGGGGATCCCTCAACCCAAACGACCCACTTGTTTCCAAGCTCTAGCCTCCAGCACAATCACCTCAGACAAATAGAAGCCTGCATAGTGTTAAAACAACTTTACATTTCCAAAAAAGGTTCCAATAAAACTAGAACACTCAGAGGCAAGATACCAATACACGGTTGAGCTACATGTGGACTCTCCCCGTAAGCTTACGACACACATACAGAGGCGCCAGAAGAGAAAAATTTACTAAAAGGTTTAAAAGTATTCAGGTGACGGTGGTAGCCCGGCAACACCCAAAAAACAGACACGATGCTGTTGATTGAAGATACAATGATTTATTCACATACTCCTATATAAAAAATTCAAAGCGTTTCACGGGCACCATCCCGCTTCATCAGGCAATGAACAAGTGGAGTATCTCACAGCATGGGGTCCAAAACGTGCTTGGCACCTCTGCCAAGTACATCAAGTCATCCACCCTTGGTGGAAGGGTGAAAAACCCTCTTCTCTTCCTTCTACAGAGAGCGACATCTTATCCCTGAGTGGGGACAGGCCTAATCTCCCCACCTGCGTATTCAGTGGTTTGTAAGTATATTACTTCAATTTCCAAAACATACTACACTATATTGGGCTCTCGGTCTCCATTTTTCTATTCCTTACGACACACGTGGTTGTGTAGCATCCCTCTTCTCCACCACTCCACCAAGCTTCCCCCAGTCCATGTGGAGTTCCTCAGATCTTCACTACACGTGCTAGATTGCATCACCATGTCTAGACCACCCAACTATTTTCATCATTAAGACTCATCAGCAGCTCGATATGACTCTAAGGGGGGCTGTTTTATACTACAGGCAATTTTGCTGTGTTTTCCAATTGCTTGAAAATCGCTAAATGCAAGGACATCAGCAAAATAATGAAAACAGGAACCTTATTATACAAGCACAATGCAATTGCAATCCAGGGAAAAATGCAGCAAAATCACATTGTAAAATCGCAAAGAAATCACATTGCGTTCACATTTTGCGATTGGCAGCGTAAAAGAGCATCTAATGACAAAACTATCTGGGAGGAATCATCAACTCTCAGCAGCAGAGCAAGGCACCACCCCCGCTGGTAGTGTGTGAATCCGACGTCAGGCACCACCTGTCAACACTGAACCCCAGGAAAGCCTCTGGCCCTGACGGTGTGTCCCCTGCCTGCCTGAAGTCCTGCTCACAGCAACTTGCCCCCGTTCTCACCACCATTTACAACAAGTCACTTCAGTTGGGCAAAGTTCCTCCATGCCATCATTCCTGTCCCCAAAAAGCAGGGAGTCACTGACCTCAACAACTTCAGGCCTGTGGCACTAACATCTGTTATCATGAAGACCCTTGAAAGAGTTGTCCTGTCCTTCCTGAAGTCCCTCACCATGCCCCTTCTTGACCCATTCCAGTTTGCGTACAGAGCAAACAGGTCCACCGATGATGCCATTAATATCTGCCTGAAGCTCATTGGCGACCACCTGGACAGGCCAGACTCTTATGCCAGAATACTCCTCCTGGACTTCAGTTCGGCCTTCAACACCATCTGTCCATGCACACTGCAGGAGGGTCTGGCAGCACTCGGGGTACATCCCACCCTACGCCTTTGGATCACGGACTTCCTATCCAACAGGTCACAATCTGTCAAGCTGGGTAACATCTCCTCTCTACCACAGACCACCAATATGGGGGCTCCACAAGGCTGCGTCTTGTCTCCAATGCTGTTCTCCCTCTACACGAACAACTGCAGATCCACAGCGGACTCTGTCAAAGTTATCAAATTTGCAGATGACACCACTATCGTGGGCCTTGTCACAAAAAATGATGAGAGTGCCTATCGTCAACAGGTAGACAGAATCTGTCACTGGTGCAGGGAGAACAAGCTGGTCCTTAACACAGGAAAAACCGTGGAGATGATTATCGATTTCAGGAAGCAAGCTCTCCCACCACTACCAATCCAGATTAAAGGCACTGACGTGGCGATAGTTCCCTGTGTCCGTCTCTTGGGCACCACCATCTCAAATGACCTGAGATGGAAGGCTAACACTAACTCCACCCTGGCGAAGGCCCAAAAAAGACTCTTATTTCTCCGCCAGCTGAAAAAGTTTGGCATGCCCCATCAGGTTCTCACAAGATTCTACACTGCCACCACAGAATCTATCCTCTGCTCTTCCATCCTGGTCTGGTACGCTGGTTCCTCCGCCAGTGACAGGCTAAAGCTCCAGAGGGTCATTAGATCAGCAGAGAGAACCATCGGGAAACCCCTCCCTTCACTTGACCTACTTTACAACTCGAGACTGCGCACTAGAGCGCTGAAGATAGCAAACGACCCCTCCCACCCTGGCCAGTGCTACTTCAGTCGCCTACGTTCAGGGCGGAGATTCCGGGTCATCCCCACCAGGACTACGAGGCACAGGAATTCGTTCTTCCCCTCTGCCGTCAACCTCCTGAACTCCTCCCATGTTCTGCCTCCACCCGCACCATCTTAGGTTCACAGACTGGCCCTGTCACAGACATTCTGTCTGCTTGGAACTGTAAGGGCCCTGGCTGCCCTTTTCCACACAGACCTCATAGACTGGCATCGTTACCCATAGTATTTTTGTTTTGTTTTTTTTTTGTTAAATGCAACTGTATTATCTGGTTAATTGTGTTATCATGTATGTCTCCTGTATACTGCACCACTGCCATGTGCGTTGCTGAGCTCTGTATGTGCCAAATCCAATTCCAGGCATGACCCTGTCATGCTTGGCGAAATAAAATGATTCTGATTCTGAGATGGAATGGGTCAGATGGTCTGATTTGTACCAGAGAAGTCGCTCTCCACGGAGCTGCCAGTTATATGATCAGATCTCTAGATCACATTTCTCTGAAACAGCTGCATCATATATGTAAATAGTGTGAGTGATATAGAATATACTGGCAATATAAATATGGGAGCGTGAACTAAGGTTTTAACCACTTCGGGACCGGCCGCCTAACCCCCCCCCCCCCCCCCTAAGGACCAAAGCATTTTGCGGTGGAGGGGGGTGCGCACATTTGGGGGGGGGGGGGGTCGGGCGGCCGGATCCCCTCTGTGGCTGGCTGGGCAGTTTCCCCCCCATGATGGCAAGTGTCCCCCCTGTAGCTGGCAGCCATCACTTACCTTCCAGGCTCCAGCGATGAGCCGCAGAAGCCACCTCTTCTCCGGCCGGCATCTCCGCTCCAAATGACGCTCAGGTCGGGTCGCGGCTTGATGACGTCATCAAGCCGGGACCCGGCGCTGACGTCAGACGGAGCAGAGATGCCGGCCAGAGCAGAGGGGGGTGCCGATCGTCGCTGGAACTGCAGGGAGGTGAGTGGATCCTCTTCTTTCCCCCCCTGCCGCTGTCAGAGTGATCACTACGATCCGACTGCGATCGTAGTGATCACGTGATCAGCAGCCATACGCGATGCATACAGCTTAATCTCCACCTCTGGGTGCGCACGACCGCGTCAGGAGCGGTGCTTTAGCGCGGACGTTGAATCAACGTCCGGTCAAAACGGTACCACCACCTGCCGGACGTTGATTCAACCTGTGGCGGTCCCCAATAGGTTAAGATGACTCAAAAAAACAACAACAACAAAAACGAGAGACCACTGCAACATAGTGATGATCTCTGTACAGGGCGTAACAAGAGGGGAGCAGCACCTACTATCGCAGGGGGCCCAGAGCTTTTTTGGGGCCCCAACTAGTAACCTTCCCTTCCTCCGGTACAGGGGCCTATACTTCAGATCAGGTGTTTTTGTGGCTACTCTTGTTATGGGTGTGAAGAGCATGATGGCCATACTTGTTTTATGACCCTTGTGAGATGGGCTTCAAGGCCGTGAAGGGCACAAAGGGGAGGGGGGCAAAGGAAGGAGTGCGAACATTGGGGGGCCCTCAGATTTTCACAGGAGGGCGCCCATGAAATGTCATTACGCCACTGTTTCTGTAGTCTGTCTTTTGCTTTAGGTTTAGCATTGTAATGTGATTTAGCTAAAAACAAGCCATGTCTGCAACATCTAAACTGATAATTCTAACATACTTTCGCCAACTAAACAGCAATTATAGAGCCAAGTAGGTTATTTTGGGAAATCAGTACATTTCAGAAACACACAAAATGTATGCAGGCACCTTTTCAAGGTGAAAGTACATTGCTTTTGTGTTGTTTGCATCTGCATGGTCACGCACCAGTAACCTCAGCAATATGAATACATTTCCCATCCTCTATACATTATATGAAGATGGAGCATGCTGCACTGGTGGAGACAAGGCTGTATTTTCATTCTCATAGCTACCAATATTATGATTTTCATATAAAAATGAAAGAAAACACAAGCCTTTTATAAAAATGAAAAGTGAAGTGTCCCTTTCTCCGAGAAAATCATCTGGCTTTCACGTAGCATTTAAACATGATTCATATGATATTTTGTTAAACTGGGATTTCTGCCTAATTATATAACGAAGATGTCTCAGCTAATTGCTGAGAGTCAGGAAGGAAAGACTACGCTGAAAACAAGTGTGAAATCATCATTGTTTAACCAAGTGTTTATTTGGCACAGCGCTGCAGTTACAGAATGAGATATTAAAGTCTTGTCTATGCCAGTGCCAAACTAAATCAGCTGCATCCAGCCCATATTCCACCCAACATAAAAGCACACACACAGTACACATGTAGGGCGAGTGTTACATCACTATTACGTAGACATAAATAGCTAAAGACACTGTGGAAAGGAGGCTGGCTGATTCAGCTGTGAGATGATCAAGGACAAAGTGTACACAGGGGTCAGTTAGAGCAGAATTACTAACAATAACTAATAAGAATAACCAAGGAGAATTCTATGAATTCAGCTCCAGTTGTTGGACTGTGAATTAAACAGCTACTGATTTTGCAATTTATACCGATTAATAATATTTTGTCCTTCAGAAGTGATCAGCAGCAAGACATCTAAAAAGTGTTCAGAAGCTCCTCAACTGAGGTGAGAGGGATATGAAGGTTGACAAATTGTTGGTACAGCCCTGGCTCTAGAAGTACAGTTGATACAGCAGTTATCGGCTATGGACGCCAATGGATGCAGGAAGTGATCTGCAGGAGATCATCCCAGAGAGAGCGCCCCACAGGCTGAATCAGGCAAGCCAGCCGCACAGACCAGGAAGCAATGCGCTTGTCCAATGTTGCCATGACAACACAACTCTGGCTAATTGAGCTACAGATGCCGGAGACATGTTGCCATGGCAACATCAAAAATGGAGCATTGCTTCCCAGTTTGTGTGGCTGCCTGGCGCTTCCCTGATTCAACCTGTGGGGTCCTCTGTGATGATGTCCCGCAGATCACTTCCTGAATCCATAGGCAATGGTTGCTGCTAAGGACTGTGTCAACTGTGCCACTAGAGCCAGGGCTATACCAACTGAAAAGGTTTAGCATATTATATGTGTAAAGGGGAGGGGGGGGGGGTGCAATCCTCCTGATCTACTTATCCCTGAGTCCATCAAACGCCAATGTTATTAATTTATAATTTTATGATAACAAGTTATTTTTCTCTTATTAAATAGCACAATGTAAAACTTGCACTGGGGCCCAAAGCTCCTTAGCTATGCCACTGCCCTTAGGGGATAGTTAGTAATGATGATGGTGCCACTGCTACATAAAGCCATATCCTCCTCTGTAAACAGTCCCAAAAGCAAAGTGTCAGAACGTCATGTTCTCTCCTAATAGTTTCACAGCTAATTAGTGCTGAAAAACATCATCAAACATTCAATACCACACATTTTCCACAAACACATCTGCTAAACAACAAGACTAACATTTTATCGCTCATCGCAGACTTCCTGCCTTTTGACACCAAAACATTTTCCAAATCCATTAGAAAACGTATAAACTTGTGCCCATTACATATATGGTAAGTTATCTATCCAGTGGGAAAAGAACCCAAAAGCAACATAATATGAACTCAAGGAAAGAGAAATGATATACCTCTAAGATCTTCAGCTGCTGTTGGCTGAAGTGTTCAGAGAAAGTATACTGCACTGTATTTCTACAGAACTGATAAATATTCTATATCAGGGGTCTCAAATGCGCAGCCCGCGGGCCATTTGCGGCCCTCGATACAATATTTTGTGGCCCGCGCCGGCAAAAGCTTCCTTATAGTTCGCTTCAGTGCTCCCAAATAATCCGCCGCATAACGAGGGCTGCAGAGCCCCCAAATCGCCCGGGGGGCAATCCGGCGGCATTTCCTGGAAGTGGCAGAGCTTTCAGCTTCAGCTCTGCCCCTCCTGACGTCAATCGCGGTGCATCGCCGCCTCTGCCAGCCCCTCTCTGTGAAGGAAGAGTGAGAGGGGCGGGGAGAGGCGGCGATGCGTCGCGATTGACGTCAGGAGGTGCAGAGCTGAAGCTGAAAGCTCTACCCCTTCCAGGAAATGCCGGCGGATTGCCCCCCGGCGATTTGGGGGCTCTGCAGCCCTCGTTTTGCGGCGGGGACACGGCGGATTACTTGTAATGGGACCACTGAAGCGAACTATAAGGTAAAATAGGCAAAATAGTTTGCTTCAGTGTGAATTTGATTTTGAAATAAAGATCAATGCAAGGGACGGTGGGGGGGGGGGGGGGAGCTGCTGATTGATTGATTGATTTCCTTATCCGGCCCAGTCTCATCTTGACTTCGCCTCCTGCGGCCCCCAGGTAAATTGAGTTTGAGACCCCTGTTCTAGATGTACAGAGAATAGTAGCTTTATGCATGCTTTGTATACCTTCATGAACAGAACTCATCATTTTCATTGAGACTGTCAGTCGCTTTTCCTAAGACTAAAATACAAATCTCTTTAAAATAATGTCACCCACTAAGTGCTCAAGACACCTGCAGGAATTTCCATTTACAAACCGCACTGCCATCCAGAAATTCCTCCAATGTACTGGAACACAATTAAAGGCTGCAACCACCCACCACTTGTGTCCTGCCTTTTCACAGATTACTAAATATTTAGCATTCCGCTGGGAAGCCTCCATTAGTCTGCATAGAAAAGCTACGCGTTTTATTTGGTCGACTGTCATGCTGCTGCTCAAAATTCAAGCAACAGTAATTAACTAAAAAGACTTCTGCCCTCACCATTCTGAGCAATATAAAGCAAGCCTCGATGTATTAGCCATTTTGCATTTAGTTTTCAAACATATAAACCTAATTGTATGTGTCCTTATCATGAAAACAGCATAAAGGAACTCCGAGCAGTGCAAAAACTATGGAAAGATGCATATCATTTTAAAGCTCTCTTTCTCCTCTTTCCAATGATATATAAGCCTTTTAGTTTTCGCTATTTTCGCGATTGAAATTGCCGCGGTCGCGATTTCAATCGTGAAAATAGAGAAAACTAAAAGGCGTAGGGCGACGATTTAGGTGTCGTCAGAAAGAGGAGAAAGAGCGCTTTAAAATGATATCCATCTTTCCATAGTTACATTGTATTACACAGGGCGACTTTTTCCTAAAGTCAGCAGCTCCATTCTGCTGAATGGAGCTGCTGACACTGGGGAAAGTGTCGTCCTGTGTAATACAATGTAACTATGGAAAGATGGATATCATTTTAAAGCTCTTTTTCTCCTCTTTCCAATGATATATAAACCGCCACCCTACGCCTTTTAGTTTTCTCTATTTTCGTGATTGAAATCGCGGCCGCGGCAATTTCAATCGCGAAAATAGCGAAAACTAAAAGGCGTAGGGCGGTGGTTTATACATGATTGGAAAGAGGAGAAAGAGAGCTTTAAAATGATATGCATCTTTCCATAGTTTTTGCACTGCTCGGAGTCCCTATAAACATTTACTCAAAATGAAATGGTTAAGATCACAATGAAGAGTCTGACATATTTAATGTTGCAAACAAACAACACTGTACTCAATATACGTGTCATGCATCAAGTGGCGATAGGGCTCTTGCACATGGAAGGTTGAGCTGCATGCCTGCAGTGCAGTTCAACCTCTGATCTGCTGCTAAAGAAAGCCATTGAAATTCTGCATAATGCAACTGAATAGCGCTATGTAACCACCGTTGCCAACAGATGACACATGGCCCAGTTAGGGTCGATTCACGCTTGTTTTAAAAATGTATCCAGGGGATAAGTTTTTAAAGCTCTGTAAAAAATGCTGGAAGTGCATCCTATGTTAAAAATAGGACCCTCTCCCACTCGTGCAGAAACACGGATCGCATATGGATCCTTGTTACACGGAAAGAAAACGTCGTGGAGAGTCCGGATTTTACACTTTTTCTCGGACTGGACGGGAAAATATGTCCAATGCAAGCCTATGAGAACGGACACCGTCTGCTCTCACTAGGCTAGTCGCCGCATCAAAGTCGCCCATTTCAGCTGCATCCCGTTGTGACGTCATACTCACGCATCCTGCCATCCATCACCGCCGGGTTCATTCTGAATAGCCTGGAGGCCGAAAGAAGCATGGGGATTCTCCATTGGGCTGCAATAGACCAGTGGGAATCCTCAGCAACATAGAGAATTCTCAATGGTTCATGTTGAACCAATGAAAATTCTCCTGTTGCTTGGCCTGTTGCAGCCTATGGAGAGCCACGCTTCTGCTGGCCTCCAGGCTGTGGAAGGGACTGAGCGACAGGAGGTGGGACAAGCGGCGGGACAAGCAGTGGCAGCGAGACATGTGAGCGGCGATGCATACGTAACGACGCGATCGACGTGCAGACACGGAACGTCCCGTACCATCCAGATCAGATCCGTGTCAAACGGATCAGTTTTTCAGAAAACCAGATCCGTTCGACATGGATCCGATCTGGAACCTGACAAGTGTGGACCGGCCCTTACTGTACTGCGGAAAACTGCTGTAGACCGAATCTAATAGGTGGGTGCCATTACTCATTCATAAATGCACAGGGCAGCTGCCATACCACTGCCTGTGCCAAATGCTTTTAGCTCCCTGTAGGCACCTGGCAGTAGCTTGGGAGCAGTTCTAAAAAAGGTACCCAAACATTTTATGGGTGGCAGGTAATGCAGATATTCTACTATTACCTGACCTAACCTATCTCTCACACTAGCTCCCCCTCCAATCAACACCTAACACTAACCCCCTCAACTACACCTTACGCTAACAGCCGATGTGGGATTCAGATGCTTAATAGCCAAATTCCGGGAGCTGTATCATTTGCCCCGGCCGATATCCAGAACTTTGCGCACCACTTTCTGACTCCCTCTATTAGGGGTCCAGCTACCCTTATAGCAGAATCCCTTGCGCCACTTTAACCCCCTTGTAGCCATTTGGAGTTTGGCTACATAGTACCTGAACTCCATGCGCTGTTAGCTTCTCTTCTACCATCGATATAAGCTGTAGTGCCTATATAATAGTCTAACTCCAGCGCCCAAATTATACTCCGACAGTCGGTGGACATACTGCTGTTATGTGCTCATAAGAAAGAGCCCTAAGCCACAGCCTCTAACCAGAATTCATCTATCACTGACCAAAGTACAATAGAACAAAATCTAATTGGTTGCCGTGGGATACCAACTTGACCATCGCTTTCTGTATTGCCATATTAATGTAGCTCAACAATGTGAAAACAATTTGTAAACAATATGCAGGTGCCGTATGTCTCACACAGGTACGGGTGCATTAAAAGGCGCTCAAAAGATAACAGCAAGTTAAAGGAAATTGTATTTACTTCTGCAGGACCAGCTTTAGGTCTGCAGGACCAGTTTTTGTGGAGGAACGCATTACGAAGGTCAGCTAAATAACTGCTGTTTGATTTATAGCATCCTGCAAAAAAAGGTTTGCCAGTTTTTCTCCAGTATGACATCTCAGTTTTCTTCTTCATTTTTTATTGTTGAGTCCAACGTAAAAATGGTGAAAGCAGCTTGCTGAAAAATAGGCAATGCAATACGAAAAACCAACACCTAGCCACCTTCAGGAAGTCATACCTCTAGTTAGTCCTGGATTTACATCATAGGCACATATGTTCTGGCTCCCTACACTTCACCCTCCTCAAACCCCCGTCACACCACCAGTGTACTGGCTGACCCAGCTGTCACCTCTCCCCTACTTCCCCTGCCCAGCATAGGTAGCCACATGTGCCTCTTAGTATTAAAAAGCAAGAAGTGATTCCAATTATTAGGTTGCGTGAGATGCCCCCGGTTGAAGGGAGATCTTGTCAGTGGAATGCCAAAAGCTGTGTGAGTAGCCTCTCATTTACAATCTTCTCGGAACTCTGTATAGTAAAGGCACTGAGGGAGGGGAGTGAGCCACCTTTCCATCATCAATGCCTGTAGGCACGAGCCTACAGTGCCTTATGGAAAATATGCCCCTGCTTCTAGTTCCCAAAACTGAAACAAAGACAGAAATCACATCTGCAATCCCAAGGTTACAAATAAGCAGAAGGTCTTCATGAATTAGTGAACTCTACCTACAAATTATATTTTATAGTCTCCATTCAGTATAGTCAAAATGAGGATGTAGTGTATTCTTTATCTGTATACAGAAGCAGAACTATCAAAATTGAGATGTCTTCTCTTCTTGAAAATATAAAAATCTAAGCAAGTGAGTTAGTCACTGTCACCATATCTTTTTTATATGTAATAAATAAAATTCTAAGGCTTTGCTTCCGATACCATTGTCGGAGTAGTATTATTCCTTATTCAGAGCTATCAAACACAAAAGACACGTATCTTGTCTTTCTTTCTGGAGAGAATCATTTAGCTTTTGGAAAAAGCAATGATTTTACTATTAGACTTATGAGTCATATTACCAATTCTAAAGGAGACTACTGAGGAAGTACAGATATTCTTTAGCTGCGAATATCTACCTACCCCTGTGACATTTTATTGGATTACTTTCCAAACACACTATCGTGAGTATAATTATTGTCTTTCCCTGTATATAAAAGAACACGTCTACTATATCCTCGCTCTCAGATTAGGAAATGTGAATGCTATCAAATACTGCCTCAGCATAGATGTCAAGAAATCTATCAACAGTATTAAAATGATGGCCTATCAGAATGATGGCCCTCTAAACCAGAATCATTATTCTTGTAACCTTGACAGCAAAGTAAAATTGGAACTGCAAATACAGTGATTTAAACCCTCAGAGGCAGAAGTGAGCATTTCATTTTATCTGTATAACACTGCAGCAGCCCACAAAAGTACCAGGCTTTGGACTGATAGCAGGGAGCAATGGCCTTTTACTGAAAGGAGTAGGACAAAACCTGCATTCTTGCCTAAGGCTGATTAAAACGTGTATGCCTAAACACAGGCACACTTTGCAAATATAGTCATAGACATTTTACTGGAGCTGATGAAAAATTGCCTTATGACGGTCAGTGATGATCAAACTGCTACATTTAGAAGCTTTTGAGTGCCTCTTCTGACATCATTATGTTTGAAAAACAACAATGGCTGTGAATCCCGTGACCATTAGAGCCCATATTAATTTGCAACTTATGTCACTTAAAGGATCGCTTTGAGTGTTTTTTCAAAATGTGTACTGGTTTAGCTTAAAACTCCATAGAAAACTAGCCAGCAAGTGGACATGTTCAAAATTCATGCCAATTTACTATTGATATTTACCACTGCGGGTGATGCATGCTCATTTCCTTGCATTTGCCCCTTCCCATCTTCAAAACAAAGGACATGCTCCTTAGTGTGCTAAGTCCAAAGGCAGGCCATAAAGGCCAGCAGGAGTGGAGTGCTTGCAATAGCAACAAATTACATGTGAAACAGGGTCACCCTTAAAACCACTTAACGACCACCTAACGCCGATAGGCGTCGACAGGTCGCAAGTGGTTTCCCATGGTTTCCATGTCCGTTCATGGAGGGTGTCTCAGTGAACAGCCTGCGAGCCTCCAAACGTGGCTCGCAGGCTAATTGTAAACACGCGGGGAATAAATCCCACTGTTTAAATCATACAGCGCTGCTGCGCAGCAGCGCAGTAAAGGAGATTGGCGATCCCCGGCCTCTGATTGGCTGGGGATCGCTGCAGTCTGATAGGCTGAAGCCTATTAGAGGCGGTGCAGGACGGATCTCCGTCCTGCGCCGCCCAGTGGAAGGAGGGGAAGGAGGGAAGTTCACGGAGGCCGAAAATCGCTGCGGAGGGGGGCTTTGAGGAGCCCCCCCGCAAGGCGAAAATAGCCGGCGGCGATCAGACCCCCCCAGCAGGACATCCCCCTAGTGGGGAAAAAAAGGGGGAAGTCTGGTCACCCTGGCTCTATCCTGATCTGTGCTGTGGGCTGGAGAGGCCACGCAGCACAGATCAGGTAAAAATGGCCTGGTCCTTAAGTGGCTCAGGCATATTAAAATACCCTGACAGCGCTGTTTCAGTAGCTATACCTTTATTAAAGGGTAGTGGAGGCTTCTTTCAGGCTGCTGCCTTCCTAAGGGTCACCCTGTTTCACATGTACTTTGTTTCTATTGCAAGCTCTCCGCTCCGGGATCACTTTCCCTGATGGTATCACACATATGTGTTGAGTACTTAAGAGCCAAAACTGACTGTATATATTTTGTGGACTTCTGAGGAAGCGGCCTTTCGCCACGTAACATTTAGAGACTCTGCATATAAAATCTGTACGTTGCTCTACAATGCATCTAAAGTGAAGAATATGCAAGAATAAAGTGATACCTATTTCAAACAACAATTATTGTGTGGGCTGCTATTAACCCCAGTGCATGGACTTAATACTATGTGAGGCTTGCTATGTCATAATGAAAAACGTGCAAATTTATTGGTGGAAAACATACTTTTCAGTAACTATGTTTGCATTGCATTGTGCGTAAAGAATGACACGGCTCTGCTCCTCCGCTGGGTTGTGTGATCCTGTTTTTAATGCGCACCCAGCACCCTAGTGTGAACCTAGCCTAGTGTATTTGCTCTACTCTGTGGGCAGTTATAACATATCATTTTTGTACTGAGAAATATAACATGGTTATTTACATGGACACTGCGATTGCAGCCTAGAATGGCGCAAAATGTGGATCAGCGCATAACCAGGCCGCTTCCGAATGGCCTACAATCAGAGGTGCGCTGAGCCCCCCCAGAAACTGAAAACGCATCTTGAACCCAAACAGAAGCTCTGCATATACACCAAAAGCAAGATTGCTAAGTGGGAGCAGCTGACCAAAAATGAATTAAATTAGTACATGGCAAAGAAATGAACAGCGTTACTTAAAAACAGATAAGTGCCTACCTGCAAGAGAGTGCAAGCCCCACTTGTGGGATAAAATACACACCTAGCATACACATAACCTGTCCACCACTGGAGCATGTTGGTTTCCTGTAACAGCTTGCATGCAACTTGTTAAGTACTCGTTCCTCCCACTGCGGAGAAGTCATCCTCATATGGGAGGGGACCTAACACTAACTAAATCCTAACCTATGCATTTGCATAGCCTGGGTGCGCTACCAAATAAGAGCTTCTGTTTGGGTTCAAGGTGCGTTTGCAGTTTCTGGGGGGGCTCAGCGCACCTCTGATTGTAGGCCATTCGGAAGCGGCCTGGTGATGCGCTGATCCACCTTTTGCGCAATTTTACATTTTCGATTTTACTTGGTAGCTCACCCAGGCTATGCATATGCATAGGTTAGGATATAGTTAGTGTTAGGTCCCCTCCCATATGAGGATGACTTCTCCGCAGTGGGAGGGACGAGTACTTAACAAGTTGCATGCAAGCTGTTACGGGAAACCAACATCCTCCAGTGGTAGATAGGTTATGTGTGTATGCTAGGTGTGTATTTTATCCCACAAGTTAGGCTTGCACTCTCTTGCAGGTAGGCACTTATCTGTTTTTAAGTAGCGCTGTTCATTTCTTTGCCTCATACATCAAGCCACACAAAATTAACAACCTACTTACTATTCAACATTATTCATGTATGAGAGCTACATAAAAAAACACAAAAAAAACCAAACACCATTCTATAGGTAGACGTAGTCGTCTGTATATTATAGCTGCTTTGAAATGCAAATGTTTGCCCTGGGAACATTCATTATAAAACAGTTGCTGAGAAGCATTTAAAAAAGCAAATACTTAACCACTCATAATTCAGTTTATCACTTGCCTGTGTGAATGCTCAGAAGTTAAATATTTCCTTCAGTGTGAAGTCAAAGAAGCTGAAAAAGGAACAATAAGCGTATTAATAACATAAATTAGAAGATGGTTTTACTTCAAATCATCATTTTTAAAGGATTAAAAGACAAAAAGCATTAAACAGAGAAGCATACAATGGATACTGTACAATTTGGCATAAGCAATTTTAATAGGGAAAACAAAAGACCCTATAAGCTTCTTAGCACATAAGCAGCAAGCAGCAGTCAAATGTTGTTATACTTTCACAGATTCACATTACGGCGCTTCTAAGCTTCAATGCCAGTCTATGAGCAGGTATACAGAAATAAAGGAAATACTCCACTTCAAGTAAAAATATCAATATGTATTATAACTGCAGGTTAGGAGAGAGATTGAGAACAGTGATTGCTGGTGCTGACATGTTTTGCCTAGTCTGCATATTGCAGCTACCCTCCTACCTACCCTCCCACCTTCACAATAGGCTACTCTGAGCATGCATGCAAAAACGGCACGGGCAAATTTGGGTGCAGGGTGAAGCGAAAGATGGCTCACCTTGCCTCTGCTGTAACTCCTGCCCAGCGTAAAATACTATTCGCCCACCGAGTTGTAGCAACTCACACATGATTCAGGCTCTGGCTATTGCCAGCAGCCAAATTACCTGTTTTTTTTTTTTTTTTGTTTTGTTTTGATAATCTGTGCTCTGACTATTGACATTCACATTACGGCCTATGGTGGTGCCGAAATGATCAACGCAGCGCGACCCCGAATTCAGCTGTCTCGTACTCTGAAGTCCACACCTATCCACTCATCACCATCATTTTTTTTTCTATTTTCATTTAAACGCTTAATTGACAAGGGAAGAGACTAAGGAAATGGTGCAGCTATGAAGCTATAGATTCCAACAACGGAATACACATCATAAATGTTGATACAGTACATTATAATGCAAGGATACAGAGTGGTAAATGAGATTCCCTCTGTGAGGAAGTTTTGAATACCAGCCAGGAGGATTCCCATCAACACAGTGGCTTGTGGAAGCAGGAGCCAGGTTGTACTATAGTTGGTTGGGCATTTCTACAGATAATGGGTCTACTCTGGACAAAGGAGGTTGATAGCATTGGGATACATGATTCACGGCAGCGAAAACTGTGTGGAGATGAACAGTTCCAGAGTCCTTCTGCAAAGATAAGCTAAGCAAAAAAAACCTAGGTGTTGTCTTTTTTTTTTTTTTTGCATAATGGCCTCAATTCACTAAGCTTATCTCCTGTCTTTAATAACGGTCCAGTCCCCAGGTCTCCGCTGTCTTCTCCGCTCTGGTCTCCAGGTCCGGCATGCTTCAGTTCCTCCTGCCCGGCAGGAAGTTTAAACAGTAGAGCGCCCTCTACTGTTTAAACTTCCTGCCGGGCAGGAGGAACTGAAGCATGCCGGAGACCAGCGCAGACACGGAGTAGGGGTGACCGGGGTAGTCGTGCCGGCGGAGCAGGTAATGTATGCGGCTCTATTGTGACGGTCGTCGGGTACTCGAACGCCGCTAGCGGCGCGCTCCCTACCCGCGTGCGATCGACGGTAATTTTCCGCACGGATCGATCAATGGGATCGGACGAAATGGATCGAAATTCGGCGTGTAGCGCGAACGATTGGCAGCAGATTCGATCCCAGTGATGTATGGCCTCTTGCACACTGCAAGTGATTCCGATTCAGATTCCGCTTTTTAATCAGTTTTTACATCCGATTCAGATTCCGATTTTCAGTTTGCTCCCTGCACACTGCAAATCGGAATCTGAATCGGATGTAAAAACTGATTAAAAAGCGGAATCTGAATTGGAATCACTTGCAGTGTGCAAGAGGCCTTAGGCCAGCTTAAAGGGGAACTTCAGCCTAAACAAACATACTGTCATTAAGTTACATTAGTTATGTTAATTAGAATAGATAGGTAATGTAATTTTTTACCCACCCTGTTTTAAAAGAACAGGCAAATGTTTGTGATTCATGGGGGCTGCCATCTTTTTTCATGGGGGCAGCCATCTTTTTAGTTGAAAGGAGGTGACAAGGAGCAGGAGACACAGTTCCAACTGTCCTGCGTCCTGATATCCCCTCCCAGCTGCACACGCTAGGCTTCAAATGTCAAATTCAAAATGTCAAAAAAAAAAAAAAAAATTGCACCAAAACAGCAGAACGAGAGCAACAACATCAGAAATCCCATCATGCTTTACACAGCATCAGGGGAAAAAAGCCCGGGCAGTTTTCTTCTGTGCAGCTAAAAATGAGGCTTGGATAAGAGAAACAAAGTTCTGATGCTGTGAAACTGTTAAAGAATCACCAAGCCTTTTCAGTTCTGCTGAGTAGATTTTTAGTCTGGAGGTTCACTTTAATACATGCTAGACTAAATTCCAAGAATTCAAGCCTTATGGTGGAAACTATCTGAAGTATCTGTAGCAGGTGAGAACAAATACAAGATCTCAACAGTAAATAGGCTGGAGAAGTCTTGAGTGTGTATGGTTAAAGCGGAATATAACCCTGCATTTCAACTTTGCTCTAAAACATTATTTACAGCATATTATATGCAAAAAGCATTTTTTTTTACTAGACCAGCATTGGAAGGGTTAAACACAGAGGTTTTAAGTTCCGTGCAGACGTTCAGATAGTTACATTCTATTTAGTTATATGTATATATTTAGAAATGTTACACACTCTTTGGCTGTCCTCCAACTCCTTCTCAGTGAGAGAGATGAGTCACAATAAACACTTAGATACATTTGTGTAAACAAAAAGTATCTAACTCAAGTTCAGATGCGTCTGCAAAAATCTCCAGAGACTTTAAAGCCCTGTGTAACCCTTCCAATGCTGGTCTAGTAAAAAAAAAAATGCTGGTTGCATATAATATACTGTAAATCATGTTTTAGAGCAAAGTTGAAATGCAGGGTTATATTCCGCTTTAAGGACAGCTGCAGAAAGCAAGTTTTACCAAGGGATTTTTCAGTTTGAAAATTTTCTAAAAATAATTCTTGGTATTAACAATGATTCAGTGGTTTTCAATACTTTCAGCGCATGTACCCCTACGTGGGTTATAATCGAGCCAACGTAATCCCTATGTTTCTTCATAATCCCAAAACATTATGAGCTCTACATTTTCTAAAATGGAAAAATAAATAAATACACACACACACAAAATACCACACCGCCCCTTAGTCTCCAAGAGTTTAAGAATAGTCTAATTGGATATACTGGGTTTAAGTGTATAAACATAATACCGGGATACCGTATACTAGATTCTATTCTTCCTAACTTACTGCTAAAAAAGTCAATAATAAATCAAATCAAATAGAATACAGTCACAAGTCTTAGGGCTCTTTTTTCACTAGCAATTGCTAGCGTTCACGCTGAACGCTAGCGATTGCTGAATCGCAATTACCGGCGATTCCCCGACGTTCGCGGCCGCGATTTTGCTATGCTATGCACTGCATAGCAAAATCGCGGCAATTATCGCTCCGCCGCGCGTTCGCGTTCCCGGCAAAAACGAATCGCGGTAGTGGAAATGACCTACCGCGATTCCTATGTTAAAAAGCAAACCGTAGCGATTGTAAAATCGCTAGCGGTTTGCGTTTTTGCGATTCAGCCAGCGCAAACGCGCTGGTGGAAAAGGGCCCTAAGAGATGTACAAATATATCATAATATGAAACTGCAGAAATGCATGAATTTACTAGATTCCCTTTAAATAAACATCCCCCTTATTTTCCTCACTAAAATGAAACAGCAGACAGTTCAAAAACTGCTCACGGATCTTCACAAACTAATGATATAAACTATAAAAAGATTATCATCGCTGGTAAATGAAGGTTTTCCCAGCGTCAGCTCAACATGGTCACAGCTAAGCAACATTATGTTTCAACACATCACAAAGGAACTCTGTATATGGATGCTGCTGTTCATTATTCATAGCACAGTGCACACTGGAAAATCACTCTCTGTAAATGCCTCTCTAAATTACACACTACATTTAAAGAATAACTGCACCTTTGGAGCAAATTAGAACATGTAGGCCGACATTGGAATTACAGTAAATCTAATCATCATGTTAATAAAAACATCATATGTACCATTAGGTTACTTTTTCCCTGTGATTTTGGGTAACACTATGCATTTTCACAGACTGCCCATATTGCTCTGCTGGCCTTTTACTACTATAGTCCTTCTAGTCCCCCCAGAGGAGAAGATAACTCCAATGGACTGAAAAATCTGCCTAGTAACGATGTCATCAGGCCCCTCCCATTCACAGGATGGCATGCAAGTACTCCCATTCCCAGGATGGCATGCAAGTAACAAGAGGGTTATCTTCCTTTTGTGTCTTATGAAGAGAAGCATGAACTGAAGCGACCATAATAAAGTAAAAAGTTTAAAAAAAAAGTTTAAAAAGGGCGTCAGTGATGGGCTTACCTCCTTAACAAGTAAAACACAGACTATGCTGAATAAAGTTTAAAGGGACTCCGAGCAGTGCAGAAACTATGGAAAGATGCATATCATTTTAAAGCTCTCTTTCTCCTCTTTCCAATGATATATAAACTGCTGCCCTACGCCTTTTAATTTTCGCTATTTTCGCAAGAAAGAGGAGAAAGAGAGCTTTAAAATGATATCCATATTTCCATAGTTACATTGTATTACACAGGGTGACTTTTTCCTAAAGTCAGCAGCTCCATTCTGCTGAATGGAGCTGCTGACACTGGGGAAAGTGTCGTCCTGTGTAATACAAGTAACTATGGAAAGATGGATATGATTTTAAAGCTCTCTTTCTCCTCTTTCTGGCGACACCTAAATCGTCGCCCTACACCTTTCAGTTTTCTCTATTTTCGCGATTGAAATCGCGGCTGCGGCAATTTCAATCGCAAAAATAGTGAAAGTTAAAAGGCGTAGCGTGGTGGTTTATATATCATTGGAAAGAGGAGAAAGAGAGCTTTAAAATGATATGCATCTTTCCATAGTTTCTGCACTGCTCGGAGTCCCTTTCAACAAAGATACCATGTATTTAAGGTTCTATCCCGCTTCATCAGGCAGTCAAAGTCTGGGTCCAAGCCAAACACCTCTTTACACCCATTTGTGTCTTGTTGGTGTACATTTGGGGACTCAGTTTTAGGAGTCTTATAACAAAAATATTTCCCAATTTTTATTGGTTGTCCGAGCACATTCAATTTAATCACAAATTAAAACCTCTCCATAACAAACTGTGGAAACACTTTTGATAGAAATAGCTGGTGGTGACGAGTTTCAGCGATAAAAATCCTCACATGCATAAAAACGTACGCGATCGTGGCAATTTTTACAGGGTTTTACCGCAATTTTAATGCAAGTGAATGGGAGAGATTTTTAAAGAGCGCTCAGCAACCGTTGATCATTCGCAAACGCTCAGAAAAGTGCTTATAGTGTGTCTGAGCCCTAAAACTTGATGACGAAGGAGAAGCAAACATGGACACTGCTGTTACTCATATTGTATTGTTTATTTAAACCTCCTTAAAACTTTTATTAATATACTGAAATAAAATTGTTCATAATTAAATAAATAAGTAGGTTCCATAAACAGTTGTTAGGATTACTGTATTTATTAATCCGTTTACTTGGCAGCTCCACTTGATGGCAGCAAATCGTAAATTTCAGGTACAATATTAGACATAACCAAAATTTAAATACAAGTTTAAAAATAGTTGTAATAATCAGGCCATACATGCATTGATTTTTCAGTGCCATGGCATTGAAAGTATTACATGAAGGAGCAATAAAATAAATGTATAAAACACGTGTTATAGTAATGGCAGACCTAATGATACTTCAGTTTGTTCAATTAACATTATACATGTTATGGCCAGAACCCAAGGTCTGGCCACTTTGGGATATGGCCGGCCAATGTAAGAAGTGGCTAGCTACTGCAAGCAATAGCAATACGCTAAGAACTTCTAAATCACTGTCAGTTATCGGACTTTGGCCAGCCAGAATGTGTCCTGACTAGAGATGGTCATCCAAGTCCGAAAAAAGGAGCAAATAAGCTGTACCCGTATCTGCAATTCCCAGGTTCCTTAACCCATCCCTTATTTTTCCCGATTGTCCGCTCACCTCTCCATGCTGCACCTTCATCCCCTCTATCTCCAACCCACCCCCCCCCCCCCCCACCCCCACTCAGACAGGAGGAAAATAGACAGGGCAGCCCTCCCAGTAGCGCACCTGCATGTGGCTTCTCCTGCTTTTTATTGCACCCCCTCTGTTGCTAGTCTTTGCCGCCATAAGAAAACGTTTCCAACACATCAGCGAATACCATCAACATAGGGGCTGCAATAAAAAGCCGAAGGGGCCACACACAGGCACGCTGCTGGGAGGGCTGCCCTGTCTATTTTTCTCCCAACAGAGGTAGAAGACACGGGGAGCAGAGGGACGGAAGAGCAGCGTGGAGAGGTGGGAGGACAATGGGCAAAATAGAGGGCAGGTTGAGGAGCATGGGAATTGCAGATACTGCCGTAGCCCCCACTGAACTTTGCTGATTTGCACCTTACTTCAGGACTTGGCTGGCCAGCTCTGGTCTGGTCACCATCTAGCCAGTCTAAAGGTGGCCACACACGATACAATAAAATGATCCGATTTTACGGTAATTTGATAAAAACGATTGAATCTCCCGAAAAAATTGAAAGCTTTTTTTTCATTTGACTGAAAAATCTGATCAGATTTCCCAGTTTCTTTGTTTTTAATTGATCCGGAATGCCAGATATTTTTCTTCAATCTTTCTAAAGATTGTATGGTGTGAGTTGGATTGTCAATTTATTAATATAAATACCCTAACCATTTTGTTTCCAATCATTTTTATCATAATTGGGGGGGAAATTTTACATGTGTGTGTGTGGTACATTGGTCATATTTTTGAAATGTTACAATCAGTCAGAAAAATTGATTGCAATTCTTAAATTGAACAGATATTTAAAAAATGGTATGGGGTGTGGCCACCTTAAGTCCCATAACTGACAGTTGTTTCAAAATTCTTCATAGATTGGCCACAGTAGCCGTCCACTCCTCTCATTGGCTGGTCAGGTCCCGAAGTGGCCAACATCAGGATCTGGCTGCAACATATACAGTATTATAATCTAATAAAGTGGAGTTCCTCTTTAAAGGTAATCTGTCACAAAGCAAGCTACCATCCTACACAGAATAAGACTGCCATTCCTTTACTGCTGTGCTAGTTCCAGAGAAGGGAGGTGATTTATACTGAATAGACTCAGCTTTTCTGAGCTAAAAGCAGCATGAAACTGGCAGAGATCGTCAGCTTTCTTCAGATGTTTCTCAGACAGGCAATTCATTTTGTGACTGATTCTTTGTAAGGGTGTCCTGCCCGCATGCAGAAGGTGGAATTTAGCTCTAACTATCCATTAGTACATGGAATATTAGCACACAGCACACCTAGTGATACTATTTTCTCATCCAGATAGCTAGCTGCATTAATGAGAAAATAAATGGCAGACAACCTAATAGGCAAAAGATATAGTGATATACTACCTTGTACTTTTCCCGAGCAGAAGGTTAACAGCCATGCGCTACTTTCTCTTATAGCTTTTTTTCTCTCTTCATTCTCTAATAGGTTTCAGGCTCGGTGCAATGTCAAGGCTCATTTTCAAGAATGAGGACATATTTTATCCTCCTGACAGGCTACTTACATCCAGCATCCTTTTTTTCTTTTCATATTTACTTTGAAGCAGGCATTTCATGGTCTAATCTGTATACCCCTACAATAACCATATTCATAACGATCCACAAACTGAGATTTATGCATTGTGTTAAAAATTACACAGTTTACATCTACCTCTTTCTTCTAATTTTTAAAGTGAATATTCTCTAAGCTGGCATTCTGCCCATCGGCACTCCCACCCTCAGCACCAGTGCTGGTAACGTGTTATAAATGATAGGGTGTCACAGGGCGAAGCAGATAAAAAGGGCACATATGGCAAGAAGTGGGCTCCACATAGAGCACAATGTTATTAGTGGCTTTTGCAGTGCCCACAGTATAATAAGGGTACGCAATCATGTTTAGGGGCAATAGGAAACCTCAATACGAGAATCATATAGTGGAAGCCTCTGAGTGCCCAAATTTCCCTGTAATGCCGCTGATCGCGGTGTGGGGTTGTGCACCTTGAGAGTTAATGGTTAGGCATTGGTAGAGGCCCTATTTCCACTAAGATGTGTTTTGGGGTGCATCTTTTCATGCACAGCTTCCCAACTGTGAGCATTAGCACATTAACAAAAATATTTGGGTCTTCCATGGCCGCAAAATGTAATGTATAGGATGAGTGCATGCTGTGTCTGGGAAACGTAATGCACTGTTCTTCCCACAAGCAAGATATATTGCAGTAAATGGAGAAAGCTCCTTCATTTTACATGGGTTGTCAGATCTGAGGCAGACAACCACATCTAGTGGAAACAAGCCTCAAATGTATTGTCACTTTCTGTCATAAATTCACATTCAAATTTCCTATAGTGATGTAGAAAAAGTCAAAACTGTTAAATGTACATTAATTGCACTGTACAACAATATCCGATTTCCACAAATTGGTTTTGGGAGTTAATGTGATTATGATATTCATTCTTATGTAGGTCAGCCATATAGTCGAAGTGAAGTCATAACTTTTTGCAGGACTGTTCAAAGTTTAAATACATTTCTTACATTCTCACTATTGTCCATTCACAATTAGATGTACGTGACCACCCCACAAACGCATGCATTAGTTGCACCAATTTCCAGCTAGTGTTTGCATTTTAGAAATTACAGCCCCATCATATTATGTAGAGCTTGTACATTGAACAAGTCCCATCACTTAGGTTCCCTCAAAGGAGTTTACAAAAGAATGTATTCACTACAATTTTAGTTGAATTTGGGGAATTTAAATTATATCAGAATGATTTGGGTGGATAGAACAATATGTTACTACGCTGCCACCGGTGAGCTGGGCGCAGGGTGAGCCGGATGCTGCTCAAATTCCTGGCGGCATTATATACTATACCTTCTCCAAGTCGTAGCAACTCTGAGGGAGATGTAATTCAGGGTCCAACGATTGCCAGAACCCCAAATTACCCTTGCATGCTCAGCGCACTATAGCATTACTGCAATAGCGCCACCTAGTTTCAGCACTTGGCACCAAAACCACCTGCTTCATAGAAGAACGCACAGAGAAAACCCATGCAAAGATGGGGAGGAGGTACAAAGTCCATGCACGAGTGTTAACAACCTAGCCACCATGCATGATCAGCTCCCACTCAGCTGGGAAATAGCTTTCAGATGAATCCGTCACCAACTATTATTGTGCGTGTTCACAGACCTTTGGTTACATCCCACCACAAAAATTAAAAAGGCAGTCTGTGGCTCCTGAACGTGTAAAGTGTCCGTGATTTCTGCTCATAAACCCATAGAGCAGACATTCCAAATGAAAGTCTGATCACAGCCAGCTGGGATGTGCCAAATCAATACAAAGACAATTAATCAGTTATTACACAGTCTCCAACATCTTAAATTAAATTCCATTCTCGTTTAACATCCCTGTTGCACATTAATCAAGGAGTGAGACAGGGAGGCCCCTCTGGGATTTGCTCTTTCTATGGATCCTTTAGCTATACAGAAAAAAAATTCTACCTTTACAATATCCACCTAGACTTGCCCTATATAAGTTACGTGTACTCTATGGTGATGTACTATTGACACTCTCCCAATCCAAAATGTACATTCATAAATATATATTGTTAATTTACTTGTCTGGCTTAAAAATGAATACATCCCAATTTGACACGTAATCAATATTCTTGATAAGCAGCAGTGATCCCTGGAGGGTTTACCAGACATTGGCCCATATCCTATTAACATGTCTTCTGAGTTTCCTACAGGGTGTTATTTTTAAACTTACCAATAAAATACCTTTGAAGCTCTCATCATGCAAGAAATAACTCAAAATAAGTATGATATTACTTTATCTACTTTTTTTTTAATTAGTAAGTCTTGAAAAGTAATTTTTTAGATAAGATGAAAAATTATAGCAAACGCAGGAGAAAAAGTGAATTGGATAAGGGCCTGAGGAATGGAACCCAATTGCAGCATTTCGGTAGTGCTTGCGTTTTAAGAAAACGCTCTCTCATTCATTTGAATGAGAAACGCGGCAAAATAGTTTTCTGTGTTTTTGCAATGATATTGAAAAATTGTATCGGTTGTGCTGCGATTTTCATTAAGTGAAAGAGAACGTGTTTTTCAAAACGCAAATGCTGAATTACTATAGACTATCCTAAACAATCATTGGGGTGTATGCAGTAAATTGTGTTATGCAGAACTACGTGCGTAAAGTCTTATCGCACAATGAGTAGAGCAGAACGCAATACATGACATGCAATACATCACGGTCTTCCCGTCATGCGGTAAGAATTTATGCTTTACACAGTTTATTGCATACACCCCAATATGACACATAGACAGCCCAGCCCCCTCCTCCAAAAAAAAGAAGCAATAGTCAGGTAGGCTCAGTGTTCTCCCCAAGCTCTTTTAGCCGGGTGCTCCACCCGGCTCATTTTGGTGAGCACCTGACTGTCATTGGCTCACCTCCTCATCCTCCTCCTATGCTGTAAGTAGAGTTGATCCTCCGCTGTATTCCCTCGTCAGTCCCCACCCGGTTAATTTTTCATGCCGCCCGGCTGGAAAAAAAATTCTAGGGAGAACACTGGGTAGGCTCCTAACAGAAAAATATTTTCCTACAAAATTATTTTTGCAGATCTGGTCACACTGCCCTGTATTGTAATGTGAATTAAATGTAGGGTCAGCATGAAATCCATTACACTGGCTCTCACTCATGCCTCTGTAAAGTGATGTGCAAGGCTAAAAATATTTCTGATTGCTGTATTTTACAGAGTGGTGTGCACAGTGTGAAATGACTGGAGCCCTCCCAGTGAAAATCCCTAAAGTTTCAAGTGACTCTTTTCACAGAAACATATCTAAATTCACCTGAAATGTTAAAAGCCTACGGATTTCTACAAATTTCCTACGCCACTTAGCTTTAAATGAAGGAGTAAACTACCCTCATTTCTGGCTTTATTCCTTGACACGACAGCTTTAGTCCACAGATGTGAAGCTTTGTTCATTATATGCTATATTCCGACAGGGCATAGCCAAAAAGTTTAAAGAAAAATAGAATGGCAAAACACACTATATTCCTTGTTCTGCAGTACACAATAATAGTAGGATACAGCAAAGGTTCTGTAGCATTTGAGTATTACCCAAGCCCAGTTCATGGCTCTCGCAGTTATTAAAGGATATCAGAGGTTAAAATAAACTAATGAAAAACAATTGTATCTCTGCTCCTTCTCCTAAAAATGACAAGATATTTCACAGTTTTATTTTTTAAGTTTAAATCTACTTTTTAAGTTTTCACTGTTTTATTGTTTTTGCTCAATGACACATTCACTTAAGTATGGCAGAGCTAAAAATCTATGAAATATTGACCCTTTTTCTGCTAGGAAAGTGTTTTATAGTTGTAAGTTCTTATCAGTGAGGGTCACACTGTAGTCTGACCCAGTCCTGACTCAGACAGGAACTGCCACTTACATACCTGATGTATAACTTTCAGGCAGAGAAAGAAAAAAAGGAACAAAATAGTTATTTGTGTGCTAGGCACTGTACATACACATGTCTACAGTATCTCATCATCTCACATGTCACCTCGGGTATCCTTTAAGTATCCTTAGGCCAGTTTCACACTGGAACCGGTGTTATGGGAGCACTGTGGTGCAACAACTGCATCAAACTGCAACGTTAAAAAACCCTTCGGTGATTCCTGCAGCATGGTGCAGTCATTTCCCTTCTGGCTGCAGGCCATGCAGGAAGTGAGGCTTCTAGCGCTCACTTACTGTGGCCAAAATTAGAATTGTGCAGAAGTGTATTGAAAAAAAATACACTTCTGCACATGCATGCCACCGCAAAATAAAAAGCTGCTTCCCCATAGACTTATATGACTTCCAGTTGCTGTGCAAGTTGTCCGACAATGCGCTGTTGCCTTTGCAGGCAAATTGGGCACTTCAGGCGGAACGCATCACACCAGATATGAAATCCCCCATAGACTTTCACTGGTGTAGCGTAACCCTGCGACAAAACAGGGTAACGCAACACGCCAGTGTGAAAGGGGCCTCGGGAGTTCCCTCTGGTGGAAGTCATTCAGTCACAATATACTGTATGCAGGTGCTTTATATGTCCACTCCTTCCATAGAAAGCCTACTCAGTAAATGGACTGAGGATATATTTATTCTATTCCCTATTGAATATAAGTATTTTAGTATTTGATTTCCACCAGAAATGACATTCTGAAAACACTAATGAACCACTTTGCCAGCTCTGAGGATGATGGAGGCTAAAAAGATTAGACATTTCAAATAAATGTGCAAAATCATGTCTAGGTTTAAATGTATTAAATATTGCTGCATCCGCTCTCTGGGAAAATAGCAATAAGGCTCGTGGCTACAATGAATAAACATGCCTTGCTCCTTGCAATCAGCAGCACGTCTCACATAATGCCTAATTGCGCAGCAAAATGCCTTGCAGTGACATCTACTCGGAAACCTTTAAGTTGATTTATATTATGAGAGAGAAGTGCGAGATCTGATTACCGGAGTCCACTAATCTATAAAACTTTGGCATGATGAAGGAGTGCAGGGACAAGAATAACAATCAGTCCTGAAAGCCAGAAAACACAAGTGATGCCCATTTCCTCTGTCATGTCCATGTACTCACCCAGACACTGCCACCCTGGATTGTGAGATGTACTCTTCACACAGTCTGTTTATAGGCAGGACTGTTATCTTTGCTGGATTACTTATTAATTGCTCTGTCAATACTGCTTAATGTTGTATTTAGCTGTTTAATGGCATTTACACAATTGATAGCGATCTAGGAATGTTTCCTTCTACATCCATCAGAAAAACGGTTGTCGGAACTCAAGTAGCAAACCAGGACCCTGCTATTATAGGCTAGCACTTATACACACACAGCAACAACAAAAGCTGACAGCACCCATAAAGTCACACAGAGCAGAACAGAGCGCTCCACTTTAAAGTGAAACTCCACTTGAATGAAAATGATTGAATATTGCTACACATTTGCTAAAATAACTTTGTACCACTCTGCAATTGAAGAAGTAAGAGAAAGTAGGTGGAAAGGTACTGTCAAAGTATTTTGAGTATTTTCTTGCTTGCTGGTGGCTTAAGGCTAGATTCACAGTGGAATGTTGCGTTTTGGTGCAACGTTAAAGTCACAACGCAAACTTGCAACGCGTCCAAAAAGTCGCAACGCAGCATTACCGTCACATACAGCAGATACAGTAGAGCATACAGGCAATGAAAAGTATGATTCCAAGTCATTACTGAGCATGTACAAACAGTCTAACGCAGCTAATAAGGTGTATAACGCACTGCATGCAGTACTTTCATTTAACATGTAGCGTTAGACATCAACGCAACGTGTGCTTTGTGAACGGCGCATTGATTTTTTATTGCAGTGCGCTATTCTGCTATTCTATTACATTTTGTTTTAACGTGCGACTTAAACGTCCCACTGTGAACTTGGCCTCCAAGGCATTTCATTAATAAGATGTAAAAATATAATCTAGGAGAAAACTTGGAGAAAAAAGCTCCATAACACATTGTATAATTAAGTGCTATTAAAAAAAAAGTGGCAAGAACAGTAGAAAATCTGACACATATCCACTATAGGGCTTATGTTTTCTAATTATAATTATTGATTTAAAAAGCACAAACATATTCCGTGGCGCTGTACAAAGCAGGAAAACAAACAAGGGGTACATAATAATATAGACAAGGATATGCATCAAATAAGGATACTGGTACAAAATACAGAACTGCGCAGCGAGAGTGACGCGCGGCTTCAATCGGCGGACGGGGCCAACAGGAGGGCAGACAGGGGGCGTGTGCGTGCGCAGCGGGTGTGCGCGACGGGCGTTTGCAGTAACATGCGGCGGTGACAGACCTAGAGCCCATTTTTAAACGAGCTTAGGTCAGCTAGTAAAATAAATAAATTCCAAGACACAAAAGGGTGAGAGTGCCCTGCCCCTGCGACCTTACAATGTAAAGGATTGTAAATTAACATTCAAATTCTCATCAGACTTCCTAATAGGACTTCATGCTGAATTCTAGTTCAGTAAGGTATTAGTTAGTTTAAGCATTTCCTTACTCTCTCATTTAAAGCAGATATGAGCTAAATAACTAAACAAAACTAAACTAAAACAAATAAAAACACAACCAAAATGACCATATTGCACCATCGGCATTTTAAATACAAAGCACAATGGCACTACCTAGCTAAACCTCACCCATTGTTGAAAATTTCAGGTAAGTGGGTTTCTGTATCAAAAGCGGCCTATCACCGTCTGAAAAACGCAAACACAACCTCAAAAACACAAAAGCAAATGCAGCCTAAAAAATGCAAACACAGCGTAAACTCAAAAAAGCAAATGCAACCTTAAAGGGAAGGTTCAAGCAAAATAAAAAAATGAGTTTCACTTACCTGGGGCTTCTACCAGCCCCATGCAGCCATCCTGTGCCCTCGTAGTCACTTACTGCTGCTCCAGTCCCGTGCTGGCAGCTTTCCGACCTCGGAGGTCGGCGGGCCGCATTGCGTACGTTTTTACGCATTCCCACTAGTCCAGGAACATTAACGCATACGTTTTTACGCATTACTGGTTCAATGCGTAAAAATTTACGCATTGAACCAGTAACGCGTAAAAACGTATGTGTTAATGTTCTTGCACTAGCGGGAATGCGTAAAAACGTACGCAATGCGGCCCGCCGACCTCCGAGGTCGGCAAGCTGCCAGCGGGGGACTGGAGCAGCAGTGAGTGACTACGAGGGCACAGGATGGCTGCATGGGGCTGGTAGAAGCCCCAGGTAAGTGAAACTCATTTTTTTATTTTGCTTGAACCTTCCCTTTAAAGGGAACCTAAACTGAGAGGGATATGGATGTTTCCTTTTAAACAATACCAGTTGCCTGACTGCTGATCAATTTGCTGCAGTAGTATATGGATCTCACACCTGAAACAGGCATGCAGCTAATCAGTCTGATTTCAGTCTGAGCACCTGATCTGCATGCTTGTTGAGGGTCAGTGGCCAAAAGTATTAGAAACACAGGATTAGCAGGAGAGTCAAGGTGCATACACACATCAGACTATAGTCTTTGGAAATTAAAGATCACAGACCAATCTTACCACCCTTCATGTAGTATGAGAGCCATACCTTTCCAGTCTTTTCTATGGAGCTGAACACTCCATCAGAAAAAAATCTTTGCAAGATGCTGCACACAAAGGCCACATACACACATCAGACCATAGTCTTTTGAAAATGAAAGATCACAGACCAATTTTACCCCCTTCCATGTAGTATGAGAGCCATACCTTCACAGTCTTCTCTATGGAGCTGAACTCCCCATCAGAAAAAAATCTTTGCAAGATGCTGCACACACAGATGCTGTACAGACACAAAAGATCAGTATCTGCAAAAGATCTGTTCCTGCCAAAGATCCGTTCCTGCAAATTGCATTCATAGTCTATGAGATCTGCAGATCTTCATCCACACCTTGTTTAAATGACATTAATCTGTGATCTTTCATTTTCCAAAGACTATAGTCTGATGTGTGTATGCACCTTTAGGCAGCTGGTATTATTTTAATAGGAAAAATCCATATCCTTCTCAGTTTAGGTTCCCTTTAAAGCTAATGGAAACCTTCAAAAAAAGCCAGATACTTACCTAGGGACTGGGAAGGCTCTGGTTACTATAGAGCCTTCCTCTCCTCTCCTGGTGCCCATTCCAGAGCTGGTTCTCCCGTAGCAGTGTTTGAGTTTTATTAATATTGTCAAATACTGCTCTCTCAGCCGCCGAAAGGAGGCTTCATTAGTCTTCAGGAGTACTCGGGCCGCTCCAAAAGACATCCGATGTCCTCCGGGGGGGGGGGGGGGGGGGATTTAAACAAGGGAGCCACTGCTGCAGCGAGGGAACCAGGTGAGGAGAGGGAAGTCTCTATAGGACCCAGAGCATTACCTCTCCTTAGGTAAGTATCTGGTTTTTTTTTATTTGTTTGTTTTTTAAAGACTCCCATTAGCTTTAAAAATGCAAAATGATTCCGTGAGAGGAGCTCCCAGGAGCACATGTGATCTTGGAACCAGGAGCACATCGGCAGTAAATGAGGTGGAGAGGCTAATTGCATTAGAGGGTGATGGGAGAGCACGGAAAAACATTTTAGGGGGAAAAATAATATATATGTGAAGAGGCCATTAGTGATGATGACCCCTCCCATTTGGTTTTAGATCCACTTTAAGACACCCTGCCACTAAGTAGTGGTGCCTAGTGTCGGAGCAGTGCTTTTAAGCGCTGCTAGATTTGGGCGCAGCCAGCGCCTCCATAGACTACAATAGGAATCACTCCTTTTGCAGCGCTCAGTGAGTAACGTCGGCTCCGTCAGAAGATGGAGCCAAGGTTGCTTAAAAACATAATAATTCGGCCTCCAGCAATCGCTGGAAGCCGAATTATTTCATTCCCCCACTATCCATGGCGGCCTGGAGGGGGAATAGTGATTAAATCGGCCCGGACTTGTGCAGAAGCAGAATCAGCCATATACCGCTGTATCCTGCGCCCAAGTCTACCGGCGCCAATTTCAAATGTACTCCCTAGTGTGGCCAACACAGATGTGCCTCTTAGCTGTGAATATTTTTAAAAGTTTATTTAATACTTGACTTAAGAGGAGTATCTCTGCCAAGGAGACATTCATACAAATCACACACAGAAAAAAAAAGGAAAAGAAAAGTGGAAATAAAAAGAGGAGGTTGATATCTTTATCAAATGACACACCAAAGATATTGTCAGACCAGTTGTATACTACAGTAAAAACGCTTCCAGGTACAAAAACTCTTCTCTTATAATCTTATATTGTGTTCTACCTGTCTCCAAAAAACGTCTATTGCTGGGCATTCCCACCAGATATACTTAGGAGGAGTATCTTTTAGAACTGCCTAATGCAGTATAACATAACAAATAGACTGTCATTTTTTGTTATATTAGCCCATAATTTCACACTGCCTACTGCAAAAATAGTGTAAGCAAAGAAGATATTGTACTACCTGTAACTAGTACATCACATTCACAACTGATGTACTCAAGAATAACAGTAAAGGTTATGCTGCACTTTCCTCAGCATATTGATGTTAATGTTTGCCATTTATATTATAAAAAATGCATCTACATTAAACTGTGAACTAGATTTTCAACCTAACACCACAGAGCCCTTTGTACAAAATAAAAAATATTTTAATGTCAAGATTCATTATGCTTCATTATGCAGTACAGAGAGTCTTGTGTTGTTTTGTGGTTATGTTTGTTTCCTATTCAAAAATACAAACCAGAAAATCATCCTGCATGCAGATGCTGCTAATTAACCCATTCGCGTTCCATCGTTTTCACTTGAGCAATGTTCAACTCCCATTCATTAGCCTATAACTTTATCACTACTTATCACAATGAACTGATCTATGTCTTGTTTTTTCCGCCACCAATTAGGCTTTCTTTGGGGGGTACATTTTGCTAAGAGCCACTTTACTGTAAATGCATTCTAACAGGAAGAATAAGAAAAAACAGAAAAAATTCATTATTTCTCAGTTTTCAGCCATTATAGTCTTAAAATAATACATGCCTCCATAATTAATACTCACATTTTGTATTTGCTTATATGTCCCGGTTATTACACCGTTAAAATTATGTCCCTATCACAATGTATGGTGACAATATTTTATTTGAAAATAAAGGTGCATTTTTTCTGTTTTGCATCTATCACTACTTACAAGTTTAAAATAAAAAAAATAGAAATATTTCATCTTTACATTGATTTAAAAAGTTTAGACCCTTAGGTAAATATTTACATGTTTTTTTTTATTGTAATGTTTTTTGTTTTTTTTTATATTAACCACTTTACCCCCGCGCGTACGTATTTCTCCGCCCCTTTTTCCATCCTTTAAAAACCAGGGACGGAGAAACACGTACTTTCCGCGTTCCCGACGCTGTCCGCGCTCCTGCTCGTAAACACGCCGCCCGCCGCTAGTAAACACGCCGCCGCCCGCTCGCCCGGAGATCAATGAACGGGAAAATCCATTCCCGTTCGTTGATCTAAGCCCCACAATGACCCGCTGCTCTCCTATGGGCAGCGCGATCATTGTGAGAAGAAACTCACGTGTCCAGCCTCCTTATTCTTCCTCCAAGCTTCCGGAAGGAGGCTTGGAGGTCGCAATAAAGCAAAAAGTTACTGTGGCCATCTTGTGGCCAAATAGTAAACTACACCCTACACATTTTTCACATACAAATAAATGACTTTTACACAAAAAATTAACTCATTACCTCCCACACTCCCCATTTTTTTTTTTTGTAATTAAAAAAAAATTCAAAAATTTACAATTAAAAAAAATACATAATTAGTTACCTTAGGGACTGAACTTTTTAAATATTTAAGTCAAGAGGGTATAACACTGTTACTTTATAAACTATGGGCTTGTAATTAGGGATGGATGCAAAACTGAAAAAAATGCACCTTTATTTCCAAATGAAATATTGGCGCCAAACATTGTGATAGGGACATAATTTAAACGGTTTTATAACCGGGACAAAAGGGCACATAAATTTCATGGGTTTTAATTACAGTAGCATGCATTATTTAAAAACTATAATGGCCGAAAACTGAAAAATAATTTTTTTTTCCCCACATTTTTCCTATTTTCCCATTAAAACACATTTAGAAAAAAATAATTCTTGGCATAATGTCCCACCTAAAGAAAGCCTAATTGGTGGCGGAAAAAACAAGATATAGTTCATTTCATTGCGATAAGTAATGATAAAGTTATAGACGAATGAATGGAAGGAGCGCTGAAAGGTGAAAATTGCTCTGGTGGTCAGGGGGTAAAACCCCTCAGTGGTGAAGTGGTTAAACATTTTATTTGGGTATTTTTGGGAGGGTGGGATGTAAACCATATTTTTTTTAATGTAATTGTGTATTGATTTAAATGTTTTTTACTTTTTGTTGTAGTTTTACTTTTTGGCCACAAGATGGCGGCCATGAGTTTGTTTACATGACGTCACTCTAAGCGTAACACACGCTTAGAGACGCATGGGGGAGGTAACAGCCAGAAAAGGCACAGCTTCCGAGAGAAGCTGTCGCTTTTTCAGCGGGGGAGAGGAATCAGTGATCGGGCACCGTAGCCCGATTCACTGATTGCCTGGCTAACAAACCGCGGGCCGGCAGCGATCGGCCGCGGGAGCGCACCGTAGCGCGCATGGTTCCTGGACGTAGTTTCTACGTCCAGGAACCAAAATAGGTTAAGGTAGTGTAAGATGTACAAAACAAGCACAATCCGACAGACTATCTAAGAGGAGTAAGGGGATTAGTGCTAGAGGTAATGGAAGTATTAGCAGCCACGTGTAGGGTACGAGTAGTACAATCCTGTGCCTACATAAAAGTTGGCACAGAAATCAATTGCTTCCAGTTCCCCAGCTGCTAGAAAGCTGCTGGAGCCACAATGATAAAGTCATCAGTCTATTCAAATGCAAACAGTTATTAACTAATTAATTCGTTTAAAGGGGGCTTAGATGCTTTCCTTGCGTTGAAAGACATCCATGGCTACAATTACTAGGTAATGCCTAATGATGTTGATCCAGGGATTTTATCTGATTGCCATCTGGAGTCGGGAAGGAATTTTTCCCTTTAGGGGCTAATTGGACCATGCCTTGTAAGGGTTTTTTTTGCCTTCCTCTGGATCAACAGGGATACGTGAGGGAGTAGGGTGGTGTTGTACTTTGTTCTCTGGTTGAACTTGATGGACGTATGTCTTTTTTCAACCAAAATAACTATGCAACTATGTAACTCTCCCCACTCAAACAATTGCTCATAACAACCTGAAACTTAAACCTCAATAAAATCAACTGAAAGCTGTCAAGATGGATGAGATTAGTCTCTGTGGCCCTTCTAGGGAGGTACATTGAGTGATAAAGACACATATTGCTAATACTCTGAACAGATTGTGTAGGTAAGCTCTCATACTACATGTAAGTGGTAAAATTGACCAATGATTGGTACACACATCCTATTCTTATTGGCCAATGTTACCACTTTCATGTAGTATAGGAGCTTACCTACACAACCTGACCAATTTGCCACACGTGTTCAATTTTTCCCCAATTGTGAAAATAATAGATTAAAAACTCAGAAAATTGCTTGGGTGTTTAAATTAAGAATGTAACAATCAACCCTATTCCATTCAATTTTCATAGAGATTAATTAAAAAAATCAGCTACTCCTGATCGACTACTTTAGAGGAAAAAATGGGGATTTCTCTAACGAATAAGAAAATAAGGTTACAAGTCTTCTGTTTTTATCAAACTGCCATAAAAGAGGATCATTTTATTGTATTGTGTGTGGCCACCTTGAGTCTGACGTGTCTGTTATCTTGACACCAGTTCACCACATGTTCATACTTTTAGGTGGCACCAACTGCTGAATCTCAGAGCACCCAACAAGACCTGGAGGCCTGATCCAACAATTCATCCATTCCAATCTGGTCCTACTTCCAAAAGCTGACTGTTCTTTTAGTACAGGTAGTCCCCGGTTAATGAACGAGATAGGGACTGTAGGTTCGTTCTTAACCTGAATCTGTTCTTAAGTCGGAACACTGTGCTATCTCTGCCGCTGTACCTCCTCTGTGCCCCCCTGTGCCTCCAGTGTCCCCCACTGTGTCACATTTGCCCTCTGTACATGCCTATAAAAGTTTAAAAGAATTTTTTTCTTTGAATTTTAAAAAAAAAAAAAAAAATTTTTTTTTTGGGGGGGGGGGGGGGGGGGGGGGACGACTTGCGCTTGTTCCCAAGGAAACACAGAATCCACACTGTTCGTAACGGTGGGTCGTTCGTAAGTCAGGCGTTTGTAAGTCCCCCCTGTACCTTGTATACCCCCAAGCCACTAACAATTGCCACTGCAATAATGAAGCAATGTTACCTGTGGTTCTAAATCTGTGTCTGATTGATGTACAATGTATCCACAGTGTTGCCTCATAACACATCGCTACTCAGACCATAGATTTAAAATTATTTTAACTGTATTTAAATTTGAACTCCATAGTTACAAGTAAAATATTTGTGCGCCTTTCAGCAAGCAGACACCATAAAGCCAAATCTCCCCTGGTAAGCTGCTATTATGGAGAGAAATAATGTAGATGCTTAGCATAACCTGCAGAATGCACATTCTCCTGCTATTTTCCATCTAGTGTTCCACTCACATTTTTCTTTTTTTTTCCATCAAAAAAGCAAGAGAACTTTGGTCTTAACCATAACAAATGCCTCCATTTACAGTATGTACCAGTCACAGAAAAAGGGTCCCCTGCAGTGGTCCACAATGAGGCTAAACAGCTTCAGCATTTAAATACTCAGCAGTCTAATTTAGTTTCTTTCAACTGTTCTAAGTTTATTATGGAATTTTTACTGGCCAATACAGTGAAAAATAAATCTATATTTTACTCAAAAACTAAATAGATCCAAATAATAAACGTGTCTCATTAAAGGAAACCTAAAGTAAGGAAAATGTGGGAAGATGGGACCAAGTTATCAATTTTTTTTTTTAAATGCTACTTGCCCCGCCTTTATAACTTGTGAATCTTTGACAGAGCGTGCGTATGCAGATCAGGTGTTCTGACTTCACTGGCCTCATGGCAGCTGCAGGTGGGAGAGTCAGGAACCAGTGTCGGACAGGCAATATCAAATTGTAAAAGGACTTGTAAAAGGCTGTAAAGAAAACAGGTACAATACCCCTCTCACTACAGACTGAAAACAATTTACAAATAAAAGTAACTAACGGCTGGTTCACGCGGGAGTCTGAAGCAGCAGCAGCGTCTCACTTAGGCCTGGAGCCCACTAGGAGTGCTTTTCTGAGCGCTTTGTGATTTGAAAAGCTCTTGCTAATGTAATGCTATGGGTGTGATCCCACTTGAGCGATGTGATTTTATAAAAATCCCTCATAGCATTGCATTAGCAAGAGCTTTTTCAAATCACTAGCGCTTAGAAAAGGCTTTTCTGCTACTGACTAAAAAGCATTTGGTAACCTTCAACGGCACTTCCCAGCATTTAGCTGTTGTGATGCGTTTTGATCCCTAAAGCGTGCTTCTATATTTCCAAAGACAACAAGATAAAGCATGGCATTTGCACTAAAAAGCGGTGTCCATTCATTTCAATGGACAGCCTTAAAGTGTTCCTGTACTTTTAAATTTTTATACCTGTAAAAAAAAAAAAAACACCGCCGCACAACTCACCTTCTCCTGGATCCGATAGCTGCCTTTTGCGCCTCTCCCATTCTGCTGCCGTGTCCCCCATATCTTCCAGCATCTTCACCGCGCTGACCCAGAAGTAACCCTAAAGTGTTTCCGGGTCAGCGTCATTGCAGTGAAGATGCCGGCAGATACGGGGGACACGGCGGCAGAACGGGAGAGCTGACAAAGTGCATAAGGCAGCGATCGGATCCAGGCGAAGGTTAGTTGATGCGCCGGTGTTTTTGTTTTTCACAGGTTTAATAACCGCACAAGGGAGCGTGATCATGGAGAATACTCCCATATCCTCCCCATCCAGATTCGACGTTCTAGTCCAGTCAAAGATTTCGACTGACATGAATGGGGACCCCTGGGGGCACAGCGCTTTGAGAGTGGTGCTGGACATTGTTGCAACACCACTTAAACAGCAGAAAGTTTATAAATGAAATCCCCTCTCAGCTCAGGGGAACTTTAAATGACGAACACTGTGCCCACTGTTTAATGCCCAAGTGAAGCTGTCCTAATAGCAGGACTGTGTAGTCGGTACAAAAATCATCCGACTCCTCAGTTTATGAAACCACCAAATCCGACTTCAACTCCAGGCACCCAAAATGGCTCTGACTCCCTAGTCCAATACTTACCAGGGCTGTGGCTTTGGTACAAAAATCATCCGACTCCCGACTCAGACTCCTCAGTTTACCCAAATTTGCTCCACAGCCCTGCCTAATAGTGTGCCTTGTAGGACTAGAGAGAGGCTGCTTTTATCTGATGATGTAATAAGATTTTATTTTTTTATTTTCATTTTAATAAAATCTTCGTGTTGTGTGTCTGTTTTTTGTTTTTTTTTATCCATCCCGGAAAGCAATCTGCTCGTGTAATGTCCTTTATTTCCTTTCTTGCAAAGTGCTACTCTTCAGTAAGCACACTTACTCATTGCACATGTAATGAGTTTTCATGTTCGCATGATGTTAGGGATACTAATTCTGGTGTAATGGGGCTGCAGCTGGACAGGTCTTCTAGCAAGCAGGAGATAGACTTTTTGCAATAAGAATGGGAATAAAGGTGTAGCAGTATGTTGTCTATAGGGTGCTCAAGTTCATTATATAATGGATTACATACAGGCTGATGGGTCGGGTGAGGCCAGGGAGTACCCATCAGTCATGGTATACATAGGTATCAGAATTACAAAGCTTCAAAAGAATGGGAATGCCTAAAACATGGATTTCAGTGAATAAGGAAATCTCTCAAGGCAAGGAAATCCAAAGTTTTCAGAAATGCCACAAGCTTTCTCTAAAACATGTGGTTGTGAAGTTGGTGTAAGAAAGAAGGTTTTAGGTTGTAGGAGAATCAAACAGCCTGTACATATGTTCTAGCAATGTGGTAATTTGGATGCAGGGAGAAGCCGAAAGATGGCTCTCCTTGCGCTAAGTAGTCTTGGGGAATATAACTAATACTGTATTATTGCCCCTAGCAATAACCTGATTTTTTATCTTAGGCTGCATAATTTGGGGTCCTGCTATAGCCGGCACTCGATTTACAGAACATATGTACTCAATTCTGGCAGCTCTGCTACAGCCGTAATTAACATTTTGGCCTATGGCAGCGTCCAAATCAGGAGCACAGCGGCGTCAAGCGGGCGGGGAAACGACCAGACTTGTTTTCAGCTGGGCAAAGTAGAAATGGTCTGCATCTAACTGGAGAGGGAGCAGCTGTATTTGGAAAGAAGATGTTTAGAAAGCTGGAGGAGATGTTAAACTAGAACCTAAGGGGTAGAGGCGAGTATAAAAAGCAACACAAGGACAATACATGGTCTATACATAATGGGAGTCTGACATTATAAGGGTTGTACATGGGGGTGAGGCTAGCATGAACAGAAAAGAGGTGGTTAAATGCATATAATTAAGAAAGCCTTACAAATAAAATCCACAAACTTGATTTGCTTATAAATAAAATCATATACACATTAAACTATAAAAGACCTTTCTTACAAATGCATTCAGAAAAAGGACACAGATCTTATGTAGCACCCGGTTTCTATTTAACAGTTATGCGCTAAAGTTGTCTGGATAACATCATTTTCATATATCTCAGTTTACAGCAAACCTGTTGGCAGCTTCAGCTGTCAGGCGGCATCTATGCTGCTCTGAGGACATCCTGATCCGCCACTGAAAACCATAATTGGGGAAGGGGTGGAATAATCACTTCGGAGGGAAAACTCATGTTCAACTGTCATTCACAGGAAGGCCATGACTGACAGATCACTCACCCACAAATATCCCAACTCTGGTAACTGCGATTAAAGTAGCACATATATTGCTGTATGCAAGAATAGAGCGTTCTCGATTTGCATCATGAATGTGTTTCAGTAAAGTGTACGTAATTAAAATGTCAAATATTACAAATTTCCATTAAAACAACATGTACAATGGTAAAAGTATCTTTCCCATACTTAATTTAGATACGGTTTATACCCTAGAAAAAAATGTTAAGACAAGCTTACATTAATTAACTAATTAATCTTTGGCTCCCAATACAGATCACATTGCAGATCAGACTACATTAAGGATGGATTCCAGTAGCAAACTACAAGCCTGTATCCACAATGCTGAAGATCAAATCTTTGTATCAAATCTCAGTGAATCTTTGTGGAGTACCACATTTTACAATTTGTCTGGTAATAATCATTCGTGAATATTGTTAGCACAGGACCTCAGTGAACATCACTACAGTCCGAATTATCATTGAATCTGTCCAGTTTACTCAAATTAAGTCTAACAATGGAGTCAACTGCTGTGACAGCCACTGCAGGGCATCTGGTGCTGCCCAGACCTGCCTACATGACATAACTTCACCCACATAAATAAGGCCCCAAACGCTGGAAAGGTGGCCAAGTGATCAGAGAGCTCCATAACTGTAAAGTACTCACCCCACACATCAGTACATACATAAGTCCCCCACCACAGCATCACTTCCATGTACATTAAACAGTATGACAATACTGCAATAAAATAGAACATGTTCCCATACACCTCAAGTGCTGTGATTGTAGTTAAGTGTACATGGGAGAGTTAAAGGGTAACTAAAATAGTATGCAACATGAAGACAAGCATGAGTGTGTTAAGTCCCAATCTTCCGTGTCTGTGTACCTTCTTTCTCGTTGCAAGGTTTAAGAATGCAGGGCTTAAACGTTCTTTGCAGTCCGACTGCAGTCTTACTGTAGGATCACTCTTAAGGTGCTCACGAACGATACAATCTCCCAAAAGATCAATTCGATGTCCTTAATTTGGTCAATCGACAAAAAAGTATCATTCTATCGATCATTCCAACAAACCACATTTCTGATCAATTTTTTTTTCAGATAGTTTATAATTTGGGAAAATAGATTGTTAAAGCGGAATATAACCCTGCATTTCAACTTTGCTCTAAAACATTATTTACAACATATTATATGCAAAAAGCATTTTTTTTACTAGACCAGCATTGGAAGGGTTAAACACAGAGGTTTAAAGTTCCGTGGAGAGATATGCAGAAGTTCAGATTGTTACAATCTATTTAGTTAAATGTATCTATTGAGAAATGTTACACACTCTTTGGCTGTCCTCCAGCTCCTTCTCATTCAGAGAGAGTGAGTCACATTCAACACTTAGATACATTTATGTAAACAAAATGTATCTATGTCAGCTTCGGATGCGTCTGCAGAAATCTCCAGGAACTTTAAAGCCCTGTGTAACCCTTCCAATGCTGGTCTAGTAAACAAAAAAAATGCTGGTTGCATATAATATACTGTAAATAATGTTTTAGAGCAAAGTTGAAATGCAGGGTTATATTCCGCTTTAATGGGCACCTTTACTGATCACTAATTATAAATGATAAAACTCTATGTGGCTAGGAAACACTTCTAAGTGCCAACAACTCCTCACCTATTCTTACATCTTTTTGCCACTTCTTCTGATTCAGAGCCCCACCCAACCCCTATTTCTCCTGATCAACCAACATTCCATTGCTCTGACGCAGTTCGTATTGCCCCCATGGGTTATGTGCTTGTCATCTATCATACCAGGTTTTTTGTTTTCTATAATTGCTTAATCTACTTACAGAAACCTGATTGAGCAATTCCCATCACTGTGATATGTCTATTCCATACAAGGCTCATTTTCAGAACTTTAGATAACAATGTTGTTGTTATCATACATTTCCATCTGTACTGGTGAGCTGTAACAACCACATGCATATCATTTGAAACTAAAAGCTGTAATCAGATTGAATTGCAATCTAGCACAGTGACACATAACTTCTCCAGTTGAAGTAGGGACAGGCACACTGCTGTACATATCCAGTAGGCTAACATATGGGTGGTTCTGTGGCTTATGAATGATAGCATAATAGCATGACTTCTAATTAGTTATAAAAGTTTATTTACACCAGCAAGCTGACAAAGACCTTTTCAGTTCATATTGTGTCAGACTGCCATTGGACAGCACTCCTAAGCGCCACCTTTTAGAGGTGTTTGGTTCACACATGAAAAGATGTCAAGGTCTGTCCTATCCATTTTTGACAGCTGGCACCAGTTTTGTGTGTGTTTCTAAGACTGTGTTCACACATAAAAGGTGTACATTTTTGGTCCGGTTTATATTTCTGTTCCAGTCAGGTAAAACTGATAGAAAACTGATGTGTGAACCAAGCCTTACTCTAATTCTGCTACAAGATGCTCTAACCTGAACTAGTGCTCTGTTAAGTCCACAAAGAATTACAGACAAAATGCAGTGTGAGTACAGAGGAATACAAAACAAAATGCATTAAGCGATAGCAGATTAATTCTTCTTTATGACAAACCACCACAGTCACTACTGTACTGACAAAGCTTAGAGTTGCAACAAGTCATTTCTTTTGTAGACGCAATACTTGAAAGGTCACCATAACAAAAACAGTAAAAGGTGAATAATGAATTATTTTTAATTGTTAAAATGTATGGGATTTATACATAAGAAAAATAAGGTGCTGTTAAAAAGGGCTCAAGTTGTGCTTTGTTTAAAAGGACGACCGCTATGATAGCAGGTGCTGGGGCCGCCCACTGTGCAGATTGCGCAATCCACCTCGGCTAATTGTACCCGCAATCCGCTCTGAGGGCGGCCCAGATGCGGATAGTGGATAAAATATTTGTAGAAGCAATCCGCAGACGGGCGGACCCGATGCCTGCTCTCATAGCAGGTGCAAATGCAGATCGCGGTTAAAATATTTGTAGCTGCAATCCGCATAGCAGGCGGCCCTGATAACCACTATTATAGTTGGAGCAGATGTAGGTGCGAGGGGTCAAGGTTAGGTATTACCAAAGGGGGGGGGCGTTAAGGTTAGGCACCATGAGGGAGGGGGGTTAAGGTTAGGCACCACATTGGTGGCAGCAGAGTGGCTCTGTTGTTCCTCCGCGCCACCATATGGTGTCATCTCATGAGGAGCGCGATTTGACAGGTGCTCGCGTCAGCACAAGTGTGCTCTCCCATCATTATAAACAGGCAGTCGAAGAGATTAGCCTACCGGCAGGCTATCGGCGCTGGCAGGCTGATTTTTTATTTATACAATAAAATATACTTATATAGCGCTGACATCTTGCGCAGTGCTGTATAGAGGATAGCCTTGCCACTTCGGAGGGGCTCACAATCTAATCCCTATCAAAGGCATAGGTCTATGCATGCTTAGTGTGGTGTATGTATCTTTGTCTAAGGCGAATTTAGGGGGGAGGGGTGAGGGGGGGGGGGATAAAAAATAGGGTTTTGTTTTTTTTAAATGATCTTTTTGAATTAATAAAAAAAGAAAAAAAATTCCAGCAGCAATCAAATACCACCAAAAGAAAGCTCTATTAGTGAGAAGAAAAGGAGGTACAATTCATTTGGGTGATAAGATGTATGACCAAGCAATAAACTATTAACGTTATGAAATGCTGAATTGTAAAAAATGGCCTGGTCACTAGGAGGGTATAAGCCTCTGGTCCTCAAGTGGTTAAGGCAGGGAGCATTATAGACATTTTTGTAAGACTAATGGATATGTTTGCTATGATTAATAAGTGTATATATCTCTAAATTCTGTAGCAGTTTTAATAATACACAATTAGCACTTTAAGGCATATTTCTCGATGTTTAAAAATCATCTGTGCTACAAATGTTTCATTTTTAAGAGCATAAATTGCTTATTAAAATGTTGATTTTACTTTGGCTACATATTTATTCAATCATCTCAGAGTAATTTTTTTCCATATTTTGCTTTTTTTCTGATATTACAAAACTAAAATCGTCTAAGCATCCCTAATACCACTAACCTTTTTCAATCTTTACACATGAAGTACCATATATTGGTGGACAAGAGTGAGGTTGGTTCTAGAATTGTTACTGCATTAAAGGACAACTGAAGGGAGAGGGATAAGGAGGCTGCCATATTTATTTCCTTTTAAGCAATACCAGTTGCCTGGCTGTCCTGCTGATCCTCTGCCTCTAATACTTTTAGCCATAGCCCCTGAACAAGCATGCATCAGATCAGGTGTTTCTGACATTAATGTCAGATCTGACAAGATTAACTGCATGCTTGTTTCTGGTGGGATTCAGACACTACTGCAGCTAAATAGTTCAGCAGGGCTACCAGGCAACTGCTATTGTTTAAAAGTAAATAAACATGGCAGCCTCCGTCCTTTCAGTCTGATGACACCATTATAACCCCATTTACAGTGCCTCATTTTAGGTCCTCAAATGTTTTGTCCCACATTATAGTGCCCCCAATTACAGGGCTCCCAAAGGGCAAGTCATAGTGTTCCGCAATAATGTGCCTCATTGTAGTATTTCTCCTATTATAGTGCTCCTTACTAGAGGGCACCCCCCTAAAGTGCCTATAAGGCTTCTTTTCCACTGCAAATCACGATTTGCAATTCCCGTTCTGACTTTCTCTGGATGCCAGCAGCACAAGAAGAAAAACGAAGAGAAAATGCAGCATGCAGGACTTTTTAAAAATGGCATCAAAATTGGAATTGCATGTAGTGTAAAAGCGCACTTATAGCAAGCTTCCTCTTTAGTGCCTGAATTTAAGCACTTCCCATTATAATGTCTCATTAATGCCACCATTATTGGGTCCCCCCATTACAAAGCTCAATTATAGTGCATCTTTACTACCCTACCATTATAGTGCTCCCCCATGACACATGATATAACTGTAACTGTACTCCCTTTAATAATTGTGATCCCCTATTAGATTTTACTAATTATAGTTACACCCCCCTCCCCCATTATAGTGTAGCCACCTCAGTTTTGCAGAGTGTGTAATGCAGCAAAGGGATGGTCAATGAGAAGCAAATATTTTGGAGTTCATGCAGGATTATGTACATTTGTATGCAAATTTATGTTGCTTGAAAACAGACCAATCGACTTCCAAGGTTTAAATTGATCATCCCTAAAGGAGCATGCATAGGCAGTGTATAGCTTCCCCCTTCAAGCTCACTAAAGTTTGGCTCTTTTTTACTGCTTTATCTATCCCCTTTTCTTTTATCACTCCTCCTCGCAACATTTCCCTCTAACCTTATCTCTTATCCTCCTTCCCCACCATCCCTCCACCACCATCTCTTATTCTCCCTAGACTTCTTTCTACCTCTCCAATCTCTTTCTCGTTTTCATTGCCATCCCCTTCTCGCACTCCCTAACCCTGCCATCTCCTTCATTCAATCTTCCTCCATTAGCTATTTTTTCCTACATTCTCATCTTCTCTCATCTTCTTGCCATCTTTTCACTTGTCACCTCTCTCCTCCCCTACACAACTCCCCCCCCCCCTTCTTTCTGCTACGTCTCACTCCTCTCCAGCCCTCTCTCCACCATCATCCAGAATGTCTTTCTATCCACCACCCCCCCCCCCCCCCCACATATTAAAGAGACACTGAAGCGGAAAAAAATATGATATAGTGAATTGGTTGTGTACTATGAATAATTACTAGAAGATTAGCAGCAAAGAAAATATTCTCATACTTTTATTTTCAGGTATATAGTGTTTTTTCTAACATTGCATTATTCTATATTATGTGCAGATTGCACAACACTCAGCATTCAAAATGAGTCTTTCAGAGCAGTCTGTGAAGTAATGACCTCTCCTCTAGCAGAGAAAAAGTAAACAGTTCACTTACAGTTGAGATAATAAAAGTCAGATAACAGCCCTCTCCACGACTAAGACTTAGTCGGAGAGTTAATGGCTTGTTTGCATAGAGATAACAACTGGAGTTTCTTAACTCTTCCTGTACTGGAAACAATTAGACTGATGTATCTGATCTTAATGTTTTATTTCTTAGCTGTACTACACATACAAATCATAATATCATAATTTTTTTTTCGCTTCAGTGTCTCTTTAAATACCCAGTAGTATACAGTAAGTAGTAAATATAACCACTGCCTTGAGTATAAGGCCTTGTTCATGGAATACATGTTGTCATGCACATTTCAGCAACCTGTATGGTGTGCGACTCGTAGGTATAACAGAAGTACATACTGCGCTGTATAATACTCAGACTACATGCGCTGCACTGCTGCATGCATTTTTCAGCAAAGCGCATGTACTGACCCATTCACTGTAGTTTTTCTCCTGGCGGACTCAAAGTGCCAGAGCTGAAGCCACTAGGGTGTGCTCTATAGGCAGTAGCAGTGTTAGGGAGTTTTGCCCAAGGTCTCCTACTGGCTCATTAAACAGGAAGAGCTGAGATTTGAACGCAGGTCTCCTGTCTCAGTGGCAGAGCCCTTAGCCATTACACCATCCAGCCACTGTCAAATAAGCAGGGGCAATGCATGGCAGTGCAGATGGCATGCGATTGCAGGTGTTGTGATTAGAGGTGTGAACGAGGCCTAAAAGCAAGTTACACAAATATGAAGCAGCATGCCACGAAATGTATACAAACACAAATCTGTTTAATTTGATCATTTTTGTCAGCACTCCCCACAGACAAATGAATACAATTTAATGGCAAATACACTATAGGTATCACATGATGATAATTGTTTTAATGAGTAATGTGCGGCAGATAAATGTCTCACATTAAAAATCTTAATTCTTAAAATGCATTTTTGTTGCATCATTTAATGTACTTCTTAAGAAAAAATACATTTTAAAGAAAAAAAAATTGTCGACTGACTGGGATGATTTGCATGCAGGTAGGTACTGTAGGAAGACATTTACACTAGGTGTCTGGGTGACTAGCTGGGTGATCAGCTGTGCTTCATTTTCCAGCTTCATCTCACAAAGCTCTGTACGACTTTCCTAAGCAAGGGGATATGTAGCATTTAGAATCTGCAAACAGCTGCTTCAAGTGACAGTCTTCACCTGCCTGGAAGGCAAGAGCGATACAGATCACTGATCTAATTTCTCCAAGGGGACAGTACAATGATCCGCACAGCACAGGATTCAAGCTTGCATTTTAAGATTCAGCTGCCAAATCGATAGTGTAAACAGGTTCACGTCCCAGCAATTACCTTTAGAATTCTGTAAGTGAAACTTAAGTCAAAAAGATCCAACTGTAAGGCAGAGGGGGTACAGAGCGAGTTACCCGGATCTGCATTGAAGATGCATTCTCCATGGGGGCACTCGGCATACTGAATATTAAGGATGTAAACTACAGAAGCTCTGTAATACAGACAAGCTAGAATATGAATCTAGTAGAAACTGGACAAAGCAATGGAAAACAAAGCAGAGTCGCACATAACAGGTAAAAACTACAGCACTAAAAAGAGTACCTATCCCATCTGTCACATCCCCCAGCCACCTCAACCAGCACTGCAACTCGAGTCACAGCTCACTCCATGACTAGTGGAGCCACAGCTGAATTATACATAATTTTTTTTGTTTAGTTTTCATCTTTTTACACCTGTAAAAACCCTGCTACTTGCAAACAAAGACATGTCAACAGGATAATGAGTGATGCTTTTTCTTCTGAGTGTTACTCTACCAGGGCCATATAGCCCATGTGCCGGATATCTAAGGCACTAATGTGCAGTGACGATGTTTGGTGTGTTCATGGGGCTGCTTATGTTTTATCCATCTCCGCATGGAGAGCAGCAGTCATTGTAATCTTGGGGAGGCATGGAGAGAAAAAATAGGAGCAGGCATCGAGGAAAGATGAAGTCTGCTTGGAGGTCTGATCAGATTTGACATACGTGTACTGGGGCAGCCTTGTGTTTCTATTTTGTTGGAGGCCATTCAGCTCAGTTTACTTGTAATGTGATAAAGGCCAGAGCTATATTGTTGCCTCAGAGCAACCTGCCATTCTAAAAGACTATGCCATGTTCTAACTCCAGAGTAGTTCATCTACAGTGCTTCAATATTGCCTTAGAGTGACAATATCCTATATAATAATGCCTGTGTCCTCCTTTGTCCGCGTTCATGCGTTTGCGCTACTGCGAATGTGCAGCATGGACAGCCGTTGGGACAGGAGGAGGACGGGGCTGGGCGGACGTGCGCATGTGTGCTGACATGCGGCTGGCGGCAGCTGTTGCAGATTGGGAGGGGGGTTGTGAGAGTGGCCTAGAGCCCGTTTTTAAACAGGCTTAGGTCTACTAGTCTATTATATAAAGGTATTGCAATATTACCTATTACATATTTACCTATTCTTAAAAAGAGAGTGCCTCTTGTGCTCATTAGGGTGGTGCCCAATGTCATCTTAAAAAAACCAAAACTTCAGGAAGTGAACCTTAACCACTTCACCACTGAGGGGTTTTACCCCCTGACCACCAGAACAATTTTCACCTTTCAGCGCTCCTTCCATTCATTCGTCTATAACTTTATTATTACTTATCCCAATGAAATGAACTATATCTTGTTTTTTCGCCACCAATTAGGCTTTCTTTAGGTGGGACATTATGCCAAGAATTATTTTATTCTAAATGTGTTTTAATGGGGAAATAGGAAAAAATGTGGGAAAAAATTATTATTTTTCAGTTTTCGGCCATTATAGTTTTTAAATAAAGCATGCTACTGTAATTAAAACCCATGAAATGTATTAACCCATTTGTCCCGGTTATAAAACCATTTAAATTATGTCCCTATCACAATGTTTGGCGACAATATTTTATTTGGAAATAAAGGTGCATTTTTTTCAGTTTTGCATCCATCCCTAATTTCAAGCCCGCAGTTTATAAAGTAACAGTGTTATACCCTCTTGACATAAATATTTAAAAAGTTCAGTCCCTAAGGTAACTATTTATGTTTTTTGTTTTTTTTTTATTGTATTTTTTTTTTTTTTAAATTACAAAATAAAAATAAAAATTGGGGAGTGTGGGAGGTAATGAGTTAATTTATTGTGTAAATGTAATGTTTGTATATGTAAATTGCTTTTAGGGTGTAGTTTACTATTTGGCCACAAGATGGCCACAGAGTGTTTGTTTACATGCGACCTGTAAGCGTCCGGAAGGACGCTTACAGGAAGCAGTAGGAGGCTGGGAGACTCACAATGATCTCGCTGTTTCTGAAAGAAGCAGCAGATCATTGCGGGGGCTTAGATCAACGAACGGGAATGGATTTTCCCGTTCATTGATCTCCGGGCGAGCGGGCGGTGGCATGCACGAGCGGCGGGTGCGCGCGCACGAGCGGCGGGAGCGCGGACAGCGGCGGTAGCGCGGAAGGTACGGATTTCTCCGTCCCTGGTTTTTTAGGAGGGAAAAAAGGGGTGGAGAAATCCGTACGCGTGGGGGTAAAGTGGTTAATAGCAGAAGTGAGTAGAATGTTCTTAAAAGGAAGAGAAAATGGTCCCTGTATCGGTGTTAGGAAAGTTAATGTGGGATTTCAAATTGAAATAGGTTCCCAAAGAGAGTGAAACCAAATATCAGTTTAAAGGTGCCCATTAACAGTACAATTTTTTCACTAAATGTAATCTTTTGACGCGATTTTTAGGATCGAAAATAGTCTGAAGGTAATTATCGATTGTTATCATTTACTGAACAATTCTTTCTTCAAATGTGATCATAAAATGCAACTTTCGGATTGATTTTATCCTATTTAGCAATCTACCAAGGAATAGTTTGTTATCAATTGCCTATATAAATGGCACATTTTCTATACAATTCGATCATTCAACTTGTATTGAAAGATTGCATTTAGTGAAAAAATGGTACCGTTAATGGGCACCTTCAGGGGAATACTCCATACAGTACAATAACTATTTAGAGAACTGCATTAGGTTATGCTAGCCTATCCTGGCTTGCAGGCATACTCCTTTAGGACCACCTGCCTCTGGGACCTTAACCTTAAGGACCAGAGAAGGTTTGTAATGTTTCCCTTTGTAACCACTGTGATTGCTCACAGTGGTCACAGGGTCAGGAGCCAATGAAATTGACTACTGACTGATACACAAAGCTCAGCTGTCACAGAAGAGCTGAGTTTGTCAGCGGCTGGCATGCGCGATCCTGACAGGAGTGTGGGAGCCCGGTGTAGTAAAATCTATTCCGTGTCAGGCTTAAGCAGCCAAGAGAAGATCTTCCTATGTGCAGTCACCAAGGCGTTAAATGGCAAATTCTATGAAATTCTCTGGTGGCTATTAGAGAACATTCGTTTACTGGAATATAAGAGACGTGTCAACTCGAGTTTTAAACTTGCATTGTGAACCTGAAATCCTGTTACATTACTGCTTAATCATCTTATGATTTTGTATGATAGGCAAAGGGTCCCAAGTCTGCCTGCATCTTTCCTTACACCGGAACATTATGCAGGTTACGTAAAGCAGTGTTTCTCACCATTATTCTAGCATGTACCCCTATATGAATAAGGCCCCGTTCACACTGCACGCGTTTCCAGCCGCGTTTTGGAAACGCATGCAGGTGGCTGACACGCACGGCATCAGACAGTGCATAGAGTGCACTGTCTGATGTTTTATGCACTGTCTGATGTTCACACTGCATGCGTTCCGGACCTGTGCGGTCCGGGAACGCATGCTGCACGCATTTTTTGCCAAAACGCGTGGCTGTCCTATTCACTTTTCAGTGATGGGATCAGCCACGCAACGCATACAAACGCGGATGGCGTGCGTTCGTACGCGTTGCGTTCTGCGTGCGTGCCCGTCCGCGTTTGTAATGTGAACGCGGCCTAAGTGAGTGTGTTGGTAAAGTAACCGCTATCCTACTGTGGGTAACAATCTGCCTTGATGGATGAATGTTTATTAGGAGCGCTCCATCAAGATTTATAAATACTTGTCAAGCACTCCTTTATGGTAAGAATTAACTATACGTATTCAAGTTTGCTTATGTATGATTTCTCATTTTTTAATCTCAAAACCTCCTACATTAGATTGACTATGACAAGTTAAGTTCAAGAATGCCTTGGGCCCCAATAAAGAGCCCCTTGGGGTCCCCATAGCACGCGTTGACATCCTAGGATGTTCAGCACAGAGTCACTAATATAGTGTAGTCTAATGAGTATGCCCCAGCTGAGTGAATGGCAAGTTGTGCCATCACATTTCACACTTGCTTTCCTGCCACAGAGTCTTTGCACAGGGTCAGACGTTCATGGAGTTCAGATTTCATCTGTATGTCACAATTATACTAACCCCGATGGCGCTGACACAGGCTGACACTTCATATGCCCAATTTCAGCATAAAGTACCAAACTGGAACTGACATTTATACAAAATATCCATTGTCAGCCCTGCAGGACATGTGATGAAACAATGTGCTTATATTTATACTGTTAGCGGATGCTTTGCTTCATTGCTCCATACATCCATATGTTGTTGCTTTAGGCCCTAATGACAATAGACTGTCAATCAAACACTTATAAAACACGGAATTCGACACTCCAAGTTATGGCACATTGCAAATATCGCTCTAATTTAACTCGGTGTACGTTCCATTTTACCCTTATCGACAGACCCTTTCAGGGCCAAATTATCCTTTAATCATTATGAACTGCCCGGGTGTATTTTTCAGGTCATATCATGAATTGGACGTGTTTGGATACACATATAAAATATCTTTTTCCTATGATTGCCTAGTGGCCTGAGGTCTCTAAGGGCAATTGGATCTGTCAGTGGCTGTCTGGAGTATTGATAAATGAATTCTGAAATCTCACTTCAGTAGAGCAGTCATCTTTAAACTTTATTGATGAGTCTGAGGTGTAAAAAAGGACAGAACACAGTTTGTTTCCTATTCGCTTGTCCAAAAATCAGCTGGTATCAAGATAATCAAAGTATTATGGCAATTTTCTGCCATTTATTTCAGTATCTAGGCTAAATAGGTCACTATAAGAGGAACAAACTGGAAAAAAAAGATGAATAGGTTTTGAATTTAATGCAGGCCTTCAATTTTAAATCCAGAACAGTGGATACATTAGGGTAAATAGTCCTGGCTAAAATACAGTACATTATATCTGTGACATTACTTCAATAAATGAAAGAAGGGCTTGAAGTGTTCCCAGAATACTCCTGGGTTTTTAATTTCTTCTAGAAAGACATTATTTTCCAGTGCTTATGAATAATGTATCTCTAAAACTACTTTCATTTTTATACTGAGATGGCAAAGGTAGAGCCCTTCAGATTAAAGAGAAAAAAAACTCTACATAGGATTTAGAAGTGTTTTTACTCTACTTATACAGGCTGGTATGGCTGGTACTTTAACAACAAATGCTGGGTTCATGCAAAATAGATTTACCAGACAATTATTACAGCGGCCATAAGTATACAGTACAGACCTGCGTTGTAAGATGTTTATATCACTCTTACTTGCAGTTACCACATTTTAATTTACCCTCTTAAAGGGGACAAAAAGAGGAACTTTAACCAGGGATTAAAATTCATTGTAAGCAGTAGCTGATACTCCCTTTCCCACAAGAAATCTTTACCTTCTCTTGAATAGATTATCAAGGGAGTCTGTAACTGATATTGGCCCATATGCAATTCACTTTTTCACCTGCGTTTTCTCCTAGGAGATAATTTTTAATCTCCAATTTAAATTGACTTTTTAGCACTTTGCAATGGAAAAAGTACCAAAAAGTAGGTGAAAAAATACTGTCAAAACTATTTTGAGTATTTGTTTGCTTGTTGGTGGTGTAAAAGGCATTTTATTTACAAGTTAAGAAAATGTCACCTAGGAGAAAACTCAGGTGAAAAAGTGAATTGCATATGGGCCATTGTGGCAAAACCCTTCCCACAGTGTGATGTCATGACCATGGTCCTGCCAGTTTGCTGCCTGTGAACCTCGTTGCATTGTGGGAAATAACAGCTTTTTCCCACTGCCAAGCAAGGAATATCTCCCTCTGTGCATAAAACGCTCAGTAATGAACAGTCCGTACAGATCACCTAGCAGGACTAAAGATGTCACCACCAGTGATACATTTCAGAAGGTAAATCAGGGAGAGAAAAGACTTTACAATGGGGAAAAACAGACTAAATAATTTATGAATGATTATTGTAAAAAATAAGCAATATTATTCATAACTTTATCTTCACTACAGGTCCTCTTTAAAGAATACATTGCTTGTATCTTTATGTTTCCAAAATGCCAGTTATTTGTCTGTCATGCAGACTTCAAGTGGACCTGAACTCTTGCACAGGACAGAAGGAATACCAAGAGAAATCCACCCTGTATGTATTTAAAGTAGGGCTGCCCAATAGGTCAATCGCGATCTACCGGTAGATCACGACCGCCTGCTCGGTAGATCGCGTCCTCATGGCCGCATCCCATTGAATTTTGCAGCCGGCAGCTGTCCTATCAAACTCTGCTGCTGGCCTCTGAATTCGCAGCCAATCAGGGGAGGAGAGAGGCGCGGCTGAGAGGCCAGGGGCGGCTCCGCCATAATGCAGTGTCATGGCTGGGGGCGGCGCTGGAAACAACACTTCCGCCTCTACTCACGCTGCTCGCCAGAGCGCTCCCTCAGCTGCCAGATTGCTCATATGACCTCCAGACAGCCGCAGCTGAGGGAGTGAAGACCAGGACAAGCCACAGATTTTATGTTAAGATCTGTATCGGCTGTAACAAATAAATGTTTTTTGTTTAAAGGATATTATGCTGTTGTGTATCTTTTAGAGCAGAGGACACTTCTGAGTTCAGGTCTGCATTCAGTAGCCTGAGTTACTGTAAACTGCTACCTGCATTATTCCCTGAACAATAATTGCTCTTCCACTAGATAACCACTCCCAGTGTAATGAACGGGAAGGCTTACTGTAATGATCTGCTCAGCTGCCTGTGCAGGCAGGCAGCTTTTTGACCATTGTTTAGGTTTGCATGCTGCAGGACTCTGGAATGGAGAGCTTCTGTCAGTTTTGCAGCTTGTGTTTGCTGAGGAATTTGCATACATTGTCATGCAAATTGCCTGGCCACATTCATTGGAGGCATGTACTATAAGTACTATGTGTTTCCCACAATGCTTGGCTGGTCATAAGGATTCCTTCCTGTGAAACACTCCTGGAGGAGTGTCAGCCTTACTCTTTGTTTGAAGATCAGCTTAGAGTAATTTCTGAAACTGCGCTAGGCAGGTTTCTCTAGTGCAGTTAGGATTGCATATCTGTTTTGTTTGTTCTGTTGCGATTGTCCTGTCCCAGCGGTGGTCGACAGGAAATCGTTCTGATCTCTGTTCTTGGAGTATAGCTGGTGCAGCGGTTGCTACCAGCTATCTCTTCTGATCTGTCTCACTTGGATCGCACTAGCATCTTGCGCTAGCGCTGTGGATCCTTCTGTTCTGTCTCCTTGGATCGCGCTAGCCACTTTCCGCTAGTGCTGTGGATCCTTCTGTTCTGCCTTCCTGGATCGCACTAGCATCCTGCGCTAGTGCTGTGGATCCTTCTGTTCTGCTACTCTCTACCTGGATCGCACTAGCATCCTGCGCTAGTACTGTGGATCCTTCTGTTCTGTCTTCCTGGATCGCGCTAGCCACTTTCGCTAGTGCTGTGGATCCTATCTCTTGCTTGTCCCTGTTTTTTTGTGTCTGTCTTGTCTGCTACGAACGCTTGCTGGAGGCTCGGTGAGGTAACCATTAAGCAAGCGCCTGCGTCCTCTGTTACATGTTTGTTTGTCGATGGTTAGTTAGGCATGCTTGTCTCTATTGTGCTTATCACGTGGAGACCGCGCATGAACGCGTGCACTGTTGCGAATGAGTGCGGTGTTCGCGTTCAGTTAGCGTTTGTTATTTTCCGTATCTCCTCATTGTATGATTTGCTGTGCCTTTGCTATCCTCGTATTCTGCTCTGATCTGCCTTGTGTCACTTTTGGCAATCGCCTTTCTTGCGGTTGCATTTCTGTTTCTTATCTGCTGTTGTGTGTGCGCTGTCGCGGGGTGGCGACTAGATTGGCGCACACGCATACAACCTGTCCCTTTGCTCGTTCTCATTCGCAATCGCTTCTCTTGCGATTGCGTTCTGCGCTTCGTACAATTCCTGTCTGGCATCTGTGGAGGTACAGAGGATTGGTTCCTCTGCACTCCTCAGCGCCATCTGCCGACAGGAATTTCCCCCTACGGGTGCGTAGCACCTTTTGCTGGGTTCCTGCAATTATACGCTTGTGGAGGATTTCCGCCGTATCAGCGCACGCGTTGTGCGCCAATCACGGAGAAAGTTCCACAATCGTTACACTTACTGATCGGTTTACCAAGCAATTATCCTCTTAGTTCACTGCTGGTGAAAGGTACCTATGCACTTCAGATTGTCTTTAGTCAAAGCAACTCTCCCTGAATATTTCATGTGGAAAACTAAAAGGTGTACAGGTGTCCACTGCTATAATGGGAATTCCCTTTAGTGATCTCTCTCCCCCCCCCCCCCACCCCCATAAGTGAGGTAAACACAAAGTCGAAGTATGGGGTAGGTTTTTTGCTTTTTTTTTTAATTGTTTACCTATTTTGCATTATTTTTGTGGCATCCGTCACAGCTCTATTCACTAAACTAATTACATTATAAAAGATAAAGGCTTTATAGACTGGTACACATGTTAGAGGACTGTCGCCCGCTGGGATCAAGACTTGATCCTTCGGGGCAATACTTTAGGGTTGAGTTTTTAAAATAAAAAAAAGTATCTCTAAACTAAAGGCTAGTGATGCGTCTGTCGCTATGGAGTGGGGAGGAGGGATTGTGGGCGGCCCGTGATGGAGTAGCTTCTAGCGGGCCAGAGTGAGTAAGAAAAAAACAAACTATGGGGTCAGTTGGATGCCATTATAGATCCGGCATTCTGGGTCTTTAGGCAACATCTATGGGTTCCTGTCCATGTGCTAGTGTTTTGCCTGAGGTGGTCTTTATTGGATGCTCTGGCCAACATTTGTATGTAGCTTATAAGTAACTCAGCTGATGGAGAATAAAGATAAATGATAAGACAAGAGAACACTCAGATTACAGTCTAGATAAGCACTTCTCCTGACAGGAGGTTACGTGAGGGGGCACCTATGCAGGAATCTGTACATCTAAATGTCTAGCTATAATAAAATGAATTGCTTATGATAATAGGCTGTTTGATTTCTGTCTGGACACATAAAACACAACAATATCCTCTTTCTGTGTCTGGAGCTCCACTTACCATCTGATGATATTACCCTGAATATTAAAGGACTCAGCTATTAAAAAAAACTGTTCTGCGCTGCCACTTCCTGCCATTCTTTAACTATCCTTAGTGGTATGAAAATGTTACCATACATTAAACCCTCTGTGAGGCCTGGTTCACATGGAAGGCTGAACATCCTGCTTGATGGGCAGTTTACCATCCCTTCTGCTGCCCACAAGCACCATTCAGGTGCAATTAAAATGCTGCTGAATGGCAAGCTTGTAATACCACGTGGGTCAGCGTTTGACACATGGGGCCCTACGCAATTCACTTTTTCACCTGAGTTTTCTCCTAGGAGATAATTTTTCATCTTTGACTTAAAACATCTTTTAAGCATTCTGCAATTAAAAAAGTACCAAAACATGTTGCGTCTGAGCACAGCTGCGGATGTGCGCAGATGTGGTGGGCTGCCAGTCCACTGCCGGTACAGAGCACCAACAAGTGTGCAGCTGGTGCAAGAGAGCAGCTGATAATCCGGTGAATTCACTGCCTTCAGCTGCCCATATGAAAGAGGCCATTGTATTGCCAGGGAGAGAAACCAACAGCTGGTTTGTTTGTGCAGCCATTCTCACACAGGCAGAGACGGATTTCTGGGAAGCCCACAAAGGCCCAGGTCGTGGGCAGCTGAAACCCAAGGGGGTGGCTGGATATTGAAGAGGGGTTGCTGCATATGGAGGAGGAGGCTGCAAAATGAAATGCAAGGTTGCTAACGGGGAACAACACATGGAAGAGGGGAGCTGCTGCACAAGGGAGCTGTACAGTTCATGAAAGAGAGGGGATGCTGTGCATGGAAGTTTCATATGGATGAGGGGGCTTCACATGGAATAGGAGGACACTTCTGCACATGGAAGGGTAGCAACAAGAAAGTTGTCCTAGGAGCACTAATAAATCTGGCCTTGCACACAAGACTGCTCCCTGTACACAAGCCTGATGGATGACTCCTAGTTCAGTAGGAGGATCAAAAGGTGGTAATGCAGAACAATCTGAAATTACTGGAGAATCTACAGAACAGATTCTAATTCTTTCTTCCCTAGGGTCTTGTGTTACAGGTATATAGCTTGCTAAAAGAAAATTAGATAGAAACCTTTGTGTATGACTGGCTATGTTTCACTAAAGCTGTCCACCCACTCCTGAAATTGAGGCTGCAGCGAGAAGGTATTCATTAAAGTAAAATGACTTTGTGTTTGATTTGTACTATGGAATTTGCAGGGAACAGTCTGCAAGGAAGGCAACACATGAACTATCTATAGTTCCAACACAACTAGAACATTAATGAGCCAGATAAGAGAATCATTTGGAATGAATAAGAAAAGAGCCTGTGAATACTGTTGGCTATTTGTGCTGTTAATCTTTCGCAGCGGTTTCTCTACAATACATATGCTGACGGCGCACTTGGGTACCCTCTCCGTCTTTCTTTAAATATCTCTAAGGGAAAAAATAAAAACGCAAGGAAATTGTAGACAACCAGTAATTTGTATCCCAAAGTACACAAATAACTTCTGCAAAGCAGAAAGAGAAATAATAAATACGAGTCTCAGGAAAAACTCATGTTTTTATATGTGAGAAAAGGGGGAAAAATTGCTTAAAATGTAGCTGTGCATGGGGGTAATTCCCATTATAATCAACAGTGAATCAATAAAATGCAAAAACCATAGGAAAATCAGTGAACAGATAAGGGAGACAAGGGTCCATATGCAATTCACTTTGAGTATTTTCTTGCTTGCTGATGGTTTAAAGGGCATTTTATGTCAATTTGTAAAAATACCACCTAGGAGAAAACTCAGGAAGAAAAGGTAACTGCACATGGGCAAATAGGCCTTTACGATAAAGAAAATAAAACCAGAAATAAAAGAAAATTTTTTGTTTCTTTATCTCTACTTGCACAACCACCTTTGTGAATAGAAGACAATGTTGCTTTACTATTGCAATAAATATGGCTCTAAAATTAAAAAAGCAAGGTCCCCAGACTTGGGGCCTTATAACAATAGATTGCTGTTCACTCAGGAGATCTCTTATCTTTACTATTCTGCTGTAAAACAAGACCTTTCTTGAACTTTAACCTCCCTGGCGGTAAGCCTGACACAGTGTCGGGCTAGCCGCCGCAGGGGATTGCATGGCCCCGGGAGGATTTTTTTCATAAAATTTGTTCAATTTTCTTCTGCTAGCACTTGGCTAGCTACCTGTGCCCCCCAAGTGTCTCCACTCTCCCCCAGATCTACCCCCGATCCCCCTTGCAATACACACCCACCAGGGATCCCACAATGGCGCAGCCTCCCAATCAGCTCCAGGCTTTGCTATGGGGAGGATTGGGACTGTGCATGACGTCATGTCATAGCGACGACTGAAGCTAATTGGGAAGCTGCGGCTCTCGCGGGATCGCCGGCGGCGATCGGGGGAGCAGATAGGTTCGGGGGACTTGAGGGACACAGGTAGTGCTAGCTACAAAGTTTTAAACAACTTTTATTCCAAAAATCCCTCCCGCGGATGCAGCCTCATAAACTGCTTACCGCCAGGGAGGTTAAAGCATACCTGAAGTGAATAAAATAAAATAAAATAAAAAAGTTAGATACTTTAGTAGATGAAAGGCTCTGGATAGTCCAGAGGCTTCCCAGATCTTCTTGGGACCCTCCGATCCTGCACTAGGACCATGTGGAAATACTGAATATTGTTTGTAGCCACACACTCCCTCTGTGAATGAGCGCGGTCACACTGCGTAGGCGCAAAGTATGACCTGTGTAGTACCACAAAGATACTTGTGCACAGTTTCTCCCTCTGTGCTTGAGCGGCTTAATGCTGCTGCGCAGTCCTATATATATAACACTATAACTATGTAAATTGTGACATTTTTCAGTATAGGTTAGTTGCCAAGCAATTGCTATTTTCAGCACTACCAAGGTCTACGTTCCCTTTACATGACACTTCTTTCTCCATCACAGAACAGAGGATTTGTACTGAGTCTTTCTTCTACATTTATCTTTACTAGGTGGTATGCTGGAGAGATGCCTAAATTGGACAAAACGTACTACACTCCCAGGCGAGAATTATAGCAAATGTTCACACAGAGATGAAACACTGACAGATGCTGGTGGGGAAATATTCTGGAACTTTTCTAGTGGCACACCTACAGCCAGAATTGTAACTTTTGACACTTTTTTTTAGCATTGGTTGACATTTTGGATATTTTTCACAGTGAAAAAAAAGAAGGTAAAAACCTCCGGCTGAGCTCCTGTTCAGAATGCCTAAAAGATATTACCTATGTTGGAAGATTGAAATCAGCAAACACTGCAGGCAGTTTTACTAAATCTCTATTGTCTGCAAAAAAAAAAAAAAAAAAAAAAGAATCTGGCCATTTTCCCTCAGTAAACCTTGGTTGTACCACCTGAACATTTGGCACTTGGCACAGTTGGTGCCTTTGATTTAGGCTTTGAGTAGACCAAACCGGAAATATGTGTCAGTTTAGGCAAAAGACTAAATATATGATGAAAAAAAATTACTGCTTAGTTGGCAATCAAAACACAGCCTTACATTAAAAAGTATAACAGAGATCCTCTTGAAAACTAATGAAGAATATATCAAAAGAGATAGGCTCTTCTGAAGAGCAATTCCATCATTATATTACCCTGTATCAGAGTTTCTGTTAAGGTCCATACACACGGCATACATTTGTCTGTAGTTGAGAGGCAGCGACAAACAGACAAGAGACAACAGCATATTTATGGCAACGACAATTGGATTTTGCGACAATTGTACACACGTGACAACAGAAAGAGTGAAGACATGATGGAAGCTGTCTGTTACAGACTACGTATATTAGTAGTACTATGGTAGCGACTTTGCTGTCTGTAGGAGACTTTCGTACACAAGACAGGACACCAACAGACTAAGCGATGATCTATGAGACAAAAAAGTAACAAGAGATTCACCAGTTGAAGCGCTCAAACATGGCTGTGTCTGCTGACAGTCTGACTGTTGCCTGTCCACACAAACAAACTGTCGCATAAAATGTATACGCCATGTGTATGGGCTTTTAGTCTCCCTGTAGCCAGCATTAGCATTCTATTAGTGGTGAGTGTTCTCCCCAAAGTAGAGCTTATTCAGCCTTATTAGGAGACCACTGTAACTTTGCATAGCTGCCACAAACAAGACGCTTCATACAGTGTCAGTGGAATGAGAAAACACCCTTAAACAAGCAGCTAGAAATGCCAAGTCAAGAAACACATGAAATTATAGATTTCCAATTCCAGTAATTCTCATCATCTAAGCTACTAACCCATGAATGTTCTCAGGACTCAGATAGAGAATGGCTCTATGTTTTTTTTCCTTAACCTTAACACAATGTTGCCCCAAGGTCTACTTTAAAAACACTATAAATGTTAAAAGGTACCCGTGAGGGAAAAAAAAAAGACCAACGTTAGATAGATACTTCAATCAGTAGAGGGAATCCTATGGATAATCTGCCATCCTCCTTGACCTTACTGTTCCAACACTGGGACCCTCCTAACATATTTGACAAGAGTTTGTCAAATATGTCCTTGTGGCTACACTCCCATCCATGTATAACCGTGGCCACACTTCCCAGGTTTGCACCGCAATATGCAGGTGTAAGTTCACCCCACAACTGCACAGTAGCATGGAAACGCTGTTGCATGTCTTTACGCTCTGTGCACAAGCGGCTTTGAGCTACTGGGCCTGAACAGTGTGGCCACACTTTTACATGGATGGGAGCATGGGTGCGAAGAAGAAGGATCCAGGGTTAGCATTGTTGAAGTGGATGAGGATAGGAGAAACCTCTGGATCTTTCAAAGGCTTGATTCGACCGTATCTAACTTTATTTTTTCCGCCCCACAGATTTGCTTTAACCTTCCATAATGCAGCAAGAGACTGAATGTTTAACAGTTCAACAGAGGAAAGATCGTGCAGTGACACCATTGCAGTCTGCTTAGCTCCACCAGTATACACATGACATATCCGGTAACAAGCTAGAAAGCACGTATAGTGAACCTGTGTCATGATGAGGTAAACATATTCACATATGATACTAGCCCTCTTAAGAAATGATGTGAAGTCCCTTTCTGAAAGAGTTAAGTTGTTATCCATGAGAAAAAGCTTCTCTGAGCTGGTCGACAGCTTAGTCGAAATCATTCCTATTTCCTGAAGTGCTTCAACAGGCAAAAAACAACAAGAAACCACACACATCCCCCACCCCAAATCTGACACCTGGCAGTTTGTGACCACATGGTGCAGGATTTCTGCAGTGCAAAAACAAGTAAGACAGTGACTATTTTAAATATACTATTTCTATGTTTTTGAAGTGTTGGGATCCTAATATTGCAATAAACATATTATGAAAGACCGAGATGCAGATATTTAAAAATTCCTGTTTCAGATCAGCGACTCAATAATTGGACTATGTCTGAAATCACTGCAAGTATGCTGATTGAAATCTCTTTAGCGCAGTTGTGCCGGTAATCTCATTAATAATTTTTCAACCATATAACTATATTGCAGGGAAAAAATGTTTTTTTTTAAACCTCTAGCGTACTAATTGAGAGGTGAAAAAACAAAAATCAAAGTGTTTCCTGGGCTTGTTACAGGATATTGACTTCCTGTTACTAAACCACAATGCTTTTCCTCTGCCGCATGAATCTTAATTTATAATGTGTCCCACTGAGTGCTTTTTATTAAATTGCACCCTGTGGTTTTGAGATGACTCTAATCAACATTAGGACTGCAGTTTATTATAGCGAGGTTGTGCTGTTTGAAGGTTATTCATAGGATTGTCATGATGTCTTTTCAAACACAAAGCCCATAATCGAGGGATTCTTCTATGTATTACAAACAATCAGCACAAGAAGGATGTTTGTTTTATGTAATGAAATTAGAATTAATGTATGCAAATGACTACGACAGTGAAATATACTTTTCACAGATGACCTCATTATATGCCTGTATACAACGTATACTACAATGGATATTCTTGTGTCTGCAAATAACATCACACCATTTTTATTTTTTATACATAAAAATAAATGACATCCATAAGATTTAGCAGTTGTGATATCATTCATTTTTTTAACTTAAAGGGGTTATTTCGCGAAAAAAGTAGGCAGTTAAAAAAATGTGACAGATGACAGGTTTTGGGCCAGTCCATCTTTTTAAGGGGGATTCTCAGGGCTTTCTTTGTTTTCAACAGCATTTCCTGAACAGCAGTTTAACTGCCAAAATAGCAAGATACCAGCCGGCCTCCCTAATCACTTGCACACTATTATGTCAGTTAGATTTTGCAACTGTTGTTCAGGAAATGCTGTTGAAAACAAAGAAAGCCCTGAGAATCCCCCTTAAAAAGATGGACTGGCCCAAAACCTGTCATGTCACATTTTTTAACTGACTACTTTTTCCGCGAAAGAACCCCTTTAAATGTAAAAGACATATTGAGCAAATCTCCACAATAGCAGAGTTCTATGCACAGCCTTGTACCATACGATCAGGTAGTGGTTAGATCAAGGCTGTGGAGGCGGAGTTGTAGTCGGAGTCGATGGTACCTGGAGTCGGAGTTGGAGTCTGAGGTTTCATAAACTGAGGAGTCGGGAGTTGGAGTCGGATTGATTTTTATACCGACTCCACAGCCCTGAGTTAGATGGACATAAACATGAGTAGCTACTAGCTTGTTGAAAAGCAGTTAATGGAAATATTATCTGCATACCATATAAACATGTGTAGGCGTTTGCAATAAACTATACAAGTGGCAAAACCAATTACAACCAATCATATGCATTTAACTGAAACAAGATAGGTATGAGATAAGTGATTTGTTACTGGTGTAGTGAATTTTGTACTTTGTTCCTCGCATCATCTTTCCAACACAAGAGATAAACAAGATCGGGCACTGCTGCTTTTGATATTCAGTAAAGGGCATGTGCATAGGGTTACATTAAATGTAAAGCAACACAAGCTGTGCAATTACAGCAACCGTAGATGTACTTATCCTATCCCTTATCCTATCTGGAAGTGGGGTGTGGGGAGGCTTCTAGAAAGGTGCACAGTCTTACGACCATTTTGCAGGGTGATGACTAGCTTCTTCTGAGACCAAAATGCATAAGTGTGCTGCTTTTTGAGTCTAGAGCACGTTGCTGTCCACTGAGATCAGTAGTTTTTGTAGCTGAAGGTTTGTGCAATACACCATTTCCATTGAATCCAAGTGCCTGCAGGTTCTCTGTTTACATTCCATGCATCATCTTACAAGCGCTGCGTAATATGTTAGCGCTTTATAAATACAATAAATAATGGCAATGAAATAGGATTCTATGGGCTTGATTCACAAAGCGGTGCTAACCTAGTTAGCACGCCTAAAGACTTTTGGGCTTGATAAGCATTGCAATAAGTAGGTTAGCACCACTTTGAGGGAAAAAAACGTCGCATAGGGTTTAATGGCGTTGCGCGCGTAAACTTTGGGCTTTTCACCAGCGTGCTAACAGTTAGCACAGCTTTGTGAATCAAGCCCTATGTGTCCAATATGATAATAAGTTCCACTTAGGAGATATCAGCAAATTACAGCCCAAAACCCTCCATCCTAGTGAAGCTACTTTGCATGTTAAGAGAATTTTGTGTTTATTGCTGTTGGTACGTAGAAAAGTCTAGACTTACAATATACAGTGTTCAACCTGAGACAGATACAGATGGAGTGTAACGTGACAAGGAAGCAATATTTGAAAGCAGTGGTGTAAACTGACTTTCCACACAAGGTTTCAACAATGTTACATACATCTAATGCTGGTCATACACGGCTTTTTGTGCGCCGGTATGGAGCTGGCTCGATGTCAGGGCGTGGATCGATTCCCGCCCGTCCCCGCGGGCACTTCCTTATCTGCGCTTTGTTTCTTCCATTGTCCGCCTGCGGGGATCGAGCGCGGTATCGATCTGGCGCGGTGATAGGACACGTCGGATATTATCAATCGAGCCATCAGCGGCTCGATTGATAAAAAATGAGCCGTGTATGCCCAGCATAAGGCAGATATGCAGGGTTATTGCGCATATATAGTTCTAACCTGCAGCGTTTATAACATACATGTCAAACTCCGGCCAAATCTGGCCCTCAGAGCCATTAAATTTGTCCCTCAAGTGGTTTCTCCACTCTGCATTACGTTTGGCCCACTCTAGACCACCAGGGAAGCTATATTTAAGGTGAAGCTCCTGAACATCAGGAAAGCCATATGGGGAAGTGGGGGAAAAGCACTAAACACTAGGGAACTGTATAGGGGAGGGAGGACCACTAGAGACCAGGGAACTGTATAGGGGTTGGAGGGGTGGGGGGATTAGACACCTGGGAACTTTATAAAGAAGGAAGGTGGCCACTAGACATTTAGATTGGCCCACGACTAGGTCCCAGTGTACAATTTCGGCCAACTTTGTATTTGAGTTTGACACCCTTCGTTTATAATGTGCCATCACAGGTTATAGCACTCGCACGGGAGGGATGAATGAGCCAACATCCCAGGTGAAAGCAATTAGGAGCACTAAATCATAAAGGCACCAAATAATGAGGTTGACACTTTACATTCGTGTGCCTAGTCTGAGGTCTATTTATCAGGTTATGGTGAAATTATTTCTCTTAGGGCCCGTTTCCACAATCGCGAATCTGCATGCGTTTTCTGCACGCAGATTCGCAGATTCATTTTTAGTTAGCCAATAAATGGTATCATCCTGATTTAAAACTTCTTGCTAGATTCGCATAACCAATACAACTTAATTAGCCTGTTTCCACTTGTCAGGAAAACAGAGCGGTTTTCAGTGCAGGAAAAATCTGCACAGCAGAGCCTTCGATTTGCATACAATGTAGTTAATAGGAAATTTGCATGCGTTTTCACTATGCGAATTTTCCATGTGAATTCGCATACGTTTTCACCTAAAATCAATGTAAAAGCACACAGGCACTGACATGGTTAAATTCGCATACTTACAAAAAAACAACCCGCGAACGCATACGTGAATTCGAGTTAAAATTCGCATCCGCATGTGAATTAGTTTTCGCATTTTCCGCAACCAATTTGCACCGCACAAGTCTAAACAGGTCCTAAGTCTTCCATTCAGCAATCAATTTCTCTGTGTTAGGTGACTGACTGTCTCATACACACACCTCTGGAACGGTCATGGTATGTTCCAGCAGGAGAACAGGGATAGAGGAAGGGGGACATTAAGAGCTTATATACTTGGGCATTTGCATTTGGTTCCTGTTGGCCTAATATAATGAATAGCCACAAAACGGATTTGGGCACAGTCATAGATACCCATGTTAAATGCCACAATTACCATGAATTATCATGCAGGTTCCAAATTTGCGTTCCACTTACCGCAACAGATCAAATGGATTTGTTGCTGACTGAAAAGTGTGCACAGATACTATAAACTACATAGGATCTATGAGCATGTCCTTTTCTCTGATGCAGAAACCGTCAGTTTTTTGGCTAGTGGGAATGAGGCCCTTAGTGTCATTCATCAGGATAAAGCTTGAGCAATGTGGAGAATAAATGCTATATAGTCACATCCGTAGGCTATAGCCAAGAGACACATTCTGCTATGGAAAGGGAAGGTGGAATGATGGTGTGGTGCCTGAGAAGGCAGCTTCTGGAGGAGAGGGTAAGGAGTGTAACAATGTGCTCAGGGTTCATACTGTCGCCAGGAAGGAGGGATGACCTCACAGCACACAAAAGAGTGGCTTCCTGCGTTCAGGGTAAGAAGGGGAAAAATGTGCTTTGGGTTTGTGGTTTAAAAGATCCAGCATGCTTGTTCTTTAAATAAACTTATAGGACACCCGTGTACATGCTGGATTTATGACTGAGGCGGCCCTGAATGGCCCCCTTGGTATGGTTTAGTATAGCATGTGTACATAGCTTTAAAATATAAATACACAAGACCGGACACCCTTATCTCAATTGCACGATCGTTAAAGCCTTCCTTAAAGCATAATTAGAAGGCAACAGAAGACAAATGGTCACTGTTTCTCTCTCTCTAAAAAACCCCAAAACAAAACATATATTCTGTTAGTAAATGCAAATTTCTAAAAATATAGTCAAATTACATAGCCCATGCAAGAATTAATTGTTATACTAAATTAAATTAGAACAGTATATTTCTACAACATCTTAAATTTGTAGTATAAAAACTAATATAATTAGATATGTCTTCCAGCCTCAACCATTACTGTATTATTCAAAAGGTATAAAATGCAATGGGAAAAGCCAACCAACACCACTGTTAAGGGAACAACTCCCAGCTCCTCTTTATGTGTTATATTGCTTCCGCAACAAAAGAAATAGAAAAAGGAAATTATTCTCATACATCAATCCTGGGAATTGAGAACAGTTAGATTACAATTCCCTCCATGATTTTACAAGCGTTTTCATTTATGAGTTTACGTATTTTATGACCAGTGTGCCTTTATAACCGCACAGTGCACGGCAAAACCCGCACTTTACCAACAACCAAAGTTTTGCACTTAAGAGTAAAAATAAACAAAAAGTAGGACGTCATTAGAATTTAACAAGGTGCTGAAAATTTTTTAAAACACACCTGGAGTGACAGGAATGAGGCAGCGGTCATCTTTATTTCCTCATAAGAATATGCCAGGTGTTGACTGTTGTATTCATATTTTGGTTTACTTGTTTCCTAAAATAGCCCCGGTATCTAATATCTGCGAGCTTAGTTGATCAGACATCTTCCACAGCGCTTTACAAATTACAGTAATTTCACTTAGTGTCCCCTAGAGGCCTCCACAATCTATTTTCTCTCAAAGTCTATGGCCAGTTTGGGGGCCATTTAACTTATCAGTATGTTTTTGACATAAAAAAGCAACTTGTAATGCCCAGAGGAAACTGGACAAGCATGCTAGCCATTAGGCCGCATTGTGATGTATTGTAATTAATAACATTCTGTTTAAAATAGTTTATTTATGCAGTTATGTAAATAACTGATGTAAAAGGCTGACACCAGAACCTAAGTACATTCTAGAAGGGTAGGGTGAATACTCAAAGCACTTTCTGTTCTAACTTACCATTTACACAACCATAATTAGAACTGGTATAAGCTTCTTTTGTGATCTGTTTTTAATTCATTTACGACTATGGGACTATGTTAAACAAGCATAATGAAGACTGTACCTTTCCCCAACGACTCTGGTATATATTTGACTATGCAATATTTAGCTGTGACATGACTGCTTGGAGTTATTTTAAGCTCCCCATATGAGCCCCATTCTTGACTGATTATTTTTGAATGTATCTTTTTTTTATTTAGTATCTCTATAGCACCAGTATTAGTATTTCTGCAGCACTTTTAGAGAGTATATGTAGTGGTGTCACTAACTGTCCTTCAGAGGTGTTCACAATCTAAACCCTACCATAGTCATATGTCCATCATGGTCTAGGGCCAATTTAGGGAGAAGCCAATTAACATATCTGTATGTTTTTGGACATGAGGGTAAATCGGAGAAAATATAAACACCATGCAAATTGTTCCCTGGATAGGATTTGAACCGGGGTAGGGTAATGAGCGCTGCAAGGCAAAAGTGCTATCTACTACACCCCCATGCCCATTGTGTAGCTCCCAATAATCAACCTGTCAAATTACAGAATTCACTCAGTACCAAAGCCTAAGGCTACAGGGCAGAGCTTAGTAAAATGTAAGTTTAGTGTTAAGGCCACTATCCCCTTGTTGCAAGAAGCACAATATATGTGTTGGGACTGGTGACCAGGGTCGGCGCTAGAATTTTTGCTGCCAGAGGCAACTTGTGGAGATGCCCCCCCCCCCCCGAATTGGAATGATCGCACAGCACCCGACAATTTGCACAGCATATTATAGCTGCGGTGGGCCCTCCAAAAGAAAACCTCAGTATAAGTAGGTAGCCAGGTATAGGTGCCCCCAGTATTTGTAGCTTGATACAGTTGCCCCCAGTATAGGTTTGCCAGGCACTCTCTTCACTTCCTGTTTCTGTCTGGTGCTGCTCTTAGTTCTGCCGCCTGAAGAAGTTGCCTCACTTGGCATACTGGGTGGCCTAATGTGGACACAATGTGATTATTTCTGTTCTGGAACCCAGCAGAGTACATGAGACCTCTGGCAGGACCATCGCACAACCACTAATAGATTATCCATAACAACAGTTTACCAATATTCTATTGATGTTCTGTATTCTACTCGTCATAACTGGCCACTGAATGAAGAGGCATAAACATCAAATAAATAACATACATTAAACATCACTGTGGAAGGGGAAAAAAATAACCAAGCATGGCCTTGTTAACTCTAGCCAAAGCAGCTTTGCCTATCAGAAGCAATAACCATTGTAGACCAGATACCTAAGTTGGGACACAACACAAGTACATGTTGAAGAGAACGCATTTACCCTGAACACAGATTTCTCTCACTTTATCCTTTTAGCTGTTGTCAAAGTAGAGAATACAGCACTTAAACTTCACTGCTATTCTTTTTATTTCGGTTTCAGGGCTAAAATTAATATAAAGATGAGCTGCAGGAGATGTGCACTTCTTTCAACTCTGTTCCATGTCCTCCACATATTTGATGTTTGACTGTATAATATGAAAGAAGTAAAAAAAAAAAGAAAACGCGTGAAAAGCCTGGGTTTATATTCTTGCTATACTGTGCTGAGGCTGTATAGAACTGGTTGGTATTCATTGTAAGATACAATCTCAGTGTGAAGCACGGCTATCAGACAAAACGTCAGAATAAAAGTTTCTAACTTTACAGCTGGGTCTTTAAGATACATAAACGATTGTACAATAAATGAGGGCAGAATGACAAGGGAAAATTGGCAGCAAGCGAGACTGCCGAGTGATGTCTGAAGAGACAGGTCCCAAATGAAAGATGATAATTGAATTCTAAAAACTGAAAAAGGATGGATTATGAGAGATTAGAAAAGGAGGGTGATTATGTAACAAGCAAACAGTAAATGTGAGTTAAAAGAAAATATACATTATAGATACATGTAAAACTTCATAAACTTTAAAAGGATTTTTCAGTAAATAAATTATTTGTCTTCTATGACTTTTCAAAGGCAAACCGAAAGCTATATGAATATGCTAAATTTGTGTCACCCTTAAAGAGACACTGAAGCGAGAATAATTCTCGCTTCAGAGCTCATAGTTAGCAGGGGCACATGTGCCCCTGCTAAAACACCGCTATCCCGCGGCTAAACGGGGGTCACTTCACCCCCAAACCCCCTCCCGCAAAATCAATGACCAAATTGGTCGTAGATTTTGCTGCTCCTAGAGGCAGGGCTAACGGCTGCAGCCCTGCCTCCGGTCGCGTCTATCAGCTGCGCTTCGCCGCCTCTCTCCCGCCCCTCTCAGTGAAGGAAGACTGAGAGGGGAGGGGGAGAGGCGGAGATACGCGCTGACAGACGCGCGTGGGGCAGGGCTGCGGCGGTTAGCCCTGCCTCATTCCGGAAGAGATCCCCCGCTGCTCGGAGGGGATTTCGGGGGGTCAGGGACCCTCGTTTAGCCGCGGGATAGCGGCGGTTTAGCAGGGGCACACATGCCCCTGCTAACTATGAGCTCTGAAGCGAGATTTATTCTTGCTTCAGAGTCTCTTTAAAGGGCAACTTAAAGAGAGCCCGAGGTGGGCTCATGAAATGAAATAAAAAATATGCTACCTGATCCGGGGGGCTGAGCAGATCAGGTAGCCGCCAAAACTGCCGCTCTCTGCCGCAGTGCAAGGATCTCTCCCTCTCCCAGCATGCAGGGAGGCGGGGGAGAGGCAGGGGGAGTGGCGGGGAGAGAAAATCCTGCAGGAACGTTTTGAACAGGGAATCCCTCTCCTCTATTTACCATCCGAGATAGTGGCAAATATTGTCGCTAATTCGGGGGGGGGGGCCTGTAGCATGGCAGAAGGGGGGCGCAGAGAGCGGTGGTGTGGGGTCACAGAGGCATGTCATGCAGCAGAGAACATGCCTCTGTGTCCCATCCGCCTCGGGTTCTCTTTAAGTGAAAATAAAAGAGCAGTTTAACTTACCTGGGGCTTCCTCCAGCCCCCTGCAGTTCTTCTGTGCCCTCACCTTTATTCCGTGACCCTCCAGTTAGCAGCAGCGCCCCTCTGAAAGCTGGCCAGTCACATGCGCATGCATGGCCATGGGCTGTGTGCCTTCATTGGGAGGGAGTGTTCTGTTGATGCGAATTACCAATTTTTACGCACTGCACAAGCGCAGAAAGCTCCTGTGCATAGAAGCACGATCAGGAGGTGTGTATACAGCTGACAGAACCACGCTGCAGCTAATCAGAGGATCGCAGAATGACGGCAGGTGCTCTGAATGGCAGCAGGGGGCAGGAAGAAGCATCAAGTAAGTTAAACCACTCATTTTATTTTCTGTTTAGGTTTTCTTTAACAATTGTTGATCAATCATTAGGGCAACATATTTGGGAATGAGCGGTGTACACAAGGCCAGATTTATACCTTTCTACCCCTAAGCAAACTTTCCTCAAACTACCACCTGTGCCTTCCATGTGAAGTAAGTGCCCACAAATCATCTGTCCAGTCCCCTCTTACATGTACAGCAGTCCCTCTCTTTCATGCACAGCTTGGGAAGTAGCTCTCCTCTTCCAAATGTCGCCCCTTCTTTGCAACACCTTTTTTCTTTCGCGATCCTTCTCTTCCATATGAAGCTACTCCTCTTCCATGTCCAGCCACCTCTTGAGACAACAGCGTCAAAGGCCTGAGTCTTTGTGGCCTTTCCAGAAATCCAGCCCTAACTGTACAAACATGGCGTTTGGCTATAGCCAAGCAGTCTGTGCAGTTTTATGGAGAGGGGGGGGGGGGGAGGTATCATGGACAACCAATGAAAGAATAAAGGGAGGAGCATCTCCTTTAAAATAGGAGAGAAATCAAATCACCATACTACGTGCCCAGTCTAAAACCAGCCCAATCACAGGACTAATAGCTCAACAAAACACATTTTACCAGACAAGTCATGTAACGTTATGCATTTCAATTCTGTATTTAACCTAAAGTACATCTTTATAACATTTAGCCCTTCACAACTTCCTGGCAGTTTGTCTAGTCAGTTACCAAGGGATTAGACCAGTGATCTGCAAACTTGGCTCTCCAGCTGTTAAGGAACTACAAGTCCCACAATGCATTGTGGGAGTCTGACAGCCACAGTCATAATCCATAAAGACAAATGCATTGTGGGACTTGTAGTTCCTTAACAGCTGGAGAGCCGAGTTTGCAGATCACTGGATTAGACTGATATTTTCAAGAGTTTGATCGAAATCTCACAAAAGCCAGAGATTGCTCCAGAAACAACAGGATAGGAAGGTTCTTGTTGGGAGAAACTGATTACTATTGTTTACACAGAAAAGGGAGATTATGTTTTTTCTAGGCCAGGTCAAATTTTTTAAACTGAAAAAAGCAATGAATTGTCTTTAATAAGCAACTTCAATAATATGAATTTGTATTACTATATTAATGTTCTCTAAAGCAAAACGCACAAAAATTTCCTTGGTTCTGTGTAGGTACTCAGCCATTTCTATTGTATATATTGTAAAATTGAACAGAGGTGCCAAAATAAGATCAATATTTAAAATATTTAAAAGTGCTTAGGAGGCAGTGGTGGACTTACCTCCTTTAAGCAGACACAACAAGCTGTGTATTCAACAAAAGGTATATTTATTGGTACACTCCAGGGGTTAATCACAACGCGTTTCGCAGGCCTATACCCGCTTCATCAGGCAGCAAGGGTAGGAGTACACAACAGCAGTATGTCAGGGTCACACAACAGCAGTATGTCAGGGTCACACATGGCCCCAGGTGTGACCCTGACATACTGCTGTTGTGTACTCCTACCCTTGCTGCCTGATGAAGCGGGTATAGGCCCGCGAAACGCGTTGTGATTAACTCTTGGAGTGTACTAATAAATATACCTTTTGTTGAATACACAGCTTGTTGTGTCTGCTTAAAGGAGGTAAGTCCACCACTGCCTCCTAAGCACTTTTAATTATTTTAAATATTGATCTTATTCTTGTGGCGCCTCTATTCAATTTTACAATACGTTTTATATCCACCCTTGGTGGAGGGAGACAGCGACTTCTTAATCCTGAGTGGGGACAGGTTAATCTCCCCACCTGCCTATACAGTGGTTGCCTGGAGGTAACCCTGGTTTGTGAGTATAAATTTTACTCTTTCTCACCATATCAATTGCCTTGACCTTCTACACCAGGGGTCCCCAACCTTTTCCGGCCCGGGGACCACTTTCTGACCAAATTTTTCTCCGGGGCCCGCTGGGGGGGGGGGGGGGGGGGGGTGTAGCGTCCTAGTGAACAGTGTCGTGCACAGCGGGTTACCGGGGGGGGGGGGGGTCATAGCTAGCATAGTTGCCTCAGTATAGGGAGTTTGGTTGCCCCAGTATGGCTAGTACAGTTACCCTAGTATAGCTAGTAGAGTGCCCAGTAAAGCTAGTATAGTGCCCAGTAAAGCTAATAGAGTGCCCAGTGTAGCTAGTATAGTGCCCAGTATGGGTAGGTAGTGCCCCAGTATAGCTAGTATGCCCCAGTATAGTTAGTATGCCCCAGTATAGCTAGTATAGTGCCTCAGTATAGCTAGTATGCCCCAGTATAGCTAGTATAGTGCCCCAGTATAGCTAGTAAAGCCCCAGTACAGCCAGTATAGTGCCCAGTATAGCTAGTAAAGCCCCAGTACATCCAGTATAGTGCCCAGTATAGCTAGTATGCCCCAGTATAGCTAGTATGCCCCAGTAAAGCTAGTATAGTGCCCCAGTATAGCAAGTATGCCCCAGTATAGCTAGTATAGTGCCCCAGTATAGCTAGTATGCCCCAGTACAGCCAGTATAGTGCCCACTACGCCTAGTATAGTGGCCAGTATAGCTAGTATAGTGCCCCAGTATAGCTAGTATAGTGCCCCAGTATAGCTAGTATAGTGCCCCAGTATAGCAAGTATAGTGCCCCAGTATAGCAAGTATAGTGCCCCAGTATAGCAAGTACAGTGCCCCAGTATAGCAAGTATAGTGCCCCAGTATAGCAAGTATAGTGCCCCAGTATAGCTAGTATAGTGCCTCAGTATAGCAAGTATAGTGCCCCAGTATAGCAGCACACACCTCCTCCCCCCCCCGCGGCCGCCTCTGCAGTTACCTTGGCCAGCGGTCTCTTTTATTCCCCTCTCTCTCTCTTCCCAGCGTGAGTAACAGCGCGCCCTACGGCTGCTGTGATAGAGAGGGAGGAAGCAGGAAGGTGAGAGCGGTTCCCATAGTAACGGCGCGCCGCTACAGGAAGCCGCTCTTTCTCTCCTGTTTTCCTCCCTCTCTATCACAGCAGCCGCAGGGCGCGCTGTTGTGACACACACTGGGAAGAGAGAGAAGGGAGAATATAAGAGACCACGCGGCCGCCAGAGGTAACAGAGCGGCGGCCGCGGAGGGGGCGGTGCGGGGAGACAAGAGGACAGTCCCGCGGCCCAACTAGAAACGTCCTGCGGACCACCAGTGGGCCGCGGACCACAGGTTGGGGATCCCTGTTCTACACTATATTGGGCTCTCGGTTCCCTCTTCACATCTATCTGTATATATGCTCTTTGATTAACCAATGTCAGATTAAATCGGTTTTAATATACTTGGGCCTTTTCAGCAACCAAATACTGGAGCTAGTCTGTGCCCCGCCCCCAAAAAGTCAGGAGTAGCAGTATAATACAAGTCTAGGAGCGTTAGCTGGCCCATATATAGAGCCTGCTTGATCTCCTTTATCTTCACTGTTTTAGGTCATGTCATCAGCGTACCGTACCTATAATATAGCCACCGGGAGATTTCGGCACAGGGGGAAGCCGGTGGCGTTAATTACTAGTCCCCCCTCCAGGTCGACGTGGATAGTAGGGAAAAACGTAATTAGTCTTCCAGCTATTGCTGGCGGCAGAATTATATTGTTCTTGTAGTGATTTGTGCTTCAACTTCTGTCACTGCACCCAAATCAGTCACTTTGTCCTGCTATAGCCTTATTTCCCATTACGGTCCATGGTGTTTTCACAGCGCTCAATGTCATCATATTTTTGCATAGGTGCACGCGTCTGGGTTCCACAAATGTTCTTTTTGACTGAACAAAGAAAGCCTTTTGAGGGGTGAGAAAAAGGGAGATACCACTTAGCTATGGGGATATATTAGTTATAAAAACAACATGTTTTCTATATTGGAGAATTGCATTTTTTTTTTCTTTTTTACTCTTTTCAACTGCATTGCTATAAAATTGACATACAGAAACATATCACACTATTGTTCGTATGGTGTGACCTAGAGTCAGAAGAAGGCATATAACCTGCCTTCAAGCCTGGCAACCTTTCTTCCACTTCTGGGTCAGCCCCTATTGCCCCATCCTGACCCACCGAGGTGAACCCACAGAAGCCAAGGTCAAAGCCATCCACAAATCTTTTGTAGTAAAGTGCCTTAAGCAAGTGTTGTGCTTGCCCCAAGCACTGTGGGTTGCATGCATCTAATGGGCCCGCTATGAAGACATTCAAGTATGATATAAATAACATAGCTTTTCTTTACAAAAAAGAAAAATGTACAGCACCATGAGCATATGTTACAACTAAACTTAATATTGTCAGTAGCACAGTTTAAAGGCCTTCAAGAAGGATGCTTAATCAGCTCCCAATGTCCGGAGATTATTATATTCTACCAGCAAGCAGGGTAAGTTAGGTGAAATCAGGCTTGCTGCCAGCCAAGCAGGTTGTGCCTTAGGTTCATTCCAATTACATTATATTTAATATTTCATCATATAGAAATAAAATAAAACCCAGAGGCAGTAGGATCTTACAGGGCTTTAGAATACTTAATAAATCCCCTATTCCACTCTGTAATGCAGTTATAGGGATTCATGGATCAAGCAGATGGCAGCAGCACCATGCCATGAATTTAAATCTATCTATTAGACACAAAATAGGTTTAAGAAATATTTGAAAGAATATTGGCATAAGAAAAGGCGTAAAAACAAAATAAATATGCCATGAAAATGAAGTTAGGATTAAATTCAAAAGACATTTTATGAGGGGATGACAACTAGCGTGAATGAATATCTAATAAATATGTGTTTTCAACAGATTCACTTACTATGACCATAGGGAGCCTAATACCCCCACACAAACACTCTGCATATAAATTAGATAAAGCTTTGATATATAATTACACATCTAGTAATGTGGCTACATACACTTCAGATCTATTAATCTGTTTAGTCCCCACTTCTGAAAATGTATTTGTGCAGACCGGGTTTTATATAACTGGAAATCTCTACTAAATAAGCAATATAGCACTGACACATTAGGCCTTCTACAACTTCACTACTGCTCTTGTACTGTAACTATAACGATATGAATGTCTTCCATGTAACAAATTTCACATTTTTTTAAAACTGAAACTGACTTCAGTTGAAGCACGTAGAACCAAAAAAAGGGACAAACAGCGGAAGCCCACTATAGTGTAGTACATTGATAGGAAAGTAATTGCTATAAATAGTTGTGTGCGATTATACTCACAAGACTGGGTTACCTCTAAGGCAACCACTGTACAGGCATGTGAGAAACTTGTCCTGTCCTCACTCAGGTTAAAAGGTCACTCTCCATAAATAGTAATAGGGCAGGGAGACCCTTCCACCAGGGTGGGTGATAATGTTATAGGAAAAACAGAGGCGCCAATAAGTGTAAAATAATGGTTTTAAAAAGCAATACAACTGGGGATGGGGGGGGGGGATGGTGGTAGTGGTGGACTTAACTCCCCAACAGAAGACTCAATACAGCGGCAGCAATAAAATAATAACTGTTCTTTATTTCTTTGACTACATGAAAAAACTGAGTAAACAACTGGGAGATTTGCAATGCGTTTCCCGGGTCAAAGGCTTGCTTCATCAGGCAAAATTGAAAAAGCAAGCTTATGTTTGTCTGATGTAAGCCAGAGGTGCTCAGATTTGTCGAGTCTTCTGTGGGGATTTAAGTCCACCACTACCTCTGAAATTTTATTGCTTTTTAAAACCATTATTTTACAATTGTTGGCACCTCTGTTCTTCCTATAAACATCAGTTAAAGCATGGTTCAAGATAAAATCATTTTAACTTCACTTCTAAAGAACAGTGTTTTAGTTTTTGATTTTTTTCTTGTCTTGGGCCTAGATTTGTGAGAACTTCCATGGTTTCCATTCATGACAAAAAGTGGAAAATTTCTCCAAGAGCAAAATATTTTTTTCTCTAGAATGAGAGAGTTATTGACTAGATATTGCTGTCCACTTTCTGTCCCTAGGACCAAGAGTTTTCATAGTAAAGCCACAAAACTCCATGAAAGGTAAACAAAGTAAGAGAAAATCTCTCTAATGTATAATGTATACAGACAGCAATAAAACCTCTTGCAAAAGTTTCCAACCACTTTCAACTCTAAGAATGACTTTCCAAACTAAAAACAAAAATTGGGCTTAAAGTAAACCTGTGACAAGTGGGGATTATACATACCTTGGACTTCCTCCAGCCCCCTCCAGGCTTATCGCTCCCTCACTATCCTCCTCCTCCTCCTGGAGCTTTTGTAATTGGCCACGGAAAATCCTCCGGTCTGGGGCACACTGCGCATGCGCAGCCCCGTCGCGCTCCTGTGGCCAAGCGAGCGCATGTCCGCACAGCGCCTCCACCAACTGGCCCCGTCAGGAGGACTTTTTGGGACAGAATATCCAGGTGGCACAGGAGGATGGCAATGGAGCGGTAAGCACTTTGATTTCCTGTACGTGTCTAATAAACGCACATGGCCTACAACAGCTGTTTTATTATTCCTGCAGTTATTTTTCTTAAGTAATGATGGAATTAAGGAACAGGAGGTAGCTTAGGTGGAAACAATTCTCAGTAGAGTACATCTTTAACTTTTACACATTTGGCAGGCATCTATTATTGCCCTCACCACTGTTGCGCGTTTGAATCCATTAGCAATGTAGAACATTTTACCACTTACAATTAATCAATATAAGTGCTTTGTTTTTTTGTACATAAAACACCATAAAAGACAAAGACCAACACACATGCATAACACTGTGAGAAGACAAGTAAAGCAGCTCTCCCGATCTTTCATGCTAATGAGATTAACGCAAAAAAGCAAACCAGTTGATTTATTGCCTGCGGCCAGAAGGTTTTATTAAAACATTAAATAGCTACAGCTATTTCAAGCATCACCTAAGCTTGCTTGAGCTCCATGCTACACCGATCTCTACAAGGATCAGGATTCTAGTCTCATTAACGCAACAGGTGACCATTTCTATAGAGAAACCATATGGATTTCAGGCATGCTCTCTACGTCAGATATTTTATTTCGAGCAGAAAATCGCTTCCAAAAACTAAAACAGAGATGTTTAGCTTTGAAATCAGCGGGCTTGTTTCAGCTCGTTGAGGTCATGCCTTTAGATAAATGCTCAGAAACACTTAAAGCAGAATTTATGTTATGAAAGTCAATTCTAATGAAACCCAAATTAGATGGCAGAGTCATGGATTGTTAAAATTGTTCTGGCTGTGGAAAATGGTCCGAAGAAACGGATAATTGTGAAAAGTACTTAACGTATCTGAACTACGGTAACTCCATGTACCACGAGTGTAAAGTTCACATTTTATTTGAATTCATCACAGAACACCGCAAAATCACTTTCATTCTAGAAATTGGAATTTGAGAACAATGAAAAAAAAAAAAAGAAAATCACAGCTTATTGACTGGTCACCTACAGATGGGTTTCAAGCTTTTTAAACTCAAACGAAATGTAAAAACTCAATTAGTTGTGAATTAAAATAATTCTTTGGGCTTGAGTAATTGTTTTCATAATTGCTTATGAAGATTCAATTTTCTAACTTCTTCGATGATTACTTTTCATTTGCAAAACCGCTAAACGTATCTATCTTAAACTGTTCAGTTAAATGCACAAATGTACAATAAGTGAAACTGACATTAAAGACTGTCAGGCACAGTACCAAAAGTTGTCTAAGCAATAAAGTATGACCATATTAATTTAGCTAAATGCATCTGTTCTTAAGGCTATTTCATACCCTGTTGTACATCCTGGAGTTTAAATACTACCTAGCACCCATGTTTATACATTGCATTTAAATCACATCTAAGATGACAACAACATTTTGTTTCATCGGTCCACAGAACACTACCACAAACGTTTTGGGATAGTGTTCTGTGGACTGATGAAACAAAATTAGAACTGCTTGGGCCCATGGAACAACGCTATGTTTGGAGGAGGAAGAACAAGGCCTATGAAGAAAAGAACACCTTGCCTACTGTGAAGCATGGCGGGGGGTCAATCATGCTTTGGGGCTGTTTTGCTTCTGCAGGTACAGGGAAGCTTCAGCGTGTGCAAGGTACCATAAATTCTCTTCAGTACCAGGAGATATTGGATGAAAATGTGATGCAGTCCATCACAAACCTGAGGCTTGGGAGACGTTGGACCTTTCAACAGGACAATGATCCCAAGCATACCTCCAAGTCCACTAGAGCATGGTTGCAGATTAAAGGTCGGAACATTTTGGAGTGGCCATCGCAGTCACCAGACTTAAATCCGATTGAGTACCTCTGGTGAGACTTAAAGAAAGCAGTTGGAGCGTGCAAGCCTAAGAATGTGACTGAATTGGAGGCTTTTGCCTATGAAGAAAGGGCTAAGATACCCATAGATTACTGCAAGACACTTGTGTCAAGCTATGCTTCACGTTTAAAAGCCGTTATAACTGGAAAAGGATGTTGTACTAAGTACTAAGAATGAATGTCACTTGGGGTTTGAATAAAACTGATAATGATGTGAGCACAGAAAAGACATTTGTGGTTATTTCATTATAAATGTTATGTTATACTTGTCTGACTTACAAGTGCCTCTTTGATTTAATTGTAAACAAGATGACTGAAATGATCAAAACCAATGTCAAACTGGCCAAAACACTCAATTTCAGTGGGGGTTGAATAATTTTTAACACAACTGTAAATAAATAAGAGGGCCCACCAACAAGGGATGCTCCTGGAAAAACTGTCAGGACTTCTGGTCCAGTTCACAATTACTTGTGGAGAAGGGTTGATATCTCACAGCAAGTTGGCATCCTATATCACTTCCTTGGAGGGGGTGTGGTGCACAGCCTGTTTGTAACCTTTCAGATTGGTGGGATGTGTGGCTGAAAAAAAAACACTAACCACCACTTCCCACTCAGATAACTGGAGTGGGTGTGGCAATTGAGCAACTATAATATGGCCAGAGCATGACCTTGAAGGACACAAAGTGGGTACTTGTGCGAGGAATTTGGAAGCAGAGCCCTTTTTTGCATTAAAGAATGAAATGGGGAGGATGATAACATTCAAGAAACATTCTGGAGTACACTTGCAAAGAATATCAGCAACTGTAATGCATATACAATAAAAATTACTTCACAATGCATATAAACCCTTTTGTCAACAGCAAGCATCAGGCTGGGGTTCAAATGTCCACTAGTAAACTACTCCATAAAGAATCATCCGGGACCAAAACAACGCCAGATTGATTCCCTTTTCCAGACTCATAAAGGTAGTACCAACTCTAGTGATGAGGTCATCACTTCCTATTTACTCTGGACATTTTTTTTGATTTGTCAGTAGATGACAAGAATGAAGAAAAGTTTACTAATTCATTCACCAATGTGACCCGCCATCACCTACACATTGCCTCACATTGGGTGTGCATTGGTGTCAGTTCGATTGTCCTAATATGGAAAACTGTGCAAACCTGGCCAAGAGTGATTCCTTCCTAAGGAAAACTTATTCAAAAAAATGTTCTGTTCTATAAAGCCAGACTTCAAACAACAATGCCTATTTGCTGATCCAGTTTATGCACTTAGTGCAGAGCTTGTTCTCATGACCATATAAGCAACCTGATTATCGAACATCAGGGTCACCAGCATCTTCACCAATCACTTGGCGCAATAATAGAATTCAGAATAGAAGGTAAGAACTCCAGGCCTGGAGTGCCAGATCCATACCAGTGTTTAGGATGGACTGAGAAAGAGAGGAATGTGTTCTACCTGATGGACCACGCCTTTCCTGATTCAGACTTATCAATTAATTTGAGCTGCGTATTTGTATGCATTTTACTTTTTTTCAATGTCTTAAACACAAAGTGATTTTGCACTACTTTTCTTCCTTTTCAGCTAATAGAATTTTGCCAGCATAACACTAGGATAAACGCTATTCATTAAATGAGTTTGCTTTATCTGTGGAAGAATAAAATAGACAACAGTTCCTAATTTGGACAGATCATCTGACTATCTCCTAGTTACTTCCTGTTATTTTCTTCCCAGCAGGGATAATTTGTGTTCATGTTTTTAATTAATCCCCGAGCTTAAAGTCCATCTCAATAGACAGATCTAAAAATACCATCCAACAGCTCAGTAATCACAGTACTCAGATGCTATCTCATAGACTGAAATAGGATTCCACAGCTAAAAATTATGTCTTGAAATTTTGATTGCATAACCAGAAGCACTGGTCACAGAGTTTATTTTCAGGCTCTGTGGGTGCGCCTATTGGTGATGCTTGGATTCCATCTTCCTTACTGACCAGACTGAATCTCTCACAGACAGCAGCCTACAGTATAGACCAGGGTTGTCAAACTCAAATACATAGTGGGCCAGATAAACACTGGGATCAAGTCGTGGGCCAACCTCAATGTCTAGTGGCCACCTCCTTCCCTTGTACCCTGATGTCTAGTAACTCTCCTCCTTCCCCTATACAGTTTCCTAGTGTCCAGTGTCCCCTCCCCCATAGCTTTCCCTGTTGCCTAGTGGCCTTCCTACCTCCCCTATACAGTTCCCTGGGGTTTAGTGGTCCCCTCCCTCTCCAATACAGTTCCCTGGTGTCTAGTGGCCTGCTCCCTCCTTATACAGTTTGCTGGTGCCTGCCCCCCACCCCTTACAGTTTCCAGGTGTCTAGTGCATCCCACTTTCTCCCCTAATTTGCCCACCGGGCCACAGTTTGACATGTATGGTATATACAGTTCATCATGTAGGAAGTAGCCAATGCTTGGACTCCATACCAGATATTTCAAAACGGATTTGACATTAACCAATTAAGAATCTTAAAACGTTAAAAAAGCACGCTCTGCAGATGAGTGTCTTCACAGATCTTGGGGGGACAAAAAAAAATGTGCCTGGAATGTGCCTTAAAGTTACATTTTTATGAGAAGCAAAAAACAGAATTGTGCATTCAGCGGTGAGAGTGAGAGATGTCACAGTAACATTTACCTGTAATAACTCAAAACCAGACTCTCTGCCATTGGCATCCCACAGACAATGTTGAAAGGAAAACACTTTTCTAAAATACTAATATATCTTAAAAATGCAGCATAAGCATTCTCTTCACATAAGTCTGCTGTCAAACAATGCTGGTATTTTACATTGCTTCAAATTTATTGTGTATAAATAACATAGTCCCTCTCAGAGAGAAACACTACTCAACACCCTGCAATTGAGGGCGTAAAGGTGAGCGTCTGTATATAACTCATACATCAAGTGCGCCTTTGAGTTCTGCACAGCACAATATCATAGATAGTCAGCTCCATTGAAGCCTATGGAGTTTTCCCTGACTGCCATCATGCTGCTCAGAACCTGTCAAAAAACTTGAAGGAACAGAGACAACGTTGAATTACCAGTTTTAAGACGAGAAATCTACTGAAGGAGGTAGTTGCCAACTAACATCCACCCACATCATTACCACAATGTGGACTGCTGGTCTACCTGTAAATAACATCTAAAAACATAAGATGTGCTTATACAGCACTTTACTAGTCATCACAGCGAGTCCAAGTGACTCCATGCTAGAACCCATTTGCATTCAGACAATACCCGGAAAATGGATGGAGCCTTGTGAGATGGAAGTGAGATGGAAGTGGCCATGCCATACGTTTAGCTAAAAAGTCATCCAGTTTGTATAGCATTATAAGTGTTTTATAAGAAATACATAACCTATAATATATTAACGCTTACTTCTGAATTCAGTAACTTTTATAAACATCCTTGGCTTGCAATCTTGCAAACGAGATAAACAGAGGAACACCAAGAGCCCCAATAGTGTAGTATGTATTGACAAAGGGGATAATGACAAAGAGTAATAGTTGTTATACTCACAAGCATGGGTCACCAATAGGCAACCACTGTAAATGCAGGTGGGGAGATTATCCTGACCCCACTCAGGAATAAGAAGTCGCACTCTGTAGATAGTAGAAAAGGGTCGCAACCCTCCACCAAGGGTGGATACAATATTATATAGGAGAGAACAGAGGCGCCAAAAGGCTAAAAGGGGTTTTAAAAGAGCTTAAAAGCCAAAAATTTGGTAATTAGAGGAGGCAGTGGTGGACTTACCTCCTCCAAGCAGACACAACACGACTGTACATTCAGTCTATTTATTAACGAACTCAGATAAAACAAAGCAACGCGTTTCACGGGTCAGCGCCCGCTTCCTCAGGCGATAGAAAAAGGAGTTACAGCTGCAAATGACAGAGATCAGAGGGTATATTGTTTCTGCGATGATACATCCTACATTTAAAGCTTCGATCAATGGGTGACAAACATGTGCAACATAATATGGTATATTGGCAGTAAAGGTACAGTATTTTGTATTATAGAATTGTTATGTTGGTGGCTTGTGTTGGTGGGGGGGCGAAATAATTTGATAAAGAGAAAGGGAGGGGAGGAGAACCACACAGGGGTGGGGGATGGGGGAAACCTGGGGGATGGGGGGAGGGGAGGGGGAGAGGCCAAGGGAAAGTTGTGTATCAGGAGGAGGGAGTGGGGGGGGAGGGGTTTATCAATTGTAGCCATGGGACGTGCAAGTTACAGAGCAAGTAGCAAAAGAGGTGACTGTAGATCAAAGGTAGTAAGAGAGTGTGAATGGCAGGAAAACAAACTAAACAGTGGCAGCAAAACATACCCCAGTATGGGGTTAAAAAAGCCACCAACATAACAATTCTATAATACAAAATACTGTACCTTTACTGCCAATATACCATATTATGTTGCACATGTTTGTCACTCATTGATCGAAGCTTTAAATGTAGGATGTATCATAGCAGAAACAATATACCCTCTGATCTCTGTCATTTGCAGCTGTAACTCCTTTTTCTATTGCCTGAGGAAGCGGGCGCTGACCCGTGAAACGCGTTGCTTTGTTTTATCTGGAGTTCGTTAATAAATAGACTGAATGTACAGTCGTGTTGTGTCTGCTTGGAGGAGGTAAGTCCACCACTGCCTCCTCTAATTACCAAATTTTTGGCTTTTAAGCTCTTTTAAAACCCCTTTTAGCCTTTTGGCGCCTCTGTTCTCTCCTATATAATTGGCTTGCAATCTGATTTACCTACATAGTCATTGAATCAAAATCAGGTTTTTAATGCTGCCCCTTACTTCCTCTCTTAGTAGCTAATTTGAGCAACAACTGAAAAGCCATCTCTTTAACCAAGAGGATTGAATGGCAGCTGTTGGAAAGTTAAGTTAGACATACCTGCACCCACCTCCATCCACATTGCCAAATGGTCTTGCGTTTAGCTTTTCTTACACATGTGGAAATGTCCACAGAAATTAAAACCGAGTAAGCCCAAGCTATTCAAAGCACTTTGTGCCCAAAAAAGCACTAAACAGGAAGCTGTCCAGATACCACCCTCTCCCCTTTGCCCATTATGATGCATAAGGTAGTCAGGGAGAGGACACAAGCCAGACATTTACCACATGCTTTCCTCTCTGCTGTTATGAAGTTACCTCTGTGGAGAGACGCAAAAATGAGAATCTGCTGTAGCAGCAGTGCTGGCCACAAAGAGCTGAATTTCAAGCAGCAGAGGGAGAGGGTGGGTAGTGTGGCTCTGGCTATAGTGGTGAAAGACGTTTTGTAGCTGAGGAACACCTAGTCTCCTTGCAGCTGCAAGCTTTTCTTAACCCATTCAGGTTCCATCGTGTTCACGTGAGAAATGTTCACCTCCCATTCATTAGCCTATAACTTTATCACTACTTATCACAATGCACTGATCTATATCTTGTTTTTTCCGCCACCAATTAGGCTTTCTTTGGGGGGTACATTTTGCTAAGAGCCACTTTACTGTACATGCATTTTAACAGGAAGAAGAAGAAAAAACGGAAAAAAATCATTATTTCTCAGTTTTCAGCCATTATAGTTTTAAAATAATACATGCCTCCATGATTAAAACTCACGTATTGTATTTGTCCATATGTCCCGGTTATAACACTATTACAATTATGTCCCTATCACAATGTATGGCGACAATATTTTATTTGGAAATAAAGGTGCATTTTTTCCGTTTTGCATCTATCACTATTTACAAGTTTAAAATAAAAAAAATATAGACATATATTTCATCTTTACATTGATATTTAAAAAGTTTAGACCCTTAGGTAAATATTTACATGTTGTTGTTTTTTTTATTGTAATGGTTTTTTTTTTTTATTGTAAACATTTTATTTGGGTAGTTTTGGAAGGGTGGGAGGTAAACAATAGATTGATAATGTAAATGTGTGTTAATTTTAATTTTTTTTACAGGTGTAGTATTACTTTTTGGCCACAAGATGGCGGCCATGAGTTTGTTTACATAACGTCACTCTAAGCGTAACACACGCTTAGAGTGACTCATCACAGAGGGAACGGCCAGAAAAGGCGCAGCTTCCGAGAGAAGCTGTCGCTTTTTCAGCGGGGGAGAGGAATCAATGATCGGGCACCATAGACCAATACATCAATTCCCTGGCTACCGAATCCGCGGCCGGGAGTGCGCGTGCACGCGCGTGTTCGGCCGCGGGGGCGCGCGGTAGCGCGCATGGTTCCTGGACGTAGAAACTACGTCCAGGAACCAAAATAGGTTAAGGGAGCCTGGGTCACATGACTAACTTTTCAAAGGTAAAATTTTTCTGAAACAGCTGCCCCAAATGGGAAATCTGTGCCCGTAGGCATTGTCCCAATTCACCTTTGCTAAAGTTTTAAAATCTGGGAGGATAAACTAGGAGTTTAGAAAACAGATGCATGACATTTTCAGTGTGCCAATTGTAGTATGTATGTATGTATGTATGTATGTATACCAGGGTTAAGTAAACAGCAATGGAAAGATTGCCCAAAATTCACCAATAGGGAAATTACATATTAATGGAACGTAGGATCAACTGAGTTCTTGTTCTTATGCTTCAAACAACCCCGAAGGTATATGACCTGCATATACTGTAGAGAAGAAATACAAAATTGTTGTTTTTTTTCCCTTCCTGTTCTGCTCTAGAGCACAAACAGTAAACAGTATCACAGGCACATTATTCTCCAGGACAGTTCTGCCAGTAATTAATAAGCTTACCTTGTCTCAATGGTGACAATTCTGTTTTTCTAAAACCTACATCTACTCAGTAGAGAAAACACTGCTGTAGATTGTCACGCTACTGCGCGCAGTGTCCCTGGGTTCATACCTGTTATTTGTCTGTGTGCATTGAATTGCCTAATTGTGTAAACAGGTGCTTTTCGTTGCTAAGTGATCATAATTAAAGTTCTTCAAGAAGTGCCGCTAAGTAGCAGCACCTGTGTGAAATGTACAAGTCCAAAACAATTTGATCCACAGACACAATATGCAACCCCGATTCACCAAGGGAAGCACTGACATCTTACCAGAAGCAGTTTTGTCTGGATGTATTAATAAAAGTACAGTGCAGTTTGTCAGAGGAGGTCACCTTTTGTGTCTCATTTCTGTATGTACTTTGCTTTTTGCTGGCATCACTCTAGTCTGCACACTACAGAACGCTCATTACCAAGGTCTGTATGCAAAGCAGACGATGTCAGCGCGCAATTAGCTGCATTTCCATATTTGACAATGTAATTACTAATTAGATCAACTAACATTTGCCAGATGCTAAATATAAAGAGAAAAGGAGCCCTTAAAATGACAGGGGCACGTCTAAAATGACATTATCAGTGTGTTCATGACCTGAGAGACTACAGCCCTGACACCTCCATTTGCAAAAGCACATTTTAAAAGCTGCTATTTCCTTACCTAATGTACAATTTCCCATCGTTAAACAAGCCAGGGTCAACGTAATGGGACTCAAACAAGCTGCCCCAATACTTTCCATGGCACTTTGTGTTCCGGTAAATGACTGTTGGCTCCCGCGGCCAGTGCCCATCTCTACCGTTATAAGATCGAACATAAACACACAGCATATGTAGATGCTCTTCAGCATGAAAAACGAATAATACAAAGGTTATATTCACGAAGTAAGTAGAGCCCATGAATTTAAAATGTTCGCTCATAACTGCCACCTTCTTATTTATTATCTGCGCCTTTATTACATTATGTAGAGAATAAAGTAGAGTTTCACTCTTCCATCTCTTAGGATTAGTAAGGTTATTTCCTTTGTGTAGATAACGATGAGTGAATATTGTAAATCACTCATATTCAGACCTTTCATTTTTTTTTTTAATCGGAGCATGGAAGCTTATTATTCAGATATGACCATTTTTTTAACTGTTGAAGCAGAACTATGTTAAACAAAACCCCCTAAAAAGTACCAATTTAATTGCATTGGAAAAAGTATGCACACAAATAATGTGTGTGAATGATGTGTGTGAATTTTGTTGTACCAGAAAAGTAATCAAGCAGTGGTCTGTATTGGTGGTCTGTAATCATTGATCAGTATTGGTGGTCGGTATGCAGTGGTCTGTATTGGTCTATGGAGCAGCACATAAAAACAGCTGGCACGAGGTCTTGCACAATGCTTGCAGGATCTCAGCAATACTTCTGTTCAGAGACGGTGTACAACAACATAAGTGGTAGAGCTTAGGCCAGACAGTTCTGCAGCTTCTTCTCTCGCTCACTTACAACTTATCAGCAGTGCCGGTGGTAAAAAGATCTACTGGAATCACTTTTTCTTTTGCACATAATTACACTTAAAAAGAAGTAAAGCGTGGTGTGGTGATAGTATGGTGCGTGTCAAGTTCCTACATACTAAATCTCAATCTGTCTTCAGTATTATCAGTATTAACAGTAGTAACACTGCTGTTCCCATTTCTACAACTTTTTAAGCATTCCAAAGTCTTGCACGATCTTGGTACTCCTCAGTAAGGATGAGCAAGAACGATCTAGCAAAAAGTGAAATTATTCCGGATTGTGTGGGGAGAGTGGGTTATGTATGGCGGGGGTTAACTGACGTAAGCCCCTGCCTCCCTTCTGATGTACTCCATGCCACGTTCTATCTTCTTACACTTCCGCCTTCAGAGTGAAAGTTCCAGTGTGCGCATATAGAACGCAACCCACGCCCTTGGCACTGGGACAATTTCACTTTTCACAAATGTATCCTTGCTCATCATTACTCTTCTGACCTCTTTTATAGGACAGTTTGAATTTTCCACTACCACACACTCTCACTCTCCTTCCACTCCCAGCTGGAGTACACCAAGGCTCAGGTCTTTGTTGTCATTTTGTTCTTCATATACAGCTATGGTTTGGGAGCACTCATTAGTTCACAGAGCATCCAATACCACCTATATATTAAGGACACCCAAATCTGCCTTTAGCATCATGTGTCCCTGAATGTTTCAATTCTATTTTCTCCATGTACTCCCATTTCCTATAACTTGGCACAGACAATACCAAACTTATTATTTTCTAGTTATCATATAGTTCTTGTCCCCAACAAAAAAAACATCTCCCACATCTGCCCTTGCACAGCACATCCACCTTTCTTGTTGCTCCTCAAACGTTACTCCTCTATACTAGTCCCTCCACTAACTGCCTATCGTAAAAAAGAATGTATGGTAATTACTGGACTGATCTCCAGATAACACCCAAAACGTAATCCCCACCCTGGAAACAAACTCCTTCTCATGCATGGCTCCTCAAGAATTTCCCCCATCCTGTGCAACTCTCTTCCACAACTCTCCCCCACTCCTCAATTTGATACTTACCATTTCTTATGATTATTAAAAGTAAACTCAAAACTCCTTCAAGCATGCATATAATATGACGTAGGACATGCCCCCTCAGTGTTCTCCTCAGGGTCTTTTAGCCGGGTGCTACACCCGGCTGATTTGGGTGAGCACCTGGTTGTCATCGGCTTGCCTCTTAATCCTCCTGCTATGTTATAAGCAGAGTTGTGCCAGACCTGCATTCTCCGGTCGTGCTCCACCCAGTTACTTTTTTTATGCCACCCACCTGGAAAAACATTCTGGGGAGAACACTGCACCTGCCCTGTGCCCCAGCCTGATGTCATTAACTTCTTCCTAGTCAGACATAAAAGCTTACTGACTCATTTCACTTTTTTCTCTCACCCTCTATTCCATTAGGATGTAAGCTACCTTGGGTAGAGGCAACCCTCCAATGTGTCACAGTATTGCTGTAAATTGGCTCACAAAACCTGACTATATATCTTCTAATGTATACACTTGTATAACCGTGTACTCTGAACTACCCTGTGTATATCATGTAACTGTATGTATTGATTGCCTGTTTTGCTGCAATAGTAAAGTACCACAGAACATACTGGCGCTATAAAAATGTTAAAAATCAATAAAAACTATTATGATAATTTTAGGCTTAATATCTCATAGTATTTTAGTCTTAATATCTCCTTATAGAAGCCACAAAGTTTTTCTTCTTAAGAAGTTGCACTCAGCAGTTAATTTATTGCAGGTTGATGCGATGTAGCATATTTGCTATTCATTTAAATTTCTAGAGACTATTTTTAAAAGCTATACAAGCATTCAGAGAAAATGAGCAGCAAGGCTAATAAGACTAATAGATGATTTCATAAATAAATTATCATACATTGCTCTTACTCAGACTTATTACTTGTATAGAGTATGGATTGGGACATATATGTAAATTAGAGAGGCACTGTCCATGGCCTAAATCCTTTTCCAAAAAACATTAGCTTGAATGCCAAATTAAATCCTAGCACTAGTTAGCACATTAAAATTAATAGACATGGTTTGAAGGGAAAGATTATCTTGCTCAATTTTGTCTTACGTGAAACCACAAAACAAGGAAATCAGAGTGCTTAGTCAGATTATTGGACTGCATTCAAGAACCCCCTAAAGCATGCCTGTAGCCCCAAATGCTATTCAACAAGACTGTGGAAGGCACTGTAGGTTGAAAGAGCATACATTTTGCTTTCATCTTTCCTGTAGAGAGCCACAAAGCCTAAATAAAACTACTATCCCAGCTTCATCCCACTATACAATGGCCTCAATTCACTAAACTTATCTCCTGTCTTTAACTTAACTCTTAACACCCCCTCATGGTGCCTAACCTTAATCCCTCCCCCCCCCCCCCCCAGAGGGCAGCTAACCTTAATTTCCCACCCCCCTCCCGCACCTAACGTTAACTATTCCCCTTAAAATGCTCAGAAGGGAAGCTGCTATGTGTACTGTTATTTGTTGCTGCCCCTGCATCTGCTATTATAGCTGGCTATCTTATAAACAGGATGCCAAATGTGCCTTTTTCAACTGTTCCGCAGAGTGTCTGGTTGGTTCCTTGCTCAAGTAAGCGAGCTTTTGGCTGTAAAGCCTGAGTCGGCTTCGATCCTGTTCGACGAAGGCTTTACAGCCGAAAGCTCCCTTACTCTTATTGAACCACTAACATTATATGCAGGAGAAGCTGAAAATAAACAAATGGAAAGAACATAGAGGCTTAACTTGTCCAAAGGTATTTGCTTCTCTTTGGGAATATTCTTTAACCACTTGCCGACCGCACACTCATACCATGCGGCGGCAAAGTGGTAGCTGGAGGACCAGCCATGCAGTTCTGCGTCGCCAGGTGCCTCCCTAATTAATCAGGAAAGGCCGCTCGCGCGAGCGGCCGTTTCCTGTCAGATCACGGAGCGGGTCTCCGTGAATAGCCTGCGAGCCGCGGAGAAGCGGAATTTCGCCGCGGAGGGGGGCTTTGAGGTGCCCCCCCCCCGCAACAATACAGCCAGCAGGAGCGATCAGACCGCCCCCCCCCTGCACATCATCCCCATAGGGGGGAGAAAAGGGGGGCGATCTGATTGCTCAGCATACACCCTGATCTGTGCTGGGGTCTGCAGAGCCCACCCAGCACAGATCACAAAAAACAGCGCTGGTCCTTAAGGGGGGGTAAAGGGTGGGTCCTCAAGTGGTTAAAGCCCAGAAGTGCTGCAGCACTTATTGCAATGATTCCTCCAGCACACACTTCTATGAAGCATTCCTATTTCAGAAATGTGATTTTTAATCATCTGTGAAGAATGTGGTTACTGCTCAATCTGTGCTTGGCTCTGCCAGGACACTTTGCTTTTTTCATGGAGTGTGGGAGATAATTGTATGTGCTAGATATAATCTGGCTCTAACTACAAGAGAATTATTTATTTGAGAATAATAGATGTGAATTGGTTAAATTAGTTTTAACTAGACCATGTGATGTAATGAGCAGAATTCAAGCAAGGACACTCCAAGATGGCAGCAGTAAAATAAAGACACGCATTTAGGGCTTGTTACGGCTAAAATATATGAATGCTACACAATCCAATAAAAGGAAGCGCATGATGCAGTAACAGTAAGTGCAGAATAAAATTATCATTTAGGAATTACTAATTTTCACAACTCCTGGTAGCACATTTTATACTAATGGTATTGCTTTTCTTAAAGAAAAATAGCTTTTAGATAAAAAAAAAAAAAGTCGAAATTCAAGGATAAGACAAAACAATTAACCTCCTTAGCAGTAATCCCGAGTCGGGTCGGAAATCCGAATCTCAGAGCAGTAATCGCGGGTCTGAGTGAGTTATATGCAGGAGCTGCTGCAGATGTATCTGTGGTACATGTTTTCTTGTGTTTAGGGTCTAAAAGCTTGTGAAAAAAATTGCACGGCTTTTAGACCCCAATCTGGAAATAATCATAACGCCAGGGAGATTAAAGGAAAACACCAGACTCCTTACAGCTCCAGTCCAGGCACACGTACATGCGCCATGGTAATTTGGGTAACAGGGAAAGCAGTTAGGAAAATATCTGTAAAATTACCAATATTCTACTACAGTCAATGGCTAATTCTGATAGCAGAATATCTATAATTTGTACTAGGGGTGGGACGACGAATCCGGCGAATCCACGAATCCCTCGAATATTAGGAAATATTCGAGATTCGTGGATTCGAATCCCGACGCCATTTTCCATTATACGAATCCGCCGAATCCCGACGCCGCATCGCCGCGCATCCGCCGCTCGCACTCGTCCTCCTCCGACCTCCTCCGACCCCTGCCCGCATCCACTCACCTATCCATAGCGGAGCGCAGAGCGGCAGACCTCTCGCCGACTTCCTGGTTCCCCCTAGTGACCGGCTCTTACTATGACGTCATTAGTAAGAGCCGGTCCGGCCACTAGAGGGAACAGGGAAGTAACGAAGAGGTCTGCCGCTCTGCGCTCCACGGGAAAGGTGAGTAGATTATGCAGGGGTGAGCGGAGGAGGCACGGGGGACGGAGGGGGCCGTGGGGGGGTTGGCGGGGGAGGGGGGTTCTATCTATCTACCTACCTACCTACCTACCTACCTACCTACCACTATCCCTACCTACCTACAGGCCGCTATACCTACCTACCTACAGGCCCCTATACCTACCTAAAGGCCCCCTATACGCACCTACCTGCCTACCTAAAGGCCCCTATACCTACCTAAAGGCCCCTATACCTACCTAAAGGCCCCTATACCTACCTACCTAAAGGCCCCTATACCTACCTACCTACCTACCTAATGGCCCCTATACCTACCTACCTACAGGCCACTATACCTACCTACAGGCCTCAATACCTACCTACCTACCCACCTACCTACAGGCCCCCTATACATACCTACCTACCTAAAGGCACCTATACCTACCTACCTACCGGACACTATACCTACCTACAGGCAACTATACCTACCTACAGGCCACTATACCTACCTATCTACCTACCTACCGGCCACTATCCTTACCTACCTACAGGCTGCTATACCTACCTACCTACCTACAGGCTGCTATACCTACCTACCTACCTACAGGCCACTATACCTACCTACCTACCTACCTACCGGCCACTATCCTTACCTACCTACAGGCTGCTATACCTACCTACCTACCTACAGGCCGCTATACCCACCTACCTAAAGGCCCCCTATACCTACCTAAAGGCCCCCTATACGTACCTACCTACCTACCTAAAGGCCCCTATACCTACCTACCTACCTAAAGGCCCCTATACCTACCTACAGGCCACTATACCTACCTACAGGCCTCAATACCTACCTACCTACCTACCTACAGGCCCCCTATACGTACCTACCTACCTAAAGGCACCTATACCTGCCTACCTACATACTTACCTATACTTAAGGCCCTATACCCTGCTACCTATACTGAAGGTCCCTTTACCTACCTACCTACCTAAAGGCCCCTATACCTACCTACCTACATACCTACCTACCTATACTTAAGGCCCTATACCCTGCTACCTATACTGAAGGTCCCTTTACCTACCTACACTGAAGGCACATGTACCTTACTACCTATACTGAAGGCCCCTATACCTAGCTACCTACCTATACTGAAGGCACATATACCCTGCTACCTATACTGAAGGCACATATACCCTGCTACCTATACTGAAGGCCCCTATACCTAGTTACCTACCAATACTGAAAGCACATGTACTGTGCTATCTATACTGAAGGCCCCTATACCTTGCTACCGATACTGAAGGCACATGTACCCTGCTACCTATACTGAAGGCCCATATACTCTGCTACCTATACTGAAGGCCCATATACCCTGCTACCTATACTGAAGGCCCATATACCCTGCTACCTATACTGAAGGCCCATATACCCTGCTACCTATACTGAAGGCCCATATACCCTGCTACCTATACTGAAGGCCCATTTACCCTGCTACCTATACTGAAGGCCCATATACCCTGCTACCTATACTGAAGGCCCATATACCCTGCTACCTATACTGAAGGCCCATATACCCTGCTACCTATACTGAAGGCCCATATACCCTGCTACCTATACTGAAGGCCCATAAACCCTGCTACCTATACTGAAGGCCCTTATACCTTGCTACCTATACTGAAAGCTACCAATATTGAAGGCACCCATACCTAGCTAGCTATACTGAAGGCACCTTTACCTCGCTACCTATGCCTGGGTACCTATACTGCGGGCAACTATACCACGGATCGCACAATTTTTATGTGCAGGATTCGTTAGATTCGGGATTCGAAAGGTTCGAGATATTCGAGAACCTTTTTAGATTCGGATCCGGATTCGGATTCGAAGAAATTGTGGATTCGTCCCATCCCTAATTTGTACCGATATTCCACTAACTCTTAACCTAACCCTTTTCTCACACTAGCACTCCCTCTGTGCCTAACCCTAACTTTTCCTCTCCACCCCCAGCCGCAAAATCCTCTGATAATTAACACTAAACCTAACCCTATCTTCACACAAGCCCTCCTTCTACTGATGTCTAACCTTAACTGACCGACCCGCCACATTCACTGATAAATAAAACTAAAACTAACCCTATCCTCACTCAAGCCCTCCTTCTACTGATGCCTAACTCTAACTGACCGACCCGCCCCATCCACTGATAATTAACACTAAAACTAACCCTTTCCTCACACGAGCCCTCTTTCTACTGATGTCTAACCTTAACCAACCACCTTGATGCAAAATCTGACGATATCCATGCAGCCTTCACCACTACCAACCACGATATCTGGTGTCCAAATTAAAGTGTGATAATAGCCACATTTGTGCACTTACGGCCGGAGATTGGCAATTCCAGCACCCAATTACCTGGTAGGGTCAGCATAGCCGCAATTAGCACTGCAGTCTACAGGGTGCCCATTTTACCAGGTGGCCGCTGGCGCCCAAATTAAATTCTTCATCCAGGCACACACAGGAAAGCAGAAACTAGGAGATGGCCGTCTCTGTCTCATACAGAAACAAACACTCCTTAAAGCCAAGTTTTAAAAAAAGCAACTTCAACCAACAGGACAAAACATACTGAGACAACATCAACAAAAGTCACTCAAAAACCCAAGGAAGGGTGGTAATAAAAGAATGCTGGCCTAGAAAATTCCTAGAAATACTGTTACTAATAAAACGAACTAGGTTTTACCCCAGTTACCTTCTAAGACAACTGATCCTGGAAGACAAACAAGGAAATAATATAGGTTAGGAAGGGATAACTGCTTGTAACACTTATCTGGTATAGATAACCAATGAAATACAAATAATTATGAGTTGATGCAGAACTATGCAATGTTGTAATGCAAATTTAGGCAGATTGAAAATGAACCAATTAAATCACATCTTGGCTTTATTCAATTGATCCATTTGTCAGCTGTATCAATTTGCCCAATTCTGCATCAACTCAGATTTATTTGCATGTGACTAATCATCCCCATTTTCTTCCAAAACATATGTCTTATTGAGAGCCACCTGATACTTAAAGCTAACTGGACTCAACGACATTATAGTGATCCTACTCAATATAGTGATCCCACAGCTAACCTTTTTGTAGTGCCTTACTCCTGACAGACTCAAAGAGCTGGATGCAGGAGCAAGCAGTAAATATACTACACACACGGCGCAGGTTAATATTACTGTGCGCACGCAGCCCTGTCAGCGTAGCGTGTGCTTGTAGTGCAACCATGGTACTCCAGCAGCGTGGCCGCGTTACATTACACTAATTACCATAGTAGCAGCCGTGTTAGTGGAGTATCACGGTCGCATTACAAGCGCACTCTACTCTGACAGGACTGCGCACATGGTGATATTAACCCGTGCTAAGTGTGTGCGCTGTATATTTACAGCTTGTTCCTGCAAGCTCAAAGTGCTTGAGAGCTGCAGCCACTAAGAATGCGCCCCCAGTAGACCACCTTGCCCAAGGACTCAATACAAGTTAGGTACTGAAGTATGTGTGGCCGCACCACTGCATGAGTTGAGCGTTGGGTGGTACCACTAGTAAAACTATGGGTAATTTAGATTACCAATATTCTATTAAGCACTTACCCAGCACTCACACCAGCCAGTGTCAGATTCTCATATTAATGCAGAGAAATGATCTCCCCCTTGCCCAGATCGTTTACAAATGTTTAAATGAAGCTACAAATCGGAACACAGATCATGACTACTTTATCAGCAGGTCCCATACAGCAAAGATTGTACTATCTAAATAGTAGATTATGTAGCAGAATATCTCATTCTAACAAACTCTTTTGCCTAAAAATGTTGTTTAATAAAAACAGAAAGACAGTCAATGAGATACTTTTAGTTGATGCAAATTTTATTTGCACTCTAGTACAGCACACATTGAAAAGTCATTATTTCACATTTTATTGTTGATTAAATTCACTGAACTGTAACTCTGTGCTTGTTTAGCTAGGTCAGAGTGTCTTATAAGCAGCTGCGAAAAAAGCTGTGCAAAAACAAGCTTAACCATGTCAACGCTTCTAATGAAGTGAATCCAAGTCAAACATCAAACTTTTTTCAATATTTCCATACATTTTAATTAGGATTTTTTTTCTTAAATGTTTTCATGGCGTATCTAATCTTTTAAAGCAAAAAGAGGAACTTGTGAGTTTATTTCCACTTTAACTGTATGCAAATTTCTGCGTTTGGACCAATCAAAGTCATAAGCTATAGCATTCAACTGGTCCAGTCCGAGTTGCATACATTTGTATATTATTAACAAAATCTGCACCAATTCAAAATTAGTTACCAACTCCACTGGGTGGCAGAAGCACCATCAGCCTACAAATGTCGCCTCGCCCGACAAAGAGTTACATAGTGTTTACTTGAGAGGTCAGTCTGTGATCTTGTAATCCAATCAAATCTAAACAAGTCTTTCTACCATAGGGAAAGAGTTTCAGCAATGATTACATTTAGCAAAAAGCTGAGTAATTAAAAAAAAAAATAAAAAAAATGTAAACCTTAGTCAGCAGTTTGCTGGTAAATAATGCCACTTTCAGGAACGGCTTACAAAAATAAACTGGAGCAAGACCAAAAATAGACCGCAGTGAAAACATTTCAATAGAAAGTAGAATACATTTAAAATGATGATGAAAACAGTTCAGTATTGTGCCTTGTAATGCAATTTCTATAGGAAAAAGAAAAAGCAAACAGTCTGACCTTCCCCGGCCCAATAATCCCAGAGGAGATGGTATTGCAACAAAGCATAAAATGATTACAGCTCTGAAGAACTACTGCAGATTTTTCCACACTTCCATTTTAAAGATTAAACAAAACAAGAAATGGAAAAAAAAGATATTTGTTTTTCTGCAAAAAAAAAAAAACAAAAAAAAAAACACAAGCCGTTTGCTCAAGGTGAAACGAATGGCACAGCCAAACTCTGCACAGCAGGGCCGGAAAATCCACGGGGCTGTGATTTGCTGTAATATGCAGTGTATATTACTCTCCCTCGTTGGGACTTGCGAGCTTTGCATCTGCCAGAGGTATCTATAAAACAATTATATGGGAATGCCTGGGGATAGGACAATGCAGGTACCTTTTTTGGCGAGTTTTGTCCTCAAGAGTTTTCTCGTTTCAAACTTTTGCTTAACCTGTAACAGAAAACAATGAGGTCACTAAATAACTTTCTCAAAAGCAGACAGAGAAGAACTACAGAACATGTTCTAATTATGAATACAGGTCCACTACAAGTCACTGTGGTCACTGAACAGTTTTTATTATGGACACAAACATATAGGAAGAAAATAGAAACTACACCTCTGAAGGCACTTTTGAACTCCAATACCACCTAAACGCTAGTGACTGTCAGATCTGCCGGTCTACCCTCAATATTTTTCCTCCTGCCGTCGCATTTAAAATGGCTGTCAGCCATCTCAAAAGTCACAAAATAGGCAGCAGCTGCGGTGCGAACATTAGACAAAATTTCCACTGGAACTCTGTCTAAAAGCACCTGGAAGGTGACAAACCAAGTAAATCATCAATATCCTGAAGATACTGATCTCATTTACCAGATCCACCACCCATTCCTGCACTGCTCCTTATCAGCTGCCCCTCTCTTCTCTTCTAATCTATTTAGTGGCATCCACCTGTGAATAAAATTCAAATTACTGTGCTTTGCTTTCATATTACTTCACATCTCATGTCCTCTATTACCCCATAAACAAAAATACCCTACGTTGACCTTTGCCAACCTATATTAATCTTGTAATGTCCTCCTTGCCTATAATCAGCTCTTATTTTCTATGTATAGCTACAAGTCTTTGCAAAGGCTGTCTCCTTCAATGTAATTCCCTTAAAGTGTACCAGAGCTGACTTATTAAGAAGAAACAATACTTACCTGGGGTGTCCTCCAGCCCTATAAGCTCATATGAGTCCCTCGCAATTGTCCTCCTGCAGTCTGCTGTTCATCCGTGATTCCTTTAAGATATACTGTTTTGTACTAAACTAAAAAAAATACAGAAGTTAATTTAGGAATAACTAGGTGTTCTTCAGACAAGGCCTGTGAAACAGCTGAAAAGGGCATGAGACATGTCCTATTGAAAAGGGGGCCTGCTGTGCAAACTGTGGCTACAAATAGTGGGAGTCTGCTATTTTAGCGGTTGCTCTTTTCACCAAGACACCAGTAGTCATCGGGAGGCGGGTCTTTAGTGTTAGCCGTCAGTGGAGGGGGTCCTTAGTGTTAGGCATGGGAGTTGTTTAAGGTGAGGCACCACCAGGTTGGTCTTAGGGTTAGGCATCAGTATAGGGAGGGCTCTGTGTGAGAGCAGTTAGGTTACAGTAAAGTATCTGTAAATATTACAGATATTATACTATATGAATTAAGTAATAGAATAATGATAATTTAACAGATATTCAACGGTCAGCTATTTCCTGCCTCCTTTTCAATGAGTGCCTTTAATAAATGTATGCCTTCTTTGGGTTTGGACTACCATCATCCTCACTTTCACTTTCCCACCACAGACCTGAAAGGCAGCCTTCCAGAGATCATTTTGGGAAGCAGTTTTGGGACCATTATCTCCATAGACTTTCATAGACTTAGTGGCCTCTTGCTGTAAAATAGCTTACTGCACTGCCATAGTGTAAAAGGGGCCTGAAAGTCCCCTCGGTGAACAAAATAAGTCAGGGGCGAATCTCTACATGGGAGAGCAGTGGTGTTAAGTTCATTTGTACCCATTTTACATTTCCAGACGAAATAATCAGGAACAGTCCTTTTGGCTGAGAATCCAATGTTACAGCCACTTTGGTCAATAGCTGATGTACTGGAAGCCCCACTCCCCGAAGCTACCTTCATGCTCAATTCCATAGCTAGCCATGAGTTACTGATTACAGACATTAGTGCAGTGTAGAACCACTAGGCCACAATAGTTAGATGCCAAATTTGTGGTCTCCAAGTAGGAGGTTTTATTTGTGGCACACTTTGGTGCATCTAGATAAATAACTGTGCTTACATATGTAAGTGTTAATTCTTTACAGAAAACATACTGACTGTAGTAGTTCTGAGAAAGATCACATAATCCACTAGAAACTATGTTAAAGTCAAGCTAACTTGTTTTTTTTTTTTTTTTTTAACTATTTTATTGATTTTTCAACAAATTTACAAATAACAGAAAAACAAACAAAAAAACAAAACAACCCCATGGTCTCCCCCACCCCGAACCCACCCGCCCTCTCACCCCCAACCAGCACAGTAGATAACATCAGTAGCGATATTGTCAGATTGTGCAGAGCATAGGATGCAAAATTAGACTTCAAATATCTATGTGAAATGCAGATAGCCATTTCTTCCAAACTTTATAAAAAATTTTAACTGAGCCTCTACGTTCATAGATATTAAGTCCGTATTTACAGTGGTCTTGAAATCAGTAATTTGTCACAGCCATCAGACGCTTACAGACCAAAGCCACAGCTCTCCCGGGATAGAAAAGAAGTAATTCGACAAGAAAGAGCTTTCGCTCACTAACAGTTTAGTTTAGGAAGTGACATGACTACAGGTTTACTTATCTAAAACTATATGGCCCTTCCTGCTTATGTGAAAAATAACAAGCAAATACAGACTATGCAGTAAGTATTCTCTGTAGACCTTTATTTAAAAAATGCAAATTTACTCTGAGTTGTGAACAGATAGTAAACAATAATCAGACATCTAGATATGCAGAGCCAAATCTATCAGCCTACCAGATCTACAGCAAGTGAAAAGTGATTTTCAGGGCTTGGTTGAGCAAGATATAATTTCCTCTGTGAAGGGGTCAGGAGCCGCACACCTCCTACAACACTTCTTCCTGACAGAGTACAACAGCAATTGGCCAATAAAGACACACTGAAGCTAATTGATTTTTTCCTGCTAGAAAGGTCAGGAAGAGGAGGGCTGGAGAAGGTCAGATGAACCTACAGATATTTTACTGTCACCCAATATGGCTGTAAAGGGTGTTCTTTCAGAAAGCACTGACTCCAGAGATGGCCAAATCAATGGCATGTTCTACAATGGAGTCCACAATAGAGAATGCATATATTACATGTTTTGCCTAAGAGACATTTTACTAAAATGACATGTTCCCATGAATGTAAATCAATACATCACCAGTGTTATTCAATCTACCACATAAATGAGGCCTAAGAAAAAGAAAAGAAAAAAAAACAAAGGTATAAATGACAGAAAGGGAAAAAAAATAGATGTCAGATATTGTGCATTGTAGTCAGTTGTTCTTATAAGTGAATATATTCCATCTCCGGAATACAGAACAGAAAGCATTATCCTAAATGTTTTACAATGAAAACCACCAATTTAACAGTCAGACATAATGAAAGCCCTGCACCTATTAAATCAATGTATGCCTTACCCCTAGCACTGGCAGGAATACTAATCTCTCCTGCGAGTTTAAATATTCATAGCCAGTCACACACAAGTGCAGAGGGAAAGAATGTGGCCCTTTAAGCCAAGTAAAATGTAAAACATTGTATGCCGGGGCTGAAGCTAGCTATTAGTGAAATCAATATTTCTTCCACAACCTTAATAAATCATTATTTTACAGCACTAATGCCGAATGAGAATACCCCAGCTACCCAGGCAAGGCTTCCATATCACTGAGAAAGGCAACATTTAAATTACAAAAGCCTAATTGGCGTACAAAGTGGAACTGTAAGATACTGTTCCTTGTGTTGCTTGACATGTAACGGTTTCAAATCAATACTGAAAGAAAGAGAAAGAAAAAAGCGTGTTGTGAAAGTGTATTCCACCCTGAGCCAGTAATACACAAACATAAAGAGACAAAGCCCTACACCTCTAATCATGGTGAAAATGATTATCCCGAGGTAAGATACATTCCACTCCACAACACTCAATACATTTAGTTTTCAAGCCTGGATAAATGCTAAGAGACATATTTTACAATGAGATGTGTATCCCCAGTGAAACACAATTTCCACATATTGATGTCTTGATGCAAATAGCCCAGCTTGGCTATATCATGTGCTGCATATATATTGCTCTTGCCCGGGCTGGTATTGCTGAGTTTTCTTTTACAATCAATAACCTTGGTGAGTAACCATGGGATGTTTATTAATAATATACACTAAGGGGACTCCTAATTGGATTACTTTCAGTGGCCTCTAAGGCATTAATCACTGCATTTACACATGCAACTTCCATGGCAGGCTGAATGTTACCAAAGTGATGTTTCTGTTGCATTGTGTCATCTCCCACCACTGTGCCTTGCTCTACTGCCACCTGCTCATCCAACAATAGAATAACACTACTAGCTTAAAGGGAATGTCCAAGCAAAATAAAAAAATGAGTTTCACTTACCTGGGGCTTCTACCAGCCCCATGCAGCCCTCCTGTGCCCTCGTAGTCATTCACTGCTGCTCCAGTCCCCCCGCTGGCTGCTTGCCGACCTCGGAGGTCGGCGGGATGCATTGCGTACATTTTTACGCATTCCCGCTAGTGCAGGAACATTAACACATGCATTTTTACGCATTACTGGTTCAATACGTAAATTTTTACGCATTGAACCTGTAATGCGTAAAAGTCCCCTATATTCTCCTTGTGGTTTTGGATCCCCCCGAGCTGCTTGGTTACGGTGTACTACTAACTTATTCACTGTAATATAAGGAAGAACAAAGTAGAGTAGTGGGACCCAAATTGTCATAGCTAGACATGAGTATTCAAAGATCTTGCTATATAACAGATACAAAAAGATGACAATCTACCTAAAATTATTTCACCTAAAATGTGCAGGCTCAACCAGCTCTAATGCAGTTAACTAAAACCTGTAATTGTAATTTAGCGTCATATTAATATAGTCATGGAAGGCACTGTTCCTTACAACGGATGATTTAAACCTTTCTTAATAATTTACAGGGGAATACGAATACAATCCGAAACGGTCTGTATGCATGTTGGATTATTATGGCTCTGTACAAATTAACAAGCTGACACATCATTGCATTCCAGCGGTTCTGGAGGTGTGTTTAGCTTCTAAGGGTACAATGGTTAATTTGCATATATTCAGCAGTGATGCCTGGGAGACATCTCAAGCTCAGTCCAACCTGAATTATCGCAAATTCTTTCTGTTTTAGGAAAGCAAACTTTTGTTTTTCTTAACACCTTAGTAAGGGGGCTTTTAGGACCATTGTAGTCCCTTACACACTCCAATGAGTTCTGGGTCACCATGAGCTTGCTGGTTAGTCTGTGCCTCTCGGTGTTACAAGCCCTACTGCATAGAGCCAAATTAATCCATGCCATGCACTGATGAGGATCAAACAATCCGAAACAGTCTGTATGCACGTTGGATTATTATGGCTCTGTACAAATTAACAAGCTGACACATCATTGCAATCCAGCGGTTCTGGAGGTGTGTTTAGCTTCTAAGGGTACAATGGTTAATTTGCATATATTCAGCAGTGATGCACTGGGAAACATCTCAAGCTCACTCCAACCTGAATTATCGCAAATTCTTTCTGTTTTAGGAAAGCAAACTTTTGTTTTTAATAATTTAGTAACTCCATTTCAAACTCAAACTTATTTTTAAAGGATACAGTTGACATGTGACATGATGAGATAGACAAGTGTATGTACAGAGCACAGCACACAAATAATTATGCTGTGGTCCTTTTTTTCTTTCTCTGCCTTAAAGAGTTAAACATCAGGAATGTAAGTGGCAGTTCCTGTCTGAGTCAGACAACAGTGTGACCCTCACTGATAAGAAATTACAACTATAAAACACTTTCCCAGCAGAAAATGGCTCCTGAGAGCTGGAACAAGATAAAATGGGTCAATAGTTCATAGATTTTAGCTCTGGCATACTTCAATGAATGTGTCATTGAGCAAAAACAATAAAACAGCAAAAACATAAAAACTAGATTTAAATATAAAATAAAACTGTGGAATATCTTAAAAACCCATTTTTAGGAGAAGGAGGATAGATACAATTGTTTATTTCATTCGTTTAACTTCACCTCGGGTGTCCTTTAAGTAAAATGAAAACAACATTTTCAGCTTTGTGCAGGCACAGACATCTCAGATAATCGATGCCAAAGGAGTTTCCTACTGCTAATACAGATGACATTCTGAAACTCTGTGCAAACTTTATGTGTCTCTAGGGATAGTAGGTATGGCTGTGGATGCTGAGTTCTCCAGGGGTTACTTTATCTTTCTTTAAAGTTACACAGTAGACAGACCTGGATTTACCAATAAGTCAATAACCAAGATCTAATGAAATCTGATAATGAAAGCTTGAAAAATCCTAAAGCCCAGACAGGTGTTCCATTTCTTATCGTAATATAGTAAAACTAGAAGACCTAAGCACGTTTAAAAACTGGCTTCCTCTCCTCTCTCATCCTCCCCCGTGACTGCCACCTCTGCCACACAGTCGCCGTGCCCCTTCTGGCCCGTCCTCCCTCAGCTCTCCTCAGTCTCTGCGTCCCTCCCTGCACATGCGCAGTAGTGCAAAACACGGGACATACACACACACGGGAAGTGCAGGGATGGGACGCAGAGACAAGGGGTTTTATAATAGAGGATTATCCTCATAGCTCATACCGTGTTTCATTTTAACTAATTGTTAGCGAGATGAACACCAATATTGCATGTTCCCCTAACTTTTATCAAGAATATACGACTGACTGCAAAACAAGTGAAGGACTCCATCTTTTGCCTCAGAGTTCTATATTTTGCATATAGGAAAAACATGAAGGTATTTGTCTAATGTTTAGCAAACTTATAACTGCACTTGGTAATCTGTGAACAATGTTACTTTAGTCAAAAATGTAAAGTGCCTGCTAACGTTAGGCGGGTGGCCCACGCAAAAGTTGTTGACGTCAGGTTTGGAAATGCTAAAGATTTTGATTTTAAATGAAAACCTATTTTTTTTTTTTAATATATTATCATGTTTATTACATTTTTCAAAATTATTACAAGCAAATACAGAAAGGCATAATATGAAACATGCTTAGTGAGAATTTTGACTTATAACTGCAATTCACATATGCATGAATCCCAACAGATATTAATAGCTATGACAATATAAATGAAAACCTATAAAATGGTCTTATTAAAGTCTGGATCTCATAGCTTCATAGTGATGCAAGCAAGGAAAATGTGTCAACAAAAAGATATCATAGAAAAAAGTACAAGCTGATACAATATAATCAGTCTCCATCTAAATGACATCATCTTGTTTTTAAGATGTACTTAAAATCTGACCAACTTTCACAAGTTATTGGATTTCCAGATTAATAATAGCAAAAAAATAAAAAAAATAAAGGATATGTGTCAGGGCTGAAGTTAAAGAAACTCTAGAGCACAGGTCTTGAACTCCAGGCCCGGAGGGCCAGATCCATGCCAGTGTTTAGAATGGACTGAGAAAGAGAGGAATGCGTGGACCACACCTTTCCTGAATCAGACCCATCAGTTAATTTGAGCTGTGTCAAAAATGTATCGGCCCTCGAAGGACAGGTTTGACATCCCTGCTCTAGAGGAAAATGTTCAACCTCCGTGACATCATATAATGTATCTAGGTATTCTCAGTAACAAATCATTTTTCTTTGAGAAAGCAAAGGCCATAACAATGGCCAAGAAAAAAGAGCCTTATGACCCATGTCCAGGAAAAGGTGTGCGTTCTTTATTTGGCTTCGCTGCCAGTAGCTGCAGGGATTGCACCATGCATAAATGCGAACCACAACAATGCTGAGGGATCCTTGGTATATACTGGTGACCAAAAGAAAGGATTTAGCTTTTATTATAATTTTCTACGTCTGTGTAATTTGCTTGAGACAGTTGATAGTGTTTTAATTTTATCTCATAAACAACATGTGATTTTACTTAATTACCACTATGAAATATTATATGCCCATTTCTATTAATACAAATAAGAGCTTATATTCGGTACTCGATTTCACAGTGTGTGTAAACCACTAGTAATGTCATAATATAAGGCTCAGCAAATCCTACAAATGTGCGCGTTGTGCAGAAGAAAAGTTGTCGTTTTAAAAATGCAAACGTGTTTGATGTGCAATTCCTGAGCAGGCTACTGACTATAAAGGCCAGTGTGGCAGTGCAGGTTTTGCCAAATCACACAAGTGTATTCCCTACTTTATAGTTAGAAATTGTAGCGCAGCCTAAAGAAAGATGTTCCATGTCATTTTTTTTTTAATTAACGTAGCTTTTACACACAGTTGCTGAAGATGTGCGAATGCCACAGTCAGACTATTAACCAATGTTATTCAAGGTCAGGAAGCAGAATAGTTTACTAGGATTCACCACATAAAATAGCACTTTTATCCAGGAAAACAATGCAGCATTTCCTCCACCACACTCCCAGTCATCTCATATAAACAGATGACTAGAGCTGCAGGCCTCTAAACTATAAGTAGTCTCCCGTAACTCTGAGGAAGCTCATTATATCAGCTCCATAAGTTCAGTCCAGTGATCCGCTCTAAGGATAGCATGAATCAGTATGATAATCACTATATTCACAGCCTTTGAATATGGTACCTCAGATGAAACTAACTGCTCACATAGTAAAGACAATCCCAAAGGATCATTGTGTTAGATTGTAGCAAAGAAACTGGTTACAGAGCACAAGTGAGATTGTTACTTGAAGATTCCTGGAAAAGGATATGATTTGGGGCCCTGGAACATACTTTGAGGCAGGTTGAAGCATTAGACTAGAACATGCTCCTTCTATTAGTAAGCACCACCATGGTGAAAACCATGTAGTGTGTGATTTTGCTCATTTCTTAGACTTAAACAGTCAGTACATGGTTCTGAAAGTATAGAAGCATTAGGGCATGTTTAAAGGGCATGGGCAGCTGGGTACAGTATTGTCTGGTATGCCAAATAGTGGGCCCCCAGAATTTGCAACAAATAGTGGCATCAAGTTATATTGCCCTGATAAAATGGTGAATGGAGACATTTTTCTCATGCAAGGGTTGTGTGGAGTGTAAGTTGGATGTGAAGGCATCTAGATGGGGGGTTACTTTTATTTTCACTCCAGGTTTTCTTTAAATATGACAGTAAATCTATCTTCCCTCATAACTATTAAACTGCAATACAGGACTTCTTCTGCAACTGAAAAATGTATGCTTGCATTCTTACATTGGAAAAAGGGGAGATTAATCATACTGCAAGCCTTAATTCCATTGTAAATACACTCATGGAATACCACACCTTTGTCTGTTTCCTGGGTTGTTCTGAAACTGAAGTGGCATAGCCAATGTGGCTTGATGCATAAATGTGGAACCTGCATTAGCCTTCATTTTCCTACGATTTGCAGGAATAAAAAAAATCAATATCCCTTAATTATATCACTTAAACTTGTTCCTAGCCTGTTGAGAATGCCATCATTTAAAATGTATGAAATGTAAGCTTATGTTTTTGTTGTTTATTTACAACCAACCACCAAGCAAAGGATGATGAAGAAAATCAATTTTGAAAGAGAGTCCTATAGACAAATGAGCCAAAGTTTAAAGGTTCTTATTAACCCCTTCCTGACCACCTAACACCGATAGACGTTGGTTAGGTGGCTCCCCTAGGACCGCAGTAAAGCCCTGGAGGAGGAGATTAGCGCGGATGCGCGCGCATCCTCTCTGACTTACGTAAACAACCTGCCATAAGGAAAATTGGGGGAGGGATTAAAATAAATAGAAAATAAATTTTTTTAATTAAAAAAAATAAAATTAATTTAAAAAAATACAGATCGCAGCAGCAATCAGATGCCACCAACCAATAGCTCTGTTGGTGGCAAGAAAAGGAGTCAAGATACATTTGGGTGCTAAGTTGTATGGCTCTGCAGCGAGCTGCTAAAGCTGCAGAGCACTGAATTGTAAAAAATGGCCCTGTCACTAGAGGGGTGTAAGCCTGAGGTCTTATTGACTTTCCAATTGATCGGATTTTGACCACAAACTAGCGTTCTAACGTTCATTTTATCGACTCATTTTTTGGATCGATTCCATATAAAATAATCAGATCGGTTATGTTTTTTATTCCACTTACAGGCCCAATCGATGCTTTCTGTTCGTTTCCTTCTGATCACAATTATTGGATCGAAAGGTTGACTGGTGAATAAAATTGCATAGTTTATGAGCACCATAAGAGCTCATTCACACTAGCAGTGTTTTTAACATAGTATTTTAGCGTTTTAGGTTTTAATTTTAACTTTTCATTAAGTTTTTGTACAAATATTTCAACAAATAAATATTGCACCAGTGTTCTCCCCAGGGCTCTTTAAGTGGGCGGGCCGCCCGGCTGCTTTGAGATCCCGTCCGCCTACCTTGCTAAGGCTGATGATGTCACGCAGGCAGAGCGTTCTATTGCCTGCTATAAATCAGTGTTCAGCTCTCGCTATACACTGCAGGAGCGTGCCTGTGTGACCTCCTGCTTGAACAGTGATTGGCTGGGCGGGTTGTAAGGGGCAGGGCTGGTTAACTGTCTGTCACCGATTGGCTGGGCGGGTTGTGAGGGGCAGGGCTGGTTAACTGTCTGTCACCGCTATACCGGAAAGCCTCTTCTATGCCTCGCTTTGCTGGCTGCTTGTGTCTGTTAGCTTGCAAGCAGCTCAGCTAGCAGAGGCAACCGCCCGGGTTGCAGGGAAACTAGTCCTGTCCCTGTGTTACTTGAGGCTGGGGAGAGCATGAAGCTGCAGACACTCTATTCCCCCCTCCCCCGAGCGATCGTATCCACACAGCGTCTCTCCTGTGCCCTGGCTGCATGAATCTCCAGATCCAGTGCACGGCAAGGAGTTCTGACGCCCCGCCCTCTGTTTCCCGGCTGCTTCTCTATCTACAATAAGAGCTCCTCTGAAGCATGCCGTGCTGGATTTGTGAAGTTCAGAACTCTGTGAGCCAGACCTCTGCTGCACTTCTTATCTGATAAAGTGCAGAGTCTGCAGAGAGTACACGGAGCTTTCAAGGGTCTGGGAAAACAAACAATAAGCAATGTAGATTAGCTGACTTGCTGGGGATGGAGGCTGCTGCTAAATGCTGTCTGTCTCATCTGCTTGCTTGGTTGCCCAGAAGATGCAAGTGCCCATACATTACTTGATTTTAGCAACTGGCAGATTTAATATAAGTGAATTAATCTGCCAGAGATCAGTTGTGAAAAGTTTGCCTAGGGCAGTAAAAATTACAAATCCAGCCTTGGCTGTACTAGTTGGGCAAAGTCTGTGAAAAGTTGCTGCTGCACAAATAGGAAAAATGAACATAGATCCAGCTTTGAGGGTATGTGCAAGTGGCTTGAAAGGACAGTGTGTGGGGGTGATTCTTGCAGAGTTCACATGCATGTAATTTCCTATGGATGTTACTTGCTGCTGGGGTAGAGGGGTATTGCAGATCATTTACTATGATACTGACCCCTGTTTACTATCTGCAATACCGCTTGACCCCAGCACCAAACAACAACCATATGAAAAACAAAAATCACCCCTTTATGAAATGCAACAAGCACCCCTGTTTGAAATGTGAAATTACTCCCCCCTCCCCCCCCCCATATTAAATGCAATAATCACCCCCGTATGAAATGAAACTATAACACCCATATTCGGTGTTCTCTCCAGGCTCTTTTAGACGGGTGCATCACCTAACTAAGTTTGGTGAGCAACCGGCTGTCACCAGCTCGCCTCCTCATCCTCTTCTTATGCTTCTTATGTATAGTTAGAGTTGCACCTGCCCCGCATTCCCCCTCGCACCCCACCCGGCTACTTTTTCATGCCACCCGGCTGGAAAAAAATCCTGGGGAGAACACTGTTGCACCTTCTCAGAATATATTTTTTTAGCTGCCCAAATTGATAGTTTCACACCTTGTCAATAAAATGCCTGCTAGACCCCCAGCAAGCAAGAAAATACACAAAATCAATTTGATAGTATTTTTTCTACTTCTTTTGGTGCTCTTAATTGCAAAATGCTGGAGAGTTATTTTAAAGAGAAGATAAAAAATTATTACCAAGGAGAAAAAGTAAATTGCATAAGAGGTCTCCTTGAAGCAGGCCATTCTTATGCTTTTATTTGGCCAAACTTTAGACAGTTAGTCAGGGCCGGATTTCTGGCGAGGCCACAAAAGCCTGGGCCTTGGGTGGCTGGCTGCAGGTCAAGGGGCATCTGGACATAAAAGAGGGGTTGCTACATATAAAAGAGGAGACTGAAAATAGGGAGCAACATATGAAACACAAAAACTGATGCTCAAGGGAGCGGAATATGAGAGAGAGAGAGGGGCAGCAGTACATTAATGATACACCTGGAAGAGGGGGCAGCACATGGAATGGGAGGGGCACTGCTGCACATGGACGTGGAACCAAAACATACTTGGCCTAGGGGCACACAAAGTATAAATCCGTGAGGTTAGTGATCTGTTTCTTGGTGGAAACATGCTATTGGTCTCGTTTTTGTGGAGTACTTGGGAGGCACCCATACAAGAACTATTGCACTACAGCGTCACAGCTTCAGTGGTGTCACATGTCCCATATGAATAAAAGGCAGTCATGTCAGCGTGACACACCACAATATTCCACAACCTAAAAATACATCCACAGTATAAACCTACATCCATATATAAATCCAGCAATGACTCTTGACACACATTTCCAGATGTTTTCCTGATATGAACAGCACAGATGCTTCTTACGTTTTGTCTGGATAAACATCAATCTTCGGAATTAACTTTCATACATGAATCATGAAGACAAAATGTATTATAGTGTAAACCTTTTTATTCCGCTTCAGTGCTGTCAAAACTCATTATATTCACCCTTATTTACAGAAAACTGAAGTCTCTCCCAAGTTCCAACGCATTTAAAGAGGATTTCCCGTCTAAATGGAAATCTTCCATCTCGTTCAGAATCCCAACACAGCCACATTTAACCAAAGGATTAGGCTGCATGAACAGAATGTAAAATGACAGCACCTAATTCCAATGAACTCTACTTATAAATGAAATTGAATGCTATCAGGTTTTTTTGTGCTTTTTTAGTAAGTTTTGAATAGAAAGCCAAAGTTTTAGAATTTTTGTTGGATTCTTAATGCTGTTTTTGTCCCCAGTGAACGAAATTCCCTTGGCTTGTTATGGAACCGATAGATGTCATGAGACGTCACTCCACATAAAGTAAAGACAGCAATGCAAGTACATGTTTTGTAAAGTGAAGATATTCGTACTTGACTGCCATTAAAGTACCCACTGGGGAAATTCTTATGTCCTGTTCTGATACCTACATTGGCCAGGCAACTTACTCTAAAACAACCTTTTACAATGCTAGAGGATAGACATGCATATTCCATTTACCACTATTTCACCTTTCTCCTCCCACTAGTGATGCTAAGATTAACAGGTTAAAAAAAAATAAAACAAATTTAATTTTCAGTTAATCCTGGGCTCCAGCAGTCCTGACTCTTACCTGAGACATACTGCCTTCTGGGAGGGGAGACATGACCGTGCCGCTGCTCTCAGGGTCTCTCATTCAAGACAAGAAAAGAGGGTCAATAAGAGGGGATACAGGGTAGTGGGGATAGCAGTCTCCAAACAAGAGTTGTGCTATCAATGGTAAAGTCCAATAGTGAAATGGTAATTGTGTTATCTACACAGGGCCGATGCTTCTGTGCACAACTCTGCTCACAACATAGGAGGAGGTGAGTTAATGACAGCCGAGTGCTCATCAAAACTAGCCGGGTGGACCACCCGGCTAAAACAGCCTGGGGAGAACACCAATATATATATAAAAAAAAGGAGTCTGGACAGGTGGACAGGAGTCTAACTTGACCCGTGCTCTAAATTTGCTATAGGTACCTTGGAAGACCACGACTGTCAAAAGTTATGCTGATAATTCCAACTACATAGATTTAATTAACAATAAACACATGATCTACATCAGTCGTTGCATTACACAAGCATACTATATTGCTGCAAATGACTGAGCTGTAAATAAAGTAGATCTTTACATATAATTTTCTTAAATGAGAAAATCTGTACTGTCTGCTCTATTACTATATGCAAGTACAGACAAGCATTAAGATGCAATCTGCCATCAATCAGAAAAGACTGACTGACTGATCTGTAACAGTATGGTGGCTGGAGCCATGCTGTTTTCTTAAATGCAATGAAGTTAACGCATAAAATGAACAGAAAAGGTGTTTCAAGCCTGCTCTCACAGTAACATCAATACAATCAATTCATGTGACATGCCATTATACTATTCATCGTCCAAGTCATCTCACTTCTAGTAAACAATGATGGAGTCATGATTCATGGAGGAAATTATGACAGATTGCTGAAACACTTGATAACAGATTTGTAAGCACTGGGACAAGATATGAAAAACAGCAATACACAGTTTTGTCAATGACAATAGTCTACACAGAAGAAAGAACACAATAGAGTGCATCTGCAAAGATAAGCCTGTACACAGTGTAATTTAATAAAAGACACTTGCATACATTTACTACCGTAAGAAATTCCAAGGCAATAGTTAATTTATCTACAATTTTATTCTGCTAACAGCGGAGCAGGATCTGATTATTCTCTTCAGTCTGCACAGCAAACCTGGTACAGTTTGGCGGAGGAAGCAACAACAACTGGCCAAACAAATCCAGTGAAGCCAACTGCTAATGCCATTTTGCAGCGTCAGGGTGGGACAACACAAGACCCCCATACTGAACACACAGACTATTGCCCTAAGGCCCCTTTTCCACTAGGAAGTGTGATCACAACCACAATAGCAATGCATTTGCGATAGTGCAATCTGGAATTACCACTTGCCGCGATTCTGCTGTGAAAGCCATCAGGAACAAAGCGTGATCGCACAGCAAGTCAGATGTAAAACTAGGTTTAGCACATAGGACGTGCATAACTATTCTTAGCGGTAAGTGGGTTTATAGGAGTCCTTTGTGGTAAACATAGCTTTACATTTGAAACACAAATTAAAATTTCAAATCGGGACCATAACAGGACAGGAAAAAATAAATTAGTACATTGCAAAGTGAGAAGCTAGAAAATAGAAGAGAGATGAAGAAATGATTGATATTCGCCATGTAATTTGTTCATATTGTTTGATTCACAATCAATCTCCACTTAACTATCTTTATTACTTGCAGACATGACAAAAACAGACGGCACCAACTGCCATTATTTATACCACACGCCCTAACAATGCGATAAGCTAAAAGTTTGTTTTTTATAGATATACATACAGTATGCACAGAGGGGTTTACTGGATGCTTGGCAGTTGGAAACAGCCGTTATTTCCCACAATGCAATGAGGTTCACAGATAAACTGTCAGGACCTAGGTCCTGACATCACACTGCGGGAGGGTTTTCACCACAATATCAGCCATGTAGACGTCCCTGATGATCTATTCGAGAAAAGATAAAAATTCCTCATGGGAAAGGTGGTATCAGCTACTAATTGGGGTGAAGTTCAATCCTTGGTTACATTTCCTCTATAAGTCCAATATTATACATCCCAATATTATATATTCCCCAAACAATGGATCTGCCATGTATAAGGCAACCCCCTATTTTCTGATATGTACATAGTAATTGTATTAGAGAGGGTGCACCATTATTACAAAACTTGCTAGTATAAAATTAGTTTTAAGGTGTCAAACTCTGACAAATCCTACCAAACTTGTACAGAAAAACATAGTAGTTGGCAAACGTGCAAAATATTCAATTTATAAAAATATAGTTTAGGCACAAATCAGAAGATTGGCACAGTGATAGAGACTGATTTATTACAGATATCATTACTGCCAATTCAACCATCTGAGATTTGCCGTTAGCGGAAACTGTACCTCAAATAACCCTATCCAGCTATCTATAATATATATCTTTAATTATGCACAAGTGATTTTAAATAACTAGCTGAAACTGCACGTATTCCATCTGTTCACTTGACAAGCTGAGAAATCCTGTCACAGGAACATCACTAACAACGCCGTACTTGTTGAAGTTAAAATCTCTGTCCTCGTGTGCAAGAAATAAGCAAGCTAAAGTTTCAAAAAACTGACACCTCCTGGACAGAAGAAAAAAAAATAGGAGGACAGGTGCCAATTTATACAATTCCAATAAACCCAGGCAGATCTTTCAACATGGATTTGCATGTATCCAGTGGTATTTATAAATAAATAATATGTTAATGCTTAAGCTGTTTGATAGAGCTGATCTATGAATAATGCTGGCTGAATAGCAAAGCAAGGTTTCCAGCAAATTCACTGGAAGTTCTGTGTGAATCCTGCGTGGAGGGAGGGAATTTTCATGGAATCGGGAGTTAGTATGTAGAACACAGGTGTCAAACTCGAGAGCCATATCCATGCCAGTGTTTAGGATAGGTAGAGAAATGGAGGAATGTGTTCTACCTGATGAACCACACCTGTCCTGATTCAGACCCATCAATTCATTTGAGCTGTGCCAAAAATGTGTGAGAACCTCGGCCCTCGAGGAAGTGGAGTTCGACATTCTTGAATTAGAACATCAAAGCATGTAGGCCAGGCAGGGCCGGATTTACCAATAAGCACTATAGGCACGTGCCGATAGGTGGAGCCATTTGTAAGAGGCGGGTGGCTCACTGGCCACCAAAAGTGCCTCCTTCTCTTTCACCCACCCTCCCTCCCTCCATACCAGCGGCAGCGATGGCGGCTCCATCCCCCAGCAGCAGCAAGCGGCACGAATCAAAGGATGCTCATTGGCTCCTGGTGTCCAGCGTTGACGTCACTCAGCAGCGCCCCCTGCGTCCTTGCCATGGTTACAGCATGTGGCCGTGGAGGGGTCGCAGAGGGTCGCTGCTGAGTGACGTCAACGCCGGTGAGCATCCTATGAAACATGCTGCTTGCTGCTGTAGAAGGAGGATGCTGCTGCTGGAAAGATAACAACCGGCCTTTTTCTTCTGCCCACGGAGTCCCACTCAGCCACCATCTGGATCCGCTTGGGGCATTTGGGAGAAGAAGGATTTGAATTTGCCGCAAGTCCGCCCCTCCACCCGGAACCCAGCCCACTCCAACACAGCTGCTGTCAGTGGACTTGAATAAACGCCTGCACAGGACAGAAGGACCCTGTAAGTGTTAAGAGAGTTTAGCCTGTCTAATTCTCTGTCATCTGTGTTTAATCGTAAATTGATCTCTCCCATGTGTCATCTGGCTGCCATGGCAGAGATAAAAATATCTAACCATGAAATCAGGAAGTAGACAAACTGCAGATTTATTGCAGGATTTGTATCAGCTTTCACAAAATGTTTTTTCTTAACCTCCTTGGCGGTAACCCCAAATGTAGTTCGGGGTAAGCCGCACAGGAGGTTTTCTCAGGCCCTGCTGGGCCGATTTGCTTAATTTTTTTTTTTTGCTGCGTGCATTTTGCTAGCTGAGTCAGCACACTGATTGCCATCGCCCCCCCCCCCCCCGACCCCGTGCGCTGCCTGGCCAATCAGTGCCAGGCAGCGCTGAGGGGTGGATCGGGACTCCCAATGACGTCCATGGCGTCGGGGGAAGCCCTCCAGGAAATCTCGTTCTTTGAACGGGATTTCCTGATCGAAGCGGGCAGGGGGATGCCGCTGAGCAGCGGCTATCATGTAGCGAGCCCTGGGCTCGCTACATAATTTTAAAAAAAAATAACAAAAAAAAACTGCTGCGCTGCCTCCTGGCGGAATTTTTTAGACTGCCAGGGGGGTTAAAGGTGGTTATACTGTTGCTATCTTGCTCTCTCACCTTCCTGCCTACCGACCTACCCTCAATGACTCCTCTCTCTGCTTTATACCTACCCACTGTGCTCCCCCACTTATCTACCCCCACCGACTCCTGTCTCTGATCTTTATACCTACCTACTGCACTCTCCCAGCTACCTACCCCCACTGACTCCTCTTTGTGTCCTCTACCCCTACCTGCTGTGCTCTCCCACCTACCTACCCCCACCGAATCCTCTCTGTGCCCTCTACACCTACCTGCTGCACTCTCCCACCTACCTACTCCCACTGCCTGCTCTCTCTGCTCTCTGTACCTTCCTGCTGCACTTTCCCCCTTTCCTAATCCCACTGACTACTTTCTCTGCTCTCTATACCTACCTGCTGCACTCTCCAACCTGCCTACCCCCGCTGACTCCTCTCTGTGCCTCCTATACCTACCCACTGCACTCTCCCACCTTCCTATCCCCACTGACTATTTACTGCGCACTCTATACCTACCTGCTGCACTCTCCCACCCACCTACCACCACTGACTCCTGCTAGTATCAGCCTACATTTCCAAACTCTGGGGGCGTGGCATTTGGGGTGTGGACTGTTAAAGAGAACCCGAGGTGTGTTTAAAGAATGTTATCTGCATACAGAGGCTGGATCTGCCTATACAGCTCAGCCTCTGTTGCTATCCCAAACCCCCCTAAGGTCCCCCTGCACTCTGCAATCCCTCATAAATCACAGCCTTGCTGTGAGGCTGTGTTTACATTTGTAGTGTCAGTCTCAGCTGCTCCCCCACCTCCTGCATAGCTCCGGTCCCTGCCCCCGTCCCTTCCCTCCAATCAGCAGGGAGGGAAGGGATGCAGGCGGGGACCGGAGTTCTGCAGGAGGCGGGGAGAGCAGCAGACTGACACTATAGAGATAAACACAGCCAGCTCTGACAAGCTGTTTGTCAGCAGCGTGGCTGTGATTTATGAGGGATTGCAGAGTGCAGGGGTACCTTTGGGGGGTTTGGGATAGCAACAGAGGCTGGGCTGTATAGGCAGATCCAGCCTCTGTATGCAGATAACATTCTTCAAACCCACCTCGGGTTCTCTTTAAGGGGTGGAGATTAGGGCGCCGGAGAGTATGTGCCTATAGGCCCTGAGGGCAGCCGTACAAGTTTTTTTTGTTTGTTTGTTTTTTCTTAGTACCAAAATTGGAATACTGATCTAGAAAGGATGAAGTTTTAAATCAGGATGAAACCATTTATGATTATTATATGATGATGATTCAAAACATTTTGTTTTTACTTATGGCTAACACAGTAAAATACTCTACTGATCTAGAAAGAGGACAGTAACATTTACAGAATACCTATGTCAAAGCAACAATAACGTTCTGTATAAAAGCTATGCCATGTATATATTTCCACTTACTGTCAAGGAGGTTTTTATAATGAATGACATTAATACATTTATATTTATCAATTAACAGCAATGCATACATGGAAATAACCAGAATTAAAAAACCTTTCCTTTTAAAAATGACACCAATTCTTTTTTTTTTTTTTTAAACAAATTTTATTAGAATTTTAACTGAGTAACACCCCATTGGGTCAATCCACATACACTAATGTACAGTTGTCTTTTACAAAATATTAATATAAGGTAATCATCTTAAAATGATCCGTACATATAACTGAAATGTACATTCTTTTATAGATGAACCCCCAATAAACCCACTCAAAGGCATCCCTCCCCCGTCATTCCCGACCAGTTAACCTTAGCTTTTGTAACAAAGAGTTTCAAGAAATATCTAGTTTCCTCAGCGTGCCCCACAAGTGTTCCGTTAAATACCACTTAGTATATTTAAAATGTTCCATCAGGTTTTTGATATCCTGTTGAGAGTGCGTTATTAAAATGAATAATTTCCATTTCTTGAAGAAAGACTTTGTTTTTTTGTCTTTGTGGCTCATTGCGTCCAGTTTGTCCAGCTGGAATAAATGTAAGAGTTCCTCTTTCACGTCCCAGGTTGAGGAGATACTTGAATATATCTATTTATTGAAGATTACTTTTCGCGCCGTGTTTATGGTCAAATGAGCTAGTTTGCTCATACATTTTTGAGTAGATTGGTGATTGCCTTCTAATGAAGAGGGAGGTTCTTCATAATTAAATAATAACAATAGTGGTACTAGTACCAGTTGGATTTTACACATTTGCTTAATATACTTTAGTACTTTTTTCCAAAAATCTACTATTACTCCGCAGCTCCACACACAATGAAATATGTCTGCGTCAGGATAGGCACACGTAGGACATTTTGGAGTATAATGGACCGGGGGGGTTCTGTATTTAATATTGAAGGCATATTTTGCCTTGTGTATACATTTGAGGTGGGATTCCCTCCAGCTTTCCCCAATAATCAGTTTATTAACTACTTTGTAACCATCTAGGATTTTCGTTGGGAGGTCATTGTTCTGTAATTGTTTAGACCAGCTGGCCAAATTATTCAATGCTTGTTTGGAAACGGACTGTTGTTGGATATCTGCCTGGATTGCGGACAAATACAGTTTGGGGACGTGAGGGGCCAGGAACTCGTCTTAACAGTTTAAGGTGGAGATTTTTTTATATTGGGCCCTTTTGCTTTCTACGAAAGATCTCAACTGCCCATAATATAGGAAATGATGACGGGGGATGTTAAATTTAGATCTAATGCCCACAAAAGACAATAAACTACCCGATTTTAGATCAAGCAATTGTCCTAGCCTGTGTATCCCCTTGTCTCCCCATTCAAAAAAGCCTCCATGAGCTAAGCTTGCTGGAAATTCAGGTAGCCCACATAGTGGCATGTATTTGGAAATCAGGTAAGGCATATGGAATAGTTTACATAACTCTCTCCAAGTCACTATTGTATCGTTAAAGATCTTACTGCTTTTAATTTTTGGTGGGAGATGCTTATGCGATGTATGCAGTATGCCAGCCAATGACCAGGGTTCAGCATATGAAGATTCTAAGGTATGGTTGGAGAAGATACTCGAGCCGTCTATCCAGTCTCGCACATGTCGAGTTATACAAGCCAGGTTACACCGCCTGATATTTGGTATGGCTAGGCCAACCCCCCAAATTTCAGGGAGTTGTAGCTTGGAGAGAGCTATCCTTACCCTTTCCGGTTTTCCATAAGAAGCGGGAAAATGCTTTGTTGAGATCTTTCACGTCAGAGTGTTTCAATAATACAGGGAACATTTGCAGGGGGTAAAGTAGTCTACCAAACGACACTGATTTAATCAGGGAGGCCCGTCCCATTAAATTAATAGGCAACTTCTCCCAATTAAGTAATTGTCTCTTAAAGGGATACTGTAGGGGGGTCGGGGGAAAATGAGTTGAACTTACCCAGGGCTTCTAATGGTCCCGCGCAGACGTCCTGTGCCCACGCAGCCACTCACCGATGCTCTGGCCCCGCCTCCGGTTCGCTTCTGGAATGTCAGACTTTAAAGTCGAAAAACCACTGCACCTGGCGTTGCCGTATCCTCACTCCCGCTGATATCACCAGGAGTGTATTGTGCAGCCCCAGTATGGTCTGTGCCTGCGCAGTGCGCTCCTGGTGACATCAGCAGGAGCGAGGACACAGCAAAGCAGGTGCAGTGTTTTTCAGACTTTAAAGTCTGAAATTCCAGAAGTGAACCGGAGTCGGGGCCGGAACATCGGTGAGTGGCTGCGCGGGCACAGGATGTCTGCTGGGGACCATTAGAAGCCCCAGGTAAGTTCAACTCATTTTCCCCCGACCCCCCTACAGTATCCCTTTAATGTCAGTTATCAGAGGGTGGAAGTTATTTGAATACAGTAGTGAAGGGTTTTTAGATAATTTGATCCGCAGATATGTTACCTGGGAGCATATTTTTACTGGAAGGTGTGATAACACAGTGTTAGGGGCCAGTGGGGATAAAAACATCAGTTCACATTTGGAAATATTCACTTTAAACCCACTTAGGCTACCAACCTCCTCAATTGTATTTAATATGCTTTCCAATTGAAGTAAGGGATCCTGCAAAAATAATAGAATATCGTCAGCAAACATGGCCTGTAATACCCTGTGATTACCAATATCGAGTCCCAGGAAGTTTGTCTCTAGGTGGCAGGTCATGGGCTCTAGTGCCAGGTTGAAGAGCAAAGGCGGACATCAATTCTCCTTACTGTTGCACACACCGTGTGCTTATACTCTGGGACCCGTATGCAATTCACTTTTTTCTCCTTATCTCCTACAAGATAATTTTCATATTCTCTTTAACATAACTTTTAAGCGTTTTACAAATAAAAAAGTACCTAAAAGTTAGTCAAAACATACTATCAAAATTATTATGAGTATTTTCTTGCTTGCTGGTGATTTGAAAGGAATTTTATAGCAAGTTGTAAAAATATCATCCAGGAGAAAACTTAGGAGAAAAAGTGAATTGCATATGGGCCTGGATGTATTTTTTAAGAGTTATTTCTATGGTCTTTGCTATACTAGGCTTATGTTGCTTTGTGAAGTTTGTTTTCGTGAGGTCTTATTTTTGTGACGTCCTCCCAACAATCCAATGACTGTTCTGCTGACAGCTGGCAATATTAACCCGGCTGTGGCTCGTTAACCCAGGAATCAATGAATCGGGTCATGGTGCCCGATCACTGGATTCCTCTCCCCCGCAGAAATAGCGACAGCTTCTCTCAGAACCTTCGCTTTTTCTGTCTCCTATGTCCCTCTAAGCGTACATTGTACGCTTAGAGTGACATCATGCAAACAAACTCAAGGTTGCCATCTTGTGGCCAAAAAGTAAAACTACATCTAAATGTAAAAAAAAAGGAAAATACACATATATTTACCCCAAACAAATACGATTTACATCCCACCCTCCCAAAAATACCCACATAAAATGTTTAATAATAAAAAAAAAAAAAACATTACAATAAAAAATAAAAAAATAAATATTTACCTAAGGGTCTAAACTTTGTAAATATCTATGTAAAAATGAAATATATATATATATATATATATATATATATATATATATATATATATATATATATATATATATATACACACACACACACAGTGGAGGAAATAATTATTTGACCCCTCACTGATTTTGTAAGTTTGTCCAATGACAAAGAAATGAAGTCTCAGAACAGTATCATTTCAATGGTAGGTTTATTTTAACAGTGGCAGATAGCACATCAAAAGGAAAATCGAAAAACTAACCTTAAATAAAAGATAGCAACTGATTTGCATTTCATTGAGTGAAATAAGTTTTTGAACCCCTACCAACCATTAAGAGTTCTGGCTCCCACAGAGTGGTTAGACACTTCTACTCAATTAGTCACCCTCATTAAGGACACCTGTCTTAACTAGTCACCTGTATAAAAGACACCTGTCCACAGAATCAATCAATCAAGCAGACTCCAAACTCTCCAACATGGGAAAGACCAAAGAGCTGTCCAAGGATGTCAGAGACAAAATTGTTGACCTGCACAAGGCTGGAATGGGCTACAAAACCATTAGCAAGAAGCTGGGAGAGAAGGTGACAACTGTTGGTGCGATTGTTCGAAAATGGAAGGAGCACAAAATGACCATCAATCAACCTCGCTCTGGGGCTCCACGCAAGATCTCACCTCGTGGGGTGTCAATGGTTCTGAGAAAGGTGAAAAAGCATCCTAGAACTACACGGTAAGAGTTAGTGAATGACCTCAAATTAGCAGGGACCACAGTCACCAAGAAAACCATTGGAAACACATTACACCGCAATGGATTAAAATCCTGCAGGGCTCGCAAGGTCCCCCTGCTCAAGAAGGCACATGTGCAGGCCCGTCTGAAGTTTGCCAATTAACACCTGAATGATTCTGTGAGTGACTGGGAGAAGGTGCTGTGGTCTGATGAGACCAAAATAGAGCTCTTTGGCATTAACTCAACTCGCTGTGTTTGGAGGAAGAAAAATGCTGCCTATGACCCCCAAAACACTGTCCCCACCGTCAAGCATGGGGGTGGAAACATTTTGCTTTGGGGGTGTTTTTCTGCTAAGGGCACAGGACAACTTAATCGCATTAACGGGAAAATGGACGGAGCCATGTATCGTGAAATCCTGAACGACAACCTCCTTCCCTCTGCCAGGAAACTGAAAATGGGTCGTGGATGGGTGTTCCAGCTCGACAATGACCCAAAACATACAGCAAAGGCAACAAAGGAGTGGCTCAAGAAGAAGCACATTAAGGTCATGGAGTGGCCTAGTCAGTCTCCGGACCTTAATCCAATAGAAAACCTATGGAGGGAGCTCAAGCTCAGAGTTACACAGAGACAGCCTCGAAACCTTAGGGATTTAGAGATGATCTGCAAAGAGGAGTGGACCAACATTCCTCCTAAAATGTGTGCAAACTTGGTCATCAATTACAAGAAACGTTTGACCTCTGTGCTTGCAAACAAGGAGTTTTCCACTAAGTATTAAGTCTTTTATTGTTAGAGGGTTCAAAAACTTATTTCACTCAATGAAATGCAAATCAGTTGCTATCTTTTATTTAAGGTTATTTTTTCGATTTTCCTTATGATGTGCTATCTGCCACTGTTAAAATAAACCTACCATTGAAATGATACTGTTCTGAGACTTTTAATTTCTTCGTCATTGGACAAACTTACAAAATCAGTGAGGGGTCAAATAATTATTTCCTCCACTGTATATATATATATATATATATATATATATATATATATATATATATATATATATATATTTATATTAAATAGTGATGGACGCAAATCGGAAAATGCTCTTTTATTTCCAAATAAAATATTGTCGCCATACATTGTGATAGGGACATAAGTTAAATGGTGAAATAACCGGGACAAATGGGAAAATACAATACGTGGGTTTTAATTATGGAGGCATGTATGATTTTAAAACTATAATGGCCGAAAACTGAGAAATAATGATTTTTTCAGTTTTTTCGTATTCTTACTGTTAACCACTTGAGGACCGCAGGCTTTACCCCCCTTAAGGACCAGACCCTTTTTTTCCATTCAGACCACTGCAGCTTTTACGGTTTATTGCTCGCTCATACAACCTACCACCTAAATGAATTTTGGCTCCTTTTCTTGTCACTAATAAAGATTTCTTTTGGTGCTATTTGATTGCTGCTGCGATTTTTACTTTTTATAATATTCATCAAAAAATACATGAATTTTGTCAAAAATGATTTTTTTAACTTTCTGTGCTGACATTTTTCACATAAAGTAAAATTTCTGTATACATGCAGCACGAAAAATGTTGACAAACTTGTTTTTGATTAAAAAAAAAAAAACCCATTCAGCCTATATTTATTGGTTTGGGTAAAAGTTATAGCGTTTACAATCTATGGTGCAAAAAGTGAATTTTCCCATTTTGAAGCATCTCTGACTTTTCTGACCACCTGTCATGTTTCATGAGGGGCTAGAATTCCAGGATAGTATAAATACCCCCCAAATGACCCCATTTTGGAAAGAAGACATCCCAAAGTATTCACTGAGAGGCATAGTGAGTTCATAGAAGATATTATTTTTTGTCACAAGTTAGCGGAAAATGACACTTTGTGACAAGAAAAAAAAAGTTTCCATTTCTGCTAACTTGTGACAAAAACAAAAATGAAATCTGCCACGGACTCACCATGCCCCTCTCTAAATACCTTGAAGTATCTACTTTCCAAAATGGGGTCATTTGTGGGTGTGTTTACTGTTCTCGCATTTTGGGGGGTGCTAATTTGTAAGCACCACTATAAAGCGTAAAGGTGCTCATTGGACTTTGGGCCCCTTAGCGCAGTTAGGCTGCAAAAAAGTGCCACACATGTGGTATTGCCGTACTCAGAAGAAGTAGTATAATGTGTTTTCGGGTGTATTTGTACACATATTCATGCTGGGTGGGAGAAATATCTCTGTAAATGACAATCTCTTGATTTTTGTTTACACACAATTGTCCACTTACAGAGATATTTCTTCCACCTAGGATGGGTATGTGTAAAAATACACCCCAAAATACATTATATTACTTCTCCCGAGTACGGCAATACCACATGTGTGGCACTTTTTTGCACCCTAACTGCGCTAAGGGGCCCAAAGTCCAATGAGTACCTTGAGGATTTCAAGGGTCATTTTGCGGCATTTGGTTTCCAGACTACGCCTCACGGTTTAGGGCCCCTAAAATGCCAGGGCAGTATAGGAACCCCACAAATGACCCCATTTTAGAAAGAAGACACCCCAAGGTATTCTGTTAGAAGTACGGTGAGTTCATAGAAGATTTTATTTTTTGTCACAACTTAGCGGAAATTTATTTTTATTGTTTTTTTCACAAACTGTCACTTTCCGCTAACTTGTGACAAAAAAATAAAATCTTCTATGAACTCACCATAGTCCTAACAGAATACCTTGGGGTTTCTTCTTTCTAAAGTGGGGTCATTTGTGGGGTTCCTATACTGCCCTGGCATTTTAGGGGCCCTAAACCGTGAGGAGTAGTCTGGAAATCAAATGCCGCAAAATGACCTTTGAAATCCTAAAGGTACTCATTGGACTTTGGGCCCCTTAGCACAGTTCGGGTGCAAAAAAGTGCCACACGTGGTATCGTCGTACTCGGGAGAAGTAGTATAATGCGTTTTGGGGTGTATTTTTACACATACCCATGGCGGGAAGTGGGGTCTCAGAGGCCATCGAACAATCATGGGACAATTGAAGCAGATCACGGGACAATCAAATACAATTGCAGCACAATCGAATACAATCACAGCACAGTCAAATACAATGCCTTCGGAAGGTGATTGGGGGGGGGGGGTCTGAGGGTGATATGAGGGGGTGGGGGGTTGATCAGGAGCCCGCACGGGGCAGACTGAGTCCTGATCTGATGAGAGGCAGACACAGGGGGTTACTGATCGAAGATCAGTTAGTGATTGCTGGGGAGGCCAGACGTAAACAATGCGCAGGGGATGTAATCGGGGGGGGGGGGGGTCTGAGGGCAATCGAGGGTCTGGGCAGGTGATCGTTTGCCCCCGCAGGGCAGTTAGGGTCTGCTCTGATGGGTGGGGGTGCTGAGGGGTGATGGACAGGTGATAGACAGGTGATCAGAGGGTAAGCTAGCTGTATACAGATGTATACAGTATACAGGGGGGTAGTCTGGGATGGGGTCAGGGGGTGATCTAAAGGTAGGGGGGGGATCAGGGGCGATTAGGAGGCAGTTAGGGACCTAATCTAGGGGATAGCGTCGATAGTGACAGGGGGGTTTAGAGGGGTGCAAGGGTGCTGGCAGGGGTCTGCTGGGGTGATCAGGGGGGGGTCTGAAGGCTGGGGTGGGAGATCAGGGGGGCTGTGTGGGAAAAAAAATGTGTGGTGTATACTCACTACTGCTTCCTCCTTGCTGGTGGTCTCTGGAACAAAGAGACCACGAGGCGAGGAGGAAGCGTGTATAAAGCACTTTGTTTACCTAACAAAGTGCTTTATACACTTTAATTGGCTGTATTTCGGAATTCCTCCGCCCACCGGCGCTGCTAATTGGCCGGGGGCTGGAGTCTAAGTTCCCGGCCATCGATCCCCAGTGGAGGATCGTGTCACGGATGACGTGATCGCTCCGCCCATGCCCCTAAAAGGACCGCCACCTCCGTGCGTTAGCTGGTCCTTAGGGCTTCCACTTTCCGACCGCCCCTGTGCAGTGGGCGGTCGTTAAGTGGTTAAAATGCATTTACAGTAAGGTAGCTCTTAGCAAAATGTACCACCCAAAGAAAGCCTAATTGGTGGCCGAAAAAACAAGATATAGATCAGTTCATTGTGATAAGTAGTGATAAAGTTATAGGCTAATGAATGGAAGGTGAAAATTGCTTGGATGCATAAAGTGAAAACGACTGAAGGCTTAAGTGGTTATTTGCCTTCCTACACTGTCCTCTCTCGTGTGCAAATGGTGTTAACATCTGTAAACAGAGAAGCCTGGAGTGAGAACCATTGTGTACATAAACTTATAACTACACAGTGACAACAATTGACACACACAAGTGAAACATTTCATTTTGCTTTGATTTGTTTGTCTGTTTTTTTGTCTGCTTGCTCCTACTGCAGAATCATTGTGTCATAGAAAATAAAAAAAAAACAACATTATTAATAAAAAAATAATTAATAAAAAAAAAAACAATTTACACAACTATTGCATTTAAACGTTTATTAATCAAATGAAGATGTTGGAATATAATAAACGAGAAGGCATTTAAAAATTTATTAAGAAACATTCGAACGTTTAAATGGGCCAAATTCGCACCCACTTGACGTCCGTACGTGCTAATGTACTATTGCGCAAGCGCCGACTTTTCTTAGTCCGTCACAGATTCTTTCTATCGTTCGTCGTTTATACACACGCACTGACCGCGTACTTATCCAAACGACAGTCGGTGAAGTGGATCCGCCAGTTGGATCGTTCAGTAACGGGTTTATCTATTGCTCGACTTGTCGTCCACACGCCCGACTGGTCGTTCAAACGACCGTTCTAAACAATAGTCGTTCAAAAAAATCTGACGTGTGTATGGGCCTTAAAAAATGTAGTAAGCTGAATGGCTTTCCCATGACACAGAGACAACCAGCAATTCTATCAAGCTAGAAAAGATGGCAGTGTGGATAAGTGAAATCAAGGTATTTAGATATGTAGAACATACCAGTTCAAATTGTAGAAGGACTAGTTAGGGTTTATTTCATTTATACTTTATATTTTGAACTTATGAATTCAAATGTGAGATACGTGGCTGTAACAGCATGCAATTTGTTTTACAATCTGATCAGCCCTAATTTATTGTAAAGCAGGACAATGATCCCAAACATGCAGCCAAAGTAATAAAGTCTTTGGAGACTAAACTGGTCGGTATAGAAAAAAGGAAAGAAATATTTCCACAGCTCTCCTATAACTGTCGGATTACACACATACTAGAAAATGATCCCTTCCCCACCGCCAGATGTAACACAAGTAAACATCTAAAGCCGAGTATGCCACTAACACAATTATATCCACTCCTCTACATGAGAAAGATCTCTAAAACTAGTACCAGAACAGAAAACTATTATACTGCCAATTGGACTTTGTGTCTGTGTATATACATATATATATACACATACAATTGTTATACACATTGCCTCTAAGTCCCAAAGATGCTTTTTATATTGATGCAACATATGCTGTCGTGGTTACCGTATTAAGGTCTCATGCTATTTTTATTCTAGCGAACCAATCATAAGTGGTAATACTGGCTCCTCATACTGTCTCAAACCGTCCTTGGGATGGCAACTACACAGTAGGTCTTAATGATCTCATAAATTTTAGAAGCGATTGTTGGAACTAAAATTCTATTACATTGTCATTCTGGTTATGTGTCTTTCTGCATATTTATGATCTCTGTATACATGTTTTTAATTTCTTAATGTGTCCAGGATACACATAGAATGCATTTAATTATAAGTGTAGTGTCAATCTACCTAGTACTCTATGCGATTTTAATCTTATTATTTATACTATTATTTATACTACATCTATTATACTACACCTATAGTTACTCCTACAGTTCTCTAAACATCCAGGGGATGGCAGCAACACAGTAGTTCCTACGGACCTCACACTAATCTGGTTTATCTAACCTATGGAAACTAAGAGTTCTATAGGCATTTTTTACACTCTTACAGGCGTTTTCAGCCTGTGTTCATTTACTCCTCCTCTCCCCCAAATAGTTCCCTTAGCAGCTCCCCTCGTTACACTGGCCAGGTTTGCCAGTGTCTAACATGGCGGAATGCACTCAGGCGCATGCGCCCACCCCGAGACCTGACGTCAAGCCGCACAGCCAGCGGCCCCGTCCACTCTCGCATGAATGCGAGTCTTGAGACGCATTGCGCACCATCCTCCAGCCGCTACACCAATCGGCTGGAGGTATGGACTATGACCACGCCCTCAGGCCCTTCCGATTGGCCCCCGCTACACTCACGCCCCCATCCGGCCCTCTCCTTCCTCCGGAACTTACGTGGATATAAACCTGTATCCACAGAGCCCTCGGCTTGGCGCTCAGGCTCTCCTGAACCTACCTTAAGGTAAGAGACCCATTATACACCTCTACCGGTGCCCCTCTCAGACCCTATGTCCAATGCGGACCTCCTACATACCATCACACCACAGTATAGATCCCCACACGTACACCCACAATATATACCTATAGAGGACATTTGATCCCTTTTCAGATAACCTTCCCTATTACCACTTCCTAGGTCCTTCGACCGTATACCTGGATCATACAATATACACATATACCTTTAGGCATCCTGGCGATATCCCAGCCAGTCCGCTCCTAATACCAGGAACTGATACCCTGTACCATTAAACGTTGATGCCTAGCCGCTGCCTACATCTCCTCGCATCCATCCCTTTCCCCCCCCCCCTCCCCACCCTGACACCTTCTGATCCATGTTACCTCCCTATATACTTAGTATACCTATACATTCATGGATTTAGATCCCACAGACACACACACCCCCCTCTCCCTACTACCCCCAGCCACAGGTGATATAGCCATCTTACTACCTCCTTTTTTAAGCATTTTCCTCTTGTTACTTATTGGTCCTGTTTTATACATGGATATTATTACTATTAAGGGCTGGACCTCATGGACCCACATGTTTCGCAGTGGTAACCTCTATACTTACAATTTTAGGTATATTTTATCACTATATTACCACTATACTATCATATGTCTGTAATTATGATACATGACTGAGCGCCTCTATTGATTTTATGTATTTGTTTTTTTTAAAAAAAGCACCTGTCATTGACCTGAGGAAGCGGCTTGGACCGCGAAACGCGTTGTCTGTCTATTGTGCTAAATAAACCTTCTTAATCGTTTACCACGTGGAGTCTCTCTGTACAAAGAGAACACCTGATATACTACACGGGCACCTCCTATCCTCTTCGGGAACCGATTTTGGAAACTCAAGGTAAGGCAAGGTAAGTTCTCCCAGTTGTTTGGAACAACGCACCAGTCATATTCCTTACACATATCTTTACACTTGTTCAGTGATCATAACATTTATAAATCATTACATTTACAAGTCAACCAAACCAAAACCTAAATCAAATAACTTACAAGCATTACCTTGGGAAATCAACTTACCAAACTCAAAACCCCTGTGTGAGGCAAGTAATTTGGGCCCCTGCAGCCGCCTGGTAATTTGGGCATAGTGGTGTATAATTTGGTTGCCGGACATAGCTGAAGCCAGGGGTAATGTGCAAGTGGGGAGGGTTAGTGTTAGAAATATGTAGCGCACATGTGTCGAACTCCAGGCCTGGAGGGCCAGATCCATGCCAGTGTTTAGGATGGACTGAGAAAGAGAGGAATGTGTTCTACCTGATGGACCACACCTTATCTGATTCATACCCATCAATGAATTTGAGTTGTGCCAAAAATGTGTGAGGACCTCGGCCCTTGTAGATCTGGTTTGACATCCCTGATGTAGAGGGAGGTTTGTGTGAAAGGTACGTTAGGTAAAGCATTAGTAAAATATTGGAGGTACTGCCGAAATTTTTTTGGTTTCTAGCAGTGCCGCTGGTTTTAATACTCCACCTATCAAAGCACTTCCATCCATACCTTTTTATAGTTGACATGTACAATCAATCCAATATTACCAAACCTTACAGCCAATTACCATTAAGCTATTCCATACAAACTCCTTTCCCTGCAGATTTATAAATTTACACGTATCCAATCTTATCCTTTCTACACCTTAACCACTTCGCGTCCCTGGTCATTTTCACAGTTCAGCTCAGTTCTGATTACTTTGGCAATAACGTTATCAATAACTATCACAACACATTTTCAGGACAAATTAGGCTTTTTGTTGTTTTCAGTAATTACCTTATTTTCTATGCATTTTAAAATGAAATTAGGGAAAAAAAATGAAAAAATACACAATTTGTCTACTTTCATACTTTATAGCTTTAATGTAAACAGTCCTATTGTACACTAAACCCACATATTTTATTTGTGTATCTCTCCTGTTTATTTAAACAGTTCTTTTTTGATAACGTATTAGTAACACATTGTATTCACCACCTAATTGTTACATTTGTCTGCTCCTAAAATGTTTATTTTTTTCACTTGTTAATTCATTAGGCTTGCCATTGAATTCCCAGGGAAGGAGAGTGGTTTGCATTCATTCTGTTACAACTGTATAGCATTTTTATCAGCTCAGAGATAACTAAACAGTGTTAGGCCCCATTCACACTTGCAAAAGCAAAACGCTAGCACTTTTGCCAACGTTTTGCTCTGACGATATTTGATGATTAATACGAAAAAAATCGCCATTCACACTTGACGCTTCTATAGCACTAATCGTGATCGCTAGGAAATCGCCTAAAAGTGGTACAGGATAAAAATTAACGCAAATCGCCCAAGTGAGAACAGGCTCATAGGATATTATGGCACTAGCGTTTTAAAAAGCGCTAGCACTTGAGCGTTTTGCCGAAATTGCCGTCAAAATGCTCAGATGTTACCGGGACCTTATCTAGGATTTTGTAGGGAGGAGAGTGCAGAGACTTATTTTAACGTCATGAAGCTTCAACTGGTTAAAGAGGAACTGTAACCCAGGTTTAAACTCCATCGCAATCAGTAGCTGATACCCCGCAATAAATCTTTACCTTTTCTCAAATAGATCACCAGGTGTGTGTGGCTGATATTGTGGTGAAACCCCTCCCACAGTGTGATGTCATGACTATGGTCCAGTTTGCTGTCTGTGAACCTCACTGCATTGTGGGAAATAACGCCTTTTTCCAACTGCCAAGCAAGGAATAGCTCCCTCTGTGCATAGAACTCTCAGGAAACTAACAATCTGTACAGATCACCTGGCAGAACTAAAGATGTTGCCACCTGTGATAAATTTCAGAATGTAAATCAAGGAGAGGAAAGAATTTACAATGGGCTAAAAATAATCTATACTGCATACTCGACAAAATAATAATAATATTAATGACTATTGTAAAAAAATAAGCAATTTTATTAACAATCTTATTTTCACTACAGTTCATCTTTAACCTACTGCGGACCGCCGCAATATAAATCTACAGCGGGCAGGGGGCGCTGCGGTTCTGACCGGACGTAAACGCTACGTCCCATTGATGGCACGCGCCTCCGCCCGTCTCCGCCGCTGTCCCCGTGGAAATGTGCTGCCCTTCTGCCTCTATGACGGCAGAGCACTGTGAGCCGGGCAGGAGCAGTTTTCATTGGCTCCTGGCCCTGTCATTACTTTAAACCAATCCCATTGGCATACATGAAGTGACAGGGTCAGGAGCCAATGAAAGCAGCTCCTGACCGGCGCTCAGCGCTCTGCCATCATAGAGATGGCAGAAAGAGCAGCCTGCTGCAGGGACAGAGCAGCGTGTTTGTCGGGAGCGGCGGATTTTAGCTGCGATTCGTCGGGAAGCGGCGGTTTACGGGACCAGCACCCTCCAGGACCCTCTGGTCCTTAAGGGGGCAGAGGGTGCTGGTCCCGAAGTGGTTAATGTGCATACACTTTTGCAGCTTCTAATTAAAAAGCAAGCGATCACCCATAATTTCCAAGCTATAAAATGACCTATACATCGTAGTTATAGGATATGACAACTGCAGAGTGAAGTGGGTCGGGAAAGCTCATTTTTATTGTTCAAGGAACTGAATATTTATGCGCCTGTGATTGTTTTCAGAACTGCAGACGGAAAGTAAATATTTCCGGCTCCAAGTGCTCCCGCCATAAATCAATGTTCTATCAGTGTAACGTGCTTTCATTTTTCCCTAAGTCTCAAATGCTTCGCATGAACTATGTGTAATGCATTTGGAAAAACAGCAGTGTGTGCTTGTCACATTAAAGCTGAAAAATGCCCATACTGTCCATATTTCACAGGCACAGGAAGAAATGGGACGCAGTAAAATCTTCTAATCCTCCATGGAAGTTGTGCTGTTGTTTGTGTAGGGCACGCCATAGTGTTCTCCCCTCCCTGCTCAAATGAATGGGGACATAATCAATGAGAACACCAGCAAGATGCATGTCTGAGAACTGGTTAAGGTTCCCTGGGACTGTAAAATGAATGCCGCCAAGGTAAAAGGACAGAAAGAGTCATTGAGATGCAGCGAGACTCTGCATTCTACACTAAAGGTCACGCTGGACTTCTTGACTGAGCATTGATTTGTTGCTGCTGTTTTGCATGCATATTGCTTGACATGATGATATTAAAATTTTATAGCGAGGTATGTGTCGCAGATAAAATGACTCTGTGCTACTGGACTCCACATTCATAATCCTGACACAGAGCAGGCGTTGTTCTGTTAGCGGAGCTCGGAACAGTCATGCACAATGGAAAGGAACCTCATTTATCATTATTACACTGGTACTCATAATATATGTCATTAACGTGTGTTTGCAGGCCGTGCAGTAACCAATCAGAATCAAAATTTCAGTTCTGGGAAAATGCTGGTGAGATGTACTGCTTGGTAATTCCGAAGATTGAGTGGATATATTTAGAGGTATTTAGAGGATTTGGGGGTCGGGCTAGCCCCATCAGAATCCCGATATCCTGATACAGGAGCTGATTTATTAACAAATAGGCAAAGAAAACCAAAGCAAATGTGGAGAGGTCTTCTAGAGCCACCACTAAAGTTTGGGTGTTAAAGAGACACTTAAGCCAGAAAAAAAAATGAGTTTTACTTACCTTGGGCTTCTACCAGCGCCCTGCAGCAGTCCTGTGCCCTCGCAGTCACTCACTAATCCTCTGGTCCCCCGCTGCCAGCTAGTTTCGTTTTTGCCGACAGGCCCGTCAGCACTGGCCATGCATAGCTTTTTCCGCATTCCCGACTGTAATTAGCGCATTACGAACACATAGATCTGCAGCAACGCGTATTTTTGTACGCGTTGTGGCCCGTAATAGCGCTAATTACAGTCGGGAATGCGGAAAAAGCTACGCGTGGCCAGTCCTGACGGGCCTGTCGGCAAAAACGAAACTAGCTGGCAGCGGGGGACCAGAGGATTAGTGAGGGGCTGCGAGGGCACAGGACTGCTGCAGGGGGCTGGTAGAAGCCCCAGGTGAGTAAAACTTTTTTTTTCTGAATTAAGGTCCACTTTAAAGACAGTCTATGTAAAACAGGCAGAGCAGGATCATCCACCAGGCAACCTAGGCAGGTGCCTGGGGCCTTGTGGGTGTCAAGGGGCCCATCAGCCACTTTCTGTGACCTCTCTCCACATCAGCTTACCGAAAAGACCACAAGGGGGGCCCAAATCTGCTACCATGTCTAGGACCCCATTACATCTTAATCCATCTCTGAAAATAGGTAATAGTACTGCTATGGGTGCAGTGCTGTCCTGTCAGTCTTACCTTACAAGGAGTCCTTTTCTGCACTATTGTGGTAAGCAGCCTGCGCCCCTCCCTGGCACCAGGCATTCCGCAAGGATCTAGGACTACATTGCTGCTGTGAAAGCTGTCTAACATTGGTCTGTGAAAGCTTGAATCCAACAATGAAAGAGTGAACAGAGGCGCCAGCAGGATAAAAGGTGCTAAAAGGCTTAAAATCCCTCAGGAGGTGGTGGTGGACTTGCCTCCCCGAAGCAGACAAGATACCGTCAGTTTTATTAATATACTCCAAAACAGTGCAATGCGTTTCACGGGTACGTTCCCGCTTCCTCAGGCAATAAACAAATAGGAATACACAGTATAGTCTCAAGGTCACAAATAACGTCTCTATTTTTCCTTTTATTTCTCATTTTATGCAGTGGGACATCCTGCCTAGGGCATCAATCTGTGTATGTATTAGAACGCCGCCACCGGTGAGCTGGGTGCAGGGTGAGATGGGTGCAGGGTGAGCCGAAAGGGCGGCTCTCCCTGCTGCCGATCAAAATCCCGGCAGCATTAAATACTATTCCTCCAAGTCGTTGCAACTCAGAGGGAGATGTTATTTGGGGTCCAGCGATCTCCAGATCCCTGTATTTCCCTTATGCGCCCTGCACACTATAGCATTACTGCTACAGCGCTGCCTAGTTTCGGTGCTTGGTGTTGAGCGCCGTATCCACCTGCTTTGACTAAACACCTCCAAAAAATAATAATTAAGGACATATTGTTCTTTACCAAAGAGTGAGCAGATTGCGCATACATCACATAACTTAATGGAGGTGAGGAAAAGCAATATGTCATCCCTATACATTGGGTCTTCTTTACTTTAATGTGTAACTGAAGTGTCCTTAAGGCTGCTTACACACTAAGACATTACAGGTGCACGTTAGTGCAGCCTGTAACGCTCCCCCAACGTACAGCAATGTAACACAAGTGGGCTGTTCACACTGCCCACGTTGCGTTACATGTAACTCTGCACGTTCTTCCGAAAGTGCAGCATACTATAGCGTTACAGCGGCTTAAGCCGCGTTAGACTGTTTGCACATGCTCAGTCATGTTGGGGAGGAGCGGAGAGCAGCCAGGCACATGGCTAATTCATATTCACTGCACGTTGTGACGTGAAGTGTTTACTTCCTGGTGCGGCCGCTCTGTGCGGTGATTGGCCGGCGGGACCACGTGATGCCGCATGCGTCCAAGAGTACGCATCACGGCATCACGGACGCCAGAGTGAGCTGCACAACGCGGCTCACTCTGACGTCCACATCGAAGAGCACCAGGCCTTGCGTTAGGTGCGCGTTATGCGACCTTAACGTAGCACCTAACGCAACTTCTTGGTGTGCAAGTAGCCTTAAAGTAAGAAACATCCTGTAATCTATCAACATCTATCACACAAGAATTTTGCTTTCTGTGAGACAGAATCTGAAAGAAAATGCAGCCAGTCATAGTATATTATAGTATCTGACAGTACATTTCTACACACATATTCCTAATAGTGTAATACACCAAAACAGTCATTCAAAATTCAGAAAATTAAAGCTCTAGACAGAAATACATGTTTTCTGGGAGACAATAAACTGACTACGTCTTGTACTGTTTAATCTCCAGCAGAGTGGCGATTGGGGTATATTGTTTTTTATAAATTATACAACATGACAATCATTCTGAAAGACAAACTTTGACTGAAGGTTCCAAACTTCCTGAGCCAAAGCTGACCTCTGTAATCCCCAAACTAGCTACCAGTTCTGAACAGGCATCCAAAAGACGAGATTAATATTTTATATGCAATTTGCACTATTTTCCAGGCTGCTGTTTCTGAATATCTGACTTATTGGTTATCCTAAGCTGACCTGAAGCACAGCCATGCCAAAACACTACTGGCCATAGCTTCTGTCTCAGCAGATGGTTTCCATGTCCCTGAACACCACAAGAGAACAGGCGGCTGCAGTTTATATTACGCGCACTGTTCCTGAACAATTACATGCAGGTCTCATCCCAATTCTTAAATACATTTTGAACAAAATATTTTTTGAAAGTTAATTGGGAAAGGCCATTCATTTTACTAATTTGATGCAGACGGGATTATTGACAGTTAATTAGCTCTGAACTGCATTGATTGGCACAAAGTCAGGGAAAGTGCAATTTTTTTTTTGAAACAGAAAAGAGGGATTAGAGTACAATTTAAGTGGAAAATAAGATTCTATATGGGTTCTCTGGGTGAAGAAAGGGCGGTAAACATAAATATATAAGTATCAGGGTGGAAGACTTGACATGGCAGCAAGAACATATCATTTATATACAGTACTTGTAAGTGAAGTGTGGCTGCTATCTTGCATTAACTATTTAAAGGTTAAAATCCCCCAAGGCAATTTAGTAGCTTAATTTAGTAGTGTTTCTAGTTTTTGAGCAGCTTGGAACATTTATAACAAACAGTATTCATAAAAAGCACCATTGTCCCACTTGACTCTCCAGAATTCCTAAATGAATGGATGGGTTATTCTGACATCGCCAGAATGACCTTTTCTCTGAGTTTCTGTTTTATTGTCTCCTGGTGTGAGGGTGCATTTTAGTACCCATTTGGATGTAGGCATATTTTTTCTTTAAAGTGAACCGAGTTCCGTTTTTCGCATCCAGGGATCTCAATGGCACATAAAAATTGATATTAACAATGTGGTTCATTACTAAAACAATTCCATTCTACCTCTTCTTTTTACATTTAAATGTTTGTTAAGGGAATTTATTGTTCTACTTTTGTGGCCTGCCATCCACAGGAAGGAGCAGTCAGATAAGGGTTGCTGTAATTAGCAGTAGCAATAAGCAAACAAAAGCTTTCATCATCGGGTGGGGGGAGGGAAGATAGGACATTGTACTTCAAAGAGTTTAGAGGGTCACACTTTATTACATTCACACCTTCCCCTTAATAAATAAGGGAAGAGGAGGGGTAAGGGGGTAATAGCAGCCCCTACAGCTACTAGAAACCAGGAAAGACGGCAGAAAAAGAAAGCTGCTTGGATCCCTTTAACTTCTGGATGTTGTGAATTAAAGCATACGTAATTTGACATGTGACATGAGGAGATAAACATAGGTACATATAGCACTAGTTCTTCTCAGAAATTGGCTGAAGTCCCTTTCTATTTATACATAAATAATGTAGAAATATAGGTGAACAAGGCAGGCACTACAGTAGCTATAACTCTGGAGATAGGAATGTCTATGTTTCATATGCAGACAGATTTATGTCTGTAGGAGTCTTCTTGGACTGTGCAGTCTCCACATACTGTTACAGCATGCTCTGGGATTTAAACAGTGTAGCCATTAATTAGGAAGAAGGTGCACTGAGCATTTGATGAGTCGCTACCCCATACAGACATTGCCCCACAGCCTCACTGAGACCAGGTAGGTTTTAAGCAGTGCTTTTATTGTACCTTGGATACTTTAGATCACATACATAAAACTTTTTTTAGTACCAAAAATACTCTTATTACTCTCATGCTTAACTACCTAAAGACCGCCCCACGCCAATGGGCGTGGACACGGCGGCAGCCCCAGGACCACCTAACGCCAATTGGCATAAAGTCCTGGGGCTCTAATTTGCATGAGATTGCACGCACGCTGATCTCCAGTTCAGGGGGCGGAGCTCCGCCCCCTCTTCAGTCTCCAAGCTGTTAAACGGCGTGATCGCTGTCTATTTACATGTACAGTACTGCGATCAGCAGCAGCGCTGTACTGGGGACAGCCGTGTGACACAGCTGTCCCCTCCTTAGCTACACAGTGATCGACTGTCATAGGCTGAAGCCTATGACAGCTGATCACCCTGATTGGCTGGCGGGGGGAGGGAGGGAGCAGGGGAGGACTAATAAATAAAAAGGGATTTTTATTTTTTAAAAAAAGGAAATAAATATTTATATTAAAAAAAAATAAACAAATGTGGAGAGATCAGACCCCACCAACAGAGAGCTCTGTTGGTGGGGGGAAAAGGGGGGGGGAATCACTCGTGTGCTGTGTTGTGCGGTCCTGCAGCTTGGCCTTAAAGCTGCAGTGGCCAATTAGAGAAAAAAAGCGGCTGGTCTTTAGGGGGGTTTAACACTGTGTTCCTCAAGTGGTTAACTCCATCATGAATTTTGGCCTCATTCACAATTCTCTTTTAGCAATTCTGTTAATAGCCTATTCTTCACAGCTTCACTTATGCTGGGAATACACAGTCCATTTTTGAGGTGATTAAAAGGTGCGATAATTTCCCACATGTCCGATCTCCCTTTCGATCCTTTCGCCGCTGGATTTCTGACAGAAGTGAATGGAAAAAGATAAGAAAAACGAGTAAAGAATCGACTGCAGAACTGAGCGGAAAAAACGATCGAGAGGAGAATCGAGCGCCAGAAACGAACCGTGTATTCTCTGCATTAGCCTCTGTTTTCACACTCCAAGTCTGGATACCTTTTTTTCAGGGGTCAAGTGGGGCGTGGACGGCGTCCACTTACTATTTCCCTAGGGTGGAAGCCGTCCACGCTGGCTTGTGTGGAGGGAGCAGCGCAGTGGAAGGAGGGCTGTGAGCAGCGGTGGAGAAGGGGGCCATCTCCCCCCCTTCTCTCACCTCGGGGCTCTCCTTCCCTCGCTCTCCCCTCCACAAGTAATGTGCGGGCAGCCGGCAGCGGGCGAGACTTACCTCTCCTCGCTCCGGCGCCGGATCTGCGTGCCGCTGCTCTGGTCTGAACCAGACCAGACTTGCGGCATGCAGATCCGGTGTTCCGACGACGAGGAGAGGTAAGTCCCGCCCGCTGCCGGCTGCCCGCACATTACTTGTGGAGGGGAGAGCGAGGGAAGGAGAGCCCAGAGGTGAGAAAAGGGGGAGATGGCCCCCTTCTCCAGCGCTGCTCCCCTCCTGCTGGGGGGGGGGGGGGGACACCTGGCTACCTATTCTGGCACATATACCCCCTGACTACATATACTGGGGACATATACCCCCTGACTACATATACTGGGCACATATACCCCCTGGCTACATATACTGGGGACATATACCCCCTGGCTACATATACTGGGGACATATACCCTCTGGCTACATATACTGGGCACATATACCCCCTGGCTACATATACTGGGCACATATACCCCCTGGCTACATATACTGGGGACATATACCCCCTGGCTACATATACTGGGGACATATACCCCCTGGCTACATATACTGGACACATATACCCCCTGACTACATATACTGGGGACATATACCCCCTGACTACATATACTGGGGACATATACCCCCTGACTACATATACTGGACACATATACCCCCTGGCTACATATACTGGGGACATATACCCCCTGGCTACATATAGTGGGGACATATACCCCCTGGCTACATATACTGGGGACATATACCCCCTGACTACATATACTGGGCACATATACCCCCTGGCTACATATACTGGACACATATACCCCCTGGCTACATATACTGGACACATATACCCCCTGGCTACATATACTGGACACATATACCCCCTGGCTACATATACTGGACACATATACCCCCTGGCTACATATACCCCCTGACTACATATACTGGGCACATATACCCCCTGGCTACATATACTGGACACATATACCCCCTGACTACATATACTGGGGACATATACCCCCTGACTACATATACTGGGGACATATACCCCCTGACTACATATACTGGGGACATATACCCCCTGACTACATATACTGGGCACATATACCCCCTGGCTACATATACTGGGCACATATACCCCCTGGCTACATATACTGGACACATATACCCCCTGACTACATATACTGGGGACATATACCCCCTGACTACATATACTGGGGACATATACCCCCTGACTACATATACTGGGCACATATACCCCCTGGCTACATATACTGGGCACATATTCCCCCTGGCTACATATACTGGGGACATATACCCCCTGGCTACATATACTGGACACATATACCCCCTGACTACATATACTGGGGACATATACCCCCTGGCTACATATACTGGGCACATATACCCCCTGGCTACATATACTGGGGACATATACCCCCTGGCTACATATACTGGGGACATATACCCCCTGGCTACATATACTGGGGACATATACCCCCTGACTACATATACTGGGGACATATACCCCCTGACTACATATACTGGGCACATATACCCTCTGGCTACATATACTGGGCACATATACCCCCTGACTACATATACTGGGCACATATACCCCCTGGCTACATATACTGGGCACATATACCCCTGGCTACATATACTGGGACATATACCCGACTACATATACTGGGCACGTATACCCCTGGCTACATATACTGGGCACGTATACCCCTGGCTACATATACTGGGGACATATACCCCTGGCTACATATACTAGGCACATATACCTCTGGCTACATATACTGGGGACTACTATACTCATGGCTACTTATACTGGGGACACCTATAGACCTGGCTACCTATGCTGGGGGTACCTATTTTGGGGGAACTGCTGTCAGATTATCTGCATTTTTGTGGAACCGCTGTTCTGTATTTTGGGGAACTGGATGCCAGATTATGTGTATGTTAGGGGAACGGCTGCTGCCAGATTATGTGTATTTTGGGGAACAGCTGCCAGATTATGTGTATGTTACGGGAACGGCTGCTGCCAGATTATGCGTATTTTGGGGAAATGCTGCCAGATTGTGTATGTTTGGGGGACCACTGCTGCCAGATTATATGTATTTTGGGTGTTCCACTGCCAGGTTTTGCATATTTTGCGGAACTGCTTCCAAATTGTAATAATAATAATAATAATAATAATCCGAACATTTGTATAGCGCTTTTCTGCTGTTGGACTCAAAGCGCTCAAGAGCTGCAGCCACTGGGGCGCGCTCAAGAGGCCACCCTGCAGTGTTAGGGAGTCTTGCCTTGAACTCCTTACTGAATAGGTACTTGACCTAGCCAGGATTTGAACCCTGGTCTCCCATGTCAAAGGCAAAGCCGTTAACCAGTACACTATCCAGCCAGCCAAATTGTGTATGTTGGGGGAACTGCTGCTGCCACATTATCTATTTTGGGGGAACCACTGCCATATTATCTGTATTTTGGAGGAACTTCTACCCGATTATGTGTCTTTTTGGTGAAATGCTGTCAGATTACATCTATTTTGAGGGGATACACTACGGCAGAGCTCAAACTTCCCCGGCAGACCTTTTACATCACTGCTAAGGTCATGTATATTTGGCCCCACCCATGACCACGCCTTCAGTATGCTTGACCACGCCCATTTTTTGGCGCCCCGCTCGCGGCGCATGGGTTTTCTAGGTGAGTCCACTCACTTCTTTTCCCAAGACTAGACCCCTGCTTTTTTTTGTGTTTACAAGATCTGCCTTCAAATATGGTTGTAGTGACCACCAAATCAAATATATTTTTTAGAGTGTGAAGGTACCATTCTAGAAACACGTCCAATTCTTGTCAGAGCCTTCATAAAACTGACAACGGCATAAGCTAATTTATCATTCAGCTCTTTGTTCTTTTATGTCCATGATTCACAACAGACTTCATTGACCGTCTTGTACGGTTAGGTCCATAAATATTTGGACAGACAACTTTTTTTTTTTCTAATTTTGGTTCTGTACATTACCACAATGAATTGAATGAAACAACTCAGAAGCAGTTGAATTGCAGACTTTTAGCTTTAATCTAGTGGGATGAACAAAACAATTACAAAAAAAGTGAGGCAATTGAAGCATTTTTTTTTTAACACAATCCCTTTAATTCAGAGTAATTGGACAATTGCTTTAAAGGCTATTGACTCAATGTTGTGTCTGTCCAAATATTTATACTGTAACTGTATATTTTTAGGTCAAGGTCTTTGTGGAGAAGAATGGCATTAAGAATTTTCTGAGTAAAAGCAACAATTCTGCTTTAATTACTTTAGCAAAACTATTGCTGCTGCTGACTGTTAATGACAAGTATTTGAATTTACATTTACCATTCTCTACCATTAGCCAGGGCCGGCCTTAGGTTTCACACTGCCCTGAGCGAAACCAGATTTTAGTGCCCCCCCTTCATTCTCTTTGCGCATGCGCACGCACACAAACACAGGCCCATATGCAATCCACCTTTTCCCCGGGAGAGGACAGTGGTTCCCAACCTTTTTGACTTCGTGACACATCACGCCAAATGCTCAGTTCCTTGTGACACGGTGGTGCTCCCAGTATAGGAAATCAGGTGTGGGTGCCCTCACTATAGGTAACCAACTATAGGCGCCCCCTGGGAAGCCGGCGCCCTGAGCGACCGCTCCAGTCACTCAGGTCAAAGGCCGGCTATGCCATTAGCTACTGATTTCTATGACTCTGTTCTCCTAAGGGCTCGTTCAGACTATGCCTGCTGCTGTGTGCATTTTGGCAGCGCGCATAGCAAGAATGGTAGAAGGGCATAGACAGCCCTTCTACCGTTCCCATCATATGCGCTGCGCAGCAGTGCGATGCGCTATCGCACTACTGCCTGCATTTTCGGGAATCACAGCGCAGATCCTATTCACTGGAGTGAATGGAATCTACAGCGCATAGTAGTGCAGATGGCGTGCGATCGTACACGGTGAGTTCCACAGCCATCTGCGCTGAATGATGTGAACAAGGCAGGTCATTAGCCAGTCAAGTACTTACAGGTACTTTAGTTTCTCTTGATTCACCACCTATTTTTTTTTTTTATTTTCTCATCCTCATTAACCATTTACTTTGAACTGTAGTCAGTAAGGGGCTATATATTTACTTAACAGCAGTAAAGTGTAACTCATGATACACACAATATTTAAATACGTAAAGCATTACCAGGCGTAACTAATTACTATTTCTAAAATTTCTTGTATGATCTTTATCTTCATTTTGCAAATAAAAATGTATTTGTGAGGGAAAAAAAAGATTTACTATTTGTTATCAACATGCGATTACACATTATACATATAAGTAACACACAAACCGCAGCTTAACTTATGTCTCAGTTGTGTAGTTGTGTTTGCATCTGTTCTACCTAATTTACATATGCATTACACACTCTGTTATCATTAGGAGAGTTAAACCCTATTAACATGTCTATGTGGCATTAGTTTATTGCATTATGCTCTACTTATCTTGTGTAAAGGTGGCCATACACTTATAGATTTGAAGCAGATTCGAGCATCTGAGGTCGAATCTGACAGGAACCTATCTGATGTGTGCCACACACTAGGAACAGATTTCTAATAGATTTCAGAATTAAATCTATTGGAAATCAATCTAACTGCATTATTGGACCATTAGATCCAATGCAACTCTATGGGTCATCGATCTGCTCCCAGCAGCAGATCGGCCTATAATTTCCATCCTGTCAGATAGATCAAATTGTTCAAAATTGGCTGCAAATCGATCGTTCAAGAGGTTTGATAGAATCAATTTCCAATTGATCGACTCCATACAAACGCTGAAATCGACCAGTGTATGGGCCCCTTAAGACTTTACACACACTATTCTGATTACAGCAGTTTTAAGTGTAAACTAAATAAATCTCATGAATTTGTGATCACCTGACTAGTCAATCAAAAGCGCTACTGAGACAGACTATAGTGCCTTGGTAATACGTATCACGGTTCTAACAGTATATTTGACATATGGGACCGGAGTTTGAATCCTGGCTGGGACCAGTACCTATTAAGTAAAGAGTCTTTGGGCAAGACTAACACTACAGGGTGGCGTATTGAGTGTCCCCATATTGGCTCTCAAGCACTTTGAATCCGACAGGTGAAAAGTGCTGAAAATGTGTTACCAGTATTATTAATACTAAAACTATGCTGAGCTTTTCCAATTTCCCTAAAGACAAGGCCTATCTTCTTAAAGATGGCCATTAGAAATAATTATCAATTATAACTACCACCTTGTAAGATCTTAGTGCATATTGCTGGAGCCACAAGTTCCTTTCAGAGTAGGCAGGTTAAGGTGACCCAGAATGAAATCGTTTTGCATTATTCCTACTAGAACAATGCTAATATTTGTACAGACTCAACAGCCCCATCTATTTTTCATGTTATTTGTTAAATTGACAAAAGGTAATCACTGTCAGGATGTGAGAGATCATTTTTCAGACGGCTGTATAAATTCATGTAATGTTTCTACTATCCCTGCCAAAAGCCACTTAACTAATATTCTAATGAAGAAATTCTCTCAGCAGCATTGCCCACGTTCCATTATACCTTGTAATAATGATACTAAAAGATGGAACAGATTCATTGCAGGCATTTAAATGGACAGAAAAGTAGGAAGACGTATTAAAATGTATGGCCTAGCCTACTAAACTGTCCGATCTGTCATCCATAAAATGCACCAGGGATTAGCAAGGCGATAAAATGAGGCTCGGCAAATGCAAACCTCCACATCAGCCAAAGCAATGGATGAATGAATATTTCTCCAAATGTCACTGACATCCCTGATCATCTTTCTTACTGGAATATTTAACCAATGCTCACTGTAGTTTCCCACCATCTATCAATATTCACTGAGTCATGGCGATTCATTGCTCTTGCATTGGAGTGCCTGACTCTTTGATCCAGATTAACTAGCTTGTTCATAATTTGTTGTAATATTTATTGAATCTGACATCCAAAACGCATTGTGGTACAACTGGTCAAATAAATCGATGTGACAAATAAAGAGAATAAAAGAAACGGAAAAGTTACATCTACCAAACGTATTTTAGCAGCCGTCACCATATTTTTCTGGCACAGGAGCAAGAGGTTGCAGGGCCGAAACCCCTTTATGTCTCAAGCAAGCCAACCTGCAATGGCCAAGATGCAAACTATAGATGAAGCTGCAGTGGGGAGGTACCATGCATGATCATTTAAAATGCTAAAATGAGCTGGTAGGTGATCAATGCTGTAATTGTATGCATCTGGGTATTATACCAATTGCATCAAGCATATCAACCTCAACGGGAATGAGGAAAGCCAACAATTAACTTTACTTACTGGAAAACAGGGAAAATAGTGTGAACTAACTTACAGGATGGCATAAAAACCAACACTTCTAAATCAGGGGTGTCAAACTCAAATAAAAAGTGGGCCAACATTGAACACTGAGAACAAGTCATGGGCCAACCTCAAGGTTTGGTGGCCTCCTCCCTCTGTAGTGTCTAATAGCCCCCTCCCTTATACAGTTTCCTGGTTTCTAGTGCATTCCCCCTCATCCCGCACCTGGCTTCACTTGTGATCTAGGGATTCACCCCAAATACAGCTTCCTCGTAGTCTAGAGTGGGCCAAACATAATGCAAAGTGGGGAAACCACTTGGGTGCCAAATTTGATGGCTCTGAGGGCCAGAATGGCATCCTTATGGCATCTCTTCTAGCACAAGCAGGGAAGGATTTCTTGAAAGTCCACAAAGGACTAGGCCTTGGGAAGCTGCAGCCAAAGGGGGCACCTGACATAAATGAGGGATTGCTACATATGAAAGGGAGGCTGAAAAATGGGGAGCAACACAAGAAAAAGGGAAACTGGTGCCCAAGAGCTTGTTCACACTGGGAGCATTTGCTGATTTTTTTTTTGGCGATTTTGCAAAGCACTTGTGTAATGATTTCACATGTGAGCATTTCGATTTCATTAAAATCACAAACCCGATACATGTACCATTTTCTGAGCGCTTTGGCTCAATAGCAGGTATAGGGAAATCGCAAAGCCTTGAGAAAGAGCTTTGTATAGCGATTTTCAGAACGCTTTAATTAATAAATACATCTTATTTATTAATTTCCGGGTTAAAGAGATCACTCTTTAAAATCATCGCTGAGCAAAAGCGCTGGGAAAAGCGTAATAGATCGCTCAGTGCTTGCGATAGCGCTGGCGATTTCTAATGTGAACAAAGCCTAAAGGATGGAAACTGGTGCCTAAGGGTTCATGAAAGAGAGGGACTATAGTACATGAATGATACACATGGAAGAGGAGGCTGCACATGGAATGGGCGGGGCACTGCCACACATGAAAGGGGAGACCCAACATACTTAACCTAGCGGCACACAAGGTATAAATCTGGCCCTGAGAGCACTCCATCGATAGGACTGCCAAGTTATGATATCACAAATGGATGCAACTGAAACCAGACAAAAATGTTGGGACAGACCTCCTAGCTGAGAGTTCTAAAGCTTCTGAACCTTACTGCTCCTTGCATATGTAGTGGATTCCCGTGTCCAGCATGGAACATGTACCAAGAAATTCAAGTCTAATGCCATCCCTCTGAATGCATCACATCAGTACATGTAACTCCATGTTCCATTTCCCCATGAAAGGAGTAACACTGGGATCTATGTATATATGTGTTGATGTAATCGTGTACAGCAGTCAATACAGACATGCTAAATCACCTCAGGAAAAAAAATATATATACCTGTACAAGTGTAGCTCCACTGTGGAAAAACTTTCTTCTTCAAGTAAACTAAATACTTTTAAAGGTTTTAGCAGATTTCACTGCAGATACTTTTCGGCTTCTGCTCTGGAGGAGATGATACAAACCACTGAGTATCTGACAGCATGTATTAGAAAGGGAATATTCATGTGCTGTAAGCCTTAATAAAAGACTCACTTCAGTAAACCAGAAGACAGCACAGAGGATGCCTGAAAACTCCCTGCTACCCGCTCTTAGCCATCTTCAGGTAAAGCAGGGCAAATTGGAGCTTTTCACACGATTAGAAAATGATGACTGGTTTGGTGCTATAAACTTGTTTTCTATTGCAAACACTAATGTATTCTTCTCTAGACACTCTGTGGTACAGCTTGTTTTTCCATTTGTGTATAGGTCCCTTGATAAGCAGATGTAAAATAAATCATTCGGAAAATACATAGTAAGGAGTCTCCAACAGCTGCTTCCTACACTACAAATTTCCACAGAATCCCACCCTCAGAGACAAAGTGAGCCCTTTATGCCCACTAGGTCCCAGGCAGTTGCCTAGGTTGCCTTGTGGATTCAGTGGCCCAGCTGCCACTTTCTCTGACCCCACTACCACCTCAACTTTCCCAAAAGACTATAGCACAGAGGTGTAACTACATCCATAGTGACTGCTACAGGGCCCTTGAAAAAGAGAATCCAAAGTGGTACTTTAAGCATGTTTTTTGTGCATTTATACTGATAGCAATAAATATGTTAAAAATTGCAGCCAGGCGGTATCCAGTAGCTCCTTATTGCCAGTAAAGAGAGCGTTCATTGTCCAGCAAAAAGTAGACCCAGCCTACCTCCTGTCACTGCAGCACTACAGCTCTGCATATCCAATCTGCTTACTGTGTAACAAAGGATTTAACCCTTCTGACATCCTCCCAGAATGTTTACAATAAACATATGTACCTCTTATCATCCAACCCCGCCAGCAGTATGAAACTATTTCTCAGCACACTTTATAAACACATAGCAGGTAGGGTGTGGGAAGGGTAAATGCTTTATTACACATAGAGCAGGGGAGAAATAGAAAGGAATTGATCAGGAGACTGCTGAGCTGACCACAAAAAGAACTCTCTCAGCAGCATAGAGTGGGTGGTCAGGAGCTGACGTATAACCATGGTGCAGAAATGCCCCGTGCCCCCTCCCAGATCCTTCCTCATGTATATGATTAAGGGATGAGGAGATGTTTGGACAGTTCACAGACTGCTATTCGGTCTAACAAAGCTGTATCTGACATTCATACACAGAAAGTCAGCTTTGCACACAGGAGTAAGGCAGGTAATAAACAATGAATGCATACATGGTGTGTGAGCACTGCAAACACAAGTGCTAAAAACAAAAACCAACTCACAACCCTGACCTAGCACTTTAATGTATTCCCTAACCTTTTGGGGTTTTTTGTGTGTTTTCCACCAGTGTTCATATCAAGTGATAGAGCTCAGGAAAGGGGTATGTATAATGCATACAGTGTGGTAATTAAAGAGAATCTGTACTGTTCGATTTGTACAATAAAAAAAGTACCAATCGAGTCACTGATCTCCTGGACCCCTCTTTTCCATTTCCACCTCTCCACCTCCCCACCCCCACCCCACGATCCTGGCTTTCAATCGAAAGTTTAAGGCAATGTTTACAATCAAAAAACATGGCCGCTAACCAGGAAGTGAGGTTTGTGTGTGTATAGATCTAATGTTACAATATGCTACAAGCTTTTTATTACATAGTAAATTATCTGCACTCCAGTGTGGAATTCTCAGTTTCTCAGCATGTGACAGGCAGATCCCTCCCCCCTCAGCCTCACAAACTGCATCACAGACAAGCTGAAACTGAGAGCAGAGAGTGAGGAGTAAACAAAGCACACAGAGCCAGCAGGGGGCGTGAAGAGGGTGTGCATAACTTGTATTCATTACAACAGAGGCAGCCTTTTCCTCCCTGGGTTGACAAAGCTCGACAAAGAAAAGAAGATTAGATATATTACAGAGACAGTGCAACTAGAAAAGACTGCAGTAATCCAGACCACATTAAAACAGGTATAGGAACTTATAGGATAAATAAGGCTGAAAATAGTTACAGAGTCTCTTTAAATCAGTGGAAAATCAAATGTAGAATTTGGCAAAACAGGAGATGGAAGGTGTCATTGCTCAAGTGTGCCTGGGTCCGAAGGCCCAATCAAAATTATGCTTCAGTGGCTCACGTTTTATAGCTAAACCAAGGCTCACAAAAGCTCTATCTGTGCCCCTACTCCCTCCTTGCAATGTGACAAGATGCTACTGAACAAAGCAACGCTCCAACCACAAGATTTGCCATCAACTCTTTCAGCTGCATAAATTCAAGTCCAGTGATAAAGTCTGATACTGAATTCCCCTCCCATTGTTTCCAAAGGGGAGCAAAGAAAGTGGTGCATGGATGGTGAGCAGATTCAAATGACAAGAGTAAAATTTAGACAAAGCCATAACTACTGTATGTCAAAGAGAAGAAAAGAAGAAACACAAGGAGTGAAATAATTCCAAGTCAACATCCAATAAAAAATAGAGTGATAATTAGATCCTGATATTGACCCAGCTCTTACTCATGCCTGCAGCACAACATATAATCTGAAATTCCATTATCCAGTAATTTAAGAATTGCATTATGTCCCTGGCTCGGAGAGAGCACCATATGGACACATAATCAAAGCTCGGTGACTGATTTTTAAATTTGCCATTCAACCTTTACAGACTGGGGAATCGTGCATATGGTATTGTGAAACAAGTGGGAACCAGCTCCTTGTATATGCTTTCAGTTATAAGCTTCAGATGTTAATTATTTCTCATAACATTTGCAGTAGCTTACCGCTAATTCAGACTGGAGAAAGAGTCCTGGAATGGGGATCCAGACGACAAGAAGTTCAGCAGTCCAGAGAAGGTGGACAAAATTACACCTACACACAAAAAAAAAAAGAAAACAAGCTACATTAAAACACAATATAACATAAGTGGCCACACAGCACACTCTCAACCCCCCAAAATAAATACATAAACAGCATACAACAAAAGATGGTACATTACACAGATTATATACCTCAGACCTCATATACAGTATATGTGAAAATAAGTGTTCAAAACCGCCACATAGGTGACCATGTTAATTAGTGGGCTCATTCACATAGTACACTTTTTATGATGGAACTGACAGAATTACCCCAGACACTGTGCATGTATGTGCCTGTATTTCTACTAAACGAGTGTGTGTTGAACTGCTTATGATTAGGTCAGGAAACACAATCGCACAAACATTCTTGCTCTGTGGTGCACAGGCGTAAGCATAGCCTTACAATTATTACTGTTATACTGTACATGTATACATCACAATCAGAATCATTGTGGCCTTCACAATCTAATGTTCCTTTCGTATACTACATCCAACCTGTAGGTTGCCAATCAGCATCCCAGCATGTTTTGTGGGTGTGGCAAGCATGAAAAGGACATACAAACAGCAGATAGTATCCTGACTGTAAATGAAAATAATGGCTGTAGTTCTGCAAAGCTGAGTGTCAGTCATTTCACTACCTAACATTAAGCTGAAAGGTTGCCAGTGTTTACCACCCACCCCAATTGCCATACCATACTTTTTATTTATTTTTTTGGTCATGGTCCATTTGTCTTTCACTGTAGCAAAACTCATCTTTCAGAACATGGGCTTTTTTGTTTTGCAAAGTAGTCCTCTGGTATGACTTACAGATCAGGTATCTCAGTTATATTCTGCTGTTATGAAGTCAGTCCTCACAGCCTCCTGACGAAGCCGGCCTTCTATAGTACACATTTTGACACCACATTATTTCCCGTTATGTGACAGAACTGACAAATGTATTATCCTGTGTTTTAGAGAAAGGGAATTAATAGCAACAGGTGTGAGGACTGGTTCCAGAGAATTGTTAAATGTCAGAGTAGAAATTAAGCAGTTGCCTACCCTTAGGCTTTCTTAAATGGCAGCAGAGATATAAAAGCAAACTGTGGAGACAGCAGTGGGTCACCTTTATCAATATGCGCATTGCAACAGTGAAAAGAAGAATTCAAATAATAGCCTTAACCAGCTGACCTGATGGAAACCTCCACATTGTGTTAGTTCATAAAACAAGCATAATCCCATTGTCTGTGTACTGTGCACACATTCCAAGCACTGGCCTTATTAGGAAGCCATGTTAATTAGCTAGATTGACAGTACAGCGATTTTTCCTCCCAAAAACAATCAACCAGTTATGTGAATCAGAAAACCACCAAAAGACAAGACAAAGAACATTTATATTGTGCTTTATTCCTGGTGGACTCGAAGCACCAGAGTTGCAGCTACTAGGGCGAGCTCTATAGGTAGTAGCAGTGTTAGGGAGACTTGTCCAAGATCTCTTCACTGAACAGGTGCAGGCTTACTGAACAGGAAGAGCCCAGATTCAAACCCTGGTCTCCTGTGTCAGAGGAAGAGCCCTTAACCTGAACCGTAAAATTATTTAAAATAAACACATGATGTAGCTGCAAATGAATATTACATACTTACCTCGCCAGTTCCTCTCAGAAGCTCACGCTTTTCTTCTTAGGATGATTCCTTCAAGTTCTGACAAGATTTTTTCAGAACTATAATATATCAGTTGCTGTCAGTTATAAATCTGTTGCTGTTAGTTATAACTGAAAGAACAACTAATGTGCAAGGTAATGTCCTAGTTTCCCTATAGCTGAAGTGGGCAATATTAATTAATAGTGTGCTGACCCGGAAGCTGAGTAACAGCAGTTTTCAAAATGGAGGACGGAGAATTCCATTGATCACAGTGGACAAACAGGATGCAGGAGAGGAGAAATGGATTGAAGAGTAGACTATGGCAGAGGCAAGTATGACGTGTGGATGTTTATTATGACTTGATTTTCAGTTCAGGTTAGCTTTAACCAGAAGACTATCCAGCCATTGCCACAAAAATTGTCATGCAACGGAAAAATACTGGTCGCAAGTTCTTTCAACTGATGCTTAGGCACAGTAGGGATGGCACCAGAGCAAAGAAACAGATATAAAATGAGCAGCCAATCAGAATCATCACTTCACTGAATAGATAATACTTGATGGTTGCTCAGGGCAATGGATTCAGTTTTACTCCAGTTGATGTATCATCATCATTAAATAGGAGCTGTCAGCCATACTAATTCAGAAAAAAACACACATATATAAGTACAGTAGAAACCGAATAAGTTTACCAGATACAAATAAAGAATTGATTTTTGATTTTATGCCCGACAGTTACACTTTAAAGAGTAACTGTCAGGCTGCAGAAGCTAATTTAAACCTCTAGTCTCCTGTGTTAAACAGTTTAGAAGGAAGCCAAAAAGACATTACTGAAGATAAAGATCTATCTTACCTTTGATGTATGCTTATCAGCAAAGCTTAGAGCTAAGCTGGACGCAAGCCGCATAACATACTGCAAAGCATTCTGGGGCCCTCCCCTCGGCTGCTAAGGAGAAGACGGGATCAAGTTTCAGCAGCTTCTAAAACTCAGTCCAGCCACAGCACAGATAAATCTCTGGGCAGAGTACACTGCAGGAGTCAGCTATTGTTCCTAGCCACATGGCTCATTAATATTCACTGCAAACTAGTGTTATTCAGTATGAGCTGTTCTGTGATCAGAAGCAGGCAGGACAGGACGACACATTTGGCTTCACAAACATGGAACCTGCCATGAGCTGTCAGGAGCATCATTCTCTGCATATACTATATACAAATTCTGTGAAATCCAAACGTGGACAGTGAAATGCATATGTAATGTAAGTACAGCCAATCTTTAGCTACTGATATATGTGTTTATTTTCTCTGAGACCCTATACCTAACAGCTCCTCTTTAACAGCATTAATACAACATACATCTGCTCTAAACCTACTGAAAATAAAAAAAATTCAAACCAATGGACTTTTTGATGATATACATAATGACTATGTGGGGGAAATCAAAGGCATCTTCTGTACAGCGTTTTCAAAAATCATTAATGTAAATCCAATGCACAAGCAGTAGTGAGGCTATCTTTAAGTATAGAAAATTGCTGAGGTCATTGGGAAGGAATATAAAAGAACACAAACAAAAGCTCTTATATTGATATCTGCTTTGATGAATCTCCTACACTAGCAAGTTACTGTACATCCTTATCTGTGATTATGGGGAAGCACTGCAATACATCCTATTTAAACTGATATGGATCCACTAAAGGACCTATAATATCTGCTTTTATTTTTTCACTAACACAGCAGGCCTCTATGAATTATTAATAATTCTAACACAGGGAGCAATTTATGAATTTATTAGTGGTAGCCGTTTCATGGTTTCCCCCTGAACCTGCAAACGCCTAGCATCTCGCCCCATCCACTCGCTATAAACCTTAGATGCTCTATCTTTCATCTGATAATCCCCTGGTGTTCTGTGTTATTTGGCCAGGAGAAAAAGCACAGATGAGAAATGTGAGAAACCTGAAGTATCACAAAGACTTGTATACTCACATCTGCAGATATGAAATGATCCTCAACTGCAGTAAAGCAAAGGAGCCAGTTTTTCACTCATTAGCTGTAATGGTGTCTTAAAGAACAAGAGCATTTCTAGCTGAAGCCTTTTTCTTTTATATTTTTAATTCAAAATGCTTTCATCTGCAAACATTTCAATATTTCACAACTTGTCTGGCCAGTCAGCTCTCTAGCTAGCGCCCAGCGAGTTGTTCTAAAAATGCTTCACTAATACCTCCCAAAACAAAAGAGGCAGCTTTGGGGACAAAAGAATGACCAGGCTCTGACTAAGAAAAACTCTTTACTATTATTGACACGTGGGGAAGGTAGACTAGTCTCATTGCTCACACTCATTCCATGACAAATAGCCAGATCAGGCTGTTATTAAAGAGAACCCGAGGCGGTGAGAGGGGGGGGGGGCAGATGGGACACTGAGGCATGTTCTCTGCCTCCTGACATGCCTCTATGGGGGTATGGAATGCACTATTTAGGTGGAAGAGGTGCCCTGGTGTATAATAAAGGCATTTAAGAACAGTTTAAAATCGACAAAAGATTGAGGTAGCTTACCTCAGAGACGAAAAATCTTTGTGTAAACAAAAGATTTTATTAGTGGTAGCACAGGCAACATGTTTCACGGGTCTGAGCCCGCTTCCTCAGGCCAATATCAGTGCCACACTAAGCAAAAGGTGTAGCATAGGGAGCCTCAGAGGCTTAAATGCTTTTATTATACACCAGGGCGCCTCTTCTACCTAATTAGTGCCCCAAATCAGGTAACCTAGATTTTATTTTTTTAATTATATGAGCCCACCTCAGGCTCTCTTTAACCACTTGAGGACTGCAGTGTTAACCCCAACAAAGACCAGGCCATTTTTAGTTAAATAGGCCACTGCAGCTTTAAGGCCAAGCTGCAGGGCCGTAAAACTCAGCACACAAGTGATTACTCCCCCCTTTTCTCCCCACCCACAGAGCTCTCTGGTGTTGTGGTCTGTTTGCTCCCCCAAGGTTAGGTTTTTTTTTTTAATAAATATTTATTTATATTATTTTTAAATAAAATATTGCTTTTGCATTATTATTATTTTTACTACCCTCCCTCCCTCCCCTGGCCAGCCTATTAGCGCGATCGGCTGTGATAGGCTTCAGCCTATCACAGCAGATCGCTTCCCTGTGTCCTAGGGGGACAGCCGTGTCACACAGCTGTCCCCAGTACAGCGCTGCTGCAGATCGCAGGCTGAAGGTGGAGCAGAGCTCCGCCTTCCAAGCAGGAGATGCGTGTGTAGCCTGCAAGCAATCTCCTGCTAGCCCCATAGACAGCCGCTCATGCCAATCGGTCTGGAGCGGTCCTGGGGCTTCCGCACTGATCACGCCAATGGGCGTGGAGCAGTCGGCAAGTAGTTAAAGGACCACTACTGCAAAAAGTTGTTAAGTTTAAAATACAGTGTTCCTGTCACTTACAGGAGGCTATAAAGCCCTGACAAGTTTTGGACTAGTCCATCTCCTTATGGAGGATTTTAAGCATTTCCTTTATTCTTTATAAAAGAACCCTATGGAAATGATCTATATTAGCGGACCTCACTTCTTGCTTGCAGGCTATTTTGACAGTTGGGCCTGAGTGACTACCATTCAGCAAGTGCTTTTGATAAAACCCTAAAAATCCCTCGTAAGGAGGTAGAGTAGTCCAAATCTTTTTTTACTTCAATGTCTTCTGTAAGTGACAGTGAGATAGGAAAAAAAAGTCATTGATATGCCATTTTACTACGGAACCAATGCGCATTTTATACATATGCAAGCGGTTTAAGTTTTACATTTTTTTGCAATAGCAGTCCTTTAATGATCTCTCAAACCAGAAATGGCTACGGGTAATAAAGAATCATTTGTAGCAACCAATGGATTATTATTTAGTATTTATATAGCGCTGACATCTTCCGTCAACGCGTTTCAACCAATTCTCGTTGGCCTTTCTCAAGAGAATTTAGAAAGGCCAACGACAATTGGTTGAAACACGTTGAGGTTTCAAAATTCTAACAGCAAGCTGCATAGATGTGAACTAGGACAAGCCGTATGCACAGCAGCTATCCGTGAACAAAGTTCCAAACATCTATGTGAGGTGACGTCACCAAACAGCTATCGCGAGTGAAAACCCGCTGGGCGGAAGTGCGGTGAGCTGCTCTCTGAACCTGGCAACCGGAAATGACGCAGGCCGCACGGGGACACCAGCGGGACAGTAACGCTCGGACTGCCTGCCGATATACCACCCCTGAAGTTGGAAGGGTAACTACCCGTGGGGTGAGGAGGAGGCCTAAAGCCACTTGTGGAGATACTCTGTGGGAACACTGACGCAGGGGAATCGTGAGTTTTAAAGTTTGAACACACGCACTTTGAGATATCATTGCTGACAAGCATTGAGGAATTTTTTATGCTAATTAGTGTAAACCAGTATCGATATCTAGGAACTGTTGATGTAAGAGGGACGTGGTGTTTTCTCTTGTGGGAAGAATTTTTTCTTGACACTTTTTATTTAATTTATTATTGAATTTTTATGATTAATCTTGTGGACATATACGGTATGATCATAAGGAAATTGAAGGGCCCTTCACACCAGCTGTATGAGTGGTATGTGTGGATGAATGAGTTGTTGGACAGTTTTGTGGTATTCATGAATTTTTTTAGGAATAAATTTGAATAAGCTTTTAGCATTAATTGAGCGTGTTTTAGAGTTATTTATTTGTTTGAATATGTGATGGATTAAGGGTTTAACCTCTTGAGGACCATGGTGTTAAACCCCCCTAGTGACCAGGCTAATTTGTGCTTAATTGGCCACTGCAGCTTTAAGGCCAAGCTGCAGGGCCGTACGACTCTGCACACAAGTGACCCCCCCCCTTTTCTCCCCACCAACAGAGCTCTCTGTTGGTGGGGTCTGATCGCCCCCCTGTGTCCCTCTGCCCACCAAGCGGGAGATGCGCGCGCTGCGTGCGCGCGATCTCCTGCAAACTGCTGCCCCAGGACTTTACGCCACTCGGCTTTAGCTGGTCCTGGGGCTGCCCCCGCAGCCACACCCATTGGCGTGACACGGTCGGCAAGCGGTTAAGGGATCTCTTATATAAATACGCAGCTGACCAATCAATTATCCCCCCAGCGCATAGTTTTGTATCCCTTTTTTCTTTTCTCCTCCAATCGCTGACTCACCTCAGCCTTGCTTGTAAACACAAGTGAGCAGAGGTTTGTGTTTCAGATAAGCAGCTAGGCAGAGAAATAAATGGAAGGGGAGGAATATATTATAGATAAAAAGAACCTCCAGCATACAACTGTTTGGCACTGTTTGGCAATGACTACTAAAGGGCCAGTGCTCCTTAAGTATGCGGTAACTCCAAACCATAACAGCAGAAAATGTTTTGACTGCAGGATTAGCATCTTTATCACTTAACTAGGTGGCCTAAGCCCGTTTAAAAACGGGCTCTAGGTCTGTGTGGAATCCCTTCCCACCTCCCCTCCCCTCTCCTCCCTTTCCTCTCCTCCCCTCCCCTCTCCTCCAACCTCCCACCTCTCCTCCGCAGTTTCACAGCGAGCGCATGCGCCCACCCACCGCCTCGCGCCGCCCGCCTGACGCGCGCACCGCCCGCCAAGCACGCCGCGCGCGCACGCCGCCCGACGCGCGCGCACGTCACCCGCTGGCCGCAGACCCGGCCGCCCGCTGACCCGCCGCACACTTGGCTCCCTGGTCCCACGCTATCCCTGTGTAGTGCTGTCCGTGCTGCGCACATGCGCACAACGGTTCAGCACGGACAACGCTACACAGGGACAGCGCACGGACACTTAGGTTTTATTATAGAGGATACACTCAGACTAGTTGCTGTTGAAATTTGATTTTTATGGTGACAATTCCGCTTTAAGCTACCAGAAAGGAAGAAAATACGCAGAAAAACTTTTCTCACATACTTTTTGGTACTTTTTAAATTGCAGAGTGCTCAAAAGTTCTCTTAAACAGAAGATTGAAAATTATATCCTAGGAGAAAACTTAGAAGAAAAAGGGAATTAAATAAGGGCTGGAAAGTCCACAAGCTTGCTCCTACCACACCTGTATAAAATAAAGTATATATATATGGTAATTTGTTCTACTACACTCCCATACTCCTCCATATTCACTCAAATGTATCAGCGTACTATTTCAGCTACAACTATTGTATGATTCTATAGAATCACTTACAGTTGCCATTTAGAAATAACTTTTTTCTGCATGAGACGTGTGATTGTTAGAGAAGAATTATCTCTTTCACGTATTCCCTTCCCGTCCTGCTGAGTCACTCCATTACCTCTGGGAAACATAGAAATTATACATTTCTTCACTTCTAAATTTTTAGGTGTACGTTGGGATGAAGGAACATTTCAGTGGCGTTAAAGCATAAAGCATTCAAGCAGGAAACAATAACTTGCATGGCATTAACTGCTTCCCGGCTTCTAAGACTCCCTGCCTGGTCAAGGCAGGCACACGAGGCAATAAAACATAGCAGCCAGCACTGCATGCTAATGGAAGCCTGAGACAAGGACTCTGTGAATGTCACCACTTCGTACCGCTCACTTTCTTATCGCCGTGACCTCTCCCTTCATGTAACTCGTGAAAAATATCTGAATTAGCATCTCTGCTTAAGGGCCATTGCCACCAGGAAGGCCGCCTGGTTACATTTCCGCTGGAGCAAATGAAATGCCGCTATAAGTGCAGTGAAGGTTACCTTTTTATAGAAATGAGGCTCTCTAAGGCACTGGGGCGTGGGCCGTTTTCATTAATATCACGCCAGCTTAAGTGGAAAAGACAGGTTCCAAGCGCTGAACTGCCCCATATTTCACAGCTAACATGTTCGTAATTGCTGGGAACAGAAGCAATTGCAACAACCATCATAATACAAACCATATCTTTCATCGCCCCATTGCAAAAGGATACGCTTTTCTGGAACAAGTGGATGTTCAAAGTCATATGCCACTGTTCACCTCAACCAAGCAGATAGCAAGACACAATGTGCATAACCCCACAGCAGCCAATCATACTTGGCGCTTCACATAGGTGATCTCACTGAACTGAAATCTCATTGATTGCTATGACTATCAGCACTGCACAAATGACAGTTTCTCTTTGACTTACTTCATTAAAGTGTACCCGAGGCGACATGTGACAAGATGAGATAAACAGGTGTATGTGCAGTGCAAAACATATTAAAAACCAGGCTGTCTTTATTGCTTTATTTTGCTGCCTGAAAGAGTTAATTTTTAGACATGGAAGTGACAGCTTCTGGGTACCTTGTCAGGAATACAGTAAGCTTTACTGATAAGCAAATTACAGCCATACAGTTTTCCTGGCAGAATACAACCTCTGAGAGCAGAGGGAGATACATTCAATCTAGTTTGTAAAAAAAACTCATTTTTAGAAGTAGGAGAATAAATACAATTGTTTAGCTTATCAGTGTATTTTCACCTCAGAAGAGAAACTTTACGTTTCTCCTGACAATGGCCCTTAAGCAGAGATGCTAATTCAGATATTTTTCACGAGTTACATGAAGGGAGAGGTCACGGCGATAAGAAAGTGAGCGGTACGAAGTGGTGACATTCACATAGACATGACAAAGAAAGCATACAGTTGGCTGCAACTAGTTTCTGTATGGAAATACTCCTCACAGTGCAGTTTTTGAGTACAATTCCTCTACATGTTTTTTCATGGATTTTGTCTTATTTTCATTCATTATCACCAAAAATAAGACAATATTTTTTTTTTTTTACTGAAAGCATGAAAAACTACAAAATAAAAAGGATTTTGCTGCTCCACTTGCTCTTTTACATGGTAATATGTCTTCAGCATAGGCAGGGAACACACTTGCAGGGCCGTTTTCCCCTGCGTTTCCCAGGTTTCCGTCGGGTTTTGCGATCGCGTCTAACGCGTGCGTTTTTCCGCGTGCGTTTCTGCGTTTCTGCGTTTGCATGGCATGTAGTCATGCAATGTGCGGAAAAAAGCAGAAAACTGTGCGAATACAAAACGCGGAAAAAAACGCGAACGCAAACGCGCACAAACGCATGCGGCGCAGCGTTTCCCGAGCTAGGCTATTATTTTCAATAGCCTCTAAAATCGTGCGCGTTTTGCCGTTCGCGGCAAAACGCGCAAAAACGCATGTAGTGTGTTCCCTGCCTCAACATTCTTACACCCCAGTTCTGGGTCCCTCTAAACATGATTGGACAATATTGTTGAATGCAATGCTCGTGTGACTGAGTGAGTGCTGGCCATGCTTGCACAGTCGCACGAAGCTGAAGTTTTGTTTTTATTCCCTGGCTGGCTGAGTTTGCAGTGTTGACTACTGCTTGGCTAGACTCAACAGCAGTCTGTATGCCGGGAAAGAAATAATTTGAAGGTGCATATGCACCTTAAAAAGGGAACTGAGCACCACCACAAAATTTGTTTTAGAATAAACTTCCCCCATTGGGGGCTGGTGGGGGCATCATTACTTACCTATGGAGTGCTACTCCACTGCCCCCCCTCCCCCATTCATTTGGGACAAACGGACCAGAGGAGCCGCACCCCATAGGTAAGTAATAATGCTTGACCCAATGGCGCACTCAGTTAAGAACCTCCTTTAAAGCGATAATAATCTCTGATTATTCAATAAAAATGTGTTTTCCTACTTGTTATATCCCATACAGTTATCATATGTGCTCTTGTGCACAAGTATTATTGTTAATTTAGAAATTACAAGTTCCCAAAGTAGTTTTATTTGCTCTGAAAGCTGCCATTGCATTTTATTCATAACAGGTGTATTTATATTGTAATGTACCCAGTAATGATTTCTGAGCAGTGGATCCGTTCTGGACAGATTAAGGTGGCCATACACTTATAGATTTGCAGCAGATTGGACCATCCGATATATTTCTGTCAGATGCCTGTCAAGTCGAATCTGACAGGAATCCATCTGACGTATGCCACACACCAAGAAGAGATTTCCAATAGATTTCATAATGAAATCTATTGAAAATAGATATAAATATATTATTAGACCATTAGATCCAATGTAACTCTATGGGTCATCAATCTGCTGCCAGCAGCAGATCGACCTAGATTTTCCATCCAGTCAGATAGATCAAATCGATTGAAATAGTCTTCAAATCAGTCGATCGGCTGATTTGATAGAATCAATTGATCGATCGATGGCTGAAATCAACCAGTGTATGGACCCCTTTAGAAGATGTTTCTACACAGTCAGGAAATGTTTACATTCCTCTCTGCTACAATTAAGTAAACACAAGATAATGTTATCACCAGTTCAGATGTGGATCTACCTGCAGGGAGCATTCTACTGAAAAAGTAAGTCCTGTGTTTTAACCCTTTGAATGCTGTTCTGCTAAAAAAAAAAAATGCTGGATTTTGTACTACTTTAACCTTTTGTACATGTAAATGCATGTGATTTATGCTCTCTGAAACCTCAATTATAGACAACATTTTCTCTATACTGCTTTTAACTATAAAACAATGTAGCCCCACATATCTGATATCGTTTTATTCGGAAGGAGTTACTGAATCATTTTTGGGGTGAATTTCTACTAAACTCCAAAGTATGTCCGTGAAAAAGCAGAAGAACTGATCTATCTCAATAAAAAAAAATGCATTTTCCATTTTGTTGTCATACATTCCATCAAACTTCACCAATAATCTATGCAGCCAAAATGATCAATGCACCCATCAAATGATACCTCAGGGGGTTTAGTTTACTGAATTAAGTCATTTTGGCAGGAATTTGACAGACTTTTTACCTCAGACTTCATTGTGAGCGGCTTATGCTGGAAAATACAAGCATGTGATTTATGCTCTCTGAAAGCTCAATTACAGACGTTTTCTGGATACTGCTTTTAACTATAAAAACAATGTAGCCCCACATATCTGATATCGTTTTATTCGGAAGGAGTTACTGAATCATTTCTGGCGTGAATTTCTTCTACACTCCAAAGTATGTCAGTGAAAAAGCAGAAGAACTGACATATCTCAATAAAAAAAAATTCATTCTTCATTTTGCTGTCACAGTCCCATTTTTAAATTAAAAAAATGCATTTTGCAATCGCTGGGATTTTGGGGGTGGAAAAAATTAAAATGTTGAGGAATGGTACACCTCTGCTGATTTTGTGAAATTTAGTGGAATTTTAGGGGAAACTATTTAAAATCTTATGGAGGAATGGTACTTTTGGAAACAATCTTTCATACACAGTACAGGTTTTTCAGGACAATCTGTGTAGTGATATCGACTGAGTACTCTCCTTTTCTGCTTAGAGGAAACCCTGCATCTTTTCTGTGGATATTATTTGCAGGCCGTTGGTGGAATTTTTACTGGGTAATGTTTCCAAGAAAGTCTGGCAACTGCATCACTTCTTGTACTTGGGCCTTCTTCTGATGGTTCCAGCAGTGCGATAACTATGGTCTCCAGGAAAGACTTATAGGTACCACTGTTTGTGGACTTTTTGTGGAGTATCCAAGAATTAACTATGCCCACTTGAATTAAATAAATTGCAACCTTTTTATACCAGTACTTTGACTTGCGCAAGGCCAGGTGTGACTGTAAAAGACGGTCGTTGAAGTCCATACCTCCCATGTACTGGTTGTACTCGTGGATACATAATGGCTTCTGTACACCATCTGTCCTGGTCGGTGCGTTTGCTGCTGGATGTATTGTAGAAAGCATGTACACATCCCTTTTGTCCTTATACTTCGCCGCCAGCATTTCATTGCTGCGAAGATATTGTGACTCTCCTCTTTCAAGGCGCTTGTTGACTAGCGTATGTGGGAAGCCTTTACGGTGCGATCTCATTGTACCACAAGCAGGGGTTTTCTGGCTGAACAGATGTTTAAAAAGGGGTATACTCGTGTAGAAGTTGTCCAGGTAGAGATTATAGCCATTATTTAGCAATGGGGTAATTAAGTCCCACACCACTTTCCCATTTGTGCCGATGTAATCTGGGCACCCAGGGGGCTCTAATTGGCTGTTTTTCCCCTCATAAATCCTGAATGCCCAGGTATAGCCACTGGTGCTTTCGCAAAGCTTGTACATTTTGACACCATACCTCGTGCGTTTAGAGGGTATGTACTGCTTTATGGCCAGACGTCCGGTGAAATGTATGAGGGATTCATCGATGGAAATATCTTTTTCAGGCGTGTATAGCTCTGGAAATTTTTGGGAAAAATAATTGATAAGGGGACGAATTTTATAAAGCCGATCAAAATTTGGGCTAGTACTGGATGTACACTGAGCGTGATCATTAAAATGCAGGAAACGCAATATTGTCAGAAAAAGTGTTCTGGACATAGTGCATGAGAAAATGCCCATGTGATGGATGGATACCTTGCTCCAGTAGTCTTTATAATGATGTTTTATGGTGATACCCATATTTAGGAAAAGTCCTAAAAATTTCCTAAATTCGGGGATTGTAGTGGGCTTCCAGTGACCGGGCTTTGATTAACTAGACCCTGGGTGAGCAGCGATGTGCTGCTGAGCATACAGATTTGTTTGCTCCACAATCATCCCCAAGAGCTCATCCAATATTATCAGCTGAAAGAAATCCATTGGGGAGAAATTTGAGGTGTCTATGGATATTTCTGCCTGGGCGGTAAATGGTGGTTGCTCGACTGCTTCCAAATTGGCGGGTGACCACGCAGGACTCGCCATGTCCTCTGGTATCAATGTGTGGCAGCACCGGTGTTTTGCAGGGGGTACTCTGCTCTCTCCGCTGTTTGTCTGGCTGGCTGTCACTACAGTCTCTCTCTGCCTCCCGCTGCTGTTTGGTTGGGGAGAGGACTGATCCTCAATTTCTGAATCAGCGGATATGGTGTCGCTGTCGACGACTGGCTCAAACTCCGACTCAGAGTTGTCCACCTCCTCGCTGCTTTCATCAGACAGGCACATAAGTTCATACGCCTGCTGAAGAGAGTACGTCCTCTTCGTCATTTCTGCCTTTTTACGAAATGGCAGTATATACACAAACTGCATATGGGTACGGCCCCTACAATGCTGTATATACTACCCTATATATACACTCCTCTCTACACTACACTATATATACAGTATATATACACTCCTCTCTACACTACACTATATATACAGTATATATACACTCCTCTCTACACTACACTATATATACAGTATATATACACTCCTCTCTACACTACACTATATATACACTCCTCTCTACACTACACTATATATACAGTATATATATATATATATATATATATATATATATATACACACTCCTCTCTACACTATATATACACTCCTATCTACACTACACTATATATACACTCCTCTCTACACTACACTATATATACAGTAAATATACACTCCTCTCTACACTACACTATATATACAGTATATATATATATATACAGTATATACAGTATATATATATATATATATATATATATATATATATATATACACTCCTCTCTACACTATATATACAGTATATATACACTCCTCTCTACACTACACTATATACACTCCTCTCTACACCCGCTCCAATATACTGTACTCTCTACCCCTACAATATATATATATCTACTGATCTACACTGATAGAATACAGACACTAGACTACACTAACACTATGGGTGGTTGGGAAGGGATCAGAGGGGATCAAAGGGGTACAATAATTAAAATAGTTTTTTTTTTGGTTTTTTTTTACATTAAAACCGTCTGTGAGACACAGACACAGCAGCTGCAGCTCTCTCTATCAGAGATCACTGACAGTCTGACAGGGAGGGCGGGCGAGAAAGCAACTTTGTTTACTTTCTGCCCAGTGATCACTGTGATTGGCTCACAGTGATCACATGGTAAGGAGCCAATGAAACTGGCTCCTTACGCATAAATTAACTTCCCGTCTGTCTATTGACAGCCGAATTACGGGTGGCTAGGAGACCTGATCGGTGGGAGGAAGGGGGGGAACCGGCGGCGTAGATCCAACGCCGGATCAGAGTAGATGCGTAGAAATGTATTCCCGCGGTCCCCAAAAGGTTAAAGGGAGGTAAATTAAAAAATATATATATATGTTTGCGGTAGTGCTCAGTTGCCTTTAAAGTTAGGCATACACCACTTTCCACTGACCTATCTTATGTCTACTTTACTACATTAGAGCAAATTGAGACATGATGACTACAGTGCAGGTAATGCATGTTAAGGGGCCCATACACTGGTCGATTTCAGCCATCGATCGATTCTATAGATTCGATTGATTGATCAGAAATCGATTCTATCAAATCCATTAATCGATCGATTTGATCTGACAGGATGGAAAATCTAGGTCAATCTGCTGCTGGCAGCAGATTGATCGATGACCCATAGAGTTGTGTGGATCTAATGGTCCAATAATGCATTTAGATCGATTTCCAATAAATTTCATTCTAAAATCTGTTCCTAGTGTGTGGCACACATCAGATAGATTCCTGTCTGATTCAACTTGACAGGCATCTGACAGAAATCTAGCTGATGGTCAAATCTGCTACAAATCTATAAGTGTATGGCCACCTAGGTGTTTGCCCAGGACTACAAAACAAGCTCTGCCACAGAGTTTAAATATAGGCCTCAAAAATACATTAGGGAAAATCTAGTAAAAGAAATATGGGGTGCTGGGAAGAATGCTTTTGGTGTGGGGGCATAGGCACAAATTTTGGGCAGTTCCATAAACCCCAATATTACTTGCAACTATGGGCGTGTCAGGGAAGCTTATTTTGGCACAGGGGTATCAGCAAGCAGGGCAAGTTATGCAGCCAGTGGAGCAGCATTCAATAAGCAGCGGTGGCCATCGGTAAGTGTTCATCAATAGCCGATCGGTAAACATCGCTGGGTTCAATAGGGAGGTTAAATGCAGGCATATTGGTAAGATTAGGCTGAATTTACAGTGGTTTGCATAACGCTTGCACTATATCGAGTGTGAACTACAATGGAGACTGGACATAAGACTTTAACACAAAGCTTGCATGCAGCGTATTAGAATAACATGATCAGTTACAATGCAGTACTGTGAACAGGACCATAGAATTGCATGGGAAGTGAGTTGACATGTAGAATTATTCTGCAACGCAAATGATCACTGTGAACTAGCCCTTAGGGCCCGTTTCCACTTGTGCGGTGTGAATCGCAGCGGTAAAAATTCGCATGCGGATGCGAATTTTGCATGCAGGTGTATGCGAATTTTCATGTGAATTTGCATGCGAATTCGCATAGATGACGATGTATGCGAATTTAACCATGGCAGTGCCTGTATGCTTTTCCATTGATTCCATGCGAATTCACGTGCGAATTCGCATGAAAATTCGCATATTAAAACCGCATGCGAATTCCCTATTAAATACATTGTATGTGAATCGCATAGCGGTATGCGGTATGAGAATTCTGATGGCTCTGCCGTGCAGATTTTTTCTGCGCAGAAAAACGGTCAGAAATCCTGACAAGTGGAAACAGTCCCATCCACTTGTATTGTCTATGCGAATCTGCATGCAGGAAACGCATGCAGATTCGCACAAGTGGAAACGGGCCCTTAGGCAAATTGAAGGAAGGTTAGTGTTAGATGTATCGATAGGAGAGTTTGTGTTAGGAGATAGGAGATAGGATGGGCAGGTTAGAAAGGTACTATCAGGAATACAGCCAATCAATAGGAAAGAAGAAATGTTGCTACCTGTAGAGGAATATCATTAACATAATAGTATCAATAATCTAACTATCAGTACTGCTTTCACCAAACTAAACCTCAGCAACAATAATGAACATACACTTAGCTGTGTACTGTAGCGGTTACATGACTTTCCCAAGTTAAATCAGGTTCACTTTAAAATGAAAGACAGAAAGGCTTTTTATATAGCGGCTTTTGAAGACAGCAGCAGCAACGCTGCATTTGATTTTGAAATTCAGGAGGAAGACAGTGTGCGTGAAGAATAAATGTAAATTTATGTTGTAGTATGGATGAGCATCTGAACTGGAATTTAGGGCGTTTTGCATTTGCAGCAAAGTATCATGTTCTATTGTGTTCCATTTGAACTGCTTTTTTCCCTTGAAAATTAAAAAAAGTAATATAAAAGCAGCCACATGCTTCTGTTTTTTTAGCACTATGCTTCTCCTTTCAATAGTTGAGCACACTTACTCCAAAAGTAGTAAAGTGCAATATAATATGGGTAAAGCAGGAAAACAATTGTGGAGTCTTCAACAAAAATCTCAAAATTATATTAACTCTTTGTTAGCAAAAGTGAAAGCCACAAACAATGTGCCAGTCCTTATCAACCTAATCCAGAAATGGAAGAATCTTCTACATCTGATTAACTGATTAGATTAACTGACAAGGTTAAAAATGACAATCGGAATATAACCAGTGGCCAAGAGAATGTCATCTACTGTTTTTTACTTTTTTTTCAGTTGCTTTTGCAATCAGATACTAGAAGCATACCAACCAAATCAAAAAGCTGTGTGTCAAGTAAAGATGGCCAATGAGATTTGAATCATTCCAGCTTGCGTGCAAATTTAAGGTGACCATACACTATTATAGATTTGCAGCAGATTCCATCAGATAGATTTCAGTCAGATGCCTGTCAAGAATCTGACAGGAATCCATCTGATGTGTGCCAAACACTAGGAAGAGATTTCCAATAGATTTCAGAATTAAATCTATTGGAAATCTTTTGAAAATCGATCTAAATGCATTATTGGACCATTAGATCCAATGCAACTCTATGCGCCATGGATCTGCTACCAGCAGCAAATCGACCTAGATTTTCCATCCTGTCAGATGGATTAAATCCATCTAAATCGGCCACAAATTGATCGATCAGCTGATTCGATAGAATCGATTTGTGATCAATTGATTCAATAGAAATGATCGATCAATGGTTGAAATCGACCAGAGTATATGGGCCCCCTTAAAGTGGACCCAAATTAAAAATACAAGATTTCAGAAATAAAATCTATTTTCTAAATTATAATAATAAATAGCAGCCTTTTTCAGCTGCATGATGACAAATATAAAATATTTTACATTAATTGGAGGAACCCCTCCCTTCCTTTCATATTGCCGGGATTTTTCCGGCAAAACACAGGCTGCTACTGATGATGTCACAGGGGAGGTGAACTCAGCTTGTGTGAGATTTCACATAGACGATGCCCCTGTGAGGGAGGGTAGCTGATGACAAACACACCCATGATCTAAAACCTCCTCCTACGCTCAGAAGAAATGGCTGCCACGTGTATAACGCTAGTTATGAAAAGAGAACGGTGAAACGCATGCACTGAAATGCTCATAGGCTTAAAGGAGTGTTTATTTATCTTTGTATGTGTCAGAGTGGTGCAACTAAATATTTTGAATTAAAAAAATGTTTGGTTTGGGTCCGCTTTAAGTCCACATTGTATGCAGTTGAAAATTGGAATAATTAACATTGTCAGGAAGTGCATTTGATTAGCTCAAATCCTAGCTACATAGGTAGTTTGCCTGCAAGCTGGAATTATTAGTACAGCTGGTATTCGAATTCGGAACATCATTCAGAAATTCACCATTGGCAGGGTCACGTGAAATGCAAGTAAGTGAACTCCCTCTGACCTGTCTGCAGGTTCAGTGCTGAATGGTGTTTAACCACTTCAGCCTACAGGGTTGAGATTTTTTTTACATCTGAGCAACTTTCACCTACCATTCATTTGCCAATAACTTTAGCACTACTCATCACAATGAATTGATCTATATCTTGTTTTTTCCGCCACCAATTAGGCTTTCTGTAGGTGATACATTTTGCTGAGAATTAATTTATTGTAAATCCATTTTAACAGGAATATTAAGAAAGAAATGGAAAAAAAATCATTATTCCTCAGCTTTTGGCCATTATAGTTTGAAATTAATACATGCTACCATTTTTTTTTTTTTTTTTTTTTTTTTTTTTCTTTCGAACTCAGCGAGGCTTGACCTTGCCCATGCCGGACCATAATTCGAGCTTCATTGAAAGTCTCCATATGTCCGGCTAGAGGTTGCATCATAGTTCGATTAATCTTATTTTATTATCTTAATTTATTAACCTCAAGTGGACAGAAAAAAAAAATAAAAAAATGCCTTCTAGAGCTAAGTATGCTATAGACCCCTAAACCAAACTACATAAATTCTTTTCCACTTATCCTCCATCACACCCCCCTCCCCCCCCCCACTCCGTCATTCCCACATATTTTAGACTAAGCATCCAGACCACATTCAAAAACCAAGTATCCCATTCGTCCCTTATCCTTCCTCCCTACCCGCCCGCATTCAAACCACACCTACTCATTTACCTATTAACCAGGTCTACACCAGAGCCTCCAGTTTCTGTTGATTCCTCTTCCTTCCATAGCAAATCCATCCAAAATTCCTTTAATCTTTTTAACCTATTAGGTCCCCTTATATTCTCTGATCCCTCCGACAGGACCTCCTCCCAAAAAGAACTCATCCCCGTCAGCCATGTTTCAAAAGCTAATGGGTTCTTATCCTTCCATTGCTTTGCTAAAATATTTCGTGCCACCAGGCTCCCAATTTCTCTGAGATCCCTAAATTGGGTATTCTCTTCAGCTTCTACCACTCCAAATACTGCTTCTAAACAGCTTATATGTATATTTCTTTGCATATATTTACTCCAAAAATCCTCTAATACTTGCCAGGATTGATACACCCGGGGGCATGCCCACCACATATGAATCTGGTCCCCTCCCTCCTGGTCACATCTCCAACAGCGATCCACCCCATTCACGGAGAACTTAGCCAGTCTGGACGGGGTAAGGTGCCATCTAGATAGAATTTTGTATTGAGAGAGTTGACATCTACGGTTCGGATATTTCCAAATAATCTGATAGATCTTATCCCATAGTTCTTTTCCCCAGTTGCTTCGTATATCCTCTTCCCATTTTTTTTGCCATATAAGGGGTTTCTCCGGCTTTCCCCCTCTAATAAATTTATATATCCGGGATAACAAGTTTGCCGGTCTTTCCCTAAAGAAAATAAATTTTTCTATCTTGTTGATATTTGTTCTTATACCCAACCTTTTCTTATCTAACGTTCTCAGATAACTATTGATTTGCATTATACCCCATGGACAAATATTGTTCTCCCTTCTCAGGGAGCCAATAATCCTCAAATCATGATTACCCAATAAATCCAAAATCCGGGTCTCCTTGTCCAGTCTGTTAGAAACAAACCAGCCCCTTTGGATACCTGGAGGAAATTCCTCATTATCTCTTAATGTGACCAGGGGGGAGGTACCCGCCCTCCTATCCCACTCTACCACAAAATCATACAGCGTCCTGAGTGTCGGGGCAATAAGTGGATGTGAGGCCCGGTTTTTTATATCCCGAATGTTTCCCGGTATCCAAGTAAATAGATGTTCAAGATCTACTTCCCCTTCTTCTGTCGCTACCCACAGTTTCTCTTCAGAACCTACCCTCCAGTCAATCACCCTTGCTAGGTGTATACTTTTATAATAGGTTCGGATATCCGGGGCATCCATTCCTCCCTGTTCTCTCTCCCTCATCAGCTGGGCATATTTAATTTTGCGTTTCCCATTAGCCCAAATAAATTTTTGAAGGATATTATTCACATCCATAAACCAATAATGAGGTATGGCTACCGGGAGACATTGGAGTACAAATAAAATCTTGGGGAGGATAAGCATCTTGATAATATCCAACCTTCCCAGGGCATTAAAACAGGGACGGTCCGCTCCCTTTAATATCTTTTTACAGTTCTTAATTAGTAGGGGAAAATTATCCAAAAACAGCATATCTGGGTTGCTACTTAGCAGGATCCCCAGGTATCTGACAGAGTCTTCACACCATTCTAGTTGGTTTGATTTTTGAATTACTGTTCGTATCTCATTTGAGCAACCTATATTTAAGATTTTAGTCTTCCCGTTATTAATTTTAAAGTTTGAATGGATACAAAATTCCTCCAATAATTCCCAAGTTTTCTTCAATGAACTTATTGGTTTTGTTAGGGTCAAAAGTATATCATCTGCATAGGCTAGTAGTTTTAATTCTGTTCCCTTCAGTGGCAGCCCCTCTATCTGGGGATCGTTCTGAATTAGGCTAATAATCGGTTCTACGCAGAGGTTGAAGAGGATCGGAGACAGTGGGCACCCCTGACGTACCCCATTTTGTAATCTAAAACTTCCCGCTAGGGAGCCGTTCAGCTTCACACTAGATGACTGATTCTCATAAAGTTTCTTAATTCTATTGATAAATGTTTCTGTAAGGCCATATTTCTGTAAAGTTTTAAACATAAATTCTCTTGAGATTCTATCAAATGCCTTTTCGGCGTCTATTGTTACTACTATCGCTTCTTCATTTTTTTTTTACAGGCATGAATAAAGCTAATGGCAGCATAGATATTTTCCTGGATGTGTTTATTCCTCCTAAAGCCGCTTTGTTGTTTACTTATTATATGTTCTATGGCATTCTCTAATCTTGAGGCCAAGATTCTCGAGTAGATTTTTACATCTGTATTAATCAGAGATATCGGCCTGTATTGTTTACAATTTTCCGGGTTCCCTCCCTCTTTCAGGATTACAGAGATAAAAGCCATATTAGTTTCTTTAGAGAAGGTTATAGGAAATGTGTCTTGATTAACGAGGCTACAGAATAGCGGGGCCACCTCCTCCGCTACACATTCATAGAATTCCCCAGGGAATCCGTCCGGGCCCGGACTTTTCCCCTTTTTCAATTTGCGTACCGTCTCTTTAAATTCTGACTCCGATATTGGAGCGTCTAACATTGCCCACATCTCCTCTTCAACCTCCGGCAATTTCACCTTCATCAGATACTCCCCGGGGTCCTGACCTACTGCACTGCTCAAATTATACAATTTTTCATAATAATTGGTAAAAACTTCCCCTATTTCTTCGGGTCTAATCTTTATCTCTCCATTATCATCTCTAATTTTTTCAATGTTATTATTCCTCTTCATTCCACTTTTAAGGTAATTTGCCATAAACCTACCAGATCTATTAATATTTTTTTTAAATGTGATTTTATTTTTCCTAATTTCTTCTTCACAGTTCCTATCCAGAACTAAATTTAATTCTGTTTTTATTGTATTTAATCTAGTAATATTATCTATTGATGGGTTTTGTTTGGCTACATTGTCGGCTTCCACCAATTTATCTAATAGGGTATTCGTCTTCTGCTCTCTCTCTCTCTTTAGGGCGCATTTCATTGCGATCAGCCTCCCCCTTAACACGCACTTCATTGTATCCCAAAGGGTAATCGGTGAAATTTCTGGAGTTCCATTTATTGTAATAAATTCAGTTATATTTAATCGCAGGTCTTTCTTCACGACCTCATCCTCCAGTAAACTAGTGTCCAACCTCCAAATAACATTCCCTTGATGTGCCGTTCTTATTTTTATTGTTAGCCATACTGGAGCATGGTCAGAATAAGTTATCTCTCCAATCCCCACATCAGTGACTTCGGATATATTTCTCTGAGAGACAAGAAAATAGTCTATCCTGGAGGCTGTTTTATGTCTATTAGAATAGAATGTATATTCCCTTTCATTCAGATTATACAATCTCCATACATCTATTAATCCCAGTGTCCTCAACCTGTCTTTCAACAGTACCAAGTCTGTGTCAGAAATCTGACTAACTCCTCTAGACGTGTCTTGGGGGGGGCTGATCGCAACATTAAAGTCGCCACCAATAACAATGGTGCCAACCGCTACCTGTTTTACTTTATCAAGAAACCCTATAATATATTTAACCTGTTTTTTATTAGGTGCGTATAAATTAGCAAGTGTAAAATCTGTGCCATCAACACTCCCCAGAACAATTAGCTCCCTTGCTTCCTCGTCTTTTATTATTCTATTGATGGTGACTGCTAATTTAGAGCTAAAAACTATAGCTACTCCCCCAGCTTTCTTTTGAGAATTTGCATTAATGATCCACCTATTGTATCTTCTGTCAAATGCCTTGGGTATCCTGCCAGATTTAAAATGCGTTTCTTGTATGAAACCTATGTCTATCTTCTTTCTAACAAATTCCTCTATGATTCTTCCTCTTTTGCAACCCGAATTGGCTCCCTTTACGTTGACTGATTCAAATTTAATAACTTTCATTTTATTAGAAATAACATAAAAAAAATTAGAAGGGGCCGAATCCGGAAATAAAGCTCATAGGGCGAGTCACAAGGAGGCCTGGTCAATATCCACTCAATCCCATTCATTCTCAACCAACAAATACATGCTACCATAATTAAAACCTATGTACTTTATTTACCAATTTGTCCCGCTTATTACACCATTTAAATTATGTCCCTATCACAATGTATGGTGCCGATATTCAATTTGGAAATAAAGGTGCATTTTTTCAATTTGCGTCCATCACTATTTAGAAGCCCATAATTTAATAAATCATATTGATATACTCCTTTGACATGAATATTTAAAAAGTTCAGACCCTTAGGTAACTATTTATGTTTTTGTTTTTTTTTAATTAAAACTTGTATGCAGGTATTTTTTGGTGTGGGAGGTAAACAGGGGATTTTTCATGTTTAAAAATGTATTTATTTAATACAAAGTGTGTTTTTGGTGTAGTTTGCTATTTGGCCACAAGATGGCCACAGTCAAAAAGTCCTGGGAGCGATCGATCTCGCTCCCAGGAAGAAGAAAGAAGACCAGAGCTCTGAAGAGACGCTGTCGTCTTTTCTCCGGGGGGGGGTCCGATCAGTGAAAGGGATTTATAATCCCTTTCATTGATCGCTGGGCTAACGGCCAGCAGCAGGGGCACGCGGGGGGAGGGGGGGGGCACGCGGGAGTGCGCGCAGCCTAACTGGACGAAAATTTTCGTCCAGTTAGGCTAAAGTGGTTAAGTGTGGTGTTCAAATTTGGAACATTGTTCAAGAATTCACACTAACACCACACTTCAGCACCATTCAGCAATGAACATGCAGACAGGGCCGGTCACTTACTAGCGCTTCACGCCGCATTTCAGATGACTCTGCTATTTCCTCCTTTTGGCTTTGGTGCTTAAGTGTGGTGTTCGAATTTAAGATTTCGTTCAGAAATTAACACGAACACCAACAGTAATTATTAGCATTGCATTGACCTTTTCTAACAACAAGTGAATGGTAAAGCCATTAGCCATGTCATTAGCCATAAGTCTAGTATTGGTGATGTAGCACCCCCATGTTCAGCTTATTTTTGGGGCCCAGTCTCCCAGCTTATATTGAACATACTGGGGTTTACTCGCTTGTGTCTCAAAATCCTTTGTCCTATGTGCAAGTGCATGTCATGAAATCAAGCCAAATGTTCTGAATTCCTTCATCTCAGACTTGATACAATGAGTTCTGCCAGGGGCGTCTCACCCACCAGGCAAGTATAGGCGGTTGCCTGGGGCGCCATGAGGTGGTGAGGCGCATTCCCCCGCCGCTGCTACCGTGACCATGTTTTTTTATATTATATTACCTCCCGACTCAGTCCTCGGTGCTCGGCACGCTACCATGTGCTCAGCAGTGCCTCCACCTCCACTTCTCCCCAGCCAATAGAGCAATCAATACTGCTCTCCTCTGCCAGGCTCCTTCTTTAAAGCCGTGCCCCTTCTTCTCAGTAGCCACACAGGTAAAGTGTTTACCTTGTGTGGCCCAGCCTTTAACTCCGCCCCACGCCAGTCAAACCAGGAGCCAGCGGCCAGCCAGCTTATGCCCCCGACAGTCTGACCCCACACCTGTGTCACTGGCTGCACACAGACACTGGAGCGAGACAGCCAGGGGACAGATGCAGTCAGAGAGAGAAGAATGTGATGTGTCCGTGTTGGAGCCCCGCCCCCGCACAAGACAGCAACACAGCCCGGGAGAAGGGAAGTTTCTGCTCCAGAGCAGTGATGGGAATTCCGGCTCTTTTCAGAGAATCGGCTCTTCTGAATCGGCTCCCATTAAAGAGCCGGCTCTTACGGCTCTGAATCGGCTCTTCATTAAATATCACTAAACACCACTCAGAATCGGAGTAAAAGCCCCGCCCCCGTCTCCATGACAATTCCAGACTGCTTCTCTGACTGGGGCAATCCCTCCTGCTACTGCTCTCCGCCCCATACACTCCTACAAGCTGCAAGAGGAGGACTACATCTCCCTACATGCCTCAGCACCCTTTATTGCAGAGCAAAGCAGAGCTCTGTGGGGCGGCTGAGGCATAGACTCTTTCAAAACTGAGAACCGGCTCTTGTTGTTCACAGCAAAGAGCCGGCTCTTAGAGCCGGCTCGTTCGCGAACGACCCATCACTACTACAGAGATGATAAGCTGCATGCACAGGCAGAAGAGAAGGTATGCAGGCAGGCTGCTAAGAACACTTCCTGTCCTGTGTGCAGACTCCCAGTACTGTTGTAACTGCTAGAATGTGCCCTGCTCTTTTGATACTAGAGTTTTCTTTGAAAGCTGGTTAGGCTGTAGGCTGGTAAAGCTGTAAACCTGTGCTTTAGTGCTGTGCTGTCTCTCCCTCTCCCCTCTCTGTTCCTCTGCCCCCTCTTCCATCTTATGCTGTCTCTACCCCTCTCTGTTCCTCTGCACTCTCTTCCATCTTATGCTGTCTCTCCATCTCCCCTCTGTTTCTCTGCACCCTCTTCCATCTTATGCTATCTATTCCTCCCCCTCTCTGTTCCTCTACCCCCCTCTTACATCTTATGCTGCCTCTCCCTCTCTACTCTTTCCCTCTGCTCGGATTACGTGTATTTTCTGGTGAAACGCTTCCACATTACGATTCTTTTCTGACAACGCTGCCCCATTACGATTATTTTCTGGTGAAACGCTGCTGCCCTATGATTAATTTCTGGCGAAATGCTGCTGCAATAAGTGTATTTTCTGGTGAAACGCTGCCACCTTACGAATATTTTCCGGTGAACTGCTGCTGCAATAAGTGTATTTTCTGGTGAAATACTGCCACATTACGATTATTTTCTGGTGAATTACGATTCTGAATTACGATAATTACTATTATTTTCTGATGAAACACTGCCACATTATGATTATTTTCTGGTGAAACGATGCTGCATTATGATTATTTTCCTGGGGGGGGGGGGGGGGGGGCTTGGGGGGAGGGGCTTGGGGGTGGCGCCACAGGTTTTCTCGCCTGGAGTGACAAAATGACTAGAGGCACCCCTGAGTTCTGCCCTTTTCACTCCCCTGCTACATCCACTACTACATTAGTCAACTTATAAAACCTGTACCCATGATAAAATGGTAAAGGACAAAACCTTTGATACAGGAGACCAGGCGTAACAATAGGGGATGCACCCCCTGCACCCGCTGGGGGGGGGGGGCGGAGGGGTCGCAGCATGAGGGGAAAGCGCCTCCCTCACCTCGGGCTCTCCCCTCTGTGCACTCCTCCAGCATCGATCAATCATCAGTGGCAGCAGGTGGAACACATACCTCCATCCATGTGCCGGAGGCTCCAATCCATAAGTGTCTGACGCTACTTCCTGTTTAAACAGGAAGTAGCATGAGGCACTTAGAAATTTGACCTCCATGGTGGATGGAGGTATGTGTTCCTGCCCACCGCCTGCTGCCACTGATGATTGATGCTTGATGGGAGATTTTTGCAGGGAAGCCCTGTGATTTCTAGTTATGCCCCTGGTTTGAATCCTAGCTATAGCCAGTACTTATTCAGTAAGAAGGGAGGCCTACTGTGCATCTTTAGTGGCTGCAGCTCTCAAGTGCTCACAGCCAGATAGGAAAAAGTGACGTATGGTATGTAACATATTTAACAATAATGCTTTATTTAATAATTATTAATATTAATTACCAGCACTGCTCCTTGTGTATACAGTTACTTCTGTATAAAGTACCTATGCTCATTCCTACTACTACTACTCTCAAACTTGTCTGTACTAATCTCCTCCACTGCAACCTTTCCTACAATCTAGCTAGCAGCCTACCATAATATATTAAATCATTTCTTAGTATAAACAAAATAAATCATACAATAAAAAACAAACATACTGCTACCACAAAACCAAGAGTTCTGCATAAACTGCAAAAAAAAAAAACAACGGAAATTCAAAATTACTACACAAATATTTTACATCAATTATAAAAAATACTGTTACCTCTCTTTCTGCAAAACATTGTTGGAAAGAAATCCACAGTGCCTAATGACAGTTTTAGCACATATTTCCATTTCATTGTCACTGAGCACAAATTGGTTGTCAATAGTTATTTGGAAAGTGTTACTGGAGGTTAACAAAATAAAATAAAGCTTGTCAGTCCACTGCTTTTCCTTAAAAATGATGGCCAGAAAGAGATGAACAATTACACTATTCCATTAAATTTAATAAATGGGAACAAAATGTGATGTGACAATACTGCTATATTTAAACTTTAAAGTCACTTAATCTAATTGGCTAAGCTATCACAAGTAAAAAGTAAGTCTGACGACAATTACCACTACAAAACGGTTTTGTGGCAAAGCAAAATGGCAGAGTATGAACAGATGTATGAAAAGGAAAAATCCCTAGCAACCAAACCGTGTTCATTTTAACAGCAGAGCTCGGTCCAGGAACAAAAAACAATGTGTCACGCATATAAAGAGCAAGCAGAACTCACACAGGGCATCAATCCTGCAACTTCAGCAGTTTCAACAAATTATTAATCATTGTACTGCCATGCCCTCCAAGACTTAATTTATACTAACTGCTGGTCCTAATTCTTTCCAAGCAACTGATCCATGAACCAAAATGCACAGGCTAGATCACATACTGGGGCACATGTATGAATTCAAGTTCCTTTCCCACTCGTTAGCAGCTAGCCTACTTGTGTTGTGAATGGACATATGGCAATATAATTAGGCAATCATTCACACTATCTACTATTTTCATTCAGTTGTATGAAAAACAATTGAAAAAATGACGGAAATCCTCTATCTGGCAGGCAAATCTGCCAGAAAATTGTATGGTGTGTACCTAGCAGTACACAGGAGAGAAGAAAAACAAAAGTTTGCTTTCCTAAAACAGAAAGAATTTGTGATAATTCAGGTTGGAGTGAGCTTGAGATGTCTCCCAGAGCAACACTGCTGAATATATGCAAATTAACCATTGTACCCTTAGAAGCTAAACACACCTCCAGAACCGCTGGAATGCAATGATGTGTCAGCTTGTTAATTTGTACAGAGCAATAATAATCCAACATGCATACAGACTGTTTCAGATTGTTTGATCCTGATCAGTGCATGGCATGGATTAATTTGGCTCTATGCAGTAGGGCTTGTAACACCGAGAGGTACAGACTAACCAGCAAGCTCATGGCGACCCAGAACTCATTGGAGTGTGTAAGGGACTACAATGGTCCTAAAAGCCCCCTTACTAAGATGTTAAGAAAAACAAAAGTTTGCTTTCCTAAGACAGAAAGAATTTGCGATAATTCAGGTTGGAGTGAGCTTGAGGTATCTCCCAGTGCATCACTGCTGAATATATGCAAATTAACCATTGTACCCTTAGCAGCAAAACACACCTCCAGAACCGCTGGAATGCAATGATGTGTCAGTTTGTTAATTTGTACAGAGCCATAATAATCCAACATGCATACAGAGTGTTTCGGATTGTTTGATCCTCAGGTACCTCTCGGTGTTACAAGCCCTACTGCATAGAGCCAAATTAATCCATGCAATGCACTGATGAGGATCAAACAATCTGAAACAGTCTGTATGCATGTTGGATTATTAGGGCTCTGTACAAATTAACAAGCTGACACATCATTGCATTCCAGCGGTTCTGGAGGTGTGTTTAGCTTCTAAGGGTAACAATGGTTAATTTGCATATATTCAGCAGTGATGCACTGGGAGACATCTCAAGCTCACTCCAACCTGAATTATCGCAAATTCTTTCTGTTTTAGGAAAGCAAACTTTTGTTTTTCTTAACATCTTAGTAAGGGGGCTTTTAGGACCATTGTAGTCCCTTACACACTCCAATGAGTTCTGGGTCGCCATGAGCTTGCTGGTTAGTCTGTACCTCACAGGAGAGAAGGAAAGCAGAGATAAATCCACGCTGTGTGTGTGTTTATGGAGAACAGTCCATTTAATTCTCCCTTATCTGAAATGAATGTGCCATTATATTTTGAGCTGCTGTCTCTCTGCCGAGTTTGCCAAGTTGTGAGCTAAAATGTAAGCACTGGGAGCACAGGAGATACAACTTTCTTTGCTCCTAGCAAACCAGGAAGTAACTACACTGCAGCATCTCTGTAGGAGCTTTATAAGCTGCAACAATAAAAGGTTATTATGCTGTTGCTTAACTTTTAGAGCAGAAAAGAAGTACTGAGTTCAGGTCCTCTTTAATGAACCACATAACAACTGGAAAGTGAGCCAGTATAAAAAAAAAAAAAAAAAAAAAGCTATGGCTCAGGGCTCTTTTGCATAGCAAAGACTTGGGCTGCTCATCATATTAAATTTATAATAAAATCTATAAATCTATAAAAATCCATAAATTCTTGTACCAGAGGGTGCTTAAAGTGAATGTTTACCGTTTAAAAAAAGGAAAAGTCAAATACTCACCTGAGGAGAGGGAAGGCTCGGTCCTAATGAGCCTTCCCTCTCCTCTCCCGGTGCCCGGTCCCGCGCAGGATCCCCCGTGGCAGTATTCGACCAGTTCGGTCAAATACTGCCACTTCCGCATGCCGAAAGGAGCTTTCGGAAGCCTTCGGGAGCACTCGGGCTCCCGATGACGCGGCCGCTCCATACTACGCATGGGCGAGCGCCCTCTATGACGCGCTCGCGCATACGTAGTATGGAGCGGCCCGTCTTCGGAAGCCCGAGTGCTCCCGAAGACCTCCGAAGTCCCTGCGGCGGCGGACGCGAACGGGGGAGCCAGCGCAGCACTGAGGGCACCGGGAGAGGAGAGGGAAGGCTCATTAGGACCGAGCCTTCCCTCTCCTTTGGTGAGTATCTGACTTTTTATTTTTTTAAACGGTACCCATTGGCTTTAAGGATTATGGGAGACCAGCTGTCTCAGGTCTCCTGTGTCACAGGCAGAGCCCTTAAAGTGTAGCTGAGATGAGGCCAAAGAAAAAATGTATACATACCTGAGGCGTCCTCCTGCCCCCTCTGGCCTGATCTCTCTCTCGTCATCCTCAGTCACCGCCTTGTTTGTCCGCAACTGGCCCTGGTAAGTCATCCAGTTGGGGCCAGTGCAGGCGCAGAATGCTCCCGGCCATGGGAGTGCATCGGTGGTGCACATGCGCAGTACGCCCCACACTGGTGGACTTTCCAGAGCAATTTGCGGAGGATCTAGGTAGTGACTGAGGATGACGATAGAGCAATCTGGCCGGAGGAAGCCCCAGGTATGTATATATTTTTTCTTTGGCCCCCATCTCAGGTTTACTTTAACCATTACACTATCCAGCCACTGCCAAGTAGAATCTGCTTGTCACTATATATCATTACGAAAATTTAACTATCACTACCTCCTTGCCACTAGAATCTACTTATCACTATACACCTGTCAATACAAGGTACTTATCACTACAAGCCTATCAACTTCAACTTTTACAATAATCACTATCTGTCTAACATTAGAGAAAGCTATGCATTTATCTATTCTTTCAAAAGACGCACGCACGCACGCACGCACACACGCACACACACACACACACACACACACACACACACACACACACACACACACACACACACACACACACACACACACACACACACACACACACACCATTATCAATTAATTCTAGCAAGGTCACAGCAGCACAGTTATTTTAAGCATTACATGTAAAGCATTGAGAATGTTATTCTGGGAAAATGATAAACACCATATTTTTTATATAGAGCTAAAACTCAACAGAGCTTTCCTAACTTTTTTCCTTTTCTTTTATAGCTTTTGCATCTGGGAAAAGGGTAAAAGGTCAAGACATGAGGAAAAGAACAAGTTTGTATCGCTAAAAGGTAAAAAAGATAAAAGTAATTCTCCTTAAAAAAAGAACGTGTACCTTGGTGAAAATGAACAGAAAAATGTTGTATTCAACTGACAAGCAGATGTAGTGTAATATATAGTTTATTTTTTATTGGGACCAGAACACTTGAGGAAGAGATGTAACAGCTGTTACAAATCAAATTACCTGTGTGAAAAAATTCTGATGAAACCCATCATTTGCACTCATGGAGCCATATTCAGTAAAGCGTGTGCATTGCAATTTTACCCTTACTTACACTCACTATGTAGCATGTATTGCACAAGTAGCACCATAGTACCAGGGCAACCCTAGCAATGCCTTCATGTGCTTTAAAGGATACCCGAAGTGACGTGTGACACGATGAGATAGACATGGGTATGTACAGTGCCTAGCACACTAATAAGTATCAGTGAGGGTCACACTCTAGTCACTTCCTGTCTGAGGCAGGACTGAGTCAGCCACTTACATACCTGATATATAACGCTTTCAAGCAGAGAAAGAAAAAAAGGAACTTTTAAGAGTTAAATATCAGATATGTAAGTGGCTGACTCAGTCCTGAGTGTGACCCTTACCGATAAGAAATTCCAACTATAAAACTCTTTCTAGCAGAGAATGGCTTCTGAGAGCAGGAGAGAGATAAAAAGGATCAATAGTTCATAGATCTTAGCTCTGGCATACGTCAATGAATGGGTCATTGAGCAAAAACAATAAAAAAAAACTGTTAAAACTTAAAAAAGAGATTTAAACATAAAATAAAACTATGGAATATTTTAAAAAGTCATTTTTAGAAGAAGGAAGATGGATACAATCGTTTATTTCATTAGTTTATTTTCGCTTCGGGTGTCCTTTAAGGGCCTATTCAGAGAGATTTCTTTCTATTGTTAACTCATGCATTCCAATATACGCAGTGAAGAAGTCATCTGAATTGCTGGTTGCATGTGTTCATCTATCTCACGGTTCACCTCCCAAACCACTGTAAAAGACTGGTACTTGAACGTTTAGTGAATGCTGCTTGTAGTATCTATCAATGCAGTTGCATATGCGTGTCATGCATTTCACAGATCTTTGTGTGAAGAAGAAGAAACCTCTACTGCTGCCCAAGCCTCAACAACAGGCAATAACAAGCAAGTACGTAAGCAACTGTCAGCAGCTGATGTGAGGTGAAAGAGAAGTAATAACTACACTGCTCTTTTGCCATCCACCTGAACAAGCATTAATACTCTCTACTAAAAGGGCCTAAACAAGTGTAAGTTACCTTCCTAATACAAGACATTTGTTGGACCCACACCCCCTCCCGTATTTTGAATTGGCGAGGAGGTGGTACTGACCTCTCTTGGGTGATCGCACTCCACGCAGCAGGGCTGTGTAAATCCCAACTATGTTTGACCCTTTGGATTAGGTCACCTTCCTACACACTATGCAATGGCAAGGCGACAGTGAGGCATTGGTGGGTGTGGCCTCCAAATCGAGTGCTCCAACTTTTGAAACAAGTTGAAACACCTAAAAAAATGTATTTTGCTATTGTTCAAAGAGCTGATAAGAAGTCAATCCAACCTTTGGATTGACTTCTTATCAGTCTTATCAGCTTTTTAAACAACAGCAAAATATTTTTTTTTAGGCGTTTCAACTTGTTTCACAACAAAAGTTGTGAAAGCATAAAAGACCGCTGTTGAGTGTGTGTATGGGGCTTAACAAGATGGAATTGCCATCTGCCTTCAGTTGCTGAGATGTGCATTCACTTCCTGTCCCAAGCGAGAACTCTGCAAAGAAGAAACATAACACACTTGTGGGAGGAGGGAGGATGGAACGCCTTTGTTAGGCTTAGTTTCCACTGGAGTGTGAATTTTTTTTGCGTGCAAAAAAATTGTATGAGATTTTTCTGATTGGTGAAAATTTGAATGTAAATTTGAACGTTTTCATACACGAAAATTCAGTCAAATTTAACATAATCTGCCTAGTAACAGCTTAGTCATGACTGCTGTCAACTTCCGGTAACCATGCATTTAATGCAATTTTTTTGCTAAAATAATGGAAAAATTTGCATTGCTATGCGTTGCCTATGCGAATCGTACGATAGATCTGAAAAAATTATGCAGGACCTCAGATTTTTTTCATGCGTACGAACGCAAACAAAAATCATATTGAATGGATACAGCCCCATTCACTACCATTAGTTGCCAAATCAATGCACATTTTCTGAGAAAAATCTGACACAAAACGCACAAGTGGAAATCTAACCTGAAGTAGCATATTTTGTTTTTAGGTCACCTGTGAAAATTGTATTGCTGTATGCTTTGACAATGAGAATAGTGTGGCCACTTCCTACTATTGAGTACACAAAGTAAGCTCAAATCCCCTCAATAAAGGACACAGAGAATATTAAAAATTCTTAGGGAGGCTCTTGTTCTTTCCCAATTAATTGAAAACTAAAAGTTGTGACTGGAGTTCTACAATGAAGGTGCTTGTAGGAGTAGGAGTCTGTTGCGCAAACAAATGTACTGGTAGTTATAAATCGAAACACCAACCAAGCACAAGTGCAGCATCAGTGAAACAGCATAATCAGGAAATACATACTTCTCCGAAAAGATCACAAGAACAAAACAGAAGCCTTAGTTTCATGAAACCTAATTACAGACATCTGCTCATCATTCTCTCCCCCTGGATTGGTTATTACAGTAAATCCAGCCAGCATTGCTGTAGCCTGTATTAAACATGGATGCACAGCCTGTCTTATGTCAATGTGATACACAGGATGAGCTCATGCACTCAGCATACACTAAAAATAGCTCAATGACTTTATCATTAATTATGCTCTCACTAATACAAGCCCTGCTCCTCCAATAAACTACAATAAAAGCACTTCTTAATATAGCTTTCAAGTAAAATGTATGAAACATAAAAAGGACATTTACGGTATCTTTTAACAATATTTTGCTTTCATTATTTTCACAAGAGGAAAATTGGTGGTCAGTCTTTCAGAAGACCGCGCTAGCCAGTTGCTTAGTGGAGGAAATTGCTCGGAAGGGAATGCCAAACCAACAAACACACATGAAACAGTTCTGGTTGGATTCTGTATTCCCAGCAAGTGCTGTCCATTTATCAGCTGTTGTGCGTGTCTATGCAAAAGGAGCGTAAGGAAATATGGGTAAAAATCGCTGTAATAGAATATCTGTAATTTTACTGATAAAACTACTAGCAGCCTCTGTACCCTAATGTTGACTTTAACCCTTCCCTATCTATGCTTAACCACCACCGCCTGCCTACCCTAACACTAACCACCCCCTACTTGCCACTATTTTGCAATGGAGCTCAGCAAACGGTATGGCCAAACTCTGGTGACTCCCTGCACCTAGCAGGACTGCAGTTCCTACAGAGTTCCTCTACTATGTATTGGAACTCTGCTGCCAGTATTTTACACCCAAGGTCAGCTACACTGTAGCCTAACTCCGGTGAACTACTGCACCCAGCACGCAGGCAGTTCCTACGGAGTTCTGCTGCTATGCAGCACAACTGTTCTGCCCCATGTTCCACGGGCGCCACCGTGCCCAAATTTACAAATCTAGCCGGTAATTCTCCTGGCACCTATGGCAGCACCCAATTTTCCGAAGCGCTGCTTGCGCCCAAATTGTCCTTTACGTGCTGTACAGTATATCCATCAATGCTCTTCACAAACACATGCTCTGCTAAAGACCAACTCCAGCGTGCTGAGTAATACATTAACAGCGTACTTCATTTTAAAACAAGGAAAAATCAACTATTAAGAAGTACTTTACCAGCTTGCATGTAAATCACTAACATTCTTAAATCACACCCTCCTGTTGGCAAAAATTGCTCTGGTAGTTTGCCTGAAGCCTTTCTGAAGTAATCTGCAGCAATCTACCAGCCTTTCTGAAGTAATCTGCAGCAATCGACCAATGGTGCGAGCAGGTGAGTAAGTTTACTTTTCAATAACCCATTGTACGTGGTCTTAAAATATATAACTCAGTGAATATTTAACTCAGCACACTGAAGGTGCTCTTAAAATGCAGAACTGGAAGATACTGCCACATCCAATCATTTAACAACCAAGGTAACAATTCCTGGTAGATTCTGGTGTTCCGTAGGTAGAATTCACGGCCAATCAGCAGCCAATCCAATAATTTTCATCAAATGGTCCTTCAATAGCGGATGATGAGTGATATGCTAAAAATTCTGGTGTGAATGCAAATTAAGTGCAATTTGTATGCAGCTTGGAGTTGGGCCAATCAGAACTGGCAGGAAGTGCAGTAGAGTGGCCCAGCTCCACGCGGCACACAATTTGCAATCTGTTTGCATGTAATTAGGAATTATTAGCTTGTCACTATTAACAAGTTAGGCTGGTTTCACACTACAAACTAGCGGTAGCGTTGCAATGCAGCGCAAAACAAGCCTTCAGGGAACACCGCATTAGCACGCGGTGATCCCTGTCTGGCAATCTTCCAAGCAGGAAGTGATGCACACTTGCGGTCACTTCCTGTTTCGAGTATGTGGAAGTGCTCAGAAGCATATTGTTAAAATACGCTGTCAGGAACCGGCCCGCGGCACGCCTGCGTATACGGTTCCCGACTGCGGGTTTGACCAGATCAAGCGGGGAGCAGCCTTGTTTGAGCTAAAACAAGGCTGGGACCCCTCAGAATACCTCTCACTGCCACCACTAGCGGTTCGCTAGACACTTCCACTCTGCTGTCGAGTCCTCAGCGCGCAATCCGCGTTTTCGTATTCAGGTCAGCTTTGCGCTTAGGCTGAATACGGGAACGCCACGCACCCACACACACAGTTGCAATCTTACACTGTAGTGAAGCAAAACCACTAACAGTCGTTCCGAGTGATACTGTTAGACTTCCCGCTCAGCTGTCGAGCGCAGAAGTGCCTCATACACAAAATGCAATAACAATTTCATATGGTAGTGTTGCTCAAGCATACAATTAGACATGGACTTATACACACTTCAATCTCTTCTAGGCTATGAGTGTTAGTTTAGTATGGCAGAAGTCAAGCTTATTAAATAATAATTTAATATTCCAGGGAAAAAAGTGGAACAATGCAGAACAGAATATATACAAAAGATTACAAAAACAAAGTAAAAAGTTACAAATATAAAAGTACAAAAATACACACACGGATATTTGCATAAAAATAAACGGGGGAAAAAAAAGAACGTTACCAGCTTAGGTTAGAACGTTGTTTGACGGGAGGACGCCGTTTCGACCAGGAGTCGCGATCATCCCTAGCTATTCGCTACCTCCAAGAGAAGATCGCTGTGCCTGTTCTGGACCACCTTAAATAGTCTAAAGTGGCCCCTGGGAACTAATGCCATTTCCCCGTTTGTGACATCACCGAACGCTTGTCATAATCTTCCTGTGATATGCGAACTTCAAAGGGTTCCTGTTTCAGCTTTTTGAAGGTTGCAGATTTCACAGGTAAGATTGTATCCTGAGAACAACAAGTATCCTGTTTACACTTACAGATTTCAAAGCAATTCCATTTCCAGCCCACTATTCAGACATAATTCAATTTCCACAGGTAAAAAATGGTATCAAAAGGACTTCACCCCTTCACCCACTTCCAGTAGGCTGTCATGTACATTTCAAACATTCCTGTGTTAGTCTCCAGACTCTGGTAGTCTTGCTTTGTGTATTGAGACAATGGGCCGTCTCCTGAGTTCAAAAAGCCAGGCAGATAATCCCATTAGCAGGAAACCACTCTCAGAGGAACTGCATTCAGAAACTCAAAGTACTTCATATGGTCAAGACAATCACCCATTTCCTTGCCCCAAGCAACTCAAGGCAAAAGCTCTCTTCTAGCAGACCTACACGGAACACAGGAAGAAAAATTAAAGAATATGTTCCTTTATTATCCTTAACATCATCAGCACCCCAATATATCACCACATATGCTTCCGCACATGCACGCTGCGACACCAACTTTTTAAACAAACCCACTTAGATTAGATTAGGCACTTCCGGCGCAGCATACCACAACGTTGGTATGAACTTCCCCATCGGGTTTCATTAGGCTGCGATAGTAGTGAGGCAATTTGCCGCGCCGCACCAGTGTGAAAGGGTCCTGAATAAACATCATCTCAAATAATGATCAAATTCAATAAGTGCATCTAATGGACTAAACTAAGTCTTTCAATCTTCCATTTACTTGGCCATCTATTATTCCCAAGTAAACTCTGGCTAACCTGCCTGTTTCTTAGAAAACATAAGGTGAATTTTTTTATAACAAGATCCTATTTGCATAAATAGGGAACAGTATTAATTAAGGGCATAAATAATAAATACACACGCTCAAGCTTTGTTATAATTATTAAATATTTAACATAATTTAGTATGTCAGCAGACTCATAAGAAGAATGATATTAATTAATAACACAAAAACGTACATTATTAGAGAAAAGAAAACAATAGAGCGTGCACTACAGAATACCCAACAAAAGACATTGTTGAGGGATAACAAACGTTTGCTTTTCAGTTCTTCTCAGCTTACATGGCTGAACGTAAAGGAGGCCATAAACTGGTCGATTTTTCCATTGATATCCGTCCGGGCAATTAGATCATTTAATCAAATATGATAGAAATCTATGGCCAAACATGCCATGCTGATCGTTTGGATTTTCGACTGATTCAGTCGATCATAACGAACAGAAAACATTGATCGGTGACAGGGCCGGGAGCAGAGGCAGATCAACAGACCATAGGGTTGCACCGCAAAGATCCATGGAACGCTACAGTTATATACATTTTAATAGATTTCATGCTGAAAATCTATGTTCAGTGTGTGGAAGCATTTGATCAGTCAGGTCCCTTTCTTATCAGATTATGATGATTATGATCTGTGAGGGATCCATCTTCTGGCCACAATGACCCATGCATGGCTCGCATAATTCTATCCCAGTATCTGCTAGCATAACACGCACAGTCCATAATATCATCTACTCCAGCTGTCACTTTTTGTTAGCCCCGTCAAGGGGAAAACTCTCTCTTGTGTTTTTAGCCTGATTCCAGGAACTTTTTTTTTTTTTAATTTACAGTAATTTAGTTTTGAATAATGTGAGAAAAAAATTAAAAAACCTGTAGGCATTTCTAGGGCTCAGGTGTCCTCAATGGACTGATTTTGGAACTGCAGTAAATCTTGTGGTTTCAGTATGAAAAATGGTCAGGGATAAGAAAACAAGGCTAATAAAAGCTAGTCAGTGATTCAAATACACCTCAACTATACAAAAAAATCACGCTTGGACAAGAAGTGATGAAATTTCTCACAGATGGCAATAAGGAGCAGTAAGAAGAAAGCAAATTAAGTTATAACCCTAAAAATGTATCACATGGCGATGTCTTTACTTCTGGCAGGTGATGTCAGTGGAAGGAGATGATGCATTTTTGGCAGTTGGAAACAGCTGTTATTTCCCACAATGCAGCAAGGCTTCCACAGTGTGCTGTCGGCGCCCTGGTGCTGAAATCACACTGTGGGAGAGGTTTCACTGCAATACCAGCCACACAAAGCCCCCTGAGGATCCGTTTGAGAAAAGGAAACGATGTCTCATGGCAAAGGGGATATCAGAGCTACTGATGGGAATGAAGTTCAATACTTGGTTACAGTTTCTCTTTAAGCCACATTCATTACATCAAATAATACCTTAATATATAACAGAGTAAAGTAAAATCATAAAAAATACCCTGCTCCCCTCAGTTAAGCAGCAAATCTCACCCTTCCCTTTCATCCCCCGATATAAACAGCATGCTTTGTATTTTGTGCTTCCAATTTATCTAAGTAGCCTACAATTCTCATTTAAGTACCATTCTGAGTACTCCAAATTGTACATTTAATGAAACCTTTGATCTCTAGTGAATGTAGATCCAATAAAATCCCATCAAGTTTTAAAGAATTTCTTAATAGAATGATCTTTTTGCCTCCCTATATTGGGTCTTTCCATCCGCAGCATATGGTTTAATTCTAGGACCAGGATATGGGAGGAAGGTTCAGGAGTGGCATGATACTTTAATATATCTTACTAGCTACTAAGAAAGGTAAGACATTGTAATTTATTTATGGAAGGAATATCAAACCCTTCTAAAACATTTGGACTATGTACTGTTTGAAAACAATGTTGTCCTTCACAAGTTATCAGTTGCAGAAGTTTTAAACACTCAGTCTAGCCAGTTGGTCAGTCAAGTTTTTAGATAAGGTACGGTGCACATTGAGTGGTTCACAAACAGTTCATTTGGAGCAGACAATGCGTTCTGGCGGTATTTTGTGTCCAGTTGGAGTCCAGAGCAGATGTGTTTCCACCATAGGCTTCTCTGGGAAGCTGTCCAGAAAAATCTGCTGACCCAAAAAATTGTGCAGGTCAAACTTTTGCATTTCAAACTGACAAATGTGAATGGATCCTATTAATAAATAAGATCCATTCAACTGTCCATTTTTGTGTTCCACTGCGATGTAGGAAAATGGAAAAAGTGTGTTGGTATTGCATTGTAGTGCGCAGTGTGAACCAAGCTGGAGTCGGGATGGTTTGCATTACAGTTCCGGGACGAAACATACGGTAATATATTTAAAAGCAAAAGAAGAGTCCAACAGAGGTCTTATTAGTTTTTATAGCAAAGAATTTGCTCTAGGATTACACATTTTTGTGTACAGCAGAATTAAGGAAGAGGTGGGAACATCTGGTCCTTACAGTGTCTTACCCAGAGTAAACTGGGTACACACAAGCATTTGCTGTTATGAAGGATCACAGTTGTTGCTGAGAACACAGTTTCAGGCTATGGCCGAGCAGCCTGACCTGTACTATAAAGAGAAGAGGGAGGAAGATCAGAATCCTATTTAGGTGAAAGATGAGCAAGCGTGGACACCCATTGATGGTAAGCGCAATGCATTCGTTATTTAATGATCACGACACATCACTTATGGTCATGACACGTCACTAATGGTCGTGACACATCACTAAACAATGTCGTGCGAAAGTTGTACAAACATTAGATTTTCACACAAGGCAATCCTGAGCAATCTTCTCTAAAAACATGGATGCAATGAAAATATAGTGTCTGTATATAGTTCAAAATGTATAGCATAAAGTATGTGTATGTGTAAAGGAAAGCTGTGTAATGATGGTGGTAATATGGGTTGGCATAGTGGTACAGTGGCTGGCACTCCCACCTCGCATCTCATAGGACTCCGGTTCGAAACTCTCAGCCAGTACACTATCTGCACAGAGTTTGAATGTTCTCCCACTGTTTGCCATGGTTTCCTCCAGGAACTTTGAATTCCTCCCAATTATAAAAACATACTGAAAATGTAACTGTCTCCCCCAAAACCCTGCCTTACACTCTTGGCAGACACAACAGACTAGGACTAAAGGTGTACACACATGCAAGAGGAAAGTCCCACAGGGGTCATGATTCAATTCCCCAGATGACAGTTCGGGGCACAGCACGGTTCATTGGAAGGGGGAGGAGGAACAACTTCACAGTGTACAATGGAGCAGGTTCTAGTTGCGGAGTAAGGAGGAGAACTATGCACTTGGCCAAGATGATTAGGCCCACTGAATCTAACAGCAATGCATTGAAAGGCTGTAAACTAGCTAAATTCTACTCAGAGTCAACCCTGACCAGCTGACCAGTAATTTATTTTATTTATTATTTATTTATTGTATTTATGTACTCAGTATCTGCATGGGATGTCAATGCTGTATAAATACATAATGCTAATGGAAAAGGGGGGTTAAAATCTGCACAAATGGACAACAGTGGAAAAAGGCTGTGTATGTGAGAGGTGAGAAAGATAAAGGGAGGTAGTGCATAAAAGAAAGATGGTGAAGGCAACAAGGACTAGCTCCATGTGTGAGTGACAGCCAAAAGCGAAGGCTAAAAGTCGCACAAGGTGATAGAGGAAAAAGAAAGACGGGTGGATGAAAAAAATGGATAACTGTGGGAAAAAGGAGGATGGCTGCATGGCTAGTTGGTGGCGGAAAAGCAAAGGACCACTGAGTGTATAAGGTATAAGGGATCATGGAATTAGGGGGTGATAGCTGAGCAACAGTGTGATGGTCATCAAGGAGAAGGAGGTTCCGCTAGGCTGGGTGAAAAAAGTCTCAGTTTATTGTCACATCAGTGGATAAACAAAGTTAAAAGCTCTTGCGTATCGGAGCTCATGGCCCCTTAATCATAGCGTGTAGAAAGTTTAAGGGATCATGGAAGTAGGGGGTGATAGCTGAGAAACAGTGTGATGGTCAAGTTCTGAGACAAGAGTGTAAGGCCCTGTTCGCACTTGACTTCCGTATTATGTTCAGCCTGCGGGAGCAGACAGTATAATGCCCGCTCTGATGGTCCCCCGCGATGTGGCTGGAGACCAGGGCAGATGCACTCCCCATGGGCTTTATGGATGAACACATCCGCCTGGCCAGGATCATGAAAGAGGACCTTCAGAGTAAATCCTAAAATCTGGCAGCCTGCAAGTGAAACAAAGTTATATCCTCTTTAAGGACTACACAGAAGTGCAGTCAGCTTACTGCCACAGAACCCGCAGATCCGTTGCAGTGTGACATCTGTCAACTGCTCCTATGCATAACATAGGTCCTGAAGAGGCGTGGTTACACATGAAACAGCTGTGTACATAGGGGCTTTTGTTTGTACCTGTGCTTCGTGGCTTCAATAAAAGAAGATTCTATGAGGAGTGCCGGAGTCTGTCAGTTCTTTCAGCTATACATAACATAGGACCCGTTCACTCTTCACTTAGCATTGAGCGGACAAAAAAAATTCAGTTCTCCGCTCTAGTGGGAACACAGCCCAAGCCTGTAAGCTGATGAATCCCAAAGGATAACATAAACAGGGGCTTGCGTTTGGGAGTTGTCTTATGTGTTAATTACAGAGGCCTACATACATACATAAATACATGCATTTACAGGAATATTCAACAATGCACTCTGCACCAATGCTATGCTGAATAGTCCTGTAAATGCATGTGTTTATGTATGTATGTCTTATGTCTTTTTGCCATGTGTACCACAACCAATTCCGGGGGCGCCAACAGCGCACTCGGCGAATAAAAGAGATTCTGATTCTGGGTGCCACATCTTCTCTGCCTCGTCTCAAGATGTAAATATCTGATCACACATACTGGCTGATGAAAAATGACTGAAAGACAATAACTATTTCCCACAAGAATAATTTGTAAAAATCTCTTTAGATGTTACAGTGCATTTTACAGTTTATGTCCAATCATTAGTCCCAGATATATGTCTATTGAATATAAGGATTACAAGGCTCCCGAGCTGCACACATGAACATCCTCATCTTTTTTCTCTGACGGCTCCAGGATGCTGAGGTTTGGTTGCCATAGCAGAAATGCCTGAAATGGGTATGATTTATAGGAAGACTACGGACTGGAGGGCACTGCTGTCATTCCGTGACACATTTCTCTTATAGCTGCAATGCAATAAAGGTAAGCTTGTTTTTCACTCACCATTAAAGCCCTGAACACTGCCTGGTGTTTGTTTTTCAACCCCAAAGACAGATAGAACAGGACTTTGCAGATGATAATTTGTCCCTAGCAGTCGCTCTGCTAGAATTACCACAGTATAAAGCTAAAGAGCCAAAGGCGATGATTACATCCACTTTTCCAAACAGGCAGTTTGCAAACTCTCCTCCAATACATAAAGTGTGGGAAGGGGGAAATGCAGCTACAGGTTTCCTGTGAAATAGGGAAGGCTGATGGGAACACAGCTGGGTGGCACTCCAGCACCTGTAGCACACTGAACCACAGCACTGGATAGTATACTACTCTTACATAGATATCAATTTTATTTCCAGTTAAATGACTAAAACTCTGAAGAACTGAAAAAAAAAACACATTAGCTTCCTTAAACATATTCTATTGAGCCATTGAGAACAGCTAAACAGAAATTGTCAAAAGAAACCATACTTGATTTAGTTAACTAAAAACATTTAATTTAGTTAAGGATTTTTTTTGTTTTGCTTTTAATTTTTTTTTATTTGACTACAAACTGTTACAAAGAAATGTGTAAACCTGCTACTGCTATTGTGCCACGCTACCAAATACCCCGAGGATGTGGAGGACAAGCACCCTAATCTTCCGGAGATTGCACATCTCATTATTTTGGTTGCTAAAAATGTATTACAGATGGATATATGAGACCCTGCCATCCATAGGATAACTTGCTTTCAAGGAATGTCCTTATATGTTGCAAACGTGACAAACAGGTCTCCTTGCCATGTAAGCTGTTCCCTAGTCAGACATACTCATTTTTACATTCCTTAAGTCTTTTTGTGTATAAAATACAATTTGCATCTTCACACATTTGTTAGCGGAATCCATGGATAACATGAAGCTGGTCAGTTTTCTCCCACAAACCCATGAGGCACAAACTGTACTCAGATCAGAATTTCATTTCAGTAACTTCGATAACAGTAAGCAACGCCTTCTGTTAAAATTGTGTGCTATGCTCTTTAACATAGGTAATTGCATCCACAACTCTGCTCTAAAAATGGAAAAAATACATTAGCTGTGCACAGCATGAGATGGCATTTAGACATGTTTTGAGAATTAGATACGGCTTTGAAGAGAGCCAAAATGTACTTATTTGTTTTTTGTTGAATTCCCATATTTAAGAGCTGCTATGCTCAGTCCATAACACCAAACAGGTGCAGTTTTTTATATCCCGTTGTCCTCACAAACCTATTTAAGTTCTCTTCTGGGATCCAACTTTGTCTGTGTGTTCTATGAAGGGTTATATATGTATGCAGTGGGAGGTAAAAAGCACTTAGACACAATATTGTCTAATTACTCATATGGGAGACTTGATTTTCTGGTGCTAAGCAGATGTCAGAGAATGGAATGGATGAACTTTCACAGATGGGATATGGGAAAGACATTTTGTAGCTAACTTTACTGCTTTCAGATGAATGACCTATTCCTCATATTCCCATCCAAATGGCTAACGTACAGACCCATCCAAATGCTTAAAGGAAAAAAAAATGCATTCTGGAACAGCAGCTGGGCAGCCTTCCAGAAGAAGTCCTGCAGACCCAAGATCAAGGCATATACAAATCTCAGAAATACCCTTACAGTGAATGTAGGTGATCCCAGTCTGTGCTTCATATCATTGCAGACCGTGTTTTTTGTTTTGGCTTTGGCAGTATACACCTGGAATACAGTGACTGAACTTGACTAAGTTCCTGTATCTCATCTAGGGGTAAAGCACTGTAATACAAGATCATGCAGGAGATGTACTGGTGTGCCAGTCACTGTAATCTAGAGACATGCTGCACAGCATAGTGTCCATAGAGGTTCTGCACCTATAAGCACTGGTGTGTTGATCAACATACATATTAATGGAGAGTTGTTTGATGACATCCAATTTTGTTTCTGTGGAATTTGGGAGGATGTCAATAAAACACAAAGCTGTGCTCACATGCTTAGTAGATAAGTCTCTGGATCCATCCACTGCAACTTGGAAATAAGGGATATGAAAAAAAAACAAGCATACAAAATACACAATGTTTCTTCAAAGTCCACATACAAGTAATTTTATTCAGCAACAAAATGTATTGTCAGGCAATATCTAAGGGCAGGAGAATGGTCTCTGTAAGTTCAAGCTTCCAGAGCTCTTCCCTAGAGCTTGTTATAGGCTTGCAACTCATCAGCACCAGAACTGTGCAAAGGCAACACTGGCCACAGACTAGGCCAGCAAGATGCTGCCCGGGATGCCCTTTGTTTTCTTATTTTTACACAAGTCACTCATCTCTAAGGCAACATAGAAGTGCTTTCCCTAATCAGTTCCATGTAGTATCTATCTAATTAATCATATACAGTGTTCTGAGAATCAAAAACAAGATATGCAGCCTTGGATGGCGCACACACAGTGGTTTTGGGACAGTCTAAACATTAAATGCAGCCTTGCATACAATACCTTATTATTGCTTTACTGAAACAAATAGAGTAAAAAAGTAACCTGTCCAGACAGAGATACATTGCATCGGTCAGTGTGTCATGTCATGTGCGAGCTGTGGTGAGAGAGAAAACCACAACGTCACGCTGTAAGTAAAAAAGGGGGGCCTGAAATATAACAAGCCCAAGATATGGATTTGATAACAATACTGTGAAATCAGCCATACATACATCTCCATAGAGCTATCATTACAGATTTACGGCAATTTTTAGGACTGAGCTAATTCTATAAAGTTGTGTTTTGTGACTGCCATTTTTGTGTTATTAATACCCTTTGCTGGTTGTTCATCACATGCCATTTTAGATACAATTTTAAAGAAAGAAAAACTGGGAATTAACAAAAGAACACTCAAATCAATAACACTACCAGTTCATATTTGGTGTGGTTCTTCAAAAACCATCGGCTGGTGTGAAAGAGCACTCCTTACTTTAGCTGCAAATAGTTCCTTGGTAACAAACTTATATATTTTTGTACAAAAACATTTAAGAGATTATGATCTGACTCCTATATAGATGTTGAGTCTTCCTTTCCCATAGGAATCCACTGTATACTCCACTACTACACCTTAAACCAAAAATCTACACGGTAAGGCAAGTAAGGGTTCACACTTATTGAAAATGGTACACAAATTGTGAATTTGCAAAAGCAGGTTCACTGCCCATACGAGTCAATTAAAAATTGCACTTCTTTTTTGAAAATTGCTAAATTGCATTCGTGTTTTTGCGTGCGTGGGAAATAAATGTACATCTTGCAGAAAACAGTCACTCATCATATCCGAACTCTTATCGTCTCATTAGCTACTCTGAAAAACCATACACAACCCCCCCCCCCCCCCCCCCCCCCCAAAAAAAAGCGCATACGAACATTAATACAAATGGGGAAAAAACAAATGCAAAAGAGAGTTCAGTTTTCCGCACTGATAAGTGAGAGCCCTGCTACTGTATTGCAGATCCACTTTAATACTAGGGATCTGCAACAGTGTAAAAGATTTTTAAACATGCAAAAATTGGCCATTGACACCTATTCATCTTGTCCCAAATAATAAAAAATAATAAACATCAACAAACAAGTTGCTCCTCTTTAGGAACCAATCACAGACAGTATTAAAAACTTTTTCTATGCAGAAAACGAGCAAAATTAGATTAAAAACTAGGAACCAACCCGTATTCCCCCTAGATGTGTTCCATCTAGGCTTGTGTGCATGGAGTCTGTCAGTTATTGACCCTTATGCTCCATGCACGCAAGCCCAGTTTGCCTAGCTGTCACACATCCAATACACAGCCATACATACAGCAGCTGCTTCCCTCTGATAGGGATAAGACCTTTTACAAAGATACAGTGATGCAGCAGATACCGTTGGTCGACTTCATATAAGTGCAATTCGTCAAATTCTATTATAAGAGCAGTACACCTCAAGCACCATTTATCCATATAGTTTGCACAATGATGATATTAGTTATACTTGCGCCCTGAAGAAGCGTCACATGACGCGAACCGCCACCGAGGAGCCACCTGACGTAAGCTGTGCCCCACGTGTTCCCGCCAACCCATACTGCTGATACCGGCTCAAATCCGCTGCTGATATAGGCGAGGAGGGGGATTGTCGCACGCCCAACGTGTCCCCGCTGCCGCACACTGTGAATACCGGCTTGAATTTGTCCTAAACCCGCCGCTGACATAGGCGAGAAGGTGGATCGTCGCATGCCCTGAGTGCCCACATGACCTGTAGGAGCGCTCATAACAAAGTGGCAGATTGTGCAGAGCTTGGAAACTGCCTAAAAGGGCCAGGCAAGCCGAAAGGAGGAATCCCCTGCAAGGCATACTGGAAAGGCATGTGGAGCAGAGCGGAGGATGACAGAACAGCGGACTGTCGCAAGTATAACTAATATCAGTACATGTTGCACGACATACTGCTTGACCTCCAAGGTGAACTATAGTGGTGAAAAGAAGCCTTGGACCACTGTTTTAATTTTTTTTACATTCTAGTTATGCTTTATGTAACGAGCACCTGTGATTTTACAGAGCAGAGGAGGAATCAAAATAAAGAAGTGTGGTAGGAATGACAACTCTGAAGCACAGAAGAGACAAAGCAAATTACAATGCATCTTAATAAGATGTCTGTGTCTCTAAAGAGATGAGCTTTTTAAAATGCCTGTACAGTATTCTATATCCTACCCCAAATATTTAAAAAAAAAATGGTATGTCTGTCTTCTGTCTACAATTCAACATGTCTGCCTTATGAGTTCAAAAATGACCTGCTGTTATTATGGGTTTATGTGTAATAAATGCAAGCCACTAGAGGTCGGCAATTGCTGCAGGTCTTCCATTTTCTTTCCGAAGCAAGATTAGGGGCTCCCTGGCTGACCTGATAAAGGTCACACAAGTGTAATGGAATGGTACAGCAGGGAAATACTCCAGGGATATTCCCCACGGTTCACTTGCTAATAGGTCAGAGGCAGCTAAAATAATACTACATTCTCTGCATGCTCTTATGTAACTGGAGAATACACAGGATGATTACAGACATTTTCAATTTCACCACATACAACTGGACTGGAACATGATCACTGGAAATCTAATACCAAGCCTTTCTACTTTCATGTACTATAATTGTAGTTTACTAAACAAATTTCTAAAACACAAACAGTGTTCTATCCAATTCAATGAATGTTATTTAAAGGGCAGCTGAACTGAGAGGAATGCAGGGCCTTCTTTACTGCTTTTTACAAAATGCCAAATGCGAGTCAGTATGACTGTGAGGTGAAATGAGACTGGACAAGAAAATGCTAATTTAGTAGGAAAAGCAATACAATTAAATTGAGGAATGAGGTTGGTCATGTCACAGAGTAGCGATACATAGGGGCATGAGCAGGAGAGGGAGTGATCAGATAAATCCATAACCGTCCCTTACTCATGGGTGTCTTATAAGGGTGTCCGGGATGTACCTGGGCAACCTGTCAGGGCCCTTGCGAAATGCAGCCTCAGAGAGTCAGCTTCTGTAATTAAGAGATGAAGTTACACCTCCAAAAAACAATTACTGTATATACTTGCATATAAGCCTAATTTTTCAGCACATTAAAATGCGTTGAAAAGTTACCTCCTCTGCCTATATGCAAGTCAGTTGAGCAGAATGGATGGTGGAGTAGGTAGGAGTAGGTAGGTGGAGGAGCCTAAGGATCGTGCACAAGTAATTATACTCTTACCAGCTGACTCCTTGCTGTGTCCGTGCCCCACATCCCCCGCAACATGGTGTCTCCTGGCTTGTGGAGCAGAGCGTGCCATGATCAGGGATTCTTCCTGTGTGGCATTCGCTGTCTCATATCTATGATCCCCCATCTAGTGGCGTCTTGAGACACAGATTCATTATCCTTGTGGCACATCTGGCTATGGGTAGATGGTATGCTGACTTGTACTAGGAGCACATTTGGCTCCTGTGGAGTAGGCTACACTGCTGAGGGGGCTTATACACGAGTCACTTTTTCCTGGTTTGTGAGTGAACCGTCTGTATCTCGGCTTACACGTGGGTCGGCTTATATGCAAGTATATACGGTAATAATAATTTAAAGTCCAATAACATTAATATTGCCCCTTTCTCCTGGCAGACTCAAACCGTTTGAGTTGCAGCCACTGGGGTGTGCTCTATAGGCAGTAGCAGTGTTAGGGAATCTATCTCAAGAACTCCTTACTGAATAGGTGCAGCTTACTTGAACAGGAGTTTCAACCCGTGTCAGATGCAGACCCCTTAACCATTACACTATCCAGCCACTGATGACCCCAAAAAAGCCCATCTTTGATTAATTCATCACTTTTGCTTTCCATGAGATGCATCATGAATACTCTTTAGTGCCATACACCTGTAACAAGTCTACAGGCAATAAAGTCAGAAGCACCTTGTCTAAATACTTGTTGAGGGTCTATAATTCACAAAGTACTAAAAACTGAATAGTTCGGATGTTGCAATGAAACTCTCCCTGCGGGTCAATTAGGTGGGTAATAAAAATAATTCTTTATGTGATCTGCTCATGCTTTACTAAAGGTTTTATAATTGCCTGCTATTATTATACGGGCCCTGCAGGCATCACCATAAACTATTAACTATCTAAAGGTTTGAATTAATACCCTCATAAGTATATTGACGAGTCCTTATTTGTTCATAGAACAGACACTACACAATTTGGATTTTCCCTCTGGTTTAGTAGCAGGAAATTGCAAGAAAGAACTGGTTAATATGAGAAATGCTTAGCATTAATAACGTAATAGAGCTTCCTGAGAAAATCTAAGAACTAAGTATGATTTACCAATTAAATCATTTTTCAGATATCAAATTAGAGGCTCTTCCTCCTTTTGATCCAAAAAAACAAACAAAAACAAAAAACACATGAGTACCGTAAGTATATTTTAAAGCCTCTAATGAACAAAACTTAATTTCACAAACCCACACTCTTATCTGACCTGAGATACTCCCATCAGTCCCACCAAATGCATAAGTGACGGGTGTACTTGGGCAAGCCTTCTAAACTATTGCCATACTGGTCTACTTTACCTGGACTCTTGACTAAATTTTAAACTACTATGACTGAACAATATAGAACACCAGAATACATACCCAGAATGGGTCTCTTCCAAAATAAAAACTTTAATTCAGAAATTGCCTTCTAATAACTTCTTTTCCAATGTTGAGTGTTACACCCAGATGTTTGAGAACTTTCAACTTTAGGTTTTAAAACTTGCTTCTAAGGGTTTTGTTGCTGCTATAGACCAAGATCCATGGATTGTCTTGCTCAACAATTACACTCCTGTCCTGTCTAAGTACCAAAACAAATGGCTCACACTAGAGCTCTGTTATTGCTTAACGAAGAAATGGCTTATACCACCAGGCACTCATAGAGCAGATTTTGTCAACGTATAGACAGGGAGATATTAGCACCCTGAGCAAGATAGACTTCCTCAAAACCGAAAATCCTTGGTTGCTATATAATGATGCCTGATTTCTAAAACTATTTACACGTATTTACAGTACGTACGCATTTGCGTGACACGGTACACTAGTCACGTCCAGAGGCTTATAAAAGCCTGGAGAGAGCCTCTGATTAGTGCTGAAGTATTGCAGCTTGTGTGCATATTAGAGTGTTCCCCGGTGACTTGACTAGTTTCTGCCTGAACCTTTTTGATGTTGACCCCAGCTTGTCAGATTACCCATTCTGTTGCTGACCTTGGAACTGTACGACTACCGGCTCTGTTACTGACCATTGCCTTCCTCAGAACCTGATTAGTTGCTGAACTTTTGCCTGTACACGAACCCACCTGGATACCAGCCTCTGCTTGCCTCACTACTTGATTCACCACTGCATCCTGCTACACAGTGACACCGGTCCAACACCTATCCTACCTTCCACCAGCAGCCATGGGAGCGATTTCGATCCTATTTGGTCACACACACTGTCATCATGCCAACTGCTCTGCTAGCGTTCCTGCCCCTAGTCCACCCAATTTTCCCTGTTCCCAATCCAGGGCTTTTGGGTGGCCATTTGCAAGATTAGCTGTCCTCTATAGTGTGATCCCACCTGCTACAGGTACGTGGCTTTATCATTGACACATACGCACTTAACATACCTGATTTTTCTAAAATCAATGTGTTTTACGGTAGTCACCAAGTTGATCAAAATATTTCTGGAAATCATATATTTTATTTGTATCAGTTACATATAAAAATAATGATAAACAGGATAAACTAAGTGTCCAAAGAAGGAACATCTTTAAAATGAAGTCAGCAGTGGTTTCTTTCATAACCCGCTAAATTGAAATTCTACAGTGGGATGCAAAAGTTTGGGCAACGTTGTTAATGGTCATGATTTTCCTGTATAAATCGTTGGTTGTTGCAATAAAAAATGTCAGCTAAATATATCATATAGGAGACACACAGTGATATTTGAGTAGTGAAATGAAGTTTATTGCATTTACAGAAAGTGTGCAATAATTGTTTTAATAAAATTAGGCAGGTGCATAAATTTGGGCACGGTTATCATTTTATTGATTCCAAAACCTTTAGAACTAATTATTGGAGCTCAAATTGGCTTGGTAAGCTCATTGACCCCTGACCTACATACACAGGTGAATCCAATTATGAGAAAGAGTAGTTAAGGGCGTCAACTGTAAAAGTTTCCATTTTTCTTTTAATTTTCTGTGAAGAGTAGCAACATGGGGGTCTCAAAACAACTCTCAAATGACCTATAGACAAAGATTGTTCGCCATCATGGTTTAGGGGAAGGATACAGAAAGCTGTCTCAGAGATTTCAGCAGTCTGTTTCCACAGTTAGGAACATACTGAGGAAATGGAAGACCACAGGCTCAGTTCAAGTTAAAGGGAACCTAAACTGAGAACGATATGGATTTTTCCTTTTAAAGTAATACCAATTGCCTGACTCTCCTGCTGATCCTGTGTCTCTAATACTTTTAGCCACAGACCCTCAACAAGAATGCAGATCAGGTGCTCTGACTGAAGTCAGACTGGATTAGCTGCATGCTTGTTTCAGGTGTGTGATTCAGCCACCACTGCAGCCAAAGAGATCAGCAGGTCTGCCAGGCAACTGGTATTGTTTAAAAGAAAACATCCATATCCCTCTCAGTTTAGGTTCCCTTTAAAGCTTGAAGTGGCAGACCAAGAAAAATCTTGGATAAACAGAAGCGATTAATTGTGAAAACAGTCAGAGTCAACCCACAGACCAGCACCAAAGACCTACAACATCATCTTGCTGCAGATGAAGTCACTGTGCATCGTTCAACCATTCGGCACACTCTACACAAGGAGATGCTGTATGCAGAGGAAGCCTTATCTCCGCCCACAGCACAAACAGAGCTGTGTGAGGTATGCTAAAGCACATTTGCACAAGCCAGCTTCATTTTGGAATAAGGTGCTGTGGACTGATGAAACTAAAATTGAGTTATTTGGGCATACGAAGGGGCATTATGCAGGGAGGAAAAACAACACAGCATTTCTAGAAAAACACCCGCTACCTACAATAAAATATGGTGGTGCTTCAATCATGCTGTGGGGCTGTGTGGCCAGTGCAGGGACTGGGAATCTTGTCAAAGTTGAGGGACGCATGGATTCCACTCAGTATCAGCAGATTCTGGAGACCAATGTCCAGGAATCAGTGACAAAGCTGAAGCTGCACCGGGGCTGGATCTTTCAACAAGACAACAACCCTAAACACTGCTCAAAATCCAGTAAGGCATTCATGCAAAGGAACAAGTACAACGTTCTGGAATGGCCATCTCAGTCCCCAGACCTGAATATAATTGAAAATCTGTGGTGTGAGTTAAAGAGAGCTGTCCATACTCGGAAGCCATCAAACCTGAATGAACTAGAGATTTTTTGTAAAGAGGACTGGTCCAAAATACCATCAACCAGAATCCAGACTCTCATTGGAACCTACAGGAAGAGTTTAGAGGCTGTAATTTCTGCAAATGGAGGATCAACTAAATATTGATTTCATTTCTTTTTTATGGTGCCCAAATTTATGCACCTGCCTAATTTTGTTTAAACAATTATTGTACACTTTCTGTAAATCCAATAAACTTCATTTCACTTCTCAAATATCACTGTGTAGATCTCCTATATTATATATTCAACTGACATGTTTTATCATAACAACCAACCATTTATACAGGAAAATCATGACGATTAACAAGGTTGCCCAAACTTTCGCATCCCACTGTAACTCGTAAAAAAAAACAACAACAATTATACCACAAAATTCTTTACATAGACTGACATGAGAATGTCAAGGATGGCTGCCATTGAGGTGTGAAAAATAAGCAACAAGCTCCCACTCTGTGGCACCAACTACTCCTACAGCAAGACTGGAGGCTTCATTGTCCGTACTCCACAAACAGTACAGATTCCATGTTTGCGAAGAGGAGTCATTTCAGCTTGCATTAGTTTTAGAAATGTGTAACTGGATGCAAACTGAGTTGGAAAGATACTATTATATAACGTTTTATGGACTACGCACTAATATACATATGTAGTAATTGTGAAAATAATGGCGTTTCAATCTAAAATGTGTTTAAATGAGGTCTTTTAAGCTAAATCTACACGCAGCGATCCGGCGGCTTAATTAGCCGCCGGATCGCCTCTTCCGCGTCCCCGCTCGCCCGCCCGTGCGCCGGATTCGATACCCGCTCATCCTCGCGCCGCGCCACTTATCTTCCGCTCGATTCCCTGCCATTGTCCCCTCGGCAAGATCCGACCTGTTGGATCTTATCAATAGAGCCGCATCAGCGGCTCGATTGATAACAGACATCGGAGCCTCATCTACGAGTGTAGATGAGGCTTTAGACCAGCAATATCCTGCAGCATAACCAACTAAATACTGAAGAATTAAATATACTAATTTCTTCTTCACACTCTTCATTAATCTGAACTGACTGTTAACCTCCCCGGTGGTAAGATTATTTCTGGATTTTTTGGGTCTTTTTGAAACGTTTCAGACCCTAAAATCAGGAAAAATCCTCCTGCCAGAATCTCTGCAGCAGCCCCTGCTCTCACTCACCTTCCTGGGCTCCAGCGCTGCAATTTTACCTCCGTCTTCCGGGTGGGGCTGTAACTCTGTAGTGAGATCACTAATGGGGATTTAACCAGAGTGATTCAGAGCCTCCGTGGCAGCCTGCGTCTGGATCCCCCCGGAGGTGGGTAAAAACGCCCGCTGTGCTTCACTGTTCTGCATTGAGCTCAAGGCGGCTAGCCTGAGCTCAGCTCAGGGTTACTGCCAGGGAGGTTAAAGTTCAACTAAACCCAAAATGAAAGAAGGTTCTTAAAAGTAGTCATACCTATCCATACAGGCTTAAGACCTGTCCACGTGGTCATATAGGCTTAAGACCTGTCCACCTGGCCATACAAGCTTAAGACCTGTCCACCTGGCCATATAGGCTTAAGACCTGTCCACCTGGCCATATAGGCTTAAGACCTGTCCACCTGGCCATATAGGCTTAAGACCTGTCCACCTGGCCATATAGGCTTAAGACCTGTCCACCTGGCCATATAGGCTTAAGACCTGTCCACCTGGCCATACAGGCTTAAGACCTGTCCACCTGGCCATACAAGCTTAAGACCTGTCCACCTATCCATACAAGCTTAAGACCTGTTCACCTATCCATACAGGCTTAAGACCTGTCCACCTATCCATACAGGCTTAAAGGATACCCCAACTGAAATGTGACATAATGAGATAGACATGTGTAGGGTAACACTGTAATCACTTCCTGTCTGAGTCAGGACTGAGTCAGCCAATTACATACCTGATATTTAACTCTTTCAGGCAGAGAAAGAAAAAAAGGAACACAGCATAGTTATCTGTGTGCTAGGCACTGTACATATACGTCTATCTCATTATGTCACATTTCAGTTGAGGTATCCTTTAAGACCTGTCCACCTATCCATACAGGCTTAAGACGTGGTCCACCTATCCATACAGGCTTAAGACCTGTCCACCTATCCATACAGGCTTAAGACCTGTCCACCTATCCATATAGGCTTAAGACCTGTCCACCTATCCATACAGGCTTAAGACCTGTCCACCTACCCATACAGGCTTAAGACCGGTCCACCTTGCCATATAGGCTTAAGACCTGTCCACCTACCCATACAGGCTTAAGACCGGTCCACCTTGCCATATAGGCTTAAGACCTGTCCACCTATCCATACAGGCTTAAGACCTGTCCACCTTGCCATATAGGCTTAAGACCTGTCTTGCCTCCAATTTAAATTTTAACAATCTGAGGTCTTTCAACTTTCTCAGCACCTGCTTCCTATGACTTCCAAGTCCTACCTCCTCATGTAGACACACTTTCTAGTGTAATGCAGGGATTCTGAGAAATATAGTCTGGTATCTATTGTACTTCCTACTTTGAGTGTAATACCAAATTGACTTACCACTTACTAACTAAACCCAGAAGAGAGAAAATGGAAGATGCAGTAATGTACATTTGGCATATGAAAAAGGCATGTGGTCCCCCACTTTGCCTCTATACATGGTTTATAGTGACTTATCACCCAAATGGTAAATACAATTTGCCTTATTCAGCTTTTGGTTTAGTTGAGTCTTATTAAAATACAGTATGTACATTATGTACCATATTTAAAGGTCTGTAGCAATATTGTATTATATGGTGGAGATTTTAGTACTGCCCAGAAGATGCAAGTAGCAGCATATAAACCAACTGGCCTAAGCAAACGAAAGCTGAAATATACATTTTCAGATTGACCTTTGTTACATCAGCACCTTACTCATCTGAAATTTACTATAGCACTTTCTCTGAATTCACAGATGCTCCTAGCTGTATAAAAATAGCATTTCCAGTACATAAGGCACATGGAGATAAAAGAGAGGCCTCATCAAAGCACAGTGCCCAGGCTAATACTTCTCCTGTCACTGACTTCAACAGCTAGCATCACAAAACCCATGTTTCATATAGCAATAAAGCTTTGATCCCTGCCAAAATGACTTGCCCTAAGTCATGCAATAATAAGGAGGAATGCTGGGAATTCACAGGATGTCTTCACAACCCTTCACTGCTATCATGTCATTCTGTCTGACACATATAAAATATCTGGACCTCTGCCATCTTAACTCATAAAACAGGTTAAATTAACAAGGTTACAATACTGCAAAGGTAAACAGCCTCGTCTCCCAGAACACCTAACACCTGCACAGCATGGGAGCCGCCATATTGTGAGCCAGATCAATACTCATGACAGCTCGTCAATTCACAAATGGTGCCTCAGGTATCAGCAATATAACAGTACCTTAAGGGGAAGCGACAGAAGAATTTCTCAACAATACTATAGCTCACACCATAAAATGTCTCTGGCTCTAGTTGTGCAGGTGACTGGATATTTTATAGCATGAGGAAAACTCAGGAGATGAAAACACCTGCCCAATGCATTCTCTAATAGTGATCCACAATTCACATAGACGTCTCACCCAAACAACTGGAGAGATGCCTTTTGGCTCATATATAACTGCAATAAAAACAGTAATAAGAATGGAGGTGAATTTATAATGAATCCCACTAAATAGGCTCATATATATATATATATATATATATATATATATATATATATATATATATATATATATATATATATATATATATACATATACATACATATATACATACATACATACATACATACATACATACATACATACATACATACATACATACATATATATATATATATATATATATATATATATATATATATATATATATATATATATATATATATATATATATATATATATTGTAATGAGCTTATTAGAATCCATGATAGTATTAGTTTAGAATTAAAAAGGACAAACTGATAGTATAATTGGCATATTCTGTATGTTATCCATGTATATTAGTACTCCCATGAATTCTGGCTATTGGCTTCAATTAAAAAATGTCTGAAGCTCTCTGTGTAATACGGTTATCTTATACATAACTGTATTGCTATATGGTGAATATGATTGGCTAACAAAGCAACATTTTAATGAGTCCACTTCTATAAACAGGAAATAAAAACGATACATATTGTACTCAGTAAACAACATACTCGCTTTCTAGTTAGAGAAACTATGGGGGAAATGTTAAATACTGTACATGGAAAGCTATATGAAAGATAGTTTAGCATCATGCATTTAGGGATCAATATTGACTGACAAAATGTAATCAATATACCATGATAACTTATGGAATATTAATGACGCTGATGTGATGGCGCACATAGCATCATCACAGGGACACGCCAGGGGACGTGATTGCAGAGGGACAGGAATTAAAGAAGGAAAAAGAGGCAATCGCCACCGGTGATGGCTGAGAAGATGACAGGAATGCACTCACAGGGAAGCTGCAAGGGATCCGCACGCCAGTAACACCTCAGGTGAGTCATTGTAATTACTGGATGAGACCGACTCCTCCTTAGCTATATTTTTAAGAATGAGTCAGGTTCGTCCATACAGCTGGGGAGGTTTAAGTCCAACACTCGGTATTCAGGTATAATCACGTGACTGTTTCTATGGAGGGGCGGGTATTATGGACTGGCACATGACTGATTGATCCCTTCCAGGGGGCGGGATCATTCGCGTCATTTAAAGATCCGGAATGATTTTGTAGAACACCTGTAAACATGCTCAATTTTTGTGTGACGCAGCCCTGAGCTCCATCTAGTGTGTATGGGGTTTCATTATTAACACAGCATGGGATGTGAATAAACCCCTGGATGAAAGCCCATTGAAACTCACTCCATGATACACACTGCTTTCAGTAGTACTAATGCTGTATCAGAACTTTCTTACAGAAAAAGTTCAGGGAAAACAATATTAAAATAATATTTTCAAGAAGTGATATAGCTAGGCGGATACTTTCACTTGACACATGCTAAATTGGTACGACTGCAGGAATGCATAACGCCTTGGAAACTGACCATACACTATAATTAAAAAAAAATCAATATGGAGTCTTTACCAAAGACATCTGCATGAAGCATAACCTAATAGAAAGGCTCCTCCAAGAACTTACATTTCCCACCTGTATGAACTGGAAACTAACTGGTACGGGCGCCGTGTGCTTTTAATAATGGTAGGGTATAATTGGAGCTCATTCGTTATTCGGAAAAAATGATTACTAGTGACAACCAGCTTAGAAACCAGACCAAAATTAATACAATAAATGCGCCATCAATTTTAAATATCACATTACAGGATTGTTCTCTTACTTGAGATGTGATATTAATAATGGATTCAGGTATGTATCATAATTAAACCCTCCGAGGGAATTGAAATGGCCAACATCACATGCAATACCTGCAGCATTATTAATGTCCAGAGCTCCCACTGTAATTTAATTACATAAAATCTAATTATTTTTTTTCCTCCTCTATCCTAGGAGGATCTATTTCTGGATGGTGATATATGGCTAGCACAAGTCGCTCCCCCGTCAAAAGAAAAAGGGTTCACCCTAATGCAGCGAGCGCTTTAATCATGTCAATAAAAATACGTGATGTACATAAATTGTCAGCGCAAAGTACATGCAAATGGTTTGTAGTATTCATGTTGAGTTGATATCAATAATGTTTTTGCCAGTGTTCAAGCAATGTTTATGGAGTCATTAAGTCAGCATATTGAGACGCACATGAGGGGAGACATGTGTACTCATTAAGCATGGCGTCACATCTGCTCTTCCCATTCTGTGGTTGTGCACAATGTCTCAGTATGGCTTCCATAAAAGATTCCACAAACACATCTGGAAGCATGTATTAGCGAGACAATAAATGGTATGAAATATGGCTCTTCTAAGAGGTTCCCAGGGCTGCCATTAAAGCTGGGAGCACAATCACACTACCTGTCTGGACGAACTGAAGTGCTTCAAACGTGGGCTAAAAATACAGCACGGCATGACTAGTAATAAAATATACTGCATATTATTGTATGAGACCAGCATATGACTCATCAGCTACAAGTGCATGAACAATGCCAACACTTCATCAGACTGCAAGCTCCACTTCAACAAGAGCACACTAGTAAAATAGTTTAAATGCACTAGATTTTGTGCTTCTAAAACATCTTCATAATAATCAAGACAAAATTTCACATCTAAGGTACATCAGACATTTCAGCAGGAAAGAGTTGTATTTCTCTATGACTCATACTTTTATAGCTATAGTACTGTTCTTAGCTGGTTTCAGACCTTCCTATCTGGCAGGACACAGCAAGTATGTCTGGGCACACACTACTCTAATCCAGTGCCACTTGCCTATGGAGTTCCACAGGGTTCTGTACTATCACCATTACTCTTTGCAGTCTACATGCTCCCACTGGGCAAAATAATCCAGAACTATGGTTTAGGATACCATTGTTATGCAGATGACACACAACTGTATCTGTCCTTCAAGCCTGGCACCCAAGACCCATCAGCATCCATAAATGCGTGTCTAGTGGATTTACAAAATTGGATGAACACCAGCTGGCTGAGGCTGAACTCTGACAAAACAGAGGTGTTGGTGGTAGGTGGTCCACACATGATGGATAAAGTTCAAAACGCTCACCACCTCAAACTAGCAATTGGGGGAGATACTGTACAGTATAAAGACTCTGTGCGAAACCTTGGGGTGATCCTGGATGGAAATCTAAAACTCAGACAGCAGGTATCAGCTGTCGTCAAGTCTTCCTTCTTCCATCTAAGAAATATAGCGAAAATAAAACACCTAATCCCAGCTGAAGACCTACCTGCCCTGGTTCACGCATTTGTATCCTCCCGCCTAGACTACTGCAACGCCCTGTTAATCGGATCTACAGATAAGGTTCTGCGCCCCTTACAGCTAGTACAGAATGCTGCAGCCAGACTCCTAGCCAATGCCCCCCGCAGCTCACACATCACCCCAGTACTGCAAACTCTTCACTGGTTGCCAGTAAAATGGAGAATCAATTTTAAGATCTGCCTGCTGACATTCAAGGCTCTACACCACATGGGACCCAAATACATAGCGGATCTATTGGAACTTTATGCCCCTCCACGCACCCTCCGCTCTGCCAACAAGATGAAGCTGGTTATTCCCAGGATACACTTAACATTTGGTGCTCGGGCCTTTTCCTATGCAGCCCCTACTCTATGGAACTCACTTCCACAATCAGTACGAGAGGCTCCTTCTCTGGACAGCTTTAAAAAAAGGGTAAAAACTCACCTCTTTTCCCTAGCCTTTGAGACTGCATAATGCAGGGTCACAGCGCTTTGAGTCCCCAGGGAGAAAAGCGCTATATAAATATTATTGTTATTGTTATAGACGTGTGTGTGTGTGTGTGTGTGTGTGTGTGTGTGTGTGTGTGTGTGTGTGTGTGTGTGTGTGTGTGTGTGTGTGTGTGTGTGTGTTTTTTAGACTGATGGTTTGTTGCTAAAAATGATGCATGCAAAATATCTATTTCTAGGATGAGAGCTTGTTGTAAGGAATGCCAGTGCAGTGGCAATGGGGCCATAATCTCCTATACAGTGACTGTACACGGATGGATGGGTAATGAATAGCACCAGCACACCCTGTGCTTTGCAACATATTTAGTCTTGCTTTTCTGGTACAGCTGCTCAATATTGAAATCATTTAGATGTTTCAAACCACCTTATGTTGGAATAAACATTTTGTTCATTCAGTTTGTGCAAATTTGCTAACAATGTATTTATATAATTTCATCCATTGCAAGTAGAACACATATATGGACTCTTGTGAACAGAAGACAAATTATTTTGTTAGTATTCCAGGATGAAGTCGGCAAACCATCAGCTGCTTTGGGTGCTTGATAAAGTGGTATAGGCAGTACCACACATCAGAACAGTTCGCAAATATTATAAGCACACCACAGCTTACAGCACACACTTTATTGTGCCAGTTTCCACAATGTATTACAACAATTGTTTCTGGGGCCACACAGGGTCCCCCTTTATCAAGGCATGTGGTAGCCACAGGCTATACACCAATGCCTGACACATGTGAGAGCCCTATGACCAATATTTTAGGCTAGGGAACCCTTGCTACAGCAGGCACATGGCCACATACTCCAGCTTACCTCCAATCACACTATATTATGGTACTGATTAGAGTTCTCCATTTAAAGGGAACATGACATGAAGGGCATATACTGACTGCATTTTTTTTTTTACTTTTAACCACTTCGCGTCCCTGGGGTTTTCTCCCTAAAAAAAACAGAACAATTTTCAACATTTCACACTCCTCCCATTCATTAGCTAATAACTTTATCACTACTTGTCACACATAAATGATCTATACCTTGTTTTTTTTTGCCACCAATTAGGCTTTCTTTGGGTGGTACTTTTTGCTAAGGTTTATTTAACTTTGTATGAATTTTAAAAGTCATAAGGGGGAAAAAATGAAAAAAATAACTATTTCTCAGTTCTCAGCCATTATAGTTTAAAAATAATAAGTGCTACTGTAGATTAAATCCACACATTTGATTTGCCAATTTGTCCTGGTTATTACAGTGTTTAAAGTATGATTCCACAATTCAATCTATACAAACAACCGGGGTTTTTAATGATCCTAGTACAATGCATGGCGATAATACAATATTTGGAAATAAAGGTGCATTCTTTCCATTTTGTGTCTTTGGATTTTTATTTAATTGATATGGGACTTTTTAATCCTCCCTCCCCCCTAGTTAGCCAGATGTGCTCCTTTATATCCCCCCTCCCCCATAGTTGACCATATGTGCCTCTGTAACCCTCCCCAGCCCCAGATGCAATTCTGTAACCCTCCTACCCCACCTCAGTAAGCCGGACGTGTCTGTTACTCCCCCCCCCCCCCATAGTTAGCCAGATGTGTTTTTTTTTACCCCCATTCATAGCCAGGTGTGTGTCCCTTTATCCTTCCCTCTCCCCCATTGATAGGGAACTGTGTGCCCTTTAATTTGTGCCCCCCCCCCCCCATGGATTTCCAGGTGTCGGCCCTTTAAGACTTTCTCACCTCCAAATGCCAGGTGTTTCCCCAACCCCCCCACCCCCCTCTGCAGAGTAGGGTGCAGGACAGTATTACTAGTAACAATCTCTCACCTGACCTTTTTCCACTGGCGATCGCTATCTCCTCCCTGCACTATGGCTGTCAGCCTCACTATGCTGACCGGATCGGGTCCCAGCTTGATGACTTCATCAAGCCAGGACCGATCCGTTCGGCATAGTGAGGCAGACAGCGGGACTGCAGAGAGAGGATCACGATCACCGCAGGAACAAGGTCAGGTAACGATTGTTACATTGTAATGCTCCATGCTGCCCGATCGCAGCATGGAGGGGGTATTACAGAGGATCGGGCGGGGGGTGGGGGGGGGATCGGAGCCCCGGGAAGGGATGCCTGTGTAATGTAGTTAGAGGGAGGGGGGTTAATGAGCCCAGGAGCGTGCTAGCACGCCCGCTGTGCTCATTGAATGACAGCAACTTATATTCACGTCGGGTGGCTTTCAGGAGCCACTTGGAACAACGTGAATATACTGTATGCAGGATGTAAACTGGTTAAACACCACCAGTTGCTGGGCAGTCCCGCTGATCTCTTTGGCTGCAGTAGTGTCTGAATCACACACCAGAAGCAAGCATAAAAATATTTCGGGCTGGTCAACAAACCAGCTATATACTTTGTACTATATCATAGTTTTTTATCTACCATGAGTAACTGCTATTTTTTTTTCTTTACACAACTCACTCCGATATAGAATAGTTTAAGGACATTGTACTGTTTATCTTAATAATGTCACAACAGATATGCACACCAAGCTTGGCTGAGCGGCATTTACTGTGCTGGGGACATGAGGAAAAAAAAACAAAACAAAAAAACATTACCATTTCCATAATTGAGCACCTGCACGGGCTAAAGGTGCACACTAACAGTAACATTTTTAAACTAAATGCGATTTGCGATGTGATTTTTACGTTCGAAAAAAATCTGAACGTAATCGATTGGTCACATTTACTGAACGATTGTCATTTCAAATTTGATCATAAAATCCAACTTTCGGATTGATTTTATCCTATTTAGCAAATGACCAAAGAATCGTTTCTTATCGATTGCCTTCATAAATGGCAAATTTTCTATATAATTTGATCATTCAAATTGCATCGAAAGATCGCATTTAGTGAAAAAATTGTACCGTTAATGGGCAACTTTAGGTATGCCTGGATAGACAATAGTATCAACCTTCCGTTTAGCCACTATTCATATTAAACATGTATAACGCTTGGTCAAATTTGAGGGATGAGGCTTTTTTTATTCCCAGCTAAAGGAACGATTTACTCAGAGTAGTCGTGAAATTTAGCAAAATCCTACTAATTCATGTGACAAAATGTTCATGATCTGATCCCCCGTTTTGCATTTACTTTGCCACTGCCATTAACCACCTTCTAGAATTATCTGGGCAAGAGCAAAGCCATTCAAGCATTCATGTTTCACAATTGAGCATACACTGAATGATCCAATCTTGAGACTTTGGTTCATTTGCATTATAATAATAAATATCTGTGTGACTAACAGTTCTATCTTCTAATCTGTAGAGGGATCACATGTACAAGGACAGCTTTTCAAGTGTGTTATTTTACAGAAAATGTGAAAGCCATCGAAACTACAACTAGGCCTTTGCTGGTAAATGTATTGTTAAAGTTAAAGATTATGACAAATCTTGAGAATAAAAACCTCTCTCTTTATATTTCACTTTCTGTGTCAGTAAAAAAAGGTCTTTTTCAAGAAGTAATTTCCTTGAAATGTCATCTGTTTAACAAATACATCATTGTTTTAAATAGTAGTATTTTCCTCTTTATGAGAAATAACACTATGGGTACACAATGTGTGTGTGGTAGGCGAAAGTCAGAGAATGTCTCCAATCAAGACTGCTGAGAGGCTGAGGACCTGTAAGCATCTTATAGAATACTAAAATTGGATAATGTGTGCCCAGAGGGCCTTGACTTGTTGCTTGTAGCCAAGAACAATTATCTATTTACTAACCTCAAAATTCTAACTTCTGAAGATAACCAGGCAACTCGGGGGTCTAATACTGGTGACTGCTCTAAGAGCTCGTTTCCACTAGGGATTTGGATGCAAGGCGATCGCCGCACATCCCTCCGGACAACCGGATGCGGCTTCCCGTCGGCGGCTATGGGGATCGGATGCGTGATACGGAAAACTGCAGAATGCTATCCATTATTTCCCCCACGTTGCATCGCAACGGATCGCGTAGGTAAATTTGCGTCCATGGAAACTACTCTATTGATGTGAATTGGTTGCAGTTTCCTTGCGTTGCGATGCAGAGCGGTTTCCACATGCAACGCGTCTAGTGGAAAAGGGCCCTTAGTGATACATTGCCCGATGCATTCGATGTATTTCCTAGGGGATGTTTTCTCATCTTGGGCCAAATTCTGCTGCAACTATTGCTAATGTTAGGGCCTGTGATAGTTGAATGCTTGCAAATATTTATGTGCATGATTGAATTAAAAAGACATTGCTTGCCAAACCAAATACAAAATCAGAAGTAACTTTGTTGTCATCAGTCTGGCATTCTTTTTTCTTGGTTCAGACAGATGGGGAGGCATGCTTTTTCATGATAGATGAGGAAAAAAAACACCCCTAACACCTCCACTTCTGGACTCTTTATACCCAATATAGACTGATAATGTCTAGGAAGAAAGCCAGTAAGTATGGTGGACCTATCACCTAGCCTAAACTATACCAATCCTCATAGTCCTGGAGATTTAAGAGTGCTGTGTAAGAGGGCTGGAAAAAAGTCCATCCTCTTGTCCAATGTAAAAAACAAGGTACTGTTTTCCACCAATGGTGCTCAAGAGGAGGTGGGAGATATAGTGTGGAAGAGCACTTCTATTGTATTTCGGGGGGGGGGGGGGGGGGGGACTGGGACAACTACCGGTAATTATAACTGTTCTATTATAAAAACCAAGTGGGTTGTCCAGGCAGTGAAGCTCTTTAGTCATATACACAGCTTCACTGGGCAAAAAACAACTGTATAGGGAATAAGGGCTGAAAAGAAGAGAGAGGAAAATAAAGCAGCATGCTTTAAAAATAAATAAACTATGTTAGTTAGTCAAGCAGTAATGGATAATGGGTTATGCAATTTGTATTGCTGAAGAAAGCTGCCAAAAGCAATTGAAATCGACATGCCTAAAAGCAGTAAAAAAAACCACCCGAGATTTTGCTTTATGGCATCGACGTGGCGTTGTGGTTAGCACTCTCGCCTTGCAGCACTGGGTCACCGGTTCGTATCTCAGCCAGGGCACTATCTGAGTTTGTATGTTCTCAGTGTGTCTGCATAGGTTTCCTCTGGGCACTCCGGTTTCCTCCCCAAGGTTAATTGGCTTCCCCCCAAAATTGGCCCTAGACTACAATACATACACTACACGATACATAGATAGACCTGTGACTATGGTAGAGATTAGATTGTGAGCCCCTCTGGGAGACAGTTAAGTGACAACACAATATACTCTCTGTACAGCACTGCAGAATATGCCGGTGATAATAATAATAATAATAATAAATGATGGCATGATTTGAACTAATTATTGTATCAGAATTAAAAACATTTAATTAAGGTAAGTGTTAAAAAATCTAATAACCTCTTATGTTATAAAAAAAAAATACTCTGACAACTTGCAAGCGAAAAAGTACTAATATATATATATATTGGTGGGGCTGAAAAGGAGTGAAAACATAAGTAAGAAAGCCGAAAATCCCCATCGTACCTGCATACATTTCAGTGTTGTCAGTTTGGTACGTAAAGAAATGCAAGCATAATCAACAGTTGAAAGTAATGGACACATCCTTCAATTATAATGAGGGAGATACTCATTCATCATTTGCACTAGTACAGTGTTGGTTGCACTGGGACTTTTTACTCAAGTTAGCTGATTTATAAATCCTGAAAGGATTCAACTCTATGTAAATCAGAAAAAGGAATAGCTGCTTACTGAGTGATAATACCATTCTCAAACTCTGTACATGCTCTTTACTGCTCAAAAAGATCCGCCACATTGTTGGTTCTCAGAAGTTTTTGCTTAAATTATTCTGATAAAGATCATTCCCAAGCGGAGTTGCCCCCTATTAATGTATAGGCTGCAAATCACTTTTTGGTGTATGATGATTATTTTATAGTCCTGGTTGAACTTGATGGATGGATGGATATCTTTTAACCAAACTTAACTATGCACAACTACATTACTACGTAATATGACTATTTTCTGCATTAGATAAGCCATTCCATGTCACGTTATTACCATTTGCACTACCTACCCCCATTGCAACTGATGAATAGTCAGTTACATAACTCCAGGGGTAGGAGTGGTTCTGGCTGAGCAAAGCTGCCCTGTTTTCCCCAGTAAATGTATCTTAACAGATGTTGCAAATTGCCATGTTGTCAAGTATGACTTAAGCCAAGTACACACGTTCAACTTGTGCACAACATGCACATGACCGCACACACGACCTGATGAACCGCACGACCTGTATGTCCACACGTCCAGACGGATAAACAACCAACTGATTTACATACGGAGCATGCAAGCGGAATGACAAACTACACATTGAATATAAGTACAAGTTGTTTAAAAGTCGTTCAAACACCTTGTACATACGGACCATTTGCACAATATCAGGCGACCGTAGGCCAACATAGATACGACAGTTGGATCGGGTGCAACACCTCTTATCAGTGGCTCGTTAAATCGTTTTTGCACGTCCACACGCCTGATTGTTGTCCAGTCGTCTAAAACGGACTAAAGTCGGACAACAATCAGGCAGGTTTGTTGAAAGTGTGTACGAGCCTTAACCTCCTTGGCGGTAATCCCAAGCTGAGCTCGGGCTATGCCGCCGTGGAGGATTGCTCTGGCCCTACTGGGCCGATTTGCATAATTTTTTTAAAACACGCAGCTAGCACTTTGCTAGCTGCGTGTTTGTTCCGATCGCCGCCAACCCGCCGCTACCAGACTCGAAAGAGGGCCCCCCCCGCAGACCCATTGCGCAGTCTGGCCTGACTCCCTCGGACCTCATGACGTCAATGACATTGATGACGTCAGTCCGATCGCCGCCATGGCGACGGGGGAAGCCCATACAGGAAATCCCATTCAGAACGAGATTTCCTGTTGGGATTATGCGCCGGCAGCGATCGGAAGGGGCTGGGCGGACGCCGCAGGGAGGGGGGAAGCATGTAGCTAGTGCTAGGATAAAGGACCTCTGTCGCTAAAATCTTAAAATTTTAAATACATGTAAACATATACAAATAAGAAGAAGGAATGTTTCTTCCGGAGTAAAAAGAGCCATAAATTACTTTTCTCCTATGTTGCTGTCACTTACAGAAAGTAGTAGAAATCTGACATTAACGTCAGATTTTGGACAAGCCCATTTTCTTATGGGGGGTCTCAGGGTTTTCTTTATTTTTAAAAGCACTTAGTGAATGGCAGTTACTCTGTCCAACTGCCAAAAAAATTGTGCAGCGAGCAGGGAGGCTGGCCAGCATCTTTGTATAAATATTTTTTCAGGGAATGTATTTATAAAGAATAAAGGCCATGCCGAGAATCCCCCATGAAGAGGTGGACTATCCCAAAACCTGTCGGTAATGTCAGATTTCTACTACCTACTGTAAGTGACAACAACATAGGAGAGAAGTAATGTATGGCTCATTTTACTTTGGAAGAAAATGTACTTCGTTGTATGAGTTTTAAATTTTAAGATAAATAAAATGAGAAAGTAGGGTATTATACCAAAGTGTTGGTGTTGGTGTGTGTTGGTGTGTGTGTGTGTGTGTGTGTGTGTGTTGGTGTGTGTGTGTGTTGGTGTGTGTGTGTGTTGGTGTGTGTGTTGGTGTGTGTGTGTGTTGGTGTGTGTGTGTGTGTTGGTGTGTGTGTGTGTTGGTGTGTGTGTTGGTGTGTGTGTGTGTTGGTGTGTGTGTGTGTGTGTGTTGGTGTGTGTTGGTGTGTGTGTTGGTGTGTGTGTGTGTGTGTGTTGGTGTGTGTGTTGGTGTGTGTGTGTGTGTGTGTGTTGGTGTGTATTGGTGTGTGTGTTGGTGTGTTGGTGTGTGTGTGTTGGTGTGTGTGTGTGTTGGTGTGTGTGTGTGTGTGTGTGTGTTGGTGTGTGTGTGTGTGTGTGTGTGTTGGTGTGTGTGTGTGTTGGTGTGTGTGTGTGTGTGTGTTGGTGTGTGTGTGTGTGTTGGTGTGTGTGTGTGTGTGTGTGTGTGTGTGTTGGTGTGTGTGTGTGTGTTGGTGTGTGTGTGTGTGTGTGTGTGTGTGTGTTGGTGTGTGTGTGTTGGTGTGTGTGTGTTGGTGTGTGTTGGTGTGTGTTGGTATGTGTTGGTGTGTGTGTGTTGGTGTGTGTTGGTGTGTGTGTTGGTGTGTGTGTGTGTTGGGGTGTGTGTGTGTGTTCTATAATGCTGTGCTAGGACAGAGGTGCAGCCACAACAAAAAGAAAAAACCCTTACATCCAGACTCATCTATATTACAATAACAAATCTTGGCAAGTACACTTTATAACAGAGAAGCACTGAGTTTTCTAGAATGGGAATAGGCTAAGTGTCCACATTACACAGAACGAGAAAACGAGTCAGACAACACAATGCATTACTGAAGCCATTACACACAGATCTCTGCATGCAACAAGTAAGCATTATTCTCCATTAATCTAATGCATTTGATGAGGGAGAAAGCGGTTTTATAGGTCTCCTGGATACTGATGCATTGTCAGCCTAGTAATGTTACACAAGACATTCCATACCAGCACTGCTGCACACATTCAGATTACTATGACTTATAGATTCGCTTCTGCCCAGAATTGTTCTATTGTGAACAATGAGAACAAGATGGCTGCTCTCCAACTGACTATTTCTCCTGACAGGTTCATCCATTTCCTCTTTCTACCACTCTCCAAGTCCAGCTCGTTACAAAGTGGCAACATTTTAGGAGAAAATGCTTCATCTCTGATGAATGCTCACCGGAGACAAACACGAATCAACAGCACCACAACACAAGGAAGGCCGTGAGCAGAGGTGCGTTTGCAAAATACTTTACATAGTGTAAAAGCCAATTGGGCAGGCATAAGAAGCCCCCACTGGCATTTTATCCTGTCGGGAAATCACAATTTAAAAGAACAGAGTAAAAACAAATTCCTAATCTAGATACGTACAAAGCTGATTGCTTTAATGGCCAAAATAATACATTACGCAGTAAGGACTCCTTGATCTTTACATATGGTATTTAAAATGTTCTACTATGTTCTAGGTTTATGCTGATTGAAAAAGCTAATACAGCAGTTCAGCTTTAATAAAACTCACACAATAAAAGATGCTGCATAGTCCAATGAGATGCAGCGCACAGAAACCCCTCACCACCAATTACAGAATCACGTTTCACTCTGTGGACTACAATGTGATACAGAATACTCCAAACAAAGTTGAAACAAATGTAGAGAGCACAGTCTATTCCCCCAGAACGTCTGTAACTCATCAAGTCATAGCTCTAAATTCACTAGGACTCATTATATCCCATTGTTTCCAGAACATTGGTATTCTGGGAACACAAAATATTCGGCCATGTGAGAAGCAGACATTCCTAATCTGCCAATGGCACACTGTTTGCCATCTTCCAGAGGTTTAACCACCCTGGCGTTCTGATTAAATCGCCAGGGTGGCTGCGGGAGGGTTTTTTTTAAATAAAAAAAAAACTATTTCATGCAGCCAACTGAAAGTTGGCTGCATGAAAGCCCACTAGAGGGCGCTCCGGAGGCGATCTTCCGATCGCCTCCGGCGCCCAGAATAAACAAGGAAGGCCGCAATGAGCGGCCTTCCTTGTTTTGCTTATATCGTCGCCATAGCGACAAGCGGAGTGACGTCATCGACGTCAACCGACGTCGTGACGTCAGCCGCCTCCGATCCAGCCCTTAGCGCTGGCCGGAACTTTTTGTTCCGGCTGCGCAGGGCTCAGGCGGCTAGGGGGGCCCTCTTTCGCCGCTGCTCGCGGTGAATCGCCGCAGAGCGGCGGCGATCAGGCAGCACACGCGGCTGGCAAAGTGTCGGCTGCGTGTGCTGCTTTTTATTTCATCAAAATCGGCCCAGCAGGGCCTGAGCGGCAGCCGCTGGCGGTGTTGGACGAGCTGAGCTCGTCCAGACCGCTCAGCTGGTTAAAGAAGAACTCCAGTTTAGGAATTATTTTACAGGCAAACAAACCACATAAATCCAGGCACATCGCCTCTAGTTAGAACATTTAAATAAGTAATTTAAGGAAATGGAGATGCTAAAGGGGGTGTGGCCAGAAAAATAGCAAAAATCAGTAACCCTTTGCACGCTCGCATGCAAATGTTCAAACAAATGCATTCACAGATTCACTCATCCAGACACCACTGTTATCCCTATAGCTAAGTTAAAAGCTGGGGTCTTAGTTCACAAAGGAATGCATTATTTTGCTTAGTCACCTACACTGCGCAGAAGTACCCAGGTAAACGTAGGTGTCCCAACTCTGGCCCTGTAACATGCATAGTGCAGACATGCAAACATTCATTGCATCAAACCTATCTAGGGATTAGGAGCACACATCCTGATGTCATCTCATGGGACAGATAGCGCATCATACCAATCGCACAAGGGAGCTAACGTAATGTATTATGCGCACAATGCATAAACACCAGCATAAGCTATGTGCATGCTAACAAAAAAAAAAACATACAGGGGAATGTAGGGATAACAGTAGTGCCTGGATGAGTGAATCTGTGAAGGCATTTGTTGCAAAGGGTTACTGATTTTTGCAAAGGGTTACTGATTTTTGCTATTTTTCTGGCCACTCCCCCTTTAGCACTTCCCTTTCCTTAAATTACGTAGCCTCCCTGGCGGTATGGACGAGCTGAGTTCGTCCAGCAAAAACTTGAAAAAAACGTTAATGACGAGCTGAGCTCGTCCATGCCGACAGGGAGATTTCCTGTTTCTCTGCCCCGCCGGCTGCATTTTTTTCTTATCAGAGGGATTCCCCAGGATGGCTGTGGGTAGCGATCTGTGCTACCCACAGCGTGCAGAACAAGCATCCAGCCACCCTAGGGAATCCCTGGGCAGCCAGCGGGGCAGAGAATGTGCGGGGGATCCCCCTTGTATGTGGAGGCTGTGCTGGCGGGGGATCCCCCTCTGTGCGGGCGGGGGGATCCCCCTTCTATTGTGGCTTTTGCGGGCGGGGGGATCCCCCTCTGTGCGGGTGAGGGGATCCCCCTTCTATTGTGGCTGTTGCGGGCGGCCTATCCCCCTCTGTGCGGGTGGGGGGAGGGATCCCCCTTCTATTGTGGCTGTTGCGGGCGGCCTATCCCCCTCCTCCCCCTCCCGATGTCCCCCCTCCCGATCTCCCCCCCCCCCCCTCTCTAAGCCCATTGAGTAAATAGATTTACTCACCGAGGGCTTTCTCCAGCGACGGCAGCAGCACTTCCTCCTCCATCTCCGAAGTCCTGGTCTCTGTACAGTTACATTACGAGGCTTGGTGACGTCACCAAGTCTCGTAATGTAACTGTACAGAGAACGAGACTTCGGAGATGGAGGAGGAAGTGCTGCTGCCGTCGCTGGAGAAAGCCCTCGGTGAGTAAATCTATTTACTCAATGGGCTTAGAGAGGGGGGGGGGGGGAGGACATCGGGAGGGAGGGGGAGGAGGGGGATAGGCCGCCCGCAACAGCCACAATAGAAGGGGGATCCCCCCACCCGCACAGAGGGGGATCCCCCGCCCGCAAAAGCCACAATAGAAGGGGGATCCCCCACCCGCACAGAGGGGGATCCCCCCGCCCGCAACAGCCACAATAGAAGGGGGATCCCCCCATCTGCACAGAGGGGGATCCCCCCGCCCACAAAAGCCACAATAGAAGGGGGATCCCCCCACCCGCACAGAGGGGGATCCCCCGCCCGCAAAAGCCACAATAGAAGGGGGATCCCCCCGCCCGCACAGAGGGGGATCCCCTGCCCGCAACAGCCACCATATAAAGGGGTTCCCCCCGCCCGCACAGAGGGGGATCCCCCGCCAGCACAGCCTCCACATACAAGGGGGATCCCCCGCACATTCTCTGCCCCACTGGCTGCCCAGGGATTCCCTAGGGTGGCTGGATGCTTGTTCTGCACGCTGTGGGTAGCACAGATCGCTACCCACAGCGTGCTGGGGGGGGGGGGGAGGATCGGGAGGGGGACATCTGGCTACCTATAAATCTGGCTAAACACCTGGCTCACTATATACCTGGCTAAACATCTGGCTCGCTATATACCTGGCTAACTATACTTGGCTAACTATACCTGGCTGCACATCTGGCTAACTATACCTGGCTGCACATCTTCTACCTATACATCTGGGTCTTATACTCACCATTGGCATGCTGATCCCTCGTCGCGTACCTCTGATAGCTTCCCCAGTGTCTTCTTCCATGTCCCTTGGCGGATTTTGCTTCTTCCTCAGCGATCACATGTCCCCCGTTGATCGGCGTTGATGACACCAGGGTCACACAGCGTCATTAACATCTTGCAGAAAACACTTTTTTTTTTTAATTGAATTTAATACAATAATCTGTATTAAATTTAATATTGAAAAAAAATTGGTTGCAAAAAAAAATGGTTGCAAATTATTGGAAATTAATTGAAACACTTTTTGCACAGAAATCCTGGGGAAACTGAACGCCAGGGTGGTTAAAGGGGAACTGAAGTAAGAGGTATACGGAGGCTGCCATATTTATTTCCTTTTAGTCAATACCAGTTGCCTGGCAGCCCTGCTGGTCTATTTCTCTGCAGTAGTATCTGAATAACACCAGAAACAAGCATGCAGCTAGTCTTGTCAGATCTGACTTTAAAGTCTGAAACACCTGATCTGCTGCATGCTTGTTCAGGGGCTATGGCTAATAGTATTAGAGGCAGAGGATCAGCAGGGCTGCCAAGAAACTGGTATTGCTTAAAAGGAAAAACATGGCAGCCTCCATACACCTCTCTCTTCAGTTCCCCTTTAACTGTTCTAACTAGAGGCGATGTGCCTGGATTTATGTGTTTTTTTTCTTGTTACTGACCCCTGTGGCTAGGGTTTTAATCTAGTGCACTCCCTCCTTCCCCTGTATGTGTTTTTTGTCAGCATGCACATAGCTTATGCTGGTGTTTATGCATTGTGCGCATGGATACATTACGTTAGCTCCCTTGTGCGATTGGTATGATGCGCTATCTATCCCATGAGAGGACATCAGGATGTGTGCTCCTAATCAAAAGATTGGTTTGATGCACTGAAAGTTTGCATGTCTGCACTATGCATGTTACAGGGCCAGAATTAGGACACCTATGTTTACCTGGGTACATCTGCGCAGTGTAGGTGACTAAGCAAAAGAATGCATTCCTTTGTGAACTAAGACCCCGTCTTTTAATTTAGCTGTAGGGATAACAGTGGTGCCTGGATGAGTGAATCTGTGAATGCATTTGTTTGAACATTTGCATGCGAGAGTGCAAAGAGTTACTGATTTTTGCTTTTTTTAATATACAGGCAGACACCTACTTACAAACAACTCCAATGACAATGTTTTAGAGACAAAGTTATCTTTATATACAAATACATACTGTTTTTATTACGTTTTTGTTCTTAAATGTTACAGTATTGCATAAGCGGTTATAAATAGTTTAAAACACTTAAAAAGCACATTGAAAACAACCAAAATAGTTTATTCTATTATATCTAACTCCAGAGTAGTCAGAAAATGGCACTTACAAACAATTTCTCCAAATGTAACCGGTTTGTAAGTAGGAGACTTCCTGTATACTGCTATTATAATAAACATTCTGAAGTATTGTTATCCTGACTATAAAAAGTGTTTCATTTCTTCCTTATAGTCTTTTCTTGGGAAGCAGGAAATGCAGGCGCCGGAGTTGGGTGCTGCCACAGGCCTCCATAGTTATTTCAACTATGGGGGAAATGTGAGGGCTGGAGAGGCTGTAAACTGCGGCTACAAATAGTGGGTGCTTGCCTCTGGGGCCCAAATTTACCCCTGCAGCCAAAATGACTATGGGCGCCTATGGCGGCACCCAAGCTTCAGAAGCTCAACATTTTTCAGTTTTTAGTGGCAGATTTGCAGTGTTAAGGTTAGGTTTGTTTTTGTTTTTTAAGGTTAGGCATAGGTATGGTGGGTCAGTTGGGGTAAGGCCTTGGGGGGAGGGGTTAGGATTAGGCATCGGCAGGAGAGGGTAATTAATAGGCATCGGAGGGTGGGTGGTTAGGGTTATCAGGGTTAGGGTTGGCCCAGCTACAGACCTGCACTGAACCTACTCCTATCTATTGCCTGATGAAGCGGGGTCATACCTGAGAAACGCGTTGCATTTTCCTCTGGAGTATGTAAAATAAATTTGTTCTGCTAAACTTTGTTGGCATATCTTGTGTCGGTTTGAAGGAGGTAAGTCCACCACTACCTCCACAAATTTTAAACTTTTTAGACATTTTTATTCTTCTGGCACCTCTGTATCCCTGTTACATTGTTCTAAGTCCACCCTTGGTGGAGGGGTGTCATCCCCTTTTTTTCCTAATGTACAGAGAGCGACTTCTTAACCTCCCTGGCGGTCTATTAAGATCGCCAGGGCGGCTGCGGGAGGGTTTTTTTTTAATTAAAAAAAACTTTCATGCAGCCAACTGAAAGTTGGCTGCAAGAAAGCCCACTAGAGGGCGCTCCAGAGGCGTTCTTCCGATCGCCTCCAGCGCCCAGAATAAACAAGGAAGGCCGCAATGAGCAGCCTTCCTTGTTTTGCTTACAACGTCGCCATAACGACGAGCGGAGTGACGTCATGGACGTCAGCCGACGTCCTGACGTCAGCCGCCTCCGATCCAGCCCTTAGCGCTGGCCGGAACTTTTGTTCCGGCTGCACAGGGCTCGGGCGGCTGGGGGGACCCTCTTTCGCCGCTGCTCGCGGCGGATCGCCGCAGAGCGGCGGCGATCAGGCAGCACACGCGGCTGGCAAAGTGCCGGCTGCGTGTGCTGCTTTTTATTTCGCTCAAATCGGCCCAGCAGGGCCTGAGCGGCGACCTCCGGCGGTGATGGACGTGTAGAGTCGTCCATACCGCTGAGGAGGTTAATCCTAAGTGGGGTCAGGTCTAATCTCCCCACCTGCTGTTAAAGTGGTCCCTTTGAGGTAACCCAGCTTTGTGAGAATATTTGTATTTACTCTACCAACTTCATCCCATACTATATTTGGATCTTCCTTCTCCTGCTGTCATCCACGGTTTGGCTCACCTGATCCTGCACCAGTGGGTAGGCTCTATGGGGGTTTTAGAGCGTTTGGCTTCCTACCAACAAACTAGATTTGGCTCTTGGTGTCCCTATCTTTATACTGCAAAATAGTAGACTATCAGTAAATTTACCAATATTCAACTAAGCTATTTTTGGCACTCAAATTTTCAAGTGCACTATTTGTATGTACACCTTTCTTGTAACAGTTTCAATGGCCTGTCAATCAATAAGGACTCTGCTTTCTGACTAGTTGTGTGAAGAAGAGCAGCAATAGACGGACAAATAATGCCATCTGACTTGCACCTACTTTTGGTTTTACACAAACAATCTATGTAAAATTTATCATATTAAATCATTTCAGATTGAAGTTCAATTCATTCTAAAAGGATTATTTATGGATTATGCTTAATTCCACCAGAAAACAAGAATCTGGAGGGATTATAAAATTAACCAGTTTCCTTCCTGTAATACCCAATTCTTTTCTGTCATGCTCACATGTATAAGGGATGATCCACTTCTGGCTCCTATTCAACAGCAGGTTGATCATCTAGGGCACAAAGCAGCGTGATTTCCAACACTTATTGTTCCTCATGTTTTCTACTTAAAGAAAACCTGAGAACAGGAAGACAGAAATTAAGATACCCCTTCCTGACTTCAAAGAAAATGCTATGTTTACGGCTGTCACGTGTACTGTCCATGAAGAGTTAGGGCATAGGGAATTGATCAGTTATACCAGCTGCAAATGTACAGTTTTTTTTTATTTACATGGCGCTAATAATGTACATAGTACTAAACAAACAGTGAGGAGCATAGATACATGAGAAGTTCAAAACACTGTTCAATCATGACATCCAGCAATACAAATACAAATACATAGTTGATGTGTGGCTGTAGACATCACCAATGTGAGCCTTGCCCAGCTTGGCAACCTATGCAGAGATTGGCAAGGACTTGTCATATACGGATGCTGGCAAGGCTCCTCCACCTGCAGCGCTGCCCTCCCGACATCTTTTACTGAGTCCTGATCACATGTTATGATGTGATCAGAACCCAGAGGATGTCAGTGTTCCACTGCTGCCCAGTGGTGGAAGAGGGGTGATGGAAAAGACCCCTTTTTTCCACCACCAGGCAGCGCTGCAACACTGACAGCAACCTCTGGGTTTCGATCGCATGTCACATCATGTAATCAGGATTCAGGAGAGGATGTTGGGAATGCAGCGCCACAGATGGAGGAGGAAAAGAGGAAAGGCGATTCAGCTGACCGGAGCAGGCATCTATGACAGTTACCTGTGTCCACTCAGCTGGCACCGGATGTCCTGCATTATCTGAGATCTTGGGCTGGGCTGCTAAAGGGTTAAATAAGAAAAAGATTTAAAAAACGGACTTTCAAATTTCCCACACGTCAGATGAATTCACTGTGTAATTAATAAAAGAACAAATACAGAGTATTTTAAGCAAATCATGATCTAAGCATAAACATTTAAATGCTTGATTTACTGAAAACAAATGCACAAAGCACAAACAGGTTTTTATAAGTAAATAAAGCTATTTGCTACGGCTAAATATAGTAAAACCATCTGTACTGCAGACAAAACCTGCATATACAATTACAAAGCTAGATGTTGGTAGGTGGGCCAAAAGTAGTAGACATGGCTTTGCAGAGTACATCACAGAGTACATCACTCTACATCAAAAAAGAGGCAGTGATGGTTCCTTAAATCTATGCACAGCAGCCATGCAATCAGAGCAAGAACAGGTGATAATCTCCAGATTGCAATTCAGGGGTGCTCATTGATCAATTGGAGACTATTTATATCCTAGCATTGAGCCCTCACAGGCAAACAAATCTAGTATTGGCCAGTCATGATTAGGGATGATCAAAGAGATGCAAAAACTTCCGAGTTCATGCAAATTTGTATGCAAATATATGCAGTTTAAAAATGAACCTATGAGCAATAGCGAAACCGCCACTGCACAGGGCAGCGTGGTGGCGGCCTCCACATCCCAGCCGGCAGTTCCCGTAACTCACACGGAGCCGCCGGCGCAGAGCAGGGCGGGCGCCGCCGCGGCCTTCCATGTGCGGGCGGGCATGGATCAGGGACCTGGCCTCTCAAGGAGGCAGAGGCAGAGCGTCCTGCGCACGCGCGCTAGACGGCAGGAGCTTTATTCCCTAAGGAGGCAGGTCAGCTGATCCGACGATCAGCTGACCTAAGGCAGCCAATCACTGGCTAACCTTAGCTCCAGCCCCCTGGGCGGGCTGGTGGAGCTGGGCTTCAGCATTTAAGCCCACAGTGTTCAATTGTTCACTGTCTGCTGTCGTGAATACACTTGTTGTGTTAGCGCTCAGGCCTTAGTATAGTGCCCTGGTGTTGATACTAAGGATTTCACACCTTAGCTTAGGAATTATTCTATATTGATCTGTGTTTTGACTCTGGCTATCCCTGACTACTCTATCTCTTGCTGATCTTGTACCTTTGCCTATCTGATCCTTGTTGCCGTACTCTGCCTGTCTAACGTTTACTCTTCTGCCTTCCGCTCCTGTACTGCCGCCGCCATCTCTGTTGCCGAACCCTTGCCTGTCTGACCTTTCTCCCTTCAGTGGAACGTCTCCCACTGGAGGGTTATCTCTGAGGCTTGCCTCTCCGAGACGCCTGCCTCAAGCAGATTGTTACTGCTGGGGGTCGAGATTCCTCACTCAGCCTGGTTAGAGGATCTCACTCATGGGGTTCCCATTCAGAGGTAACCACACCTCTGAGGAATTACCGTGTGGTGGACATTTCCACACCATCTGATATATTACTGTCTTTATTGTGTGCTTTTGCTGGTGTTCAGAGGTTAGCAAATATATCAGATTATCGGTGATACTGCAGATCATCAATAATCGGTTATATATCGGATTCTTGGTGATACTGCAGATCGCCAATAATCAGATTCTCTCTGCGTGCTGACACCGATCATGACAGAATCAATCAATTTAAACCCAGGTTTGAATGCACTTGTCAATTTTGAAGCTGCATATATTTGCATAATCACAGAAGTATTTGCATACCGTTGATCATCCCTAGTTATGATGTAAAGCTATAGTTGAAAGTTATAAAATAAATAGTTGTTGTTGGCCAAGCTCTAATTGGAGCTTAATAAAAGGTATGCTGCTGCAATTAGTACCACCTTAATGGCCCTGTTAGGAGCCTGAGAACTGCATCTCATTGAGGGGTGCACTTTTATAGCATAATGATACTTCAAAACCCCAGTGATTTTTTAACAGTTCAATTTCATTTTAGCACCTACTCTTAAAGTGATGCTAGCTTTGAAAGTTGGCACGTTACATGAGGAACATTGGTCCAGTGGTAATGAATAAACATTTATTGAGCACCAAAAGAAGCCTTAAAGATGCGTTTGCCTCCACTTCAAGAAGACATATCACCTCCTCTAAGGGCTCTTTCACATCAGAGCTGGCGTTGGAGAACGCTCAAAGCATACGTTTTGTTGTATGCGTTTTAATGCGTTTTGATATGCGTTGCACTGCAGTGAGTGTGCGTTTTTAATGAGTTTTCAATGCGATTACAGCACATAGGAAAACGCAGGTAATTTTTTTTTCTTTTTAGTTTTCAACTTTCTATATTGTTCCTCTGTTGCATTCTGGGACTGATTGCCTGCGTTAACGGTTTAAAAACGGGCATAGCGTGCGTTTTACATTGACTAACATTGTAACGCATAAAGCTAGCGTCGGCCGAAAAACTGCACCTGGGTGCGTTGTAACGCAACGCACAAAAACGCAGCGTTATATGTGAAAACTAAAATGAAAGTCTATGGACTTTCATTTTACCTTGGCTAACGCAAACTTTACCCGTTGCGTTGAAACGCAGAAAATCTGCCCTAATGTGAAAGAGCCCTAATAATAATATACATTTTGATACTGTGAAGATCAAAATTTAATACTGGCAAAATAGTAATCTCTTTTCATAAAACCTTCTTCAAAAGCACTGGACCATACCTTGCAAGCGGAAAATAGGTACTGATATCAATTTGGCTTCTTCCTTTTCTACCATCATGTCAAATCAACAACGGCTTACCGATCAGCCTGAACTACTAAACAGATGATTCTGGGTGTCTGGACAGCATTGGAATAACAATGACCCGAATGAACAATAGCAGGGCCTTATGCTGGGAATACACGATTAGTTTTTTTCAGCAAATTTCCTGGCCAATCGATACTCTGATCGATTTTTCTGATCGTTTTCCATTCACTTCTATGAGAAATCAGACCGGACCTGATGGAAATTATATGCCCCCCACCCCCCAAAAAAAACTTATGGTGTATTCCCAGTATTACAGTGGATAAACAACCATATTTCCCCCAGTCTCATAATACTGTCCCTGCATTTCAGACAAGGATTTTGTTCCTTTTTTTAAGATAGAAAAAACACTAGAAAGCACACCCTCTTCATTCTCCCTTTCTCCAAATCCCATTCCACTCCTTGACTCTACCCCCCCCCCCCCCCCCCCCACCACCACCACCACCACCACCTCATTCTTCACCATTTTTTCAAACCTGTATTAACCTTCCTTCAACCTTTTCCTCTCCAAACGCATCTTCCCTTCCATGCTCAAGCAAATTGCTGATAACACTAATGCTAAAGAAACCTTGACTGGATCCTACTGCCCATTCTTCATAATTTCTTTTCCAAAAGGAGCTCAATAAAAAGTTATACTTCCACCTTAGTCACTCTATTGAAGTGACCAACACTTTCTTGGATTACATATGGTTGGGTCAGATATTGCTGATTTTCTATGAACCAGTGTTGCAAATATACATTTCAACTGGTCGTTTATGTTACCAAATGTAATGCTGAAATCTACTGAAAACCGATGTGCTATGCGTGGTAGGAACAGATCCCTCTCTGATCACATTTAGATCAGCGACACATCTACCTTTTTGCTACATTGGGTGGCAATCTAAAAGTATATCACCACTTTATCAATGCATTTCAGGGTCACCTGTAGTGTTTCCAGCTTTATCAGCGAGCTAATTAATGGACAGACATTTTCACTTGTTTTATCTGTCAAGGTTGTTAGGGGGAAAGAAAACAGGCGATAAGTGTGAAGAAAGCCCTTATTAATCATCGGTCTGAGAGTTCACCTTAAAATGGCTATATAACAAGACGGACACATTGATTTGTGATTAGCAAGTAAGGGGCACAGCCATGCTAAGCTAAAATCTCCTAGAGAACAAAGTAGACTTTAGGGCCAGTATAACTGCACCTCCTTGGCTGCATTGCCATTATACAGAAGAGTCTCCTCAGGCTCCTTCTATTCTGTGCACACATGCAATCACTTCATTGCATGAGGGAGCAGTGCAGTCCGCCAGGCTGTTCCAGCACTTCTCCCCTTCCATCTGCACAAAATCGGGGGGGGGGGGGGGGGGGGGAGCGTTGCGTATAAGGGGAGCTGTGTGAGACAGAGAGAAGGATGAAGATGGGACTGTTCTAAATGGCAAAGTGAGAGTGGGAGATTACAAGCAAAAGAGTATTATCTGGATAAGTTGTAATATTACAAACATCACCCTAATACCCACAACCAGTGCCATATTCTGGAACTGGACATCAATTTTGTAATCAGTGCATGTTCAATTGCAGTGGCGCAATAGTGTGCTGGTTAAGGGCTCCACGCCTGACAAAGGGTTCGATTCTTGGCTCTTCTTGTTCAGTTAGCTGTACCTATGCAGTAAGGAGATCTTGGGCAAGACTCCCTAGCACTGATACTGCCTATAGAGCACGCCCTAGTAGCAGCAGCTCTGGCGCTTTAAGTCCACCAGGAGAAAAGCGCAATATAAAATGTTCTGTGTGTTGTCAATTCCACTTTAACCTTGCATATATAGATAGAAACACTCTCCCTTTAAGTGTACTTTGATTACATTTCTATACATATTAAAAAAAGCTCTGATACTAAGTACCTACACAGACCTATTAAAATAGGAAACCCATTCATAGCATGTCATAAGTATATGCTATGTGGTACAGACTTGTGTTTATTCTGGTGAAACAACTGGCAGTTGTGTATATTCATGTTTCAGTTAGAAACCTCTTCAGAAACCATATAGGTTATTTTAGGTCATAAACACAATTTAAATGGAAATGATGCTTAGCAGAGTTCTTTTAACTGACAGCTATCTCTTTTGCTCCAGCCTTGCATCACTCATATGTTCAAATACGCTAAGAGGAACTTGCTGAAGAACATTTTACATTTCCTGATAACTGTAATCTGCACAGTAATATAACTATTTTGTGACTTGACTTTGACTGACAATTTATATAGGCATGTAGTATACATCTGATGTGTCTAACATTCCAATATCACTCAAAATTTCCTGCAGACGCCTCTCAGACAAGAACAAGTATATTAGAGTGGGTTTAGCTTTGACATGAATGCCTATGATAAGCATTGCGCCTATGAGAAAACAGAATGCACTTTACAAACATTTTATTGGACTTCTTTCAAACACCATTAATTCACACAACTAGACTGTAAATATGTAATGTTATGCTGGGGATACACGGTACGTTTCTGTACCGTGTATCGACCAGCTGATCCGGCCAGCTGATAATATTCAGCTGGCCCGATCAAGCCGCTCGACCCGCGCCCGCTCGATTCCCACCTGCGGACAATGACAGGGAATCGAGCGCTGATAAGGAAGCGCCGGCGGGGGCGAGCGGTAATCGATCCGCGCGGACGAGCGGGGACATGGCTGGGGTCGATCCGGCGGCTTATCGAGCCGCCGGTCGACCCGTGTATGGCATTACAGTCTACGTAAAATAGAATGATCTCATTATGAAAACTGTCTAATCCATGATATTTATGGGAAACTGAAGCGAGAGGGATTCGGAGGCTGCCATATTTATTTCCATTTAAGCAATACCAGATGCTTGGGGTCCGTTCTGCTGGTCTTTGGCTGCAGTGTTGGATTCAAATGCTTGAAACAAGCATCCAGCTAATCCAGTCAGGTTTTTGTCAGAGACATCTGAGGTGCATACGTGTTCAGGATCTATGGCTATAATTATTAGAGGCATAGGCTTAGGAGGATAGCCAGGCAATTGGCTTAGTTTAAAAGGAAATAAGTATGGCAGCCTCCATATCCCTGTCACTTTAGGTTGCCTTCACACATGACAGAACCTGCATGCGGGTGGCAGTTTTGCATTCACCACACAGCTAATGCAAGCCAATGGCATTGCATTTGACTTGCACAGCTGTGCAATTTTTCCATGTTCATAATTTGTGCAGCAGTGCTGCATTTTTCTTTGAGCAATGTGCAAATTGCATTTAATGTGAGTCAATGTAAATCACATTCTGTGAAACATTGCATGTAATCAGTACATACAATTTTATGTAAACTAGAGATGGGACGAACCCAAATTTCCTCCAATCCAAAAAGATTTTTGAATCTAACTAGTCCTGTACATAAGAACTGTTGATCTGTGTAAGAATAGTAGTTAAGACTTAGAATAGTACATTTTAAGTCTTAAATACTATTCTTCCACAGATCACACAATTCTTATGTATAGGATTCATTACATTAGAGATTCAAAAGCTTCAAGAAAATTGAGAATCTTTTTGGATTCAGACTCAGGGAAATTTGGGATTCGTCCCATCTCTAATGTAAACTAATTTAATTGGTATGCATAAAAAAATTGCATACAAAACGCACTCAGGGGGAAAAAAAAGGAAGAGAAAGAAATGGAACAAATAAATAACACAGAATGAGACGGAAATCATAGGGATAGTGAATGCTCCTCACTGTAGACATTTAAAATGCCTTCAGACAACTAGCTAGGAAAAGTTGCTTTATACTACAGATTCTATGCATGAGCAGCTTTCACCAGTCTGATGCACGACATGAAGAACAAGCGGATAAAGTTTTCCTACCTTGATCCATCTATTCTTGAGGATTGTTATTTTGATTTAATACCACCAGAAAACACAAAAAGAAGCCATAGGAAGTCTGTCATTGTTATCTCTTGAAAATATAAGCCTTTCCTTGTTTGAATAAACACACTCTACAAAGCATGAAAAATGATATACCAGTATTATCATCAGAGCCACAGGTTTGCCAAACAAACATCAGTGGAAAATGGCGCAGTGCTGTGCTGCACTTGCTTTCACTAGGGCAAGTTTTGATTTCTTTGTATTAAATTATCCCGGGAAGCCAACTTTTAAAGTAAGGCAACAGACAGTTTTTTCAATGGAGTTGATGCGCCAAGCAGCGGTAACATTACCGTTTTACCACCGGCGGCGTACCACGTGTTACACTATTAGCATGACATTACTAACACATACAATATTACCACTGCTTTCTGCATCAACCCCAATGTGAACAATTCTACACAACTTTAGTGAAACAAGGCACACTTCATGTGGTCACACCAAGGGCTGTGGAGTCGAAGCAATTTTGAGGTACCTGTAGTCGGAGTTTTCATAAACTGAGGAGTCAGAGTAGGATGATTGTTGTACCAACTCCTCGGCAATGGTAAATATTATAACTAAAGAGTTGGAGTCAAGGAGTTGGAGCAATTTTTGGTACCCAGAGTCAGAGGTTTTATAAACTGAAGAGTTAGAGTAGGAGTCAAATGAATTTTGTACCAACTCCGCAGCCCTGGTCACACCAGTCCATCTGCACCTTCACCTAAATGTGCCGTTCATTACCAAGATGGATTGCCAAGTGCCTACATATTCACAACCAGCAAAATTAGCACACCAGAAGTAATGTTTACCACTATAGCGAATATACAAATGGTTTAGGGTTACAGATTTTTGAGTTCAGGTTGCTTCAAGATTTCACCCAATTTCAGAAGAAATAAACAACACATTTCTGGTGACCAACTAATGACCATATTTATAAATAATTGGTGATTAGCAGAACTTTTGCACTTTTATAAGCATTTGCCAGTCTCCTGTGATCACCACTACTGCCTTGGCCCAAGAAGACACCATCAAAAAGATCAGGCCTATTCGACCTTAGGACAATTTCCCTATTGGCGTAATGACATGATGGTCTAATTAACATTTTCAGACATTTGGAGTCAAGATTTATTTTTCTTATGTCCAAAAAGTCCAATTTAGTTCTAAGTACAGTATATGCGACATTCCCACCAAGTCATCCACTACCTTGCCCACAGCTGACCAGAAGGGGACAAGTCTGACAGAGCTCCACACCTATGATAAAAGGTACCATCAGTAATCTGACAGCGAGTACACTCTCCAGGGATGGTTGGGTTCATCTAATCAGGGATTGTTGCGTTCATCTAACCAGGGATGGTTGGGTTCATCTAACTCAGACACACAGGAGTATAGTAGATCCTATGTAAAATAGTTTAAACCAAGATTTAACTCCATCTCAGTAGCTGATACCCCCTTTCCCGGGAGAAATCTTTACCTTTTCTTGAATAGATTATTAGGGACAGCTCTATGGCTCATATTGTGTTGAAATCCCTCCCACAGTGTGCCTCTTTGCATTGTGGGAAATAACAGCTTTTTGCAACTGCCAAACAAGCAGGATCTCCCTCCCCTATACAGTTCTCTGGTGTCATATGGCCCACCTCTCTCCCATACCCAGTTCCCTATTCATTTATATAGCACCAGGATTTTCCGTTGCCCTGTATACAGTTGTCCCCTATATAGTTCCCTGGTGTCTAGTGGTCTCCCTCCTACCCAAAAACAGTTTACTGGTATCTATAAACCGTTACCTGATGTCTAGTGGTCCCCTCTTCCTCCCAATACAGTTCCCTAGGGTCCAGGGCTGTGGAGTCGGAGTTGGAGAAATTTTGGGTACCTGGAGTTGGAGTCGGAATCGGAGGTTTCATAAACTGAGGAGACGGAGTTTAATGATTTTTGTACCGACTTCACAGCCCTACTGTTGTCTAGTGGCTGCCTCCCTTTCCTATAGATTTCCCTGGTGTCTAGTATTTCCCTCTCCCCCATATGGCTTCCTGGTAATCTAGGGCTTCACTCCCAATATAGCTTCACTGGTCAGTTGATCTCAGTTATAACTGAAAGGGCAGCTGATTTTCAAAGTAATGCCATGTTTCCCAATGGCTCAGTTCACACTACACACATTTTAACAAAGATTTTTCATAATGCACTGCTATGGAGAAGAATAATGTGTACCAACTGACTAAGTGTTAATTGGGCCTTCTGGGACAATTTTGATGGCTCTGCAGGCCAGAGTTTGACATGTATGTTTTCAACAATGCAAATTGCCTGGCTGTCCTGCTGATCATCTGCCTCTAATACTTTTATCCATAGACCATGAACAAGCATGCAGATCAGATGTTTCTGACTAAAGTCTGACTGGATTAGCTGCATGCTTGTTTTAGTTGTGTGACTCAGAAACTACTAAGCCAAAAAGATCAGCAGGACTGCCAGGCTACTGGTATTGCTTCATAGAAAATAAATATGGCAGCCACCCCATGCCTCTCACTTTAGGTGTACTTTAAAGAGAGTCTGAAGCCATAATTAAAATGGCTTTTTTGCTTATATATAGCAGGGGCATGTGTGCCCCTGCTAAAACGCCCTCTCAGTGAAGTCTTCCTTCACTGAAAGGGGCGGGGGAGAGGCGGAGATCAGCCGCTGATAGACGCGTGTGAGGCAGGGCTGCAGCTCATAGCCCCTCCTCACACGGAAGCGCTCCCCGGGCAGCACAGGGGGGATTTGGAGGGGAAAGGACCCTCGTTTAGCCGCGGGATAGCGGCGTTTTAGCAGGGGCACACATGCCCCTGCTATATATAAGCAAAAAATCCATTTTTATTATGGCTTCAGACTCTCTTTAAGTTTATCACAGATGCCAGCTCTTTACTGCTACAATTTTTCATAATAGCTGTCCTTTAAAAAGCTGCCAGGTTCTCTTTAAAACTTTTACAAAAGTAATTTCCAGTAGAGGTAATGATCTTCTTGTGATCTGGATGCTCAGATGGTAGATGAAGTGGCCAGATCATTTTCAGTGTCCTTGAAGATGCTTCTTGCAGTTATCTAAAAGAACTACGACACTGGATATTTCCCAGCTGCATTCCCCAAAATGCTACTAATGACTTATTGATTGGTCTGGTCACCACAGGGCACCGCAGTCACTTCTGAGTTACAATGTGATACCTTAGCCAGGAACATCTAAACGCTCACATATACACTCTCTTAAGATCTCTTCTAGTAACCCATCAGCCCCAAAAAGCAAACAGACAAGCAAACCACTATCTATTTACCGGCTTTCAGGAAAGAAATATCTGCCATCATTTTTTTTCTACTGTTAACATCTTATCGCCAGACTGTAGGAAAAGTACTTAATTCAGTGCGGAGAGGGTTTAAATACCTCTCAAATTTGTTAATGCTGGGAAAATTACTGTCACTTCCTATACAGTAATGGAACAAGGAGGTGGTTGTAAGTTATTTTGGACAGGTCATGCCCCTTCTGTATTAGGTTTGTGACTGTCTCAAATTGTAAACAGGATCACTCACGTTAGTACTCTGATGCAGAGCATGAGAGTTATTTTAAAGGATACTTGAAGTGACATGTGACATGATGAGATAGACATGTGTATGTACAGTGCCTAGCACACAAATAACTATGCTGTGTTCCTTTTTTCTTTCTCTGTCTGAAAGAGTTAAATATCAGGTATTTAAGTGGCTGACTCAGTCCTGACTCAGACAGGAAGTAACTACAGTGTGACCCTCAATGATAAGAAATTCCCCTTTTTATCTCTTTCTTGCTCTCAGAAGCCATGTTATGCTAGGAAAACGTTTTATAGTTGGAATTTCTCATCAGTGAGGGTCAAACTATAGTCACTTCCTGTCTGAGTCAGGACTGAGTCAGCCATCCTTTAAAAGTCAATAAGTAGACTACAGACTATATTTAATGGACAGACTACAGCCTAATCCAGAGCTGCACACTTTTTTTCAGTTTGCAGGTTACTTCAAAAATTACAAATTGAAAAATGATCTACCAGATATAATCTACCTATGCATGCAAGTCCCACTTGCAGCACATCAGCAGTCCATTAGTGATTACCACAGTAATGCTGGGTACACACCATACAATTTTCTGTTCGATTTCTCGATCATTTTCCGATTAATTTCCATTCATTTCTATGAGGTACAGACTAACCAGCAAGCTCATGTTTTTGTTTTTGTTTTTTTTGTTTTTGTTTGTCATTTCTATGAGAAATCGACCCGAAAAACAATAAAAAAATAAGAGCGAACATGAAGGAAATGATCGAACCATCTATCTAACAGAAAATTGTATGCATATGCCAAATAGAACAGCGTTTGTCCAAAAAAAAAATCCCAATATCATGTTCTGTGCCCGGCAAAATTGTAATCAGCAGTAGCACATAATGCTTCTAAAAGTATGGCTCCCGCCACATTGATACAACAGAATCCTCTACACAGCTGTGGAAAACATCAGGACAGCATATTGCACAAAGCTCATCCAAGTCAAAGAGACAGAATATGACGTGTATGTCACTCAGGCGAGCAGCGTGGGATCTACTCAGACTTCAACAAATCATTGTAATAGCAGTGCCAGCCTTCCCTTCTCGTCTACACAGAAGTCCTTTGTGATCAATGGTAGATAACGATTTACGCAATGGGCACCCCTGGTCTAATCCTACAAGTCCTGTTGGCTAGCTGAAATCCTATCTATATTTTAGCTCTTCTCTCCCACAAGTCTTAACAGCCACATATATAAAAGTATAAAAAAAAGAACATTCCACCATTACTGGAGATGACATCGCAAGGAAATGAACAGCGCTACTTAAAAACAGGCAAGTGCCTACCTGCAAAAGAGTGCAAGCCCCACTTGTGGAGTCGAATACACACCGAGCATACACATGACCTGTCTACCACTGGAGGAGGATGTTAGTTTCCTGTAACAGCTTGCATGCAACCTATTAAGTACTCGTCCCTCCCACTGCGAAGAAGTCGATCCTCCATGGGAGGGGCCTAACACTAACTAAATCCTAACCTGTGTATATGCATAGCCTGGGTGCGGCTAATCAAATAAAATTGAAAATTGCGCAAAAGGTGGATCAGCGCAACACCAGGCCGCCTCCGAATGGCCTCCAATCAGAAGTGCGCTGAGCCCCCCCAGAAACTACAAACGCAACAGGAAGAAATTAATTTGCACTAAGCAACGCTTATTATGTATGAGTTCAAACTTCATCAGGCCAAGTTTCAGTGTTGGGTCTAGGACAATCATCCAGCATTACCTTTGGTTTCAAAATTTTAAATCATTTTATCATCTTTGGGAGCCTCTTACCCCCATTTGTGTTCTTACCAGTCCATCGCCAGCTGAGAGCTCCTGGTCATGGTTTTTCCTGAAAGAGCGACCAATGTACAGTTCTGCACCCATGTGGAGACGGTTATTCTACAAAGCTACATTGGTTGGTTGCCCTCCTTGCAACCCAATTTTGTGAGTACCCCAGTCTACTAACAGATATCATTGCCACCCCCGTCCCCCCATCTTGAATGTCCCACTCTCAATAATATATGAGACAGATAAGAGTGGCAAATGCTAACCATATAACAGTAGTGTATACTTAATTAACTCAATCTTTAATGCTAGGAGCACACCATACAATTTTGTGTTAGATAGATGGTTCGATAGATAATTTCCGTCATGTCCGATATTATTTTAGATCGTTTTTCTAGTCGATTTCTCATAGAAGTGAATGGAAATTGATAAGAAAAGATGAGAAGCGAGCAAAAAAATCATGTGCAAAAACAAATCAAAAATCGATCGAATGGAAAAATCAACTGAAAAAAAAAAATGCATTGTGTGTTCCTAGCATAACACAATTTATGTATTCCCTGCAGAGCTGTCTTAATAAATCAGACCAATAAGGAAATGGTTCATGTGTCCTTAATGCCTTAATTGTGGGAGAGTCTATACAACACTACTCTTCCAAAAAGCCTCAAACTCCTCCACAATCATCCATCCCTTTTTCACACAGTGATGAAAATAGATCTGATCAGTGCAAATTGCACCAGGTGGGTGAGGTGGAGAGTCTAGACAGTAGTAAAGGTATAAACACTTCTAATACCAAGGCCAGTAGCCTAATGTCCCATACAGATATACTGTACTTGCCTGATGTTTGTTCATCATCATTATGGGTAAAAGCTTAATATGCCTTCTATTCTTCTATGCCTTCTATTATTTGGGTGATAGTTACAAATATTTAAAAAAAAGTGAATACAGTAGAATCTCATTATAGTAAACTGATATAGTAAATCTCTGGCTATAGTAAGCTTATGGCTAAGGTCCCGACCATGTTCCTGTATAAATATACAATGTATGAGGATTCCTGATACAGTAAACTTCTGTTATAGTTAACTACTTGGTCCGGTCCCTTGGAGTATACTATGAAAGGATTCTGCTGTATTAGGCATCTTTACTATAGAATGACAGCTAAATCAGGACAGAGGAAACAAGCAACACCATAACAAAATGTAGTAGACACAAAATTACACAGACGTGCATATATACGTATACATAAACACACACCCCCTTTCCCCACAGAATACTAGTAATAGACTAGAGGAGACCGTAGTAATGAATTAAAGGCAGAATTCCCACCGGTACCATACAGATACATGTTGGGTGTGCGTGTCATACACACTGAAGGGTGGGCAGCTGTATAACACACTACACCGGTATTTCCCCTCCCTGGATTGCTGCTGCAACAATTAGTCAACCTAGGAGTATAAGTCGAGGTAGTTGAAACACGCCCAGGGAAGGTAAGACACTGGACGGCGATAGGTTACCTGCAAGATTCCAGTGACAGCCTCCTCCTCTTCAGCGAGTTTGGGACTCAATCCCACACTCACTGTCATACAGCACTCGGTGGAGTTCTTGCTTTTTAATAACAGACATGGTTATTATGCAGAACTGTTACCTTGAGGATGTCTTGTTTTGCAGTAGTCAAGTGTTGCTAGGCTTATTCCAGCACAAATCTGGGACACAGCAGAGAACCTGGTGACAACAACAGATGTTTATTTTTAAGGATTAACACCTCAGAGAGTGTGATACAATTAGTTAACCCATGCAGAATGGTGTGCATAGGAGATAAAACACTAGAAAAGGGACACAAAGCTTCACAATGCAAAGAAATTTATATTTTATTAATGTTAAAGCCCAAGTAAAGCCAATTGTCAGCAAGGTAAAAAAAAAAAAAAAAAAAAAAAAAAAAAAAAAATCAAAGCAATCATGTTGATGTTGTAAACTGCCAATTTTACCTTTAGAACGTTCCTTTTCAAACATAAAAAACCACAGTGTAGCTGCACTTTCCCTTAGCTGAGCACCTATCTCTACAGGCTGAGGAGAACTTCTGCTGCACCCATCTCTACACGACCGGGAGGACTTCTGCTGCACCTATCTCTACAGGCTCAAGAGAACGTCTGCTGCACCTATCTCTACAGGCTGAGGAGAACTTCTGCTGCACCCATCTCTACACGACCGGGAGGACTTGTGCTGCACCTATCTCTACAGGCTCAAGAGAACGTCTGCTGCACCTATCTCTACACGACCGGGAGGACTTCTGCAGCACCTATCTATACAGGCTTAAAGAAACCTAAACTGAGAAGGATATGACGGCTTCCTGTTAAACAATACCAGTGGCCTGCCTCTCCTAAATCACACACCTGAAACAAGCATGCAGCTAATCCAGTCTGACTTCAGTCAGAGCACCTGATCTGCATTCTTGTTGAGGGGCTGTGGCTAAAAGTATTAGAGACACAGGATCAGCAGGAGAGTCAGGCAACTGGTATTATTTTAAAAATCCATATCTCAGTTTAGGTTCCCTTTAAAAGGACTTCTGCTGCACCTATCTGAACAGGCTCAGGAGGACGTCTGCTGCACCTGTCTATACAGGCTCAGGGGGACTTCTGCTGCCCCTATCTATACAAGCGATTGACTTCTGCTGCCCCTATCTATACAAGCGATTGACTTCTGCTGCCCCTATCTATACAAGCGATTGACTTCTGCTGCCCCTATCTATACAAGCGATTGACTTCTGCTGCCCCTATCTATACAAGCGATTGACTTCTGCTGCCCCTATCTATACAAGCGATTGACTTCTGCTGCCCCTATCTATACAAGCGATTGACTTCTGCTGCCCCTATCTATACAAGCGATTGACTTCTGCTGCCCCTATCTATACAAGCGATTGACTTCTGCTGCCCCTATCTACACAAGCGATTGACTTCTGCTGCCCCTATCTACACAAGCGATTGACTTCTGCTGCCCCTATCTACACAAGCGACTGACTTCTGCTGCCCCTATCTACACAAGCGACTGACTTCTGCTGCCCCTATCTACACAAGCGACTGACTTCTGCTGCCCCTATCTACACAAGCGATTGACTTCTGCTGCCCCTATCTACACAAGCGATTGACTTCTGCTGCCCCTTATCTATACAAGCGATTGACTTCTGCTGCCCCTATCTATACAAGCCCCTATCTATACAAGTGATTGACTTCTGCTGCCCCTATCTATACAAGCGATTGACTTCTGCTGCCCCTATCTATACAAGCGATTGTCTTCTGCTGCCCCTATCTATACAAGCGACTGACTTCTGCTGCCCCTATCTACACAAGCGATTGACTTCTGCTGCCCCTATTTACACAAGCTATTGACTTCTGCTGCCCCTATCTACACAAGCGATTGACTTCTGCTGCCCCTATCTATACAAGCGATTGACTTCTGCTGCCCCTATCTATACAAGCGATTGACTTCTGCTACCCCTATCTATACAAGCGATTGACTTCTGCTGCCCCTATCTATACAAGCGATTGACTTCTGCTGCCCCTATCTATACAAGCGATTGACTTCTGCTGCCCCTATCTATACAAGCGATTGACTTCTGCTGCCCCTATCTATACAAGCGATTGACTTCTGCTGCCCCTATCTATACAAGCGATTGACTTCTGCTGCCCCTATCTATACAGGCGATTGACTTCTGCTGCCCCTATCTATACAGGCGACTGACTTCTGCTGCCCCTATCTATACAAGCGATTGACTTCTGCTGCCCCTATCTATACAAGCGATTGACTTCTGCTGCCCCTATCTATACAAGCGATTGACTTCTGCTGCCCCTATCTATACAAGCAATTGACTTCTGCTGCCCCTATCTATACCAGCGATTGACTTCTGCTGCCCCTATCTACACAAGCGATTGACTTCTGCTGCCCCTATCTACACAAGCGACTGACTTCTGCTGCCCCTATCTACACAAGCGACTGACTTCTGCTGCCCCTATCTACACAAGCGACTGACTTCTGCTGCCCCTATCTACACAAGCGATTGACTTCTGCTGCCCCTATCTACACAAGCGATTGACTTCTGCTGCCCCTATCTACACAAGCGACTGACTTCTGCTGCCCCTATCTACACAAGCGACTGACTTCTGCTGCCCCTATCTACACAAGCGACTGACTTCTGCTGCCCCTATCTACACAAGCGATTGACTTCTGCTGCCCCTATCTACACAAGCGATTGACTTCTGCTGCCCCTATCTACACAAGCGATTGACTTCTGCTGCCCCTATCTATACAAGCCCCTATCTATACAAGCGATTGACTTCTGCTGCCCCTATCTATACAAGCGATTGACTTCTGCTGCCCCTATCTATACAAGCGATTGTCTTCTGCTGCCCCTATCTATACAAGCGACTGACTTCTGCTGCCCCTATCTACACAAGCGATTGACTTCTGCTGCCCCTATCTACACAAGCGATTGACTTCTGCTGCCCCTATCTATACAAGCGATTGACTTCTGCTGCCCCTATCTATACAAGCGATTGACTTCTGCTACCCCTATCTATACAAGCGATTGACTTCTGCTGCCCCTATCTATACAAGCGATTGACTTCTGCTGCCCCTATCTATACAAGCGATTGACTTCTGCTGCCCCTATCTATACAAGCGATTGACTTCTGCTGCCCCTATTTACACAAGCAATTGACTTCTGCTGCCCCTATCTATACAAGCGATTGACTTCTGCTGCCCCTATCTATACAGGCGACTGACTTCTGCTGCCCCTATCTATACAAGCGATTGACTTCTGCTGCCCCTATCTATACAAGCGATTGACTTCTGCTGCCCCTATCTATACAAGCGATTGACTTCTGCTGCCCCTATCTATACAAGCAATTGACTTCTGCTGCCCCTATCTATACAAGCGATTGACTTCTGCTGCCCCTATCTACACAAGCGATTGACTTCTGCTGCCCCTATCTACACAAGCGACTGACTTCTGCTGCCCCTATCTACACAAGCGACTGACTTCTGCTGCCCCTATCTACACAAGCGACTGACTTCTGCTGCCCCTATCTACACAAGCGATTGACTTCTGCTGCCCCTATCTACACAAGCGATTGACTTCTGCTGCCCCTTATCTATACAAGCGATTGACTTCTGCTGCCCCTATCTATACAAGCCCCTATCTATACAAGCGATTGACTTCTGCTGCCCCTATCTATACAAGCGATTGACTTCTGCTGCCCCTATCTATACAAGCGATTGTCTTCTGCTGCCCCTATCTATACAAGCGACTGACTTCTGCTGCCCCTATCTACACAAGCGATTGACTTCTGCTGCCCCTATTTACACAAGCGATTGACTTCTGCTGCCCCTATCTACACAAGCGATTGACTTCTGCTGCCCCTATCTATACAAGCGATTGACTTCTGCTGCCCCTATCTATACAAGCGATTGACTTCTGCTACCCCTATCTATACAAGCGATTGACTTCTGCTGCCCCTATCTATACAAGCGATTGACTTCTGCTGCCCCTATCTATACAAGCGATTGACTTCTGCTGCCCCTATCTATACAGGCGACTGACTTCTGCTGCCCCTATCTATACAGGCTTAGGACTTCTGCTGCCTGGCAAGTTTCTGGACAGAAGCCTGAAGTAAAAAGTAGTCTAAGGCCCTGTTCATGGTGCTCATTTGCATTGCAGAATAATTCTCCGTGTCACCTTACTGCTCATACAATTTTATGGGGCTGTTCAAATCTTTGCGTTGTAACAGTTGGTGTTATTCTAAATCGCTGCATGCAGGTTTTGAATTAACATCTATATCCAGTCTCCATTGCAGTTCACACACATAACATGTGTGTAATGCAACGCACACAGTGTGAACTTAGCCTAACATTTTTTTTTTACATCACCATACCTCACTGACTCAATCACTGGCTACATCTAAAGAAGAGAAGAAATAAGCTGTAGCACCCTTTGCCAAACATATCTGGCACACAAAACAGTGTCGTCCATTATAACACCAAAACCATATGCTCCCACATCAACTGGCCCACAAAACAAATGCACACATACCCCATAATAATCCCACAAGAACAAATGCCATGATGACCGGCATTAACAAGTGGTTTGGCGTGATGGACGCTGCTCCATGTTGGATGGCACTGTTTTACACAGTCAAATTCTTATAACAGTCTGAGATGTTCAAGCGTAATTTATGTAAGGAATGGCCATTTGTGGATGGAACTCACTCAGCTAGTGTGGCTTGTGTGTAGCAGAATTCATAAAGAGACTCAGATTTACTGTGATCGCTAGGACCAGCAAATCAGAGTGTTAGAAATCTATCACCAGACCAAACCCACCACTTGCATCTCCATGTGTTCTACTACACACAAGCAACTCTACTAATAGCTTTTGTTAGCAAGAGAGTTTCTGAATTAGGTACACTTTAAAGGGAACCCAAACAGAGGGATATGGATGTTTCCTGTTAAACAATACCAGTTGCCTGGCAGTCCTGCTACACTTGGATGCAGTGGTGGCTGAATCACACACCTGAAACAAGCATGCAGCTAATCCAGTCTGATGTCAGTCAGAGCACCTGATCTGCATGCTTGTTGAGGGGCTGTGGCTAAAAGTATTAGAGACACAGGATCAGCAGGAGAGGCAAGCAACTGGTATTACTTTAAAAGTACAAATCCATATCCTTCTCAGTTTAGGTTCCCTTTAAAGTGAACCCGAGGTGAGAGTGATATAGAGGCTGCCATATTTACCGGATTTCATTTTAAACAATACCAATTTCCTGGCAGTCCTACTGATCTTTCTGGCTGCAGTAGTGATTGAAGAAAAGCAAAAACATTCATTCAGCTTATCTTGTCAGTTCTGAGGATCATATGAATTTCCTCTTAAGCAATACCAGTTGCCTGGCTGTCTTGCTGATCCTGTGTCTCTAAAGGATCGTTCAGATCAGTCCGCCGACAGCGCGTACACACGCGCATACTGTCGGCTAAAGACCGCCCAGCGGGAGGGTCCGGCGGACCCCTTGTTTCCTTTTGTAGTGCGTGTGTACGCACCTTAATACTTTTAGCCATAGACCCTGAACAAACATTCAGCATATGAGGTGTTTTTGACATTATTGTCAGATTTGACAAGATTAGCTGCATGCTTGTTTCTGGTGTGATTCAGACACTACTGCCGCTAAATCGATCAGCAGGGCTGTCAGGCAACTGGAATTGTTTGAAAGGAAATAAATATGGCAGCCTCCATATACCTCTCATTTAAGTTGTCCTTTAATACGGAGCTATTTAGATGGCTTTTACTATGCACACCAGTGGCAATATTACACAAATAACTGGTGGTGCTTACTACGCTGCTTGGGACTGGAGTGTGCATGCGTCATCCCACCGCACATGCGCACCATCCAGTGCGGCAACCAATCACAGCAGAGCGGGGCAGGAGGGGGGGAGTGTCCAGGGCAGGCGGACACAGATACATACAGCGGATGGCTTGGTATTTATTAGTGTAGATGCCCCAAATTAAACTTGCACAAAGGATCTTCTCTTCACAAGATGCAATTTAAAAGGCTTTACAGTCTACTAGGTCTACAAAATATCTGTATTATAAACTGAAAAAATGTTATATTTCTGTCACAGCAAATTCTTCAAAGGGCGCTGTTGTTCCATGCTGCAATATCTTCCATATTCTTTGAACTGTAAGAAAAGCAATCTTATCGCACTATTAATGAGTATAATGTACAACGAGGCTGCATCATTCACTTGTGTAGTAGAGATCTGGAGCATACAGTAGAAAACAAATCACTTCTGTGACAGCAGCAACATCAAAAACGATAATTATTATGAGACAGGCAGTCAATGGGAAAGTCAATGCATTTTAATAGCACATGGCGCTGCTTATGTATCTGCAAGGTGACCCTCCAGCATTTCTTATGAACAGCCAGGCATTAGTCTACCTTTTATCATTGATGAGCGGGTGCAAAGATGCATAGGGTGCCTCACTTTATGTACAATAAGCAGAACATCAATAATAATGTCAGCTGCTTCTAGCCATGGCAAGCCAAACTGCTTTACATAAATGAACATCGATGCACGCAGATTCCTCAAGGTCAGAATACTGTTAACCCGATGATGGAGATTGTTGTGCTTACATAACTCATTAAATCTCTTTGCATGCGGAATCAATTTCATACCTGAGACTGACACTTTTCTAAATTTAGGTTGCCAACAGAAAGCAAACAGATTTTTGCCCTCGTATTACATCAACAGCTTAAGAGCCAAAAGAGTAATTGTGGTGGATTTCAGACTCTTTCCATCAGTGTCAACAGACTTCAGACTCTTGCCGATCAGCCTGATCCACTGAAACTGAGACATTCTGTGTAAAAAAAAAAATAATAATCCAGTAATAGATATTTGCAACTAAAAAATAATTTTCAAGTGAAAGAGAATCTGTAGTGCCGATTTGTACAATAAAAAAGCATACCAATCGAGTCACTGTGATCTCCTGGATCCCTCTTTGCAGTTTCCGCCGCAATCCTCGCTTTTAATCACCAGTTTTAGGCAGTGTTTACAAACAAAAAACATGGTGCTAACCAGGAAGTGATGTTTGTGTATGTATATACACACACACACACACACACACACACACACACACACACACACACACACACACACACACACATACATCATGTTACAGTACAGGATCTTCTAAAAAAATTAGCATATTGTGATAAAGTTCATTATTTTCTGTAATGTACTGATAAACATTAGACTTTCATATATTTTAGATTCATTACACTACAACTGAGTCCAGGTACTTGAGCCAGTCTGGCGTAGTGCGCATGAACACACTCCACCGCTAGGAGCATACTACACCTGTGCAGCACTATTGCGCAGGTGCAGAATGTTCCTGGCTGTGGGAGTGGCATGCGGCCGGACTACGCTGACTGGCTGAATTACCAGGACTCATAGCAGAAGATCCGGGTGGTGGAGGACAGTGAGGGACTGATTAGCCTGAAGGGGGCTGGAGGAAGCCCCAGGTATGTATAAAACTTTACTTTTCATCCGTCTCAGGTACCCTTTAATTTGTAGTCACCAAACCAAATTTTAATAACATATCAAATTATTTGATTTCATCAGCAAAGGGAGTGCATACATTTGCATAAATCAGCATCAGTGCAGAATTATTTCCATCTCATTGACCATCTCTATTAGTGACACAGCTACACATCAGGCTTTATTCTTACAGCATAGATGTTATTTAGTATATATAAGAGATTCCTGTGTACGCATCATATATACAGTCACAATCAGATCTGTATATCTGACCTTAAAAATACGGGGACTGCTTTATTGAAGCAGCACAAGTAACTAATTTTGATTGGTTTATTTCATTTTTGTAGACTAAGCACAGCTATTACTGTATATATACACATTATTTTTAATGACTATTATCTGAGAAATAGAACATTTTATCATATTTTCTATTTTAATTACAGTTACAAATTCATTAGGAGTCGGAGTCGGTGCATTTTTTCCCGACTCCGACTCCGACTCCAGGCACCCAAAATTGCCCGACTCCACGACTCCGACTCCACAGCCCTGGGCACTGCTCAGGTGTTATGGAGGCCCAGGATGCTTCGATAGCGGCCTTAAGCTCATCCAGAATGTTATGTCTTGCGTCTCTCAACTTCACAATATCCCACATATTCTCTATGGGGTTCAGGTCAGGAGAGTTGGCAGGCCAATTGAGCACAGTAATACCATGGTCAGTAAACCATTTACCAGTGGTTTTGGCACTGTGAGCAGGTGCCAGGTCGTGCTGAAAAATGAAATCTTCATCTCCATAAAGCTTTTCAGCAGATGGAAGCATAAACCCACTATTGAACCGAAACAGCGGCAGAGGCGCCTGACCTGGGCTACAGAGAAGCAGCACTAGACTGTTGCTCAGTGGTCCAAAGCACTTTTTTTCGGATGAAAGCAACTTTTACATGTCATTCGGAAATCAAGGTGCCAGAGTCTGGAGGAAGACTGGGGAGAAGGAAATGCCAAAATGCCTGAAATCCAGTGTCAAGTACCCACAGTCAGTGATTGTCTGGGGTGCCATGTCAGCTGCTGGTGTTGGTCCACTGTGTTTTATCAAGGGCAGGGTCAATGCAGCTAGCTATCAGGAGATTTTGGAGCACTTCATGCTTCCATCTGCTGAAAAGCTTTATGGAGTTGAAGATTTCATTTTTCAGCACGACCTGGCACCTGCTCACATTGCCAAAACCACTGGTAAATGGTTTACTGACCATGGTATTACTGTGCTCAATTGGCCTGCCAACTTTCCTGGCCTGAACCCCATAGAGAACCTGTGGGATATTGTGAAGAGAAAGTTGAGAGACGCAAGACCCAACACTCTGGATGAGCTTAAGGCCGCTATCGGACCATCCTGGGCCTCCATAACACCTGAGCAGTGCCACAGGCTGATTGCCTCCATGCCACGCCGCATTGAAGCAGTCATTTTTTAAAAAAAAATTTTAGGAGGAGCCAGGCTTATCCTTAGCGCTAGGAAGGTTAAAGGATACTTTTGCGCTAATTTAAATTTCAAAATGAAGCCCTGTGTGTTTGGGGAGGCTTATCGCACCTCCCGTGACACAGCGCCTTCTTCAGTTTGCCCGCTATCGCTCCTGTTCTCCATAACCTGGGCGGTGCGGTCAGCGCCCTTTGACCCGGACATACTGTGCTGTATGTCCCATTGGGCTGCCTGTGACTGTGCTCACTGGTGGAGCATGTTCACGCCGGGTACGTCCTTGCGCTGGCATGCGTACAAACAATGTACTGGTCCATGGTGAGCATGGCCACAGGCAGCCCAAAAGGACATACTGCACACCCAGGTCAAGCCACAAGAGGTGCTGTCAGCCTATAAGCACCTACCCACACACATGCCGGGCGTCATTTTGAAATTTAAATTGGCACTAAGGTATCCTTTAAGCTGTACTATAAATATTTTCAACTACGGTTCCCTGTTTACATTCCACATCACAATGTGCAGAACCTTACCAAACAAGTCCTGGATCAGTCCTGCACAGCATCAAACAGCCCTAGGGGTTGAGGTATAGCAATGCGCAACTGCAAAATGTGCGCATTATTAACTTTTAATTTCTGATTTCAAAGCGGCCATAAACTCAAAAATTCCTCTGTGCTGTAAAAGATAAGCAGCATCATAATAAGCTTTAAAGAAAAACATTTCTTTGTACAGCTGATACAAATCCTGCAATCAATCTGCAGTGTGTCTACATCCTGCTTTCATGGAAGCAGACGAAGGGTTAAAATCCTGTGTTTACAAATCAGCTGCTCCGTCGAGGCAGCTAGCTGACACAGCTAAGAGATCAAATTATACTTGTGATGAGTCACAGATGAAGGGGAATTAGACTGGCTAAACTCTCTAAATACATACAGGGTGCATTTCACCCTGTTTTCCTTCTGTCCTGTACAAGAGTTCAGGTCCACTTTAACTCAAAAGTTACGTTTTACATTTGCCCTTGGACAGGACAATAAAGGCTGCATCATTTGAACATGCCTGTGTTTGAACACTGAGGCCGGTTTCACACTGCTAACCTGCAAAAGCAGTGCGATCGCAATGCCAAAAAAAGCTGATGGAGATTACTGCGGCAGTGCGCAATAATCGCCATTCCGGGTGAAGGCCAAGCAGGAAGTGAGGCTCTGTAGAGCTCACTTCCCGTAGCTGACCTTTGAATTGCGCGGAAGTGTGTTGACAAAATGCCACAACGCAAACGCTCCCCCCCCCAAAAAAAAAGAAACAAAAACCTGTCACGCCGTAGACTTATATGCCTTGTGGTCATTGTACGTTGCCATGCCAAGTTCAACACTGACGAGCTGTTATGCCAGCGTCGGCCAGGCAGCTAATATGTCACTTTCGCCGCATGGCATCTATGTGAAATGTAAAAACAGGGTAACATTACGCACCAGTGTGAACAGGGCCTAAATGGGACATATCAGATTATCACACTCTATCTGTTTGATTAACCCTTATAAGATTGTATAGTATCTGGCCAGCTTTTCCCCATTCACACTGTGCAGGTTGCAACACAACACTGGCAAAAAGTTGCACCGTGTGTTAGACATGCAGTGCTACTATAGAGTGAAGTGAAACGTGCCACACTGTTATTACCCGTTGTGATGCAAGGCAATGGGCACAGTGTGGAAGGATCTTCAAGGTGCCCACTAATGATACAATATTGGATTATACAATCTCACCACTTTTATGTAATATGAGGGACTACCTAAAGTTTCCAGTCAAGTACATTCACTCTGTTTATCCTTCTATTACATAGATTTGGTAAAACTATTGAATCAAGATTGCATCATTAGTGGGTGCCTTTAGCCTGCATACACACATCCAACTTTGATAGGGCAATTTTACCTTTTCCATAGTATGAGAGCTTATCTACATAATCGGTTCATAATATTCAAAATCTGTTTGCCCTCATACAACATAGAAGTGGTAGAATTATCAGTCAATATGCAATCAAAATTAGATGTGTGTACGCACCCTCCAGGCTGGTACACACATTCAATTGTGATTTGCCAATCACTCACCAATTTTACCACCTCCGCATAGTATAAGGGTCAATCGATATTGAATACTCTGTGTGTAGGTAAACATTCATACTACATGGAGGTGTTAAAATTGGTCAGTGTTTGGTCAATCATAATTGAAAGTGTGTACCACGTTTAAGCCATAGACCCTGATCAAGCATCTAGATTAGGCGTTTCTGACAAAAATCTGACAAGATTAGCTGCATGCTTGTTTCAGGTGTGTGAACCTGACACTACTTAAGCCAGCAGGACACGTACGAGAGAGAATGGCGCAGGATTTAGTCAGGAAATGGCTGATCCTGCTAGCGCACAAGTCTTGGCCGTAATAAATACTATTCCCCATCCAGGTGGCCATGGATAGTTGGGGTATGAAATAATTCGGCTTCCAGCAATTGCTGGAAGCCGAATTATTATGTTTTAAAGGTAACTTCAGCTCCGTCTTCTGACGGCGCTGAAGTTACTCCCTGTGCCTGCTATAGCCGTAGTTCCTATTACGGCCTATGGTGGCGCCGGCTGCGCCCAAGTCTCCTGCGCTGATTTCAGCGTGTTCGAGTAGGACTTCCAGGAAACTGGTATTGTTTGAGGGCCCGTTTCCACTATCGCGAATCCGCATGCGTTGCCCGCATGCAGATTCGCACAGCCAATACAAGTGGATGGGCCTGTTACCACTTGTCAGTTTTGCTGTGAGGTTTTCTGTGCAGGATTTTTCTGCACGGCAGAGCCCTCAGAATTCGCTTGCGTATGGAATGCAGGCGAATCGCACGCAATGTATTTAATAGGGAAATTGCATGCGCTTTCCCCATGCGTTTTTGCCGTGAATTTGCATGCGATTTCGCATAGGTACCCATGTTAATTCACACAGGCAGTGACATGGTTAAAATCGCATTACCCTAACCTATCCGAAATCGCGGCAAAAAACGCATGCGGAATCGCACCAGCATGCGATTTCGCCTGCGGTGATTCGCCGGTAATACCGCAACGCAATAGTGGAAACGGGCCCTAAAGGACAACTGACGTGAGAGGGATATGGAGGCTGACATATGTATTTCCTTTTAAACAATACCAGTTGCATGGCAGCCCTGCTGATCTATAACACCAGAAACAAGCACACAACTAATCTTGCCAGATCTGACAATAATTTCAGAAACCCCTGATCTGCTGCATGCTTGTTCAGGGTCTATAACTAAAAGCATTAGAGGCAGAGGATCAGCAGAATAGCCAGGCAACTGGTATTGTTTAAAAGAAAATAAATATGGAAGCCTTATATCCCCCTCTCTCTCTCCTGTTTTAGCCACAGGTTATATGAAAGGGGGGGGGGGGGGGGGGGTGGAGGGTAGGTCATCAGTATCTTTGACATATGTCAGGTTTGTGGACTCCAGCAGGTACTTTGGTAATGACAGCATCCTAGCTGGCTGTGTATGCTGATAATGTGGAGGATGTGCAGTACAGACTCTAGTCAGACCAAAGTTTGAGAAACACAGAATTTCATCAATTTGCATTTGTGGGTTACTGTTACAATTACAGGTTAATTTTTAGCATGACAGCATAAAAAAAAACTTCACCTAGCAGGAGCTGTCAGAGAAAACGCCAGCAGAAAGATAAAGGAGCAAAGCTTGACATTTTCAGAGTTGAATAGTCCAGGCCATTGCAACTGACATATATGAATTCTGACATTTTCCCTTCAAAACATTTTGTACCTAACACAAGAACTTCACCTGCCACTTTCAATTAAAGTGATCACAGGCTTAAACAACAACATAGCAAGTAATTGCTCTTTACCTTTTATATGAAGTTGGTTTAGTTTTCATAGTGCATGCTGCTGCAAACAGCTTCTATACCATATCAGTTTCTTCCTGTTTCACATTACGAGCATCCATATGCTGGTTGTCTGATTCACAGTGCCAACCAGCTTTGCATACATCTCCTCCCCCCAGCTAGGGAGTCCTGTGCATGCTCAGTGTGTGGTGGGAGTGTACTCTGTGCTCACTAGGTCATATTACATCGACACAACACAGTGCAAGAGCAGAGTGTGTGAACGATAACAGATTCTGGTGTTACACAGATATACGCAAGGTAAGAGCTACATCCTTACTAGCAGATTTCTGGAACACTTCAATAAAGATATATTTGTTTAGAGTGCTTGTTGTCATTTATGCTAGGGTGGTGGAGGGTTGGTACAGAGCCATTATATGCATCTGGCAGAGGGCAGCAGAGGCAAGGGGTAATACGTAACTCCTTCAGCACCAAGAAGCCTCTGCTCTATCTCCTATTTCCTTGAGGCAATGTTATACTAAACTGTGCAGGCTAGTGAACAGTAACAGGGAACATGTATGGAACCTACTTTTAAAGGAGAACTGACACAAAATAAAATGTTTTCACGCAAAGCAAGGAATGGGGAAAAGTACAGGTTGCAAGTAAACCTATTCAATTAATGCAGTTTAATATTGTATTTACTTGCCAACAAAGTGTAAATTCATCAAGCGCCACACAGGGCTGTGGAGTCGGAGTTGGGGCAATTTTGGGCACCTGGAGTCGGAGTCGTGGTTTTATAAACTGAGGAGTCGGAGTCGTGGTTTTATAAACTGAGGAGTCGGAGTCAGGGGATTTTTGTTCAAAATCCACAGCCCTGTTAAATATTAGACTAAGGAGTCGGAGTCGTGGTTTCATAAACGGAGGAGTTGGAAGATTTTTGTACCGACTCCACAGCCCTGGCGCCACACACACGGCAGATGTGTGGGTGTATTTATACTTACCTGGGGCTTCCTCCAGCTCCATTAGGTGTGTGGGGTCCCTCTCCATTCTCTTTTAAATCTCCCTGGTAATCTGGCCAGTCGTGCACTTGTACGCATGGTCGGCCGCGCACACACCCCCACCACGCTCCCATACACAGGAGTGTTCTGCAACTGCGTTTCAAGTAAACCTATTCAGGCACAGAATGCTCCCAGCTTTAAGAGTGCGGCCGAGCCATGAATGCGCAGAAGAGCACGGCCGACCAGGTAACTGGGGGGGGATTTACAAGAGGACAGAGCGGCCAGAGAGAGAACCCGTGCACCTAATGGGGCTAGAGGAAAGCCCAGGTAAGTATATATACATCCACACGACCCATCTCAGGTTCCCTCTAACCCTTTTCAATCTGCTGGCATAAAATCAAAAATCAATTCTTTATTTTTATCTGGTAAACAAGTAATAAGGATGCTAACCAGGCAATCAAAAAGTTAAAAGCACTATTACGATACTTTTCAAATCAGGCAGAGGAGAGTAAGGCCAGATCCACACTATAAGCGCTTTTGCGAGCGCTCGCTCCCATTCACTTTCATTAAAATTGCTGCGATCGCGTACGTGAAAAACCGTACGTAATCGTGACGATTGTTATGTGATTTTTACCACGATTTTAATGAAAGTGAATGGGAGCGATTTTTTATTAAGTGCTCAGTAAGCGCTAATCAAACACAACCACTCACAAAAGTGCTTATAGAGTAGATCCGGCCTTATGGAGGAAATGACATCAGGATTGGCTTCAAAATAGGCACAGTTAAAATGGGAAATGCTAAGAAGGATTTTCTCTTTTTTTACTGTAGAAAAATCACTAAAATCAAAATAGTCCACTATCTCAGAGAAAAACCCACATATATAAGTAGATAAATACTTGCTCTACTTACATATATATATTGTACTGTCCAAGTACAGAGATAGTAAGGCTGACAGCTTCTCATACCCCTGAACACTTACTTTTTTTTGCACTGCATGGAAGTTTTTAAAAACACAACAGGAATACAATGCAAAGCAGCCAGTGGAAATTGGGCCAAAGGGCTCTTTCACATCAGACAACGCGTGCAGGAGCCATTCTCCTGCACGCGTTGATAGCCTGCGGCGTGTCGTCGGGTATCTGCGGTGCAATCAGCGGCGGTAGCTATTCATTGAACCCGCCGGAAAAGCCGGCTTCCGGGTACGTCGGACAAAAAACCTGTGCCCGGGTTCGTCGTACCGCACCGCACAAAAATGCTGCGTTATATGTGAAAGGTAAAATGAAAGTCTATGGACTTTCATTTTACCTTGGTTAACGCAAACATTAGCCGTTGGGTCAAAACGCAGAAAATCTGCGCAGATGTGAAAGAGCCCTAAAGGAATCCAAAAGCCATGCAAAAAAAAGTAACTGCCAACAAAAACACCCGAGGGTCTCTGGTTAACACAGATAACTAGCTGGTATGGAAGGCCTCTCTCGCTAGCTTCACCTATACATTCAGAACAACACTGTGCAGTCTGTACTTTGCACTGATGAAGGTCAAAACATCCTAAAATATGTATTTACATTTTAAATTAGATGGCTCTGTAAACCAGTGGTTTCAGATGTAAGCCTAGCTAACAAGGCCATGAAGGAATGATTTGCATATTTAAACCACTTTCCTCAAGTGATACATTATGGGCATACCTCCCAACTTTCTGAGATAAAAAATAGGGACACCTTAAGACACACCCCTGCCACACCTCCACACACTGCTGGCACACCCTTTAGTAATGCATACCACAAAGAATCCATATGCAAAAGATGTCGGTTTATAATCTATACCACGCTGGTCCTCTCTATCATTGTTTGGTTTCCTTAATGTCAACATTTGGAAATATGAAATGCATCAATAAGAGAGTAAAGTTTAGAGTCAATTAAACACATTTTTAAGTAAACAAAAAAAAATTACAAATATTCACATAGATCTGTCCATCGGTCCTGAAAGAGGAACAAATGAGGTAAGAGGGACAGGGTTCCCAAAGAGGGACTTTCCATCCAAAATAGGGACAGTTGGGAGCTATGATTATAGGTGTTATATCTCACTTTTGAAATTAAAATTTTAAAGAGGAACTATCGCAAAAATCTTAAAATGTAAAACACATACAAATAGGAAGTACATTTCTCCCAGGGTAAAATGAGCTATAAATGACTTTTATCCTATGTTGCTGTCACTTACAGTAGGTAGTAGAAATCTGACCTTACCGACATACTTTTGCACGGTCCAACTGCCATAATAGTGTGCAGCGAGCAGGGAGGCTGGCCAGCATCTTTGTATTAATCATTTTCAGGGAATGTCTTTATAAAGAATAATGGCCATGCTGAGAATCCTCTATGAAGAGATAGACTAGCCATCTCTTCATAGAGGATTCTCAGCATGGCCATTCTTTTTTATGAAGACATTCCCTGAAAATGATTAATACAAAGATGCTGGCCAGCCTCCCTGCTCGCTGCACACTATTATGGCAGTTGGACTGAGCAACTGCCATTTACAAAGTGCTTTTAAAGGGGTTCTGTGGGGGTTCCTGAGGAGAAAAACTGCCACTTACCTGGGGCTTCTATCAGCCACCTGCAGTGGTAATGTCCCACGCCGCCCTACTCCCATCCGCCGTTCCCCGCAGCCGGCACCGGGCTATTGTTCGGCTGTCACACAGACGAATAATGCGCGTTGCCGCGCCTCCGCTCGCGTCATCTGAGGCTTACTGCGCAGGCGCAGTACAACGGAGCCTTGTACTGCGCTTGCGCAGTAAGCTTCCGATGACGCAGGCGGAAGCGAGCGGGTGCGCGCCCACTGTAGCGCAGCCGCAGTTGGATTCCATGCCGCGCTAGACCGGGGCCGGCGGCGGAGAACGGCAGATGGGAGGACGCTGCAGTGGGACTTTACCGCTGCAGGGGGCTGATAGACGCCCAAGGTAAGTGTCTGTTTTCCTCCTTAGAAACCCCGTAACAGAACTCCTTTAAAAATAAAGAAAACCCTGAGAACCCCCTATGAGAAGATGGCCTAGTCCAAAATCTGTCGGTAATGTCCGAATTCTACTACTTACTGTAAGTGACAGCAACATAGGAGAGAAGTAATTTATAGCTCATTTTACTGTGGAAGAAATGTACTTCTTATTTGTATGTGTATTAAATTTTAAGATTTTTAAGACAGTTCCTCTTTAGTACCTTCAGTTTAAAAAGAAAAAAAGCAAAAAATCTGTATCTTACTGTAAACGTTATATAGCTGAATTGAAAGCCCTAATCACTAAGGAATCTTTCAGTCAGGCCCAGTATTGGTATGAGTGCTGTAACTGCTTGATGTGGAGTTACTAATGTCAGTCAGGATTTGTGACTGGGAGCCATAGAAGGCTTTCTCCCACAGACACCTACATGACATCACTAGAAGTGACAGCCAGCCTGCAGGGAGATGCAGACCATTAAACATGGCAGCCCACAGCACAACCAAGAACTCCGTTTCTTTCACTTTAATATAACCTAATAATTCAATGTATCTTCCTATCTTGTTATAGGAATGAATATACAGCTAATACCCTACATAACAATATTAACACTACAATTCCTGCCTAAATTTTACAGATGATTTTTTTCAGAATAGACTATTTTTAGTTGTTTCTATTACAAAAGGGAAAGAAATCAGTCAACCATAATTCCGATACAATCACAGCTGTAACAATTGATTCTGCTAAGCTGTTGCAAACACTTCCAGCTCCTGGTGTGAAATACCACATCCTGGAATTATCTTTATTCCATGCTTAACAGAGCATCTCCTTTTCTTGACATCACCGCACCAGACCTGCTGCCATATCAAGTAAATATTATTATTGTTGTCTTGGGATCCCAGCCACGCTGTCACAAAGCAAGTGCTGCTGCACAAACCTGACTTTCTTTTTTGCTTTCAGACAATCGAATCTATGGCTTCCTTCCATTAGCAGATAAGACAGTTTGACTTTGTTAGACGAATCATTCCTGATCGCATTTCATATTCTTTACAAGCACTGATTTAATGAGATTAGGGAATAAAGAAAATCTACTTGCCTTCGATGTTTTACATCCTAAAGCATATTCTAGTTGAGTTTGACTGCTTGTGCTCTCCAGAGCAAGAGATTAAAAGAAAGCCTGTAGCCAATCAGATCACAGACATGTTAACAGCAACTAAAAGTATTTCAGCCCAATCAATGCCTATTCATGGCTAATCTGGCCATGGGCTTGAGAGGGAGAAACTATTTAAAAGCCCTCAAGTAGCTGTATCTTTCTGAAAAATGGTACTTGCTTTTCTATCATGTGCCTCTGCCAGATCAGCCTCCTTTTTAATGTATACGATGGTAAATTAGCATTAATTAGCAAAGCATAGAGTTTTATGTATTGCACATCTGTACTTCTGCAAGAAATACACTTAAAATTCCTAGTGGCTGGCTCCTGTAGCTCCTTCTTGGCATCACAGTGGGAGTTCATTCTCCTGCCACCCCCTCCCCCTGATAAAAGGAATAAAATCCTTGTGGCCAGTACTACAGGTACAGTTCCATCCTGCTCTGTGTGTTTATACAGCACTTAGCCCTTCCCACACCTCACTGTATTTATAAAAGAAATATGTACCTCTTTATCATTCTGCCTACAACAACAACAAACAATTTCTCACTGCTTTTTATGTAAACCTTTTATAAAGACACTGGGAAGGGTGTAGGAAGGCTGAAATGCTTTTTTGAAACACTGAGTAGGAACACTCTGCTCAGTTGTAAGGCTGGAGCTCTGGCCACAGAGTTAGGGCCCTTTCACACTGTGTCCATTGTGTTGCTTTGCAACCAACAATATTATCCCACCACAACCATGCAATGATATCCCTATGGGGCTTTCACATTAAGTGTGGTGCGGTGGTTATGGCGCAGTAACACGCATGTTTACAGTAGAAGTGAAGCATACTTTCATTGTACTGCTTGCTTCACTTTATAGTTGCACTGAACAGCTAATGTGCAGTCCAACTGTTTTCAGCAGAATTGCATAGCGGTGGTATCGCAATGCAACTGGCACAGTGTGAAAGGGCCCTTAGGCTATTCTCACACTGACACGTTGTGATGCAATAGACAATGTAATCACATAGAAATCACAGTGCAATAAAATTGTAATGGTATGTTAGTCATCGGAATAATGTGACGCATGCTGTGCCTTACTGAACATGCACATTTATAGTTGCTGTGAAGCACACTTCTCTTGTAATGTATGCTTCATCGTAGTCACCGTTGCAACTTTTCCTCTACATTGCATTGGGGTCTTGGATGTGCAACACAACGTCCCAGAGTAGCCTCAAACTCTTAAAAGACGGAGGACATGAGTGAGGTCGGGTGATCTGTGCTCACAGGAAGAGACTGCTTCTGCCCCCTCCCAGCTATTTCCTGACTACTTCCTGTGGGTGATAATGAAATATCAGAAGGCGTTTGTACAGGTGTCTCTCAACATACGTTTGCACTGAAACACGTAGCACTCTATCTTTGCAATAGAAGAACAAGCTGCAGAACCCAGCCAGCCAGGTACTTAAAGAGAATCTGTATTGTTAAAATCGCACAAAAATAAACATACCAGTGCGTTAGGGGACATCTCCTATTACCCTCTGTCACAACTTCGCCGCTCCTCGCCGCATTAAAAGTGGTTAAAAACAGTTTTAAAAAGTTTGTTTATAAACAAACAAAATGGCCACCAAAACAGGAAGTAGGTTGATGTACAGTATGTCCACGCATAGAAAATACATCCATACACAAGCAGGCTGTATACAGCATTCCTTTTGAATCTCAAGAGATCATTTGTGTGTTTCTTTCCCCCTGCAGCTATCTTCCACTGAAGTGTCAGGCTGTTTCTTCCTGCAGAGTGCAGACAGCTCTGACTGTCTGTAATTCCTCAGTATGTGAAAGCCGAGCCAGCTCAGAGGAGGATTTATTCAGCTTGTAAAAGATACGAGAGCAGAGAGAAGCTGCTCTAATCTAAATAATACACAGGCAGTGTGCAGAGAGGGGCCTGGAGGGGGGAGATGCATCACAGAACCACAACACTGAAGAACTTGGCAGCCTTCCAGACACAGGCTGACAAGTCTGACAAGAGAGAGATAAGTTGATTTATTACAGAGATGGTGATAGTAGAACGTGCTGCAGTAAGCCAGAACACATTAGAATAGTTTTTGGAACTTGTAGGGTGATAAAAAACAGGATGCATTTTTTTGTTACGGAGTCTCTTTAAAGGGTGTCTGAAGCGAAAATGGAAAAAAAATACTTACCTAAGGAGAGGGAAGGCTCTGGGTCCTATATATCCTTCCTGTTCCTCTCCTGGTCTCTGCGTTTCCCCGCAGGCTCCCCCGTTTTCAGTCTCCAATCAACTGGTCAGAGACTGCTCTCTGCCACTGCTCAAAGCTTCAGTAGTGTTTGAGTGCTCCTGAGGATGGGAGGCTCTATCTTGCACATGCGCGAGTATGCTCTCTTGCACATGTGCAGTATGGAGCCAGGCTCCCAAAGACTTCCAAAGCCTCTCGCGGCAGGAGATTTTAATGGAGGAGAAAAGGAGAAGAACGGGAAGACTCTGTAGGACCCAGAGCCTTCCCTCTCCATAGGTGTGCATCTGTTTTTTGTTTCGTTTTTCAGCTTCGCTTCAGATTCTCTTTAAATAGACTCTGTAACAAAATTTTCAGCCTTATTTCTTGTATCCTATAAGTTCCTATACCTATTCTAATGTGGTCTGGATTACTGCAGCCTTTTCTAGTTGCACTGTCTCTGTAATATATCTAATCTTCTTTTCTTTGTCAAGCCTTGTCGAGCCAGGGAGGAATGTGCTGCCTCTGCTGTGATAGGGAGAAGTTATGCACACCTCCTCCACGCCCCCTGCAGGCTCTGTGTGCTTTGTTTACTACTCACAGACAGAGCTCTCTGAGGGGGAAGGAAGCTGCCTTTCTCATGCTGAGAATTGTGAGAATCCCAGACTTGAGTGCAGATAATTCTCTATGTAATAAAAACTTGTAGTATACTGTAACATGAGATATATACAAACATCACTTCCTGGTTAGCGGCCATGTTTTTTTGTTTGTAAACACTGCCTAAAACTGGCGATTAAAAGCCAGGATCGCGGCGATGAGCTGCGGAAACGGCAAAGAGGGGCCCAGGAGAACATAATGAATAGCATGATATGCTTTTTATTGTAAGAATTTGAGAGCACATATTCTCTTTAACATATATTTATTGCAAAACATACAGATGTGCAAAGCACAAAATATCTATGCCTTGCTAATTAATGCAAATTAAATATTCTATGCATTATTGCTAATTAATGCAAATTAAATATTATATGCATTAAAAAGGCTAGCTCAACTAGGACTTCAACATTCTGAGTACATTGACGTTAATTTACTTGCATTGCGATTACAGTGTACTCAGTCTCAGCCAGCCAGCCACTCACTGAGTTCAAAACAATCAGGAATGAAGTCCAGGCACCTAGCATAGGACAGACTGCATTTGGAAAATGCAGTGTAAGCAAATCCCAACTCTAAATGCATTATAATTTCAGGTTTACGCTGCTCTATAAGATATCATTAAAAATTCAAGCCCCGTTTCTAAGACGTGATTTAAGTGCTTCAGAAAAACAGCTCAAACAGAAAAATAAATGTCTGAATTACTTAGATTGTGTGTGCCTGTCTAACTCTGCCTAAACTACATACGTGGGTACTCCCTTCAGCTGGCCCACCCATAAACTGGCAATGCCAAAAGTTCAGTATGCCACACCGAAGCAGGAAAAAAGGGCACACAAGCCCTTTTGGAAAAGATGGTACCTCTATAGGCACCTATAATAAAAGCTGCATTTTGTAGCATGATTGGTACATTTGTGGTGCTAAATTTTACCTTCTTTGCCACAAATCGCGTTTTTTAAAGCACTGATATACAACGTTGCAATTTAGTTATCCGCAAGCCTTTTTTTTTTTTTTTTTTTGCCCACAAGCCTGTGCGAAATTGCCCCCTCTTGCCGTTTATTGGGCGCAACTGGGCACCGAAATTTACCTTCCTAGCTGCAAATTGTGGCTTTGCAGAAGGGGGGTTAGCTTTAGGAGGGTGATTTAGGGTTAGGCGCCACCAAGGGGGGGGGGGGGGGAGTTAGGTTTGGGCACCACCTGGGGGGGGGGGGGTGTTTAAGATTAAGCACTACCATGGTGGGTTTTAGGGTTAGGAACCACCGGGGATGGATTTTGTGTGAAAATAGGGTTAGGTTTAACCATAGTATATATAACCGATATTTTACTAGCAAAATGTAGTAAAATTTCGCTAAGTTTAGTGATATGTTACTAGCGGCAGTCCCCTGCGCTCTTTTTTTCCAGGTGCCTTTTTTCATGTATGCATGACTAACAGCCATTTATCGTTTTGTAGAGTGAAGTCAGCTATGGCTGCTTTAATAATTCTCAGAACAGGTTTGCTTTAACTGTTCGTCATCATCGTGTGTAAGGGTAGCCTTAGGCCTATAACTAAACTAATATAAGATTGCTTTGATTTCGTATGTACAGATGGTGTTCAAATTGTCACATGGATACATTAAAAGAGAAGTTTAAGCATGCTGATCTATACAATGTAACCAGTAGTGTCGTGATGGGGGTGCGGGGGGTGCGACCCGCACCAGGTGGGGTGACCCAAGCCGCCCTAGAGGGGTGCGCCAGTGGCGTCGCTATGTGGGTCTGGTACTACGCCCGCTGGCTGTGCGCTGTTTGGAGAGATGCACAGCGTCCCACTGTTGCTACGACTGCCAGTGCGGAGTTGCAGGGGGCAGATGTAGGAGGAATCACGTGGGGCCAGGCAGCCAGGGAGTGAGGAACGCCTTTCCTGCCATGTGGGACTGCGTGTATGAGCTGGAGCTCACCTCTATTTTCCTCTGATGCTGCTGCCGGCTATTCTGCTCTACCCCATGCAATGCGAGGAGGCTGTGTAGCTCCGTATGAACTGGAGCTCTCCTCCTATGCTGTTGCCCGGCTGTCCTGCTCTCTCCCCCCTGCCATGTAAGGTTGTGTAGCTCGGAGCTCTATGAACTGGAGCTGTGATGCTGCTGCCTGGGGCTGTCCTGTTATCTCTCCCCTGCCGTGATATTGTTTACTGTAGCAGGGGAGAATGTGAAGTGCAGCCCCCCGCCCCCTCCCCTCTGAAGGAGCTGTCCTGGAGTGGAGGACAGAGAGAGACTTGAGCTGGGGAGAGATGGGCAGATGGACAGGCAGACTGACTTGCAGTTCTGCATCCTGTGTGAAGATTGCACAGTTGTGAAGGCTAGTGGTAAAACTTGCTACTTTTCCTCTCCTCTGTCTTTCCATCTCTGTTTTACTATGCTGCTTCCCCCTCCATCTTGCACTCTCTCTACCTTTTTTCTCTCCTATCTCCCCCCCCCCCCTTCACCCTCTTGGGGCATATCTATACCCCCCCCCCCATCCCCCTTAAAAAAGGCTGCAGGACAGGTCTCTCCAGGCCTCTCCTCTTCTCTCCTGTTTAGGGTTACTCATCGCTACGCTGTGCAGCCAATCACCATGCAGCTTTTGATGCATGTTTTTGTGTGCCACATGGTGATTGGCTGCATGCTGCGGTAAAGAGCTACACTGAAGAGTAGTTAACAGGCCCTGTCCTGCAGCCAGGAGCAGGTAACGTAAAGCGCTCCTCTGCTGCTCTGTGGGGCAGCATGGTGGCGTAGTGGTTAGGGCTCTCACCTTCCAATCCCAGCCAGGGCCCTCTCTGAAAAGAGTTTGTATATTCTCCACATATCCTGTGAGGGTTTCCTCCAGGCACTCCGGTTTACTCCCACATCCCAAATACATACAGATAAATTAATTGGCTTCCCCCCTAAGATTGGCCGTAGACAATATACATACACTACACAATACATACATAGACCTAGGACTATGGTAGGGACTAGATGGTGAGCCCCTCTGAGGGACAGCTAAGTGATAAGTCAATATACTGTGTACAGCTCTGCGGAACATGTCGGCGCTATATAAATACTAAATAACAATAACCATAGAGAACCTGGGCCCTGCAGCATTGGCAGGGGCTATTGTTACACCCATGCTGCCATATTTCTCCTTTCTGCTTCTCTTCCTTTTTTTTTCTTTCTAGTCCGTCTTATGTCCTACCATATTATTATGTATTTATATAGCAGTGACATCTTCTGCAGCGCTTTACAGAGTACATAGTCATGTCACTGACTGTCCTCAGAGGAGCCCGCACTTTAATCCTACCATAGTCATAGTCTAATGTCCTACCATATTATTATTATGTATTTATATAGCAGTGACATCTCCTGCAGCACATTACAGAGTACATAGTCATGTCACTGACTGTCCTCAGAGGAGCCCGCACTCTAATCCTACCATAGTCATAGTCTAATGTCCTACCATATTATTATTATGTATTTATATAGCACTGACATCTTCTGCAGCACTTTACAGAGTGCATAGTCATGTCACTGACTGTCCTCAGAGGAGCTCACAGTCTAATCCTACCATAATCATAGTCTAATGTCCTACCATATTATTATGTATTTATATAGCAGTGACATCTTCTGCAGCGCTTTACAGAGTACATAGTCATGTCACTGACTGTCCTCAGAGGAGCCCACACTCTAATCCTACCATAGTCATAGTCTAATGTCCTACCATATTATTATTATGTATTTATATAGCACTGACATCTCCTGCAGCACATTACAGAGTGCATAGTCATGTCACTGACTGTCCTCAGAGGAGCTCACAGTCTAATCATACCATAGTCATAGTCTAATGTCCTACCATATTATTGTTATTATGTATTTATATAGCACTGACATCTCCTCCTGCAGCACATTACAGAGTGCATAGTCATGTCACTGACTGTCCTCAGAGGAGCTCACAGTCTAATCCCTACCATAGTCATAGTCTAATGTCCTGCCATATTATTATTATGTATTTATATAGCACTGATATCTTTAGCAGCACTATACAGAGTACATAGTCATGTCGCTGACAGTCTCATCAATTTAATCATTGTGATCAGTAACCCTAACCTAATACTTAACTTCATCCCCTTTCCCATAATTCTACTAGCCTCACCCTAAATTGCCCAAGACCCTAGCCTTTAATCTTTTCTTACTGCATTCATGTTTTGTTTTTTACCTAACTTTAACTCCTTTTTGTGTAAATGCCTAACCCTGACCTATCAGTATCCCTAACCTCCCTCCTTTCTCATGTCCGATAACTCTATCCTAACCCTGCTGTGTTGTCATGGGGCAGCTAGTGATTGTGGGTCTTGCGTGCTCAAAAGTACAAATCCGGCCCTCCTGTCGGTGGGCACACCCGAATCCCCAGCAACCCAGCCAGCTCTGAGCCCAACATCACCGCCGGCCAGACAAGCATCACCACAGCATAACCACCAGCCAGGCCTATACAGCATCACCACCAGCCGGGCCTCAGCATCACCACCAGCCGGGCCTCAGCATCACCTCCAGCCGGGCCGCCCAGCATGCGCAGCATCACCGCCAGACAGCACAGCATCACCACCAGCCAGGCCAGGCAGCCCAGCATGCACAGCATGACCGCCAGACAGCCCAGCATCACCACCAGCCAGGCTAGCAGAGCATCACCACCAGCCAGGAAGCCCAGCATCACCTCCAGCCAGGCCAGGCAGCCTAGCATGCATAGCATCACCGCCAGCACAGCATAACCGCAAACCCAGCAAAGCACTGAGGCCAGCCAGCCGAGAACAAGACAGAAGCCAGGTGAGGGAACTCTTCTTTCTTGGATGAAATGCTGCCTATTTATTATATTTAAGTTAAGCCACTGCTGCGTTTATGTACATTTGACCCCATCCATTACCACGCCCTCTTTCCCATTGAATGGCCACGCCCATTTTTTTTGCTGCGGCACGCGCATGTTCACCCTCCCTTGGTGCCCCGGATCTCCCAGGATCCTAGCAACGCCCCTGGGGTGCGCTGTAATATCGATCTAACCTATACTGGGGGGCAGCTACCTATCTAACCTATACTGGGGGGCACCTACCTAACTAACCTATACTGGGGGCACCTACCTATCTAACCTATGCAGGGGGCAACTATTCTGGCTACCTATATTAGCCCACTGCCTTACTGTTACATTACAGTTACTCCCACCCATGTGATGTCATGTCCACACTCATTTTTTTGCCGCTGCGCGCTTTTTTTTGGGGGGGGGGGGGGTGCCGGTAAATTATCCGCACCGGGTGTCAAACACCCTAGCTATGCCACTGAGTGTAACGTCCAGTCACGCGCTGAAGCCTAGTTAATGGCACTCTCCAATCGGTCTCTTTATGTTTCCTCAGCTGAGTTCTCTTCTGTTGTTGCCATTCTCATTTTCTTCAGTTTAGTAACATTTCTCTATGCAAGGTATGTGGATGGCACAAAACCATCCGACTCCTCAGTTCATGAAACCACCGACTCCAGGTACCCAAAATTTGCTCCGACTACTCAACTCTCTACAGCCCTGCTATACACTATGAATGTTCCCTCTATAACAGGCGTGTCAAACTCAAATACAAAGTGTGCCGAAATTATACAAAGGGACCAAGTCGCGGGCCATACTCAATATCTACTGTCCACCTTCTTCCCATATAAAGTTCTCAGATGGCCCCCTCCCTCCCCCCACACAGTTTCCTGGTGTTCAGTGCTTTCCCCCTCCCTCCCCCATATGGCTTCCCTGGTGATCTAGGGCTTCACCTCCGATATAGCTTCCCTAGTGTTCTAGTGCTTCACCTCCAATATAGCTTCCCTGGTGGTCTAGAGTGGGCCAAACATAATGCAATGCGGGGAAACCACTCGAGGGCCAAATTTAATGGCTCCGAGGGCCAGATTTGGCCCACGGGCCGGAGTTTGACATGTATGCTCTATAAGGAACCACACTTATAGTATTCTTCTCAGTCAGTTATCCAGTAACGCCCTTTCCTTATTCACCATCTAGCCAGGTTTAGGCCTTTTGCACACTACATGCGATTCCAATTTTTTTTATATGATCTGATTTTTTATTCCGATTAAAAAAAGTACTGCATGCTGCTACGTTTTTAATCAGAATCAAAAATCGGATCGTATAAAAAAAAAAATCTGAATCGCATGTAGTGTGCAAGAGGCCTCATGCAGTTCATTCATTGTGGCTTCCACTTTCACTTTACACCACTTACAGTAAATCCCTATTTTGCATGGAGTTTGTATATCCTTCCTTATGTTTGTTTCCTCCCACATCCTAAATACATATTAGTAGATTGGCGTTCCCCAAAACTAGTCTTGTACTAGGACTTGGGCATTAGACTGGTCGGGGTGGTCGGGGTGTTAGATTGTAAGCTCCTCTGAGGGAAAATTTGTGACATTGATTGACTAATGTACTCTGTACAGCACTGCAGAAAATGTCAACGCTACAGTAATGCATAATAATAATGATAAAGTCCCTTATTCCTCTAGACTGTAAACTTGCTTAAAGTGGACCTGAACTCTTGCACGGGACACAAGAAAAAAAGAGAGAAATGCACTCTGTATGTATTTAGAGTGTTTAGCCTGTCTAATCCCCCTCATCTGTGACTAATCACAAATGTAATTCGATCTCTCAGCTATGGCAGCTCATTTGTAAACACAGGATGTTAGCACTAAGTCTGCTTTAATGAAAGCAGGAAGTAGACACACTGCATATTTTATTGCAGGATTTGTATAAGTTGTCACGAAGAAATATTTTTCTTTAAAGGTTATTATGCTTATCTTTTAAAGCAGAGAGGAAGTTCTGAGTTCAGGTCTGCTTTAGGAGGTCCTCTTTTAGTGTATTGCCTTTGCTACATAAATATTCAGCCCTCAGGTTGCCATTGAACAATAGCACATATTTATGAATCGGAATATATTTTCCCAATTCCTGATTTTTATTATTACTGGGCATAATGCCATCACAGACATTGAGACTCTGTATAATTGAACTCAATTCATACAAGGGAGTAATGTGAATAGTGAAAGTCCACATTGTCTAAGCCATTATGAGCACTAAATAACTGAGATAAAAACATCTAAAGGGAATCCTGATTCTGATCCTGACAACCCTATTGATAAACACAAAGACGAACTATCTAACTTAGTGCAGTTGCCAGTGAAATCTGATATTGATAGTTCTATGCGAGGTCTAGAGAGGAAACCCCACCTATGCTATAGGCAGGGTCGGATTTGTACTCTTTACTGCCCAAGGCCAATGTCACCAGCTGCCCCCCTCCAGTATAGATAGCAAGATGATCTCTCCCCCACTTTACTCAATAATAGGTAGAGCCTGATGACCCCTCCTCCTCCAGTATAGGTATCCAGATGACTCCACACCACAGCAGCCATCAGTGTCACTCACCTCTCCCCTCGTCACCAACTTCCTCTTCCCCGCCGTCTCCATCTGCCACTGCTGTACATCTGTCCCTCCAATCAGAATATAGGAATCAAGTGACTCACAACATGCCAGCGAGTCACAAGAGAGAGACGCCGGCTAGAGGGACAGATGCACAACTGCGGCTGATGGAGATGGAGGGGAAGCTTCTATGCCAGTAAAGAGTGGAGATGTAAGTGACTGGCGCCTGCTATTCCACTTCCTCCGCTTGCAACTCTGAATTGCTGCCTAAGTGAGTAGCCTCCCGCCACAACACCAACATGCACAGAGAGCAAGGCGGCTGCTACCCAGGTGGCTGGCAGGAGAGTAGCACGGTCAGGCGCTTGCCTGATCTCCCTGCTTTGCCGCATTTGCAAGCTTGCAAATGCTGCATCAGTTTAGCCTGCTGCCCAGCTGGCCTTGTTCCTGTGGTGCCCTAGGCCATGGCCTAGTTGGCCTTAGCTTAAATCTGGCCCTGGCTATAGGACCAGCAGTAACTAAGATATAAAAAATGATACTTACCTAAGAAGAGGGTAGCCTCTGTATCCTGCAGAGTCTTCCCTTGGCCCCCACCATTGCTGCATGCAGACCCCTGGAACATATCCACCAACAGCTTGCTGCGTGAGCATGGTACGTGGCCACATGCCTCTTCATGCATGAGTGAGGCCGTACTGCGTCTGCACAAGCATGGCCGTGCCTGTGCAGCAAGCGGGAGCCACCTCTCTACGTGCTGCATTCAACTGGGCAGTTGTGGCTATACTCACACAAGTGCAGCACAGCTGTGCTCGTGCATAAAGAGGGTGTGGTCGCCATTTACAAGAGGGCTCTGGGCAGAGTCGGTGGTCTGCAAAAAAAAACACAGAAAGCTTCTAGAGGATCTGGGTTGTTCTGTTTTTGTTTATAGCAGCCTCAGGGTAATGGTGCCCATACATGGAACAATTTTTTTTTTTTTTTTCGATTAGATAAATTTGTTCGATTATTCCATTAGATCGAATATAAAGATTTTTCCAATATGTCCAATCTGATTTTTATGGAAAAAACTGGATAATCGTTCGTTTTTCTTAATTGAAAAAAAAAAGATTCATTTTCATTTGATACGATAGTTTTGGTCCAATAAACGGGAAAATCAATGTTTTTATTGTACCGTGTATGGGCACCATTACTTTAAGCTAAGGCATATCTCATTATTTTCTGTTTTGTTGCACAGGAAAAAAAACAAAGTAGGCCACATAGGTGTTTGCAGATGAGATTAATAGAAGTACACGCTCATTTGCCATAGGAAATCTCATAAGGTAAAATATCTGCTTGTTAAGTCATGTTAATAATACTGCTATTAGCGTCTCATTCTAATGAATTAATTATTAAGCATTCTGTGTTGCTTCCATGGAACAACATTACACTTGTACATTTAGCCTGCAGAGTCTTTCATATGTCCTTACAGTACAGCTCATAAAAGGAAACCTTATGAGGCTCTTGCCTGTGCATAAGGTGGCGGCAGATGGGAGTTTACTGAAGCGACAAACACATACCTGCTGAAATCCCCACTACACAGCCACTTCAACAACAAGGGGAACGCAAGAAGAATGTTTCCGAAAGCAGGGAAAAAATGTATGGCTTTGGATTATTTGTTTTTTGTGTAATTTTTTTTATGTTACCACCTTGTGGTAAAACTACATCCTATATAATGAAATGCCTGTGTCCCTGCATTCTCCTGTGTGTCCCTGTGTTTAGCCTTGCGTGCATGCGTGGCATGCTGGCGGACTTGAGACAGCAGGAGGACGGGTGCATGGTGGCAGGCGTGTGAGCACGGCTGTGCACGGCAGGGAGTGTGGTTTGTGCAGGAGCGTGGCCGTTGGGGGGGGGGGGGGGGGTGAGGGTGGTGAGGGGGGCCGCGGCATAAAACCCTGAGAATCCCCATAAGGAGATGGACTACTCCAAAACCTGTCAGACTTTTACAGCCTATTTTAAGTGACAGCGATATAGAAAAAAATACATTTATAGTGCATTTTTCTCCAGGCTAAATGTACTTTCTTTAAATGCGCATAGACGTGTTTTAAATTACGATTTTTTGCAACAGTAGTCCTTTAAAGTCAGTAGAACTGGAAAGTGACTAAAAGCCTTGTGTTTCACCAAGGTTATTACAGTCATCAACTTGCAGCAAATCAACAGTGCTGATTAAAAAAAAAAAAAAAAAAAAAAACACTAAAAGATTTAATTGTGGTTTTCAGATGCTTCTATGAAGAACTTGGGACATGCCAAAGAAACTTACATAGAGTGCCAACTAAGCTGTTTTCAGGTACTTTTATACCATGAAAAGAGAACGGTAGTTTTGCACTCCAGTAGAATGAGGCTCTGATCCCAGTTGAGAGGAGAACTGACATTTTTTTTGTCCGCTCTCCGGTCATTGCTTAACGAACAGTAAACGGCTCCTATTTTATAACACTTGTCACTCTGCAACGGATATGTGTGATCAATTGTGGTGAGCGGACCGCACTTCTGTGCAGACCACTATAATCCCGGGCAGGCGGATGTGTTTCCCCATATAGCCTATGTGGGTAATGCATCTGCCCCAGGGCTACAGCGGAGCGGACCAATGGAGCGGACATTACACTGATTCGGCACAAGTAGGAACCGAGCCTGAGGGTTATATCACTATACATTTTCTAACAACCTGTGTGTATGCCGCACTGCTTTCTACCTTGGTTAGGTTGTGGAGTTGTAGTGATGTCACCTACATTCCCTGCTGAACATTTATCTCATCAGGGTAAGGGGGGGGGGGGGCAGGTTATATGACTGACACAATACTGTGCTGTCATGTGATAAGCAGGCAGGCAGGGGTTGTTGTAACAGCTCAACCTAATTGCCTCTTGTAAGAACTGGGGGCATTCTCAATAGCTTTATTTATTTTGAAAATACTAAGATAACTTTTTAATTTGTAATGCAAATTTTTCATGGTTCAAGAAGGATTAAAACACTTGATAAGGTAAACTCAGAATGCAGCACACTATTAGACTGTTTACCCATCTCACACCTATACATGTAATTCTGAATAGCAGAAACAACAAACATTTCTACTTATAGCACTACTGAAATGTAGTACCTGGGCAATGAAGACAGTAAGACCTGTCATCCTTGGATCCATTCTCCTCTGCCACCCACTGAGCAGAAGCTGAAGGGAGCAAGTCAGAGACTGAGAGCCTGAAAGCACCATGCTTACAACAAGACATTGGCCTGTTTGCAATTCACTTCCCTCTAAGTTTTCTCCTAAAGTGATATTTTGACACTTTATCAATAACATGCCTTATAAGCCACTAGCAAGCAAGAAAATATTTAGTAATTTTCATAGCAGTTTTTCACCTACTTTGTACTTTTTCAAGTGCTGAAGTGCTTCTGCAGAGTGCTGAAAAGTTATTTTAAACAGAGGGTTAAAAATGATCTCCTAGGAGAAAATTTAGGTGAAAAGGTTAACTGAATAACGTTCATAGTTGCAACTGCTTTCATGTACTTTCCCATAGTCCAGAAGAACCCCCTGATGTCAATAGCCCTCACATTACACATTCTCTGGTGTACATACAAGCCACAGTGCTTCTGGAAGAATGTTCTTTGGACAGATAACACTGGAGCTTTCTTGCTCTGCATGTTCAGGACCAAAAGGTGAATCATTTAGTAGTGAGTTAAAGGAACACTATCGACTAACATGCTTTTTTAACCTGGGATGGGATTAGTGAAAGTCCTGGTAAACACTGATGTATACATTTCATGTGCTTATCTCTTTTGTTTACTGTATCAAATTCCTTTCACTCTAGATGGCAGTCTGCTCTAATCTGATGGCAGAGTGAGGCAGGAAGGGAGGGGGAATTCCCTCACAGTGCATCTGTTAGCCCTGTGTGTCTCTGACTGAAGTGTCTAAAGAGAGCAGGGGAAATGTATCTTGTTATAAACATTTGTAAATGTCTGTGACACCACAGCTTTTCATACTTTGTTTTGCTTTCAGAGAAAAATACTCTGTAGTCTGATATGCAATAAACACTGGTTGTGCATTGAAGCAGACACCCCTTTTGAAAGGGGGCAATAGAGCTAATTCCTACAAACAATGAATTAAAGCTTTTGCCTCTGATATTTAACATGAAAAGTAGGAAAATGTTTACACAGCTACTGAGACATTATTTGTACATTATCATTTTAGAACACTTGGTTTGATAGTGTTCCTTTAAAGAGACCCTGAACTGAAAATAAAAAGTCAAAATAAACACACACAGGTCATACTTACCTCCCATGTAGTCTGCTCATCATTCTCTTTCTCCTCTCCTGCGACCTGTTTGTCTACTGTGATCGATGGAATTCTCTGTCCTCCATTTTGAAAATGGCCATTATCCCATAACAGCTTCCTGGTCACCACACTGTTAAACTGTTATATTGCCCACTTGAGCCATAGGGAAACATGGACATTACCCTGCACATTCAGTTGTAACTGACAGCAGCTGATATATAACTGACAGCAACTGGTATATTTCAGTTCTGACAAAATCTTGTCAGAACTGGAAGGGATCATTTTAGAAGAAAATGGTGAGCTTCTGAGAGGAACTGACGGTGAGTTAAGTATGTAACATTCATTTGCAGCTACATCATGTGTTTATTTAAAATGTTTTTACTCAGTTCAGGTTCCCTTTAAGAGAGTTAAGTACTGAATGCAATCTACTGTGAAAAATGAAGGTGAGTCAGTTATGGTCTTGGGTATGGTCTTGGGCTCCATTGCTGCATTTATCATGGGATAGCTTGAGTCTGCACAAGGAACAATGAAATGCCAATGCTATCAAAACTCTTATACTACATGGAGGTGGTAAAATGGGCCAACCAAGATTGGATGTGTGTATGCACCCTTAGTTCTCATGTTTTGGTTCCTGGTGTGGCTGAATATCATTCATTTGCTTCTAGTTTCCGCTTTCGATCAGGAGTATGGCATTCAGAGGGTGGGTTACATTTTTCCATCATTGCAGGCTCAAAGCAGGGGAAGCTGGAAGAAAAGCACTTATGCCATCATTCCTAGGGCACAGCTGATTATTAGCCTATTTCTGCTTCCTGTTGGGGAAACTGAATTATACAAAATATCTGGCTGTGGAAAATCATATTTATCATTGGATAAATATATTTGCACCACAGTTTTGTAATAAACTGTATTTTCTGAACAAAGAATATTTTACTGAGCTGTGCAGTGCTATTAGTGGCTAGGTTCTTAGCATGAGCTCCATGGAAACCGAAGGTTCTGAGGTGGCCATTCATGATTCAAAAAAAAAAAAAAAGTTTGAGGTTTACAATATGCCAAATTATAATAAACCCGAATTGAGTAATATTTTGCAATCAACGAAAAGCTTATGGGAATGTTTGGAAAGCATCGATAAACAATAAAAAGGTGCTCTATGTTAATGTATATTAAGGGCTACTTGTGATAACGGAACTATTTTATGTTGGCTGGGTAGTGTAGTGATTAAGGGCTGTGCCTCTGACACAGGAGACATGGGTTCAAATCTCGGCTCTTCCTGTTCAGTAAGCCAGCACCTATTCAGCAAGGAGTCCTTGGGCAAGACTCCCTAGCACTGCTACTGCCTACTGAGCGCGCCCTAATAGCTGCAACTCAAGCCCTTTGAGTCTGCCAGGAGAAAAGCGCAATATAAATGTTATTTGTCTTGTCTGCGAAATCCTGCACATACGCAGTATGGTTGATTGGCACTTTCCAGTCTGTTTGTATAGATACATATGAACAATAAGGAAAGATGAAGAAGGAGATGGCTGGACATGATTTTTTCCCATCATTGTGGTCACACATTGAAGTGAAGGTGAACTGAACAAAATAAAGGCAAACTGATGAGATGAATGTATTCCAGATAAAGGCAGGTGGATAAGATTGATAACATGAAGACAGCAATGATGCAGAGAGGAAGGTCAGAGGGAAGATAAGAGGGAAGGCTGCTGACTCCATGACAAAAGGACTGAAGAAAGTCATGTAAATAGTCAGAAATGCTTAGAGAATCCACTGGAGTTTTGTCGCTAATTATATGTATATATAAAAAAGGAGGAGACATTCAAGCAAACCGTTAGATAAACGCTCATTTAGATTAATACTGCTAGTGACTTTTCATATTCGTATATAGTAAAGCCTGTGACTACTGCTAATGGCAAAGTAATTATTCAATTGTGTAATTAACAACATTTATAATTACACTGACAGGCAAGTGGGGAAGATGATTACTAGACCTCATCTTAAAGACATTTAGTTTGTGGCTGTTCACCTCTCTAGAATTCCACAGTGTTTAATTTGGTAGCTAAGCAGATAGCGCAGGTGTATGGCAGCCCCATAGCCTTGTACAGACGTCACATTAATATTAGCTATGATCAGATAGGATGATAGTGTTTGCAACTGACCCAGCAAGCAGCTGTGTTTCATTTTGTTCAGCCAATTGCTATGAATTTCCCCAGCAGTGTGAGGCCTCCTGCTCGTCTTTCCCTCTCCCATCTAAATGTGTACATGCCTCTTGCACGATCTGAGCAAAAATGTCTGTATTATTTTTAAACTTAAAGCGCTAGTGTATTACACAGTGCTGCACACTAGATAAGGAAGATGTTACAACATTAAACAATCATATACAGGGACATTACATTGTTAAACTATACTACACAAAATAGTGATTTAACAACTTAGGAATAAATGTAGCAATGAGTCACTATGGTAGCGGAGAAGAGCACATAGGGAAGAGGGCACTGCCAAAAAGGCTTACAATCTAAGGGGTGGGGGAGAGAGACACATAAGAGGGGTGAGGTGTATATCTAAAGGAGGAAGGTTGAACTATGAAGATGGGTAAGTAATGGAGACACATGGGTCTTTAAGGCCTGCTTGAATTACTTGAAGGTGGGGTAAGCCTGATGTAGGGAGGGAGGGAGTAAGGGTTGTTCTGGAACTTCACATGTAAGCTAGTGATGCGAGGGGTGGACATCTGTGGAGTGTTAGAGGAGCAGAGAGAGTGGGTTGTGGAGTATCTCTGGACCAGATGTATTAAAAGGTATGATGCATAGATAACGTCAGGTAGAGGAGTGTAAATTGAATTCTGAGAGGCACAGGGAGCCAGTGAAGGTACTTGCGAAGATGGGCTGCTGAAGAGAAGCTGTGAATGAGCCTGAAAGCTGTGTTTATAATGAATTGCAGAGGTCGGAGTCAGGTATTGGTGAGTCCAGAAAGGACGGCTAGACAGTAGTCCAGAGGGGAGATGACCAGAGCATGGACCATGAGTTTGGCGGTGTCAGGTTTTGTAGGTAAGCTCTCATCCTACATACATGGAAGTGGTAAAATTGTCCAATTATAGGCCAATAAAAAAAATTAAGCATGTGCTCCAGGCTTTATTCAGAAGGTAATAAATAAAGGAACTTACAGGGAATAAGCTGATTTTAGAAGATCATCAGTCTGACTTCTTGTTGTATTTAAAATGTAATAATATGGGAGTGAATGCCAGGCATGATCCCTATTCAATGCAGTGTTTTTCTTAACCTCCTTGCCGGTCTAATTCTCGCCGGCAAGGAGGCAGCGCAGAACTTTTTTTAAAAATTTTTTCTCTAATCATGTAGCGAGCCCAGGGCTCGCTACATGATAGCCACTGAGCGGTGGCATCCCCCCACCCACTCCAATCGCCTTCGGCGATCAGAGTATGCAGGAAATCCCGTTGTGCGACCGGGCGGGATGACGTCACCGACGTCATGGACGTCACAGGGAATCCCGATCCACCCCTCAGCGCTGCCTGGCACTGATTGGCCAGGCTGCGCAGGGGTCTGGGGCAGGGGGGGGGGAGCGGCTCGGCGCGGCGGATCGGCGATGAGCGGCGGCGATCGAATGTTACAAGCAGCTAGCAAAGTGCTAGCTGCATTTAACAAAAAAAAATTATGCAAATCAGCCCAGCGGGGCCTGAGAAATCCTCCTGCGCAGGTTACCCCGAGCTGAGCTCGGGATAACTGGCAAGGAGGTTAAGGGATACCCGAGGTGACATGTGACATGATGAGATAGGCATGGGTATGTACAGTGCCTAGCACACAAATAACTATGCTGTGTTCCTTTTTTTTCTTTCTCTGCCTGAAAGCGTTAAACATCAGGTACTGTATGTAAGTGGCTGACTCAGTCCTGACTCAGACAGTAAGTGACTACAGTGTGACACTCACTGATAAGAAATTCCAACTGTAAAACACTTTCCTATCAGAAAATGGCTTCTGAGAGCAGGAGATAGATGAAAAAGGGTCAATAGTTCATAGATTTTAGCTCTGGCATACTTCAATGATTGTGTCATTGAGCAAAACAATAAAACAGTTAAAACGTAAAAAGTAGATTTAAACATAAAATAAAACTGTGGAATATCTTAAAAGGTAATTTTTAGGCAAAGGAAGATGGATACAATTGTTCATTTCATTAGTTTATTTTCGCCTCAGGTGTCCTTTAAGTTTTCTCTTGGGAGATCATTTTTCATCATCTGTTTTCTGCAAATGAAGAAGTACTAAAAATAGGTGAAAAGTACTGTCATAATGTGCTGAGTATTTTCTTGCTTGTTGGTGGCTTAAAAGGCATTTTATTGAGAAGATGTGAAAATACCACATGGCTGAGTTTTCTGCTGGGTGATATGCTCACACCTTGTCAATAAAATGCATTTTAAATAACCCAAGATTAAACAAACAAAATACTTAAAATATTTGACATCACTTTTAAACTACTTTTTGGCACTTTTTCAATTGCAAAGTGCTGAAAAATGAGTCTAAAGAGAAGATGAAAAATTATCTCCTAGGAGAAAAATAAGGAGAAAAAGTGAATGTCATTTGGGTCAAGATAAGAAAAAAGACCAGCATCCATCAGGCCTCATAAACACATATGGGCCCATATGCAATGCTTTCTCCTGAGTTTTCCCCTAGGAGATATTTTTTCATTTTGTCATTAAAATAACTTTTCAGCATATTACAATTGAAAAAATACCAAAAAGTTGGTGAAAAGTTTAATTAAACTTATTTTGAGTATTTTCTAGCTTGCTGGTGGTTTAAACAGTATTTTATGGACACATTTGAAAATATCACCTCGGAGAAAACTCTCAGGAGAAAAAAATGAATTGAATAAGGCCTCATGTCACTGAATGTAGCCCCTTATGTACAGTCCTAAATTCATTTTCAAATACAACATTGATTTGGCTGGTCTATTCACTATATTGTCTTGTCCTGTTTGTTCTTTTCATTATTTCTGAACAATCCAATATATATTTAATTATTTAGAAAATTTCACATAGAACTGCTTCAAAAGCTTTAATAAAAAAAAAAATCAAATTAAATCCAACTAAAATTTACAAAACGAAAAAATAAAACCTTTAAAAAAAATGTGCCTGTATCAGAAGAATTGGCTTTCCATACAACAGACTGGCAAATTGAATTGAGCTTGTAGATATACTTGTAAATAAAGCGAATAGATCAGTCCTCTTCCTTGACTGCCACACTGGCACACAAATAAATGCTGCAAGAAATATTGACCTTGTGTTGCAAACAACATATCGATCTTCATTCAAGCTGCGTCAGCTTGCCCAAATTGTAAACACTGCACTGCAGGCTTGATATTCTGATTGCTGTCAGCCAGGCTCGGCTAATTACAAACATCTCTCTCGCTCTCCCTTTGACAACATATTCTGACCTGTAAATCTAGAGTGCATGGTGAAAGCAGGGAGGGGACACAGGCCATTAAATGCAAGCAGTACTGCAATGAAAATACAATCAAAAAAGTACATCAACTCTAATGTACGTGTTTTAACAAGAAAACGTTTTTTCTTCTACAAAGATATACGAGCGCTTTTATTTGACCTACTGTATTTACGAACTACCAGCCCCGACTTCCATTTTTATTATTATTTGTTCTGCAGGACTGTGCCTAAAGGGACGGCTGTGAAATAGTAGACGTTTAAAAATTACTTATTTAATGTAAGCACCGAGGTTGATTAAGTCTGTGCTGTTTATTCAGCCTGACTTGGAAATGTTCATGCTTTTGCATTAAACAGAAAAATTGCCTGTAGACAGTAAACGGACACTTAAGATTTCTTTAGCAAAATACATCCCTGAGCATCGATGAATCAGGCTTCATTAATTACACTTCTAAATGATTTGTCTCTTCTCACTTCCAAGGAGGATTAAAACGGCATTCTCGTGAGCTGATTGCTATATAGATCATCAAGTATAATAGATATGGAATCAATATATTTTATAATTAGGTGCTAAGTCCTTGTGCACACAAAGTACTGATGGCAGTGCGAGTGTTCTGAGAGTTGTTAATAGTCCTTTCCGACAAGAGAGTTTGTTTAAAAGGAATGGCTAATTGGAGGTTAAAACATCTTTTGGTCAGCAAATTGTGATTAAAAGCTCAAGCTACATAAGCAAACTACGCATGAGTTTAGGCTGCAGATTGCCAACATTAGTTTTAAATAGTTTCTCCACATCAAATGGTACTGTGGTCAGAAATGAGCGTGTCTAGCCGCCATCAATTTGCTGCCAGTGAATGGTGTTGGTTTGCAGCAAGATCAGCAACTTGCATTTGTTAGTAAATGGGGATGATTGATTGTGTGACAATTTCTGCAGTCACTTAAAAGTTACTAGTTCTTAGATGTACAGGTCCTGCTATGGTTTCACTTCTTTGTAATTGCTTACCTAAAACAACCAATAAACTCAAAAGTGCAAGATTGCCTCTTTTGTTCGAGGTCAGAAAAGAAAAGAAATATGAATATGGCCTATAGAACACTACAGACTTAAAGAGAAACCGTAAAGGTGGCCACTAACGGTCCAATTTCTAGCGAAAAATCGTTTGAGCGATCAGAAATTCTGATTGGATGAAAAATCGTTCACTACACCATCAACTAACCAATCATTGCTTTCTATCTATCACGACCAACAAGAAAATCCAAATTTTGGTTCGACTAAAATTCAATTGGACGATTGTTTTTATAATTGTTTATTATCGATTGTGCCATCAACTGAGATTATTTACAACCAATCCGATCAGAATTTCTGATCGCTCGAACGATTTTTCACTACAAATTGGACCGTTAGTGGCCAGCTTAACCAAGAATTGAACTTCATCACAATCAGTAGCTAATACCCCCTTTCCCATGAGAAATATTTTCCTTTTCATCAGGGGGCTCTGTATGGCTGATATTGTGGTGAAACCCCTCCCACAGTGTGATGTCAGGACCATGATGGTTCTGACATAACATTGTAGGAGCCGTGTTGCATTGTGGGAAATAACAGCTGTTTCCAACTGCCAAAAAAGCATGCTGCATCTCCTTCTACTGACATCACCTGCCAGCAGTAAAAATGTCACCATGTGATAAATGTCAGAACGTAAATCAGGGAGAGAAAAAGATTTTACAATGGGCAGACACTGACTAAATCATTTATACATCATTATTGTAAAAATATTACATTATTTTCACTGGAGTTTCTATTTAACAAGTCAGTAATGGCAGTGTCCACTGGTCTATGTAAAAACTGGCAGCTTCAGTTCTTATAATAAACTTTATTTAAAAAAAATAACAATGTTGTTAATGCTAGACCACCATCCACAGAATAAACACTAAGTTATGATGGACTGAGGTGGACTGGTTACCAAGAAAGGTCTTGAGCTAGATAATCAATTGTTGCAGGTTACAAAGTGAAATAACTTCTTAAAAAGTGAATCTCAGGCAAAAAGAAATATTGTACCCATAATTGGGTAAAGTTGAAGCCCAAAAGCGTAAAGCCCTATACTCGAATGGAAGATGGATAGGGACAAACATTTCCCTATCCGTCTTCCTACCTGTGGGAACACACAGAGTCATGTGGCAGCAAACGAGGGGCAGGAACAAGAGTTTAAACGATCACGGTACTTTGAGTGGGAGTCGTCAGGGATCTTAAAGATCCCATCCGCAGTGATGCCGCTTAATTGTACACACAAACCCACATTGGGAAATTGTGGAAACAATTCTCGCACACAAAAAAACTGAAAAATGACTTGAAAAATTATGACGAGGATACAAAGAGAAACAACAGCAGGTCTAGCGCTGACTAGTACACAAAGGCCTCAATTCACTAAGCTTATCTCCTGTCTTTAATAACTCTTCTAGAGTTGTTACCATGGTGATAAGGCATGTAGTATTCAGGAAACATTTTACCTCAGGCAAACCTAAAGTTAACTCTTCTGTCTTTAAGTTAACTCTTCAATCCTTAAAATAACTCCAAAGTTAAAGACAGGCTGTTTATTAACTGCATGTGAAAATAACTACAGAGGAAGTAAATTAACTATAGAGGAGGTAAAATAACTACAGAGGAGGTAAAATAACTACAGAGGAGGTAACTTAAGGAATGAAGAGATAAGATAACTCTCTCTTATGCGGAGGTAAGTTTTCTCTTGCCTTATTATCTCCAGCATGATCTTAGTGAATTGAGGCCATAGTCATAACGTAGGGAGGAAGTACTTTGAAGAGGGGGGTGGGATTTCCTAACACTCTCCCATCTGTTCATCCCCACTGCAAAGCCTTTTTGCAGACCTCCATGTCAACCCAAAAAGGGGGTGAGGTGTAAAAGACTGGGGGGCTTACAGTGCAATCTAGTCATCCCCTTAATAAAAGCGGGTCCAGATGGCTACTTTCTTTTCAGATTCCTATTCATAAAGTGTTATATAGTAATTAAAAAACACAACCAGAAACAATTTGATCTTAAACACACCTAGCATGTATTTATCTCAATTTATTTTGGAGAAAGCCATGACTGTCTGCAATTCTCTGCACGTCATGCAGCAGCTCTAGCTGGGCAACATGTGATCCCAATTGTGGGCCCATACCAAATCAAAAGGTAACTTAGTAAATCAGGCCCTCACTGTTGCATACAGGTATTATGTGGTTGCCTATAAAATAACATTGTTAGAGGATCATTCTCTTCACTCTATAGAAAAGGGAGTGAACTAATATCACTGATTACACTGCCTGAACTGAATAAGAAAAATTGAACAGAGCAACAAAGTAATCCACTGATGGCAAACGTCAGAGCCCATGGCACAATCATCTATATACAATAAATAACATTTTTATTTATTTTTGATTACTGATCGAAATGAAGGCATTACAATAACCAAATCAAACCTTTCTAATTGGCCTAACAGGCTACATCTTCCAATATAAGTCTTCCTGGAGACTTGCTTTTATCAGGCATTATTTTGGCACGCTACATAAATAGATGCCGGAGGAAGAAACAGCAGGGGAGGCATGTCCTAAACAGTAAAGAAAGATTTTGCAGTTAGTGAACATAGTGTGACAAGTATGTAACGGGAAGATGTTTTCAGTGCATTGTAGGGAAAGGCGTTAAGAGCGAGAAAGGAAGATTTGTCACAGGCAGCACTGCCATATGGAAGGGATTATGCTAGCTAAGGGGAAAAAATGAAAATAAAAAGATTTCTTTGAAGTTTCATGACAAATGTGAAAATCTGTGCATGACACACATAGATCGAAAGGTGATAAGAGACTCAAGAATAGAAGCACGGTTGAAATAAATGTGGTAAAAGCACTCAGCAGTTTATCCACACATATAAATATACACATAAAGTAGGACAATCTCTTGAAATGCAGAATCTGCGATGTGAAGGTTGATAGGGCAGCCGCTGAAAGATTGGAAGGAAGGTGGTAATGGACCAGATGTAGAAGTGTGAAAATATGCTAAACCCCAGTCTATGCAGTCAGAAATAAACGGCGGAGAGAACATTTTATCTGCAGTAATCAGGCACAGGATAATGAGAGAGTGGGGATTGTCTACTAGAAGATAAATGGATGAGAAGCAGGATGGGTAAAGCATAGGGGTGAATCAAATTCAACACATAGCTGGATCTGAGTCTCTGGTGGTGTCCGTCATTTGACTCTGTGAATTTATAGCCATAGATAGAAGGAGCACGTCTTCCAGAAAGGTGGTTCCCTACACTACAGATATCATCATTTAAGGATGTACATGTATGACATTCTGAGTGCCCTCTGGAGTGATGTAAAGTATACTTTAGTGGTGAAGGGGGAGCCACCAGTTATTTCAAGAATAGAGATGAAAACCAGCAGTGGAATACTCATAAGGAGATGGTAACTCTACATCTTTGGCTATACTGAAACCACGGTCCTTTAATGCAAATCAATCAAGACAGAAAAATAGGAGTTGCAATGTTTTAATTTATTTTCACACTACAGCAAAGTCCCTGTTATCCGGAACCCAGACAACCGGAAGTCTCAACTAACCGGCATGCCTGATGGATAATGGGGACTTTGTTTTTGGGGTGTTTGTAGCCTTTAAAGAGACTCTGTAACATCAAAAATATCCCCTGGGGGGTACTCACCTCGGGTGGGGGAAGCCTCCGGATCCTAATGAGGCTTCCCACGCCGTCCTCTGTCCCACGGGGGTCTCGCTGCAGCCCTCCGAACAGCTGGCGACAGACCCGACTGTCAATTCAATATTTACTTTTGCAGGCTCCAGCGGGGGCGCTGTGGCTGCTTTCGGCTCGGAACTAGACGGAAATACCCGATCTCCGTCTGGTCCGCTCTACTGCGCAGGCGCCGGAGACTTGCGCCTGCGCAGTAGAGCAGACCCGACGGCGATCGTGTATTTCCGTCTACTTCGGAGCCGACAGCCACCAGAGCGCCTGCGCAGGAGCCGGGAAGGTAAATATTTACGCCGCCGCTGTACGGAGGGCTGCAGCGAGACCCCCGAGGGACGGAGGACGGCGTGGGAAGCCTCATTAGGATCCTGAGGCTTCCCCCACCCGAGGTGAGTACCCCCCAGGGGACATTTTGATGTTACAGATTCTCTTTAAAATACTTAGGGAGCCTCCAGCGAAGTTTTGCAACCTTCCTCTTGCTAATGGCGGCTTCCAGCATCCGTGCACGGGGGAAACCGGAGAGCCACTAGGAGTCAGCTAGGAGCAAGAAGAAGGCTGCTAAGCTTTGCAGGAGGCTTGGTAAGTATTTGGCGCGAGGAGGTTTGTGCTTTTTCGGCCAGTTGCTCAAGCAGCAGGCAAGCACATGTATCTGGCATCAGGTGATCCCCGCTCGTCCTGAATACCAGAGCTGTGTATACGTTGCATAGCGCATCGTGAAAAATAGAAATGCAATACAATGGTCATACCCCTGCCATGGGATTTATACAGCGCAAATTACAGTCCATAGACTTTATGCTTGCGCAGTGTGTGTTGCCCAGTAACGCACTGTATGCTATGTGCTATTCAGTGAAAAATTGTTGCACCGCACAGCAAAAATAAATCGCTGTGAAAGGCCCATTGAAATATAAATGCGTTGTGATGTGATTCTATTGACGCGACACAATGGACCAAGGAGTTGATTCACTTTAACAAATAGCGTGTCTTATCAGAGTAACACACCTTATCAGAGTTAATGTGCCTTATCAGAGTGGGTGTGCCTTATCAGAGTAGTGTAGAGAGCACTATGAACTTATGTCTGCTATTTGGCAATGAGGACAGCTCCACTCATCCTGCCATGAGCCCCTACGGATCCAATCACTTTAAACGACATTATCCCCACACTTTGATTGGCCTAATAGGCTGCCTGTCATGTGACAGGCAGCCTATTGGGCCAATCAAAGTGTGGGGATAATGTCCTTTAAAGTGATTGGACCCGCAGGGGCTCAGGGCAGGACAAGTGGTGCTCTCATCATTGCCAATTAGCAGACATAAGTTCATAACACTTGCTTTGCTACTTTGATAAGTCACGCTAACTTTGATAAGACATGTTAACTCTGATAAGGCACGCTATTTATTATAGTGAATCAACCCCAAAGTGTGAAATGAGCCTAAAACTGTTTTCAGCAATGCATGTTCCAGGGCAGTTATGTTGATCCTGGTTTTAACTAAGTAGTGAGTTACCTTTAATTGCATGCAGCCAAAGAAGCATGAAAAGTATCACATTTCATTTGCTGTGCTTATTCTAGATCAGTGCGCCTGTTCTGCTAAAATTATGCTGGACTGAAAAACATTAGAGGACATGCGTCATTGTAAACACTTGGTTCACAATATCTGAATGAATCAGGTAACAGCTGGTTCTGTTGGCTGTTTGGACCAGCATTAACATACTGTTCAGGCCTCTCTGGAAGCCTGTGCCTACACAGAACTGTGCCCGGAGCTGGGCTTTTAGGTGTACCTAAACTGAGGAACTTAGCTGGGAAAATGCTGAGGCAGAGACAACCCTCTAGGTTGCCAGTAAAAAAGGGCGCATATGGCTAATGGACAAAAAGGGCGCCGTCATAGACTGCAATGCAAAATATCGGCTATTGGGCGCCCGACAGGAAAAAAGTGCGCCCGAGAAATAGCGGTTGCAGGGATCGTGCTAACAAAAGTTTTCGTTTACAGAATAAGGTTTATTACTAATATTGTTTACAAGTTCGTTTTAACTTTGTGGTTTACTTATTTTTTCGTTTGTAAATTTCGCTTTCAGGGCTGTAACAAGTACATTTTCGTTTACACTTATTTTATCATTTAAAATCCGTTTTCATACGTATAATGCTTAAATATCGTTTTCAACCTTGTTCTATTGGAAATACATCACTTTTGGTATTAAATTTGCTTTTTACACTTATAATGCGTTGATTATAGTTTTCTAATATATTGCTTTTAATATTACCGTTATTTTAAGATTTTTAATGCATACGTGATTGTAAGGCTATCTATTCTAATATATATATATATATATATATATATATATATATATATATATATATATATATATAAGAGAAAGAAACGAGGAGTTGCAGCACACGGCTCAAAGAAACCTTTTTTCTACAGCTACGGGGGACAGCGATGGGATCCAATGTGGCCCCGTCCTTTGCGGGTGCTTTTATGCACCAATTTGAGAGTAGTTGTGTCTATACCAGTGAGTCGTTCGCCAGACACTGCGGTATCTGGTGGCGTTTCATTGACGACATCTTTGCGGTGTGGCGGAGCGACATTGGATCCCTCCTGTCCTTCCATGATGATCTCAATCGATTCCACCCTAATATCAAATTTGAGATCACCTACGATCGTTTTGAATTAAATTTTCTCGACACCACAATCAGACGATGTGGAGAGACGCTGGTTTCAGATTTTTATCGGAAACCAACTGATCGCAACCAGTTGCTCCGCTTTGAGAGTTTTCACCCCCCTGCTGTCTTCCGTTCGGTGGCTAGGAGCCAATTGCTCCGGGTGGATAGAATTGTTACTGACCATGGGGTACTTGACAGCCGAAGACAGCAGATGGCTGATAAACTCTCAGAGCGGGGATACCCTTCCGATCTTATCCAGGAAGTACGTGATGAAATCTCAAGTTCCGATGGAAACATCGGGACCAGAACTCCTCGGGGTGCACGTCTGCCGTTTGTGTGCCAGTTTCACAGTCATTCCAACAAAGTTTTTTCCAGTATTAAGAGACACTGGCACATACTCGGCAGTGCATACCCCGAGGTTCCTGAGTTTAACTCCCCTCCACTACCTGCCTATAGACGCAATGAAACTATAGGCAGTAGATTGGTTAGGGCTTATAATCCTCCTTCTGTATCAGAGACCATTAACTTTTTGGGTCCAAAACGCAAAGGATCATATCCATGCCTCTCGTGTAGCGAGTGCCAACACATGATTAAGGGATCTGTTTTTGGGGAGAACTATCAGATCAGACATTTCCTCACCTGCCAGAGCACCTTTGTCGTTTACTTGCTGACTTGCCCTTGCGGCTTGAAATATATTGGAGAGACTACACAGAAGGTGCGTGATCGCATCTGTCAGCATAGGAGCTCTGTCAGGGGAGGCACTTCTGATCTCCCGGTAGCGAGACATTTTCGCTCAATGGGACACAGAGATGTGGATCTCAAATTTATGATTATAGATCATATTCCCAAACCTAAAAGAGGGGGCGATCGGGTTCTGCTCCTTAAAAAGAGGAAGGTCATGTGGATCCACAAATTGGGGTCCCTACACCCACATGGTGTAGGTATGACACATTTTTTTCAATATTAGGTGACAAACTATGGGATTAAAACGTGAATTGGACGACACGGATTGGACACAGACATAATGAATTGGATTTTGGACTATAACTAGATGAGATAAGTGTGAACTTTACACTTATGACTTCATACATATATTTTTGGATTATTACTTTTGTTTCCCTTTAAGGGGTGGATACTTTCATTGTCATTTCCTGTCTGCACAGGTATAAATTTGCATATATTGTATTGATTCATTAGGCATTGAGGAAGGTTGTGGAACGACCAAAACGTTTGCCTGTATATGATTTATTTTTGCTCAATAAAAAGCCGTGTGCTGCAACTCCTCGTTTCTTTCTCTATGATCTAGAGGGATTGGGCTCCCTCAGTTGCGGGCATACACATATAAGGACTACCTGTGTAAGCTGCTGATCCCCCTCGGATTGTATATATATATATATATATATATATATATATATATATATATATATATATATATATATATATATATATATATATATATATATATTTATTTTTTATTTTTTTTTCTATTTATAATATTATTAATGTGTACGTGATTTTAGCGCTATTTATTCTATTACAAATATATAAATTATTCTATTCATGTTGTTTATAGTGAAGTGCAGTGGGGAAGGTTAGGGTTAGGCACCACCAGGGGGATGGTTAGGGTTAGGCACCACCAGGGGAGATTTAGGGTTAGGCACCAACAGGGAGGTTTTAGGATTAGGCACCACCAGAGGGGGGGGGGTTTAGGATTAGGCACCACCAGGGGGGTCTTAGGGTTAGACACCACCAGGGGGGTCTTAGGGTTAGGCACCACCAGGGGGGTCTTAGTGTTAGGCACCACCAGGGGGGTCTTAGGGTTAGGCACCACCAGGGGGGTCTTAGTGTTAGGCACTACCAGGGGGGTCTTATGGTTAGGCACCACCAGGGGGTCTAGGGGTTAGGGTTCTGTGTGAGAGTAGGCATAGGTATAGTTACAGTACAATAAACACCACCAGGGGGGTCTAGGGGTTAGGGATAGGTACAGGGAGGGTTCTGTGTGAGAGTAGGGATAGTATAGTTACAGTACAATATTTGTAATATACACAATGTATTAAATTATGTACATTTACACAAGGGGGGGGGGGGTCTAGGGGTTAGGGATAGGGAGAGCCTAGAGTTAGGTATAATTGTAGTAAAATACCTGTAAAATCTACCATTGTATTACTATGTATTACTATAATACAAGTGTAAATATTGTTTTTTGTTAGACGCTATTTGACGTTTCATTTCCAAATTAGTTTGTTGTTATAGATGATATTTTGCCGTTTCATTTCCGTTTATTGAACCAATTTAGCACTAGATTTTCATTTATAAGCTATAAACGAAAATATTGTTTTACATTACAACTTATAATTTTGGCTATATCACGCGCCCTTTTTTCCAGGCGCCCTTTTTTGATACACGCCCCTTTACTGTCTAAAGTAGCTGTCAGACCATACGCAGGAACATCAGCTGCTCAGGTTGGGTAATTCTCAGAGATTCCAAAACACAAGACAGCAGCTTGCTACATTCAGCCACCTTTTCAGCCATAGCCAAATTTAGGTGTATTGGTACATCTGGTTCTGACTGTGCCCTAGAAATAGAATGCGATTTAGCTATGTAGAACATGACAAAGAATGGTTCAACTGCAGGAAAGTTTAGATTAAGTTTGCTTTGAATGTTCTTGAATAATGTAATGGATTGCAAAGATGCCGCCGCGCGGTCTGGCGGCGGGGCGGCTGTCTCCGCGTTCAGACCGGCGGTTTCCGCACAGCAGCATGCGTCTGGTTTGTCTGAGCCTTCTAGTGCACACAGATGGAGAGCTACGCCATGCCAGGAGGAGAGGGATCAGCTGATCAGGTTGGTCAGCTGATCCCAGCGCAGTCTGTCATTGGTTGAGTGGCGCTGGGGAGCGCTGCACTATATATAGATCTCGCTGGTCAGTCTCAGGTTGTCTGCTGTTGCGAATACATACGTGTGAGCACTCAGACCATAGTCAGATCCCACAGTGTGTTAGAACCAGGTGGATCTGGGAATTCACACTTAGCCAGATTACGCTTGTGTTATACTTTAGACCAGTTCCGGGGTGTTGTGACCAAGGACCTCACACCCAAGCTTAGGATTACTGTGTCATTGCTGTGTTATACTTTAGACCAGTTCCGGGGTGTTGTGACCAAGGATCTCACACCCAAGCTTAGGATTACTGTGTCATTGCTGTGTTATACTTTAGACCAGTTCCGGGGTGTTGTGACCAAGGACCTCACACCCAAGCTTAGGATTACTGTGTCATTGCTGTGTTATACTTTAGACCAGTTCCTGGGTGTTGAGACCATGGACCTCTCACCCCAGACTAGGACTCTGTTCTATATCGGTTATGACCCTTTGCTCTGTCGACCTCTCTCCTGCTTTCTGATTCGGTACCTCTGCATATCTGCCTACCTGTTGCCAAACCCTATCTGTGCCCGGTTACCGAATCAGCCTACTGTCTCTGTACTTTATCTGCTCGTGTGTTGCCGACCAGGCCTGGCCAACCGTTCTGGCTGTCACTCACCCCTTGAGTGTTCAGTCTGTCTGTACTGCCTGTGACACTGTTCCACCAAGTGTCAGTTAGCTGCAGGGGCCTCCTGCTCATTAGAGAGAGTCCTTCCTGCGGTACAGCCAGGGGCTCTATCCCTTAGGAGTCCTCTAGGTGCAGTATAGTCTGATTCCCAGTTTACCAGGGAATCACTGGCTGTCTCTATCCCCTCTCTTAGGAGATAGTTCCCACACAGCCAAGGACCACCTGCCCCTCAGGTGCTCCTAGCTCAAAGTCATCCGTGTCTCCCGCCCCACGGGAGATACGTTACTGTTGCACCAAACACTTACACTGTATCAGGTGTCCAGAGGTTAGTCATACTTGTATTATTGGTGATTCTGCAGATCATCAATAATCGGGTATACATCTGTATTGTTGGTGATTCTGCAGATCACCAACAATCAGATTCTCTCTGTGTGCTGACACCAATCGTTACAAATAATTTGTACTTGGGAAAGTAGTACAGACTTTAACTGCTTCTAGTCCTTGATGATAGAAATCTACTGCCTGTTTGCAAAACTGTTATTCCTGTCAGGGCATAGATTTTGCCGTTCCCAACTACACATGCTCGCTCTGCTGTCACACTGACAGCAGAGCTTCCGTGTCTCCGTCAGGAGCCAATACAATTGGCTCCTAACCCCGTGATTGTTGTGAGCTAATCACAGCAATCAAATCACTTAAAAGGGTACAGACAGCTCTGGTCTTAAAGTGGCAACAGCTGTCTGGTCTGCAAAAGGTTAACAAGAGCCTCATAAACATCCTTTTCTATTATGAAAACTGCTCAACTTTCCATCCATTATAAAGGTCAAGGGCTTTCATGTTCCAAGACTAGAATCAGGAGTACGTTGTTGAAGTCTCCAATTAACTTTAGTTAACAGCAATCTTACAGTTATCTTTTAACTACTTGTTGGTATTGAGGCAGTATATCTATGCCCCGCAGGAATTCATCTAACATCCCAGGGGCGTAGATATGCGTCTACTGCCTTTTGTGAGCAGTGCGCGTGCACTCTCACTCGATACAGATGTCTCCCGGCCATTAGTTCTTAGACTGCAGAATGGATACATATGTTCCCAAACCCAGTCAAAGTGCCGATAAATCATGAATGACCAATGCTGTAATGAACAAAATTGATCATTCAATGAAAGTAGTGATTGTTAATTGTTATTTTACAAATTAGGGCTTAGAGTACAATGATAAATTCAGAACCACTAAATGGAAAAAATACACCTTTAATTTCAAATAAAATATTGTCGCCATACATTGTACTAGAGACATAAATTAAATGTTGTAATAACCAACAAATAAAATGTGTGGGTTTAATCTAAAGTCGCATATTTTATTTTAAAACTATAAAGGCTGAAAACTATATTGATTTTGTTTTCTTTTTATTCCTGTTAAGATACATATAAAATAATTCTTAGAAAAAAAAGTACCACCCAAAGAAAGCCCAATTTGTGGCAAAAAATATCAATGTATAGATCATTTAGGTATGATAAGAAATAATAAAGTTATTGCTGAATGAATGGGGGGAGCGCTGAATTGTGAAAATTGCTCTGGTCCATAAGGGGAAAAACCACTTAGAGGTGGACTAAATTTGCAACCAATAAACGTATGTTTGTTCAATTATTTTTATGCATTTTGTGCTTTCAAAAATCTTTAATAAAGCAACGACGGCATGACATGCTAGGCTTTCCAATAAGAAAGACCAGCACTGTTTGCATACCTGGAAGGACCTAAGATAACACTGATATAAACCGAACAAGTGTCCTCTCAATTTACATTACTTACAGTTACATTACTTAAAGAGACTCCGTAACAAAAACTGCATCCTGTTTTTTATCATCCTACAATTTCCAAAAGCTATTCTAATGTGTTCTGGCTTACTGCAGCACTTTCTGCTATCACAGTCTCTGTAATAAATCAATGTATCTTTCCCCTGTCAGACTTGTCAGCCTGTGTCTGGAAGGCTGCCAAGTTCTTCAGTGTTGTGGTTCTGCTATCAACTCCCCCTTCCAGGCCCCTCTATGCACACTGCCTGTGTATTATTTAGATTAGAGCAGCTTCTCTCTTCTCTCTTATCTTTTACAAGCTGGATAAATCGTCCTCTGAGCTGGCTGGGCTTTCACATACTGAGGAATTACAGACACAAAGGCAAAGCTGTTTGCAGGAAGAAAAGAGCAGCCTGAAACTTCAGTGCATGAGAACTGCAGGGGGAAAGAAACACACAAATGATCTCTTGAGATTCAAAAGGAAGGGTGTATACAGCCTGCTTGTGTATGGATGTATTTTCTATGTGTGGACATACTGTACATCAACCTACTTCCTGTTTTGGTGGCCATTTTGTTTGTTTATAAACAAACTTTTTAAAACTGTTTTAACCACTTTTAATGCGGCGAGGAGCGGCGAAATTGTGACAGAGGGTAATAGGAGATGTCCCCTAACGCACTGGTATGTTTACTTTTGTGCGATTTTAACAATACAGATTCTCTTTAAGCTGGCCATACACTAGGCCGATTCCCGCCAGATCGACAGCAGATTCGATCACTGGGATTGAATCTGCTGTCACATCGTTCCCGCAACACGCCGAATTTCGATCCATTTCGTCCGATCCCGTCGATCACTCCGTGCGGAAAATTACCGTCGATCGCCCGCGGGTAGGGAGCGCGTCGCTAGTGGCGTTCGAGTACCCGACGACCGACACAATAGAGCCCGCATACATTACCTGCTCCCCTGGTCACCGCTGCTCCGTCTCCGCGCTGGTCTGGTCTCCGGGTCCGGCATGCTTCACTTCTTCTAGCCCGGCAGGAAGTTTAAACAGTAGAGGGCGCTCTACTGTTTAAACTTCCTGCCGGGCAGGAAGAAGTAAAGCATGCCGGACCTGGAGACCAGAGCGGAGATGGAGCAGCGGTGACCGGGGGCAGTTGCGCCGGTGGAGCAGGTAATGTATGCGGCGGGGGGGGGGGGGGGAGCGGCGGCAGCAGCACCACCACCACAACAGATTGTGAACGGTTTCTGGCTGAAATCGGTGCACAATCTGTTTGCAGTAAAGGTAGCCGTACGATCCCTCTCTGATCAGATTCGATCAGAGAGGGATCTATCTGTTAATCGAATCTGTTGGCAAATCGACCAGTGTATGGCTACCTTTACAGTAACATGGGGAAAGGGCTTATGTGTTTGTATCCATTCAGAGGTAATTAGAAATCACACCTACAACTGTAAAACACTGCTCCATCTGCTACTTGCTTGCCAATAGAAAATATAAAACCTTCATAGATACTGTGATCCTGTACATTTACCAGATAAACTGATACACACATGAAAGACAAATGCGGGCAAATACTAACATTTTTTTCCTGTTCACTCAATTTTGTAAATTTCTGAACAGGTATAGATTTCAGAACCACTTTGAAGTCAGCTTGCAAATGGAAGTCTAATAGATCTAAATTGATTCTGCATTGTGATGTTGAAATTACTGGATGTTTCATACAAAGTAAGCCTTAAACTATGGATGTGACAATCATCTGTAATTCTACACCAATCTGTATTGGAAATGGATAACCAGCAGATGATTTTAGTGTGAATATGTAAATGGCCCTGCCAGAGGCTCTGTCAAGATATTCCACCAAGTTGCAGGATTTTACAGAGTGTGTGGAAGTCAAAAGTCTTACTTTTCATAACACAGGCAGTTATTGGCATGGATTACAAGACTTCATTTCAGTGTAAGAAATGTGAGTTTTTTTCTACTGCCAATGTAAGATAGGTTAAAGCAAAAGTTCTGAAAGTGTTTAGTATTATTTATACTTTAAAGAAACACTGAAGCCAGTTTAAAAATGGCTTTTTCCCTTTTATTTATCTGAGGCATGTTTTTTCCCTGTTAAAACGCCGGTATCCCGTGGCAGAACGAGGGGTCTTTACCCCCAAATCCCCCCTGCAAAATCCACAACTTTCTTGGTCGTGGATTTTGCTGCTCATGGAAGCAGAGCTTTCGGCTGCAGCTCTGCCTCCATGTGCGTCTATCGGCCGGCGGATCTCCGCCTCTCCCCCGCCCCTCTCTGTGAAGGAAGGCTGAGAGGGGCGGGGGAGAGGCAGAGATACGTGCTGATAGACGTGTGTAGAGGCAGAGCTGCTGCTGAAAACTCTGCCTCTACAGGAAGCGCTCCCCGAGTGTGCCCCAGGGGATTTGGGGGGTAAAGACCCCTCGTTCTGCCGTGGGATAGCGGTGTTTTAGCAGGGGAAAACATGCCTCAGATAAATATAAGGTAAAAAGCTGTTTTAAACTGGCTTCAGAGTCTCTTTAAAGGATCATTTTATTGTATCGTGTGTGGCATACGATACAATAAAATGATCCGATTTTACCGTAATTCGATAAAAACGATCGGATCTCCCGAAAAAATTGAAAGCTTTTTTTTTCATTCGACTGAAAAATCCAATCGGATTTCCCGTTTTGTTCGATTAATCGATCCGGAATGCCAGATATTTTTCTTAAATCTTTCTAAAGATTGTATGGTGTGTGTTGGATTGTCAAGTTTATTAATATACACACCCTAGCAATTTTGTCAGAGTTTCCAATCATTTTTATCATAATTGGGGGAAAAATTGAACATACGTGTGTGGTACATTGGTCAGATTTTTGAAATGTTACAATCAGTCAGAAAAATTGATTGCAATTCTTAAATTGAACAGATATTTAAAAAATTGTATGGTGTGTGGCCACCTTTAGTGACACTGAAACAAAAATAAATGTAAGAGATAATGAATTGTATGTCTAGTATGGATAATTGATAATACATTTGTAGCAAAGAAAGAAAATAGTCTCATATTTTTATTTTCAGTTATATAGCTTTTTTTATAACCTTGCATCATTCTGTCATATTTGCAGTTTAGAAACTACACCCTGTATTTTAAGCTATAAAACAAAACAGAAATAATGACCCTGTGAACTTTCCTGCAGTAAAACCTTATCTGAAGCTGTCTCTCGCTGTTTCTTGGCTGTTTAAGTGCTTCACAAAACAGGACGGTATAAGACCCAAATGGGTTGAATGGCACAGAGAGGCTCTTCTGCATAGATAAATGAAGGTTTTTTTTACTCTTCCTGTACTGGAAAACAATGAGACTCTTTTCTTTGATACTAATTTTCTATTTCTTAGCTGTACTATGGAAAACAAAAGTTTGCTTTCTTTAAATCAGAAAGCATTTGCGATAATTCAGGTTGGAGTGAGCCTGAGAGGTCTCCCAGAGCATCACTGCTTAATATATGCAAATTAACCATTGTACCCTTAGCAGCTAAACACACCTCCAGAACCGCTGGAATGCAATGATGTGTCAGCTTGTTAATTTGTACAGAGCCAGAATAATCCAACATGCATACAGACTGTTTTAGATTGGTTTATCCTCATCAGTGCATGGCATGGATTAATTTGGCTCTTTGGAGTAGGGCTTGAAACACCGAGAGGTACAGACTAACCAGCAAGCTCATGGTGACCCAGAACTCATTGGAGTGTGTGAGGGGCTACAATGGTCCTAAAAGCCCCCTTACTAAAAAGCTATGGAAAACAAAGGTTTGCTTTCTTAAAACAGAAAGAATTTGCAATAATTCAGGTTGGAGTGAGCTCCGAGATGTCTCCCAGTGCATCACTGCTGAATATATGCAAATTACTGTACTAAACATACAATTCATTATGTTACATGATTTTTTTTCGCTTCAGGTTTGCATTAAGGCCCAGTTTACAAAGGGCTGCTGGAGAGGTACTAAGCCTTTGCTAAAACATTTTAAAGTTTTTAAGGATTAACATGTAATTGACAAATGATTCAATGTAAGTGCTGTGGATGATGTGTCAGCACTATATAAATGCATACTTGCGATACATAATACTGTAATGATATTGGATATATTTAGGAATAAATGTTTGCAGAGATTTGACAAAGCCATCCAATGAGAAGGCACAATCTGGCCACCCAGCAGCTTGTCTATCTATCAGTTGACAGAGCTGTAAGCATGTATGCAATGTGACAGTGCCGTCAGCAGGAGAAGCGTTACACGTCTGTCATTTCTTTCTGTCAGTGGAACACAAGCATTCTGGCAGTTTTCAAACCTGTCTGATCAGTTTTTGCACCTGCAGAGTATTCAATGTGAAGGTGTCTGAGGTATGAGATTTCCACATGATCAATCCAAAAACAGCCCGATCTTGCCACTGTCATCAAAAGAGGTTTACTGAGTTCTGAGTTTGATGAGTCACACAACAAGAGCTCTGCACAGTCATTTCTGGAGGGATAAACATTGAGGAGTGTGTCATTCCTTTGCCAGTCCCAAATACATCTGATTTATCGTACAGTGCTTCATAAGAATACATTCAACTAATTAATATGAGAATAAACACTCACAAAAAGGGGGTGGAAAAGGGGCAGAATGTGGAGATCTGAAGTAGGGAGGCTAAGAAAGGTGGAAATGGTAATAAATGTTTTAGATGCTGATTAAAATCATCAACCCAAGTTCAAAAGTTTTCCTAATCCGCAAGGTTCAGAAATTCATTACCCGCTATTTAGGACATCCAGAAATAAATGATGAATCAGTTGCTTCTGATGAAGAGAGGACACAAGCCAAAATCAAATTCCATTATAGCAAATACAATTGGACATTCAGTTCCTGACCCTTCATAATAGATTTACAGTGATTTGAATTTGAAATCTAACAACGTGCCAGGCATGCGAACACTGCTTCCCCCAACCATTACCAGATCCCAACGCTATTAGACATCTTTGGGAAAAGGTGAAATATATTGTAAGATAAAAATTACTATTTTTTGAGTGCTATGAAACATCATAGAGTAATATCAATGCTAGAAAGAGTAACCTCTATGCCAGGTTTGTTGCTGGACTACTTTCCAGAGAGGTAGGCAGCGGTCCAACAGAAATGCATGAAATAGCATGGACTCCCACATGTCCAGGTCTGCCTGTAGCGAATGCACAATGCACAAACCTGATCTGTGCCATTTACTCTAGATAGCATATGTGCTTATGATGATGCCACTTATCTGCTCCTGAGTGCAACAGGTACAGCGGACACTGCCACAGACTGCCAGAGTGCATGGCTCATAGCTGCTAAATGCACATGCTACCACATCAGCAGAGTGTAAACCGACTAATGCAAATGTTTTACTCCTTTCCCTTTCATAGCAACAGAACGTGTCACTAGCTTGTGGGCTACAGACGCGCCAGCACAGAACTCAGCCCTAAACTGTTGCCTGAGGGATCTATTCCTGTTCCCTGAGGGTGATAGTCTTTATGCATGTGTACAAGGCTTAAAGGGAAGGTCCAAACAACCTAAAAATAAAAAATCACTTACCTTCGGCTTCCTCCAGCCCCTGGCAGCCGTCCTGTGCCCTCGCCGCAGCTCCAGTGGCTCCCGGTCCCCTCCAGAGGCGATGCCGACTTCCGGGTCGGCTTCTGCGCTCCAGCATGCGGCTCGCTGGTCGCGCTGACGTCATCAGGACTATAGTGCGCAGGCGCAGAACTACTGTGCAGTGCGCAGTTCAATCCGGATGATGTCAGTGCGGCTCAGAGTCGCATGTGTATGCGCAGTGGGGATCTTGCGCCAGAGGGGACCCCCGGGCCACCATCGGTGAGCGGAGCTGCGGCGAGGGCACAAGACGGCTAGCAGGACAGGCTCCTCAGGACACTCATGCAGGATGATATGTATACAGCAAGTGGCAGTGACTGCAATATATATGACACGATGGCATGTATACTTGCTGTATACATATCATCCTGCATGAGTGTCCTGCAGAGCCTGACTCCCTTCTTCTTCCTGAAATGGGAGCTTCACATGGCAGCAAACCGATTTTACCTGTGAGCAATCTTGCCTTGATAAAGGGTCCCACGGGGCTCCAAATGTTGGCCCCATGCTTTTACATGGAACCAATAAAGATATTTCTTTGGATGTACCAGCTTGTTACCTGTTTTGAACAGTGCATAGAGGGTGTCATCCCTCTTTTCTAGCTAGAGCACCCCCTCCATGGGTTTGATCCTTTAGTGTGTGAGAGACAACATTACAATTCAGTTTACTACAAGTGTACCTGAGATGACTAAAATAAAAAATATATACATACCTGGGGCTTCCTCCAGCCCCTTTCAGGCTGATCGGTTCCTCGCTATCTTCCCACGCCACCTGGATCTTCCTCTAGGCGGCCAGTAATTCTGCCAGTCGGGGCAGGCGCAGTCCAGCTGCGCGTGCTCCTGTATTGCAATCCTGGCAATGGGGGCGCAATGGAGGAAGCCCGAGGCATGTATATTTTTTTTTTCTTTTAGTCATCTCAGGTTTCCTTTAAAGAACAGTAAAGAACAGTGGAGAATAGAAGAAATTCAGCAAATTGGGCTGAAAATGATTAAAAATTACTTATTATCAGTCACACAAGTTCTAAACCTTGTCTTGATCATATCACACCATGGTGAAGTTAGCCAAAAGATAGAATAGAATGCATTGTAGGTGCATGCATGCGAGAACAATATTATAATACATACATCCAGAAAGTCCCAATTGTTTGTCGGAGTGCATCCAACCTCCCGCAGATCTCTTTTTGCTCAGGATAAAAATGATTGGTTGTTCTGGACTTTTATTATTACAACAGAGTAACCAAGCAGCTCAGGGTGACCCAAACTACTAGGAATGTATAGGGGGATAAAAGGAACCAAAAAGCCCTCCTACTAAAAAAGCAAAGCTTGGTGTAATTGCCTTCTTAAAATAGAAGGAAATTTGCAATAATTCAGTTATAAGTGAACATTTGTGGTTACCCACAATGCCCTACTGAATATGATTACTGAGATATTTCCACCAGGTGCAGTGCAAGGTTCCCTGCTGCTTTCTCCACTCCCCTCTCCATAGGAAGCAGCACAGTCTCTCTATGCAGTCCTTGTTACCAAACCAAAATATGGTACTTAACTGTACTTTGCACAGCTAATTTCTGTAGCCTCTACGCTTTCCTAGCCAACTACATCTGATTGTCTAGCCATCATAAAGGCTTGTTGTTACTCTCAGTGACATTTCTTTTCTTTCCATAGTCTGAAAATATTGTAAAATAAAAGTCATCTCTTAACATATACATTGCAGTAATACTTGTTTGAATGTATTCTTATTTAACCTCACACCTGTCATTTTCAGGGAGTGATCTTGTTTTTTATAATTTAACTAGTACCACAGATTTCTGCAGAGAGTGCCAGACACATTGGCCCCTCCCTGGACCTTGTTATTAGAATACCGCTGCAGCAACAGCTGTACTACCTTAATCCTTATCTCCCTGTAGGGTTGGGTGTAGGACGCTCCCCCGGAGCTGGCAGTGTCGGGGAGGGTGGGGTCTGCACTGCCCTTTTCCTTGGTGGTGTCACTCCCAAGGTCATGCATTTTGCATACTCTTGCAGCTGGTTGCAATTGGCAATAAGGTAGGGAACCCTAACTTTGGGAGGACAATGTGGATGTTCCTCCCCAGGTGTTGGCCGGGTCAAGAGGGTGGGCTACCTGCACTTCTCTGTCACCCCCCCCCCCCCCATTTCTGGGTGCAGTCGTTTTGCTCCTGAGCAGTAAGAGTGCTTGGGGTGCGGTCAGTGTTGCTCCCCATTTCTTGGGGGCATGGGAGGCCCACAGTGCACCTGTTGAAATGCAAAGTATTTTGCGAAGGCCAACTCCTGCAGGGCATAGCAGTGAGTTCGTTTAAGACCCTGCACATTTTGACAAGCATATACAATTTGCATATGCTGTGCCCTTTATTTTGCCAATAGATATTTTGACAGGCAGTATATAATCCTAATCTAACATTTGTATAGCTCTTTTATATTCAAGAGTGGCCCCTTGAGCCACTAAGGGTGCGCTCAAGGGGCCACTCTGCAGTGTTAGGAAGTCTTGCCCAAGGACTTCTTACAGAATAGGTACTGACCATAACCACTACACTATCCAGCCGCATATGTATATAAGTCGGGGATACCTGTTATGAGCACACACCGCTTTCTCTTTTGTTTGCAGTTAATCCTTACCCTGTCCACTGTCTCAATACCCATTCCTCCCTAAGGCAGTCTAACCAACTTTCTGATCGGAGTAAGAACACTGCAGTCAAGTGAACAGCCTGTAATGGTATTTAAAGAACAAAAAGGTTTTTACAGGCCATAATTTAGCAAAGAACATCCAGCAATGCAACTGTAGGAAATGTCCATCTAATTATACAGGCTGGAAATATTCCAAGATTATTACAGAAATATTGTAAAAAAAAAAATAGTTTCCGTAGTAACAACATTTTCAAACATCTAATACAGAGTTCTAGAAAAGTAATTTTATGTTTTTGGCTTTTTAAACAGATTTTCTATGCTAAATTCAAATTGGGCTTGTACTTTTGACACCCGTGTGTAGCAATTTCCTCTCTGCGTAAAGCAGCCCATGCAGACAAAGACTTTGGCTATGAGCTAAGAAATTCGTTTTTCCAACTAAAGTGGCTATCAGCTTAGAAATGAGGTTTGTCCAATTAAAGTGGCTGATGCCTGCAGTATAGGTAGCAAGACTGGCCATACATGGGCACATGTCTCACTCAGATAGAGTAATTCAAGAAGTATTGACATCACCCCTTGGATATGCTTGGAAAGGAACTCTATTTTGTTACATGGCCAACAGGATGGAGCAGCCATTGCAAGATCAAGAAAAGGTAGATCAGACAGAAAAGAAGCGGGTCTTATCTGCTTTAACATCTTTAACACCTTGCTATAAATGTTATGACTTTCCCAATACATCCAATGTGTTGCGCATCCAGAAAAATAAGATCACAACACATCGATGATGGAAAGTCTATGGACTGTATGCTGCCTGCCATGGGGTTGATTCACTATAAAAAAAATAGCATGCCTTATCAGAGTTAACGTGCCTTATCAGAGTAAACAAGCCTTATCATAGTTAGCGTGCCTTATCAGAGTTGCATAGCGAGTGCTCCGAACGTATGCCTGCTAATTGGCAATGGCAAGGACTCCACTCGTCCTGCCCTGAGCCCTTGCGGGTTCAATCACTTTACAGGGCATTATCCACGCACCTTGATTGGCCAAATAGGCTGCCTGTCACTTGACAGGAAACTTTTACAGGCAGCCTATAGGGCCAATCAAAGTTCGGGAATAATGTCCTTTAAAGTGATTGGACCCACAGGGGCTCAGGGCAGAACGAGTGGAGCTCTCGTCATTGCCAATTAGCAGGCATATGTTTGTAGCGCTCGCTATGCTACCCTGATAAGGCATTCTAACTCTGATAAGGTACATTAACATTGGTAATGCACGATAACTCTGATAAGGCATGTTAACTCTGACAGGGCATGTTAACACTGATAAGGCATGCTATTTGTTATAGTGAATCCCCTATGTGTGGTATCACATCGCAAATATTCAATGTGACAGATATAGTGCAGAATACAGTCCATAGACCTATCCTTCCACCGCAGCCAGAACCATGCGCATAGTGAGGTAACGCACAGCATGCAGTGCATTACACCAGCGGAATGTGCCACACATGCTAATATAAAGCGCCAGTGAAATATAAGTACATTGCATTAAACGGGATTATATTGTCATTTGTAGTGTGTCAAGCACAACAGAAATAGAGTGAAATGAGTCAAAATGTACGAAACCTGTAACCGTGTGACATCTGCGTATGCAAATGTTCATGTTGGAAGTAACTAATGTGAATTGCTTATTTGGTGTGTTGTAAGTTTTTTTTTCTCTCAACACTGCAGACAAGACAATCACACAACGAAAGTCATAGCTGAGTCAACCAAGAGAAATTATCTGCTAGATTAAGTCACTACTAATAGATCAGATATTGTATTAAATGTACAGATACAGAGCACTTGGGGAATAGCGATCACAATGTTACAATCTCACTAGGCATTTAAAGTGTTTCTGTAGTGATCTATATATGTGGTTGCCATATGTATTTTCTTTTAACCACCTGTGCCTTAGCTACAGTATATCTATGTCATTTCTGGAGCCTCTGTGGTCTGCAGGACGTAGATCTGCTGTAGCTGCACTAATGAGCACAGAGCGTGTGCTAGCATGCATGACATTCATTCCTAGGTATTGAGGGAGGAGGGCTCCGCTATTAATAGGGAACTACATCTTATACTCTATGACTCTAATAAGCAGGTCAGCTCCGTGTGACTGGTGGATTCTTGATGCTTTCCCATTAATTAATAAAAGAAAAACTCAAAACTAAGACAGTATAAGCCTGTAAGCGTAGCATCGTTTGTATCTGAACAGTTTAAAGATGTCATAAGGGAATTTATACAACATTGCATAGCACATAATAATCTAATTTTACATAATCAGGGTGGGTCTACTAGAGATTCTGTCTGACATGCTCAGATGATATAAACTGTTGAAAGCAAATCTAGATATTTTTATGTATGGTATATATTCTAGATGTAAATGTTCTGACTCTGTTCCTGAAAACTACCTGGTGCAGATGATGAAATGCGGGGTTGGGGTACAAGGCGTGCATGGTTAAAAAAAAATAAAAAAATAGTGGAGACAGGACTGAATGAAAAGCATAGTGTTAAATGGTTCATGCTGTACTGTTAGCCTGGGGCCTACTGAAGTGGTTTCAGCAGCGTTTTGGGATTGCGAGGATCGCCGGAGATCCCAAAAAGCGCTATGGGAATGAAGTAGATGCAGATGAGCCCCCTAGAGTGAAGTGATTTAGCCATATAGTAATTGTGGTGCCTGCACCCTTTTCCTAGCGAAGTTAAGTATAGGAGTACTGCAAACTCACTTTTCAGTTGCTATACACATGCAAACTATGGATAAATGGTGCTCTCCCCCTAACTATTTCTACAAAACAATAAGGCCTGCTGCACTTTTTATATGTCACATGAACATAATAGAATTTAATAAAAATATATATTTTTTTCCCATGGAAGACCACAAGGCAGCGCATTTTAATATATATTTTAATTGCTATACATAGCAATTCATTTTACAGTGAGATTCTTGGCAGAGGCTGCCCTGGCCAGCCAGCCAGTTCAGGACTATCAAGCATGTAGAAGGCTTTAGGTTTGTTGGGCCGCGTATGTATGTACTCATCGCCGGTGGGTTGGTTGCTGGGAGAGCCAAATGACGGCTCTCCCTGCTACCGCAAAACTCCCTAAATACGGTACTAAAATTAAATTAATTAAATACTATTCCCCCTCTAAGTTGTCGCAACTTGGTGAAAGATGTAATTCGGGGTCCGGCAGCCCGGCAACATTGCTGCTATGGGATGCCTGGTTGAGTGTCATGCGCCAAAACCACCTGCTTTGTGTTGGGCCTTTCTCCACATCTCAAAACAATGCTTCCTTACTGATAGGCTGCCTGAGAGATAAACAGAGAGAGTTCTTCACAGTTACTTTTACATTTATAAACACTTCTAGACAATTAGGCCTGTTTTAAAAACGGGAGCTAGAAGCAGCGACTATCCACCCCTATGCGTGTGGCAATGGCTGCAGCTTGGCACATGCGTACTCAGGCTGACATGAATGCAGCACATGGACGCAGAACTCAGGGGAATTATTAGGTAGGATGTTTTGCCCCATTTAATGACATTTGACAAGATACAGCACATATTTTTCATTATTATTAAAAAGAAGAAGAAAAAGCTCCGTGAAATAGCAGCACTGGGAAAGGGCACTGTGGCTTGACATGATGAGAGAAGACCGTATGCGTCCATACAAATAAAATGCTCAAAAGAGTCACTTTAACTTTCCTGTACCATTCAATTTCCAATATGATTCACAGCTCTGCAGAAACTAATGTGCCCATTTCAGCAGCTCTAGATTATATTTATAAATGACACAAACTATGACACAGTCCTTTTTGCTACCAAAAACTACATTTTTGTTTTCTGCTCAGTCAAACAGTATTATTAGAAATTCAGAAATGACCACAAGCTGCTGTAGTCTCAGTCAAATCAATCGTTTTTATCAACATTCAAAGCACAAATGTATAAAAATTCTTAAAGAAGCCTTATGCAAACTGTAATAATGTGTGAACCATAGGTAAAAAGTAAAATAGAAGGAATAGCTACTAGAATACTAAATCTGCCTTTCAATCTTCTGAGAGGCAAGACGTCAGATGCACATAATAAACACTTTGATACAAAGTTGGGCAAAATACGATGCTGCCTCTTATGTGAAAACGAATCAGAGCTTTTTTTTTTTTTTTATCTTGGAGAGGTGCTGTGAGAGTAAAGCAGAACTCAGTTACTCTTTTCTCTTGAAAGGTCTGCATTATAAACTCACTAGTGGCAGTCAACTTTCAAATGCAATATGCTCAGAAACATCAGTTCATTTGTCAAGTGGTGCTACAGATCCTAAGTTTACAGCACTTGGCAAATCATGGAATTTTAAGCTGCAGTACTGGAACAAATGCGCCTCATATTTTATTCTAATGCCTTCTCACACACTCCCAAACCATCAGATAAATCGTAATCACCACCTACTGACCAAAGGTTACAGAAGTGCAGGGCCTCTCCATAGGATGCTGTTCTATGTCATTAACCTATATATTTAGAGGAAGCTGTATTTTTACATTGTTTTTTGTTTTTCATTTTATCATGTAACTAAAAGCATATTTTTTTGCATTTTTTTTACATTTGAACAAGGAAGATATGACATTGTATATAAGAATATACAATGCTTACCATACAGAGTCAGTAGGTGATGCTCCTGAGCAAAAAATACAGTAATAAAAAATCCTTTAAAGAATCTCAGCATCATAGTATCAACTTTTGGGGCCTATTTAAAAAAGCCAGTTTGCTAGAAAAGTGCAGAAACAATGTCATTGTTTGATGGCCACACTTATAAAACTGTCAGGCAGCTTAAAGAGAACCCGAGGTGGGTTCTAAGAACGCTAATTGCACAGAGAGGCTGGGTCTCCATATACTGCTCAGCCTCTGTTGCTATACCGATCCCCCCACAGGCCCCCCTGCGCTCTGCTTGACCCCCATAAATCATACGCCGAGCTGTTGACACGCAGCGTGTCGCAGCCGGCTGTTTACCTCTGGATCTGTCACTCTTGGCGCTCCCCCAGCTCCTCCATAGCGCCGGTCCCTGCCTGCGCCCCTTCCCAATCAGCGGGGAGCTGATTGGAGGGAAGGGACACGGGCGGGGACCGGAGCTATGGAGGAGGCGGGGGAGCACCGAGAGTGACAGATCCAGAGGTAAACAGCCGGCTGCAAAATGCTGCGTGTCCACAGCTCGGCGTATGATTTATGGGGGTCAAGCAGAGCACAGGGGGGCCTGTGGGGGGATCGGTATAGCAACAGAGGCTTGGCAGTATATGCAGACCCAGCCTCTGTGTGCAATTAGTGTTCTTAGAACCCACCTCAGGTTCTCTTTAAATGATCACCAGTTTTATGTAGGATCTCAGTTTTCTGTGGAATCACCAATTTCCACTAATTTTATTATTTAGGACTATACAGTAATGGCAATCAACCTGACCAGCACCTTATTGATTGCCAGATACTGTTCAGCAGATTTCCAAAGATCACATTTAATATTTAGTGGTAAGCAGTCCGGTGGAAAGCCAATGAGGGGTTAACCACTACTTGTTCTGGCAAGAAAAATGATCACACTTGGTAATCCATTACTCTATTAAAGAGACTCCGTAACAAAAATTGCATCTTGTTTTTTATCATCCTACAAGTTCCAAAAGCTATTCTAATGTGTTCTGGCTTACTGCAACACTTTCTGCTATCACAGTCTCTGTAATAAATCAATGTATCTTTCCCTTGTCAGACTTGTCAGCCTGTGTCTGGAAGGCTGCCAAGTTCTTCAGTGGTGTGGTTCTGCTATGAACTCCCCCTTTCAGGCCCCTCTCTGCACACTGCCTGTGTGATATTTAGATTAGTGCAGCTTCTCTCTGCTCTCTTATCTTTTTCAAGCTGGATAAATCGTCCTCTGAGCTGGCTGGGCTTTCACATACTGAGGAAATTCAGACAAGGGCAAAGCTGTTTGCAAGAAAAAAAGAGCAGCCTGAAACTTCAGTGCATGAGAGATGCAGGGGGAAAGAAACACACAAATGATCTCTTGAGATTCAAAAGGAAGGGTGTATACAGCCTGCTTGTGTATGGATGTATTTTGTATGTGTGGACATACTGTACATCAACCAACTTCCTGTTTTGGTGGCCATTTTGTTTGTTTATAAACAAACTTTTTAAAACTGTTTTTAACCACTTTTAATGCGACGGGGAGCGGCAAAATTGTGACAGAGGGTAATAGGAGATGTCCCCTAACGCACTGGTATGTTTACTTTTGTGCGATTTTAACAATACAGATTCTCTTTAATATAAAGTATTCCACTAATAGGAAAACATTCTTGTGATCAGGGATGTATCAGGTATCGCTATCTTCAGGCAACATTTTAGGGCTTCTTGCTGTATCAATCCACGGGTGAATTGAGTGGATTCTGTTAGAATTTAAGTATGATATGCTTGAATTCGGAGGCCTCAGTCACTTTACATAACTGGTTTAGTAAAAGGACTGGCTCTGCAGAGTGTCTCTTTAAGGAGAATTTCTCTTAGAGAGAAATAGAGACATTTCTAGAAGCACTGAAGAACATTGTCCTGTGTCTCATACAAGGCCAGAGTGTTTATCAGACAAGATGTACAAACATCCAGGAGGCCTTTTGGTGTAAACATTGAGTGTTTTCATATTTCCTAAAGGTAAACAATAGCCAGGGAACAGAAAACAATACTCTCCTCAGAACAAGGGAACAGGTCATTTTTCCAGTGCATGGGCAGTAAAGTGCTGGTCATGATATCATGTGTTCTTATCAGCCAATAGCAGGCGATGGGTTATTGATCCATCCCTGCTGGTTGATGTCACATTTAACTCTTTAGAGGCTAGTATAAAACAGCCAACGGCTCCTGAGAGCCACTTCTTACTTCCAACTTTCCCTTTTAACTTCAGACTTCACTTCTACTTTCATTCATCTACTTGTATGCTGTATATAGGTCTAAGTGCAACTAGCATAGATGTAACATAAGAGAAAGCCTGGTCTATTCACAAGGGATAGACCAAGTCTGCATGGAACGCATAAGATTCTACAGACCTATTGCTTTGCTGAGGTAACGAAGATAAGATTACTGCTGAACACATCTGTATATCTGTTTTCCGAATAAACATCTTAACCTGTGACGACGTCTAGTTCTATCGCCTGTGCTGTTGCTGTGATGAGTGTCAAGTTATCACACTTTCTGTGATAGGGTGCCGAACAAAGGAGTAGTGTTGTTGCCCATAGCAACCAACAAATATTTATTACAGATTCCAGACCTGGAGAATGTTTTATTAATACATCAAGAGATAATTTGAAGTTTTTAAGGAGATGGAATAAATAACTATTTTTACTTTAAAAGTAACCCGAGATGTGAGACCTATGGACGCTGCCATATTATTTACTTTTAAACAGTACCAGTTGCTTGGTATCCTGCTGCTCTTTCTGGTTTGTAGGGTCTAAATCACACACCTGAAACAAGCATGCGGCTAATCTTGTCAGATTTGTCATAGACATCTGATCTACATGCTTGTTCAGGGTCTATGGCTTAAAGTATTAAAGAGAATCTGTACCAGCCTTTCTCAACCTTTTTACCCTGGAGAAACCCTGCAAATAACTTTTGGATCGCAAGGAACCCCTGCATTTATTTAGCAGGAGGCATGGTCTTTAAAAGTATGTGTAGCTGTTTATTTCACTACTCCCTATTACACTGCCACTCATTATACTGTCTCCTGAGCCCCCAATTTAGTGCTTCTTGTTACAGTACCACCTATTATAGTGTGCTCTATTTTACTTCCCCCACGATGGGGGAAAATGACAAGCAACCCCTGCAGAGTGCTCAAGGAACCCTGGGGTTCCTGGGAACCCTGGTTGAGAAAGCCTGATCTGTACTCTAAAATTCTTACAATAAAAAGCATACCATTCTATTTATTATGTTCTCCTAGGCCCCTCTGTGCTGTTTCTGCCACTCCCTGCTGCAATCCTGGCTTGTAATTGCCAGTTTTAGGCAGTGTTTACAAACAAAAGACATGGCTGCTAACCAGAATGTGATAGGCTGAGAGGAGCTCAGTCTGTGACTCATACAGAGCCTGGAGGGGGCTTGGAGAGGGTGTGTATAGATTCTGCCTATTACAGTAGAGCAGCACATTCCTGCCTTAGCCGAAAAAGCCGTCAAAGGAAAGAAGATTAGATTATTTAACAGAGATAATACAGCCATTGTGCAACTAGGAAAGGCTGCAGTAACACAGACCACATTAGAACAGGTATAGGAACTTATAGGATAGAAGAAATAAGGCTGAAAATGTTGTTACAGAGTCTCATTAAGCTGCGTATTAACCTGGCGATTTTCAGCGATTTGTACACGACGTCGCCAGGTGGGTACAGAACCACGATGGGAACCATCGCTTAGCGTTGCGACGATAACTACAGACTGACACACCGGATCGGATCTTTAACATCCCCGACGACACCACGCAAAGTACTGCGATCGCTGGAAGTCACGTTCACGCCGCCGTGTACGTCGCGTGATCTCGCGCTTAACTTTACTGACAACCGTCGTCAAGGGGGCATCGCAGGAGCCGTCAGGTGGTGAGTACACAGCTTTAGAGGCAGAGGATCAGCAGGACAGCCAGGCAATGTGCATTGTTTAAAAGGAAATAAACAAGTCAGCCCCAATATCCCTTTTACCTCCCGTTCCCTTTAACCGCTGCCTTTCCTTTGGAACACTACCTGCAATCATACCTGACAGTGCCAAGAATATTGGATTAGGTGCAGAGGATTATTTGACACTTTGTTACATTTTTTGAAAAAGTATGATTTATTCAAAGGTTACTGTTGCTTCCCATAGCTGCAGAAGCTACCTGTAAAATCAGTGAATTGCTGGACAATGTCATTTGTGCAAATAGGTAATCTAGTGAATGTTCTGTTGTTAAGCAGCATAGCTGCAGGACATGCTATGTAGCAGTAGGACGTAAGATGTAACAGAGTGTCCTACAAGGCAAGATAAAGTGAAACTTTCTAGCAGATTAAAGACTCCTTAGCAGTGAGGCACTGTGCTAAGCCATTACGGCAAAAGCAAGAAGATACCTTTCAGATCAGTCCACTGTGTGCAAATGAAAGGAAAGCCAAAAAAAACTAGATGTAGTGAATATCCATCATTAGCCATAAATAGAAATGTATCCATGAAACAAATAAATAAATAAAAGAACTTCATCGGCCTTCATGTTCATGCTTTTTCCCAAACAGCGTGCGTTATTGGTTCATCTTCTATTATCTTATATGAACTGAATCAGGTCAGAGCTTTATCCTGAGGCAGTACATGAAGCATGGCCATTTCTTTTAGCTATATAAAAATAAGCATTATTTAGCACAATTATACCCACGGTCTCTCAGGCATAGTTCAAGTTGTGCGCAGGCCCACATGGATACAGCCTTCTGCAGATGTGACATTACACAGGCAGGTCTTACACATCAAATGCTATTTTCTATCCCTGCTGCAAAGATTGAACTCGGCTGTCCATGAACTGTTTGGAACAATGAGAACACTGAGTAGGATCCATGGTATTAAACATTGCTTTTCAAACAGCAGTAAGCAGTGTTTAAAACCGCACACACACAGGTGGAATGGATAACTGTAACCAAGTTATTTTATAAATATTAAAGTGCGATAAAACTCTGGCACAACATTCAATGCAAATGTGTTTTCTTACTTTTTATTACCTGTACAGTTACCATATTTGCTTTTTGTGCACAAGTAATATTATCTCTTTACAAATTACAAGTTCCCGATGTAAGCTCTGAAAGCTGGCATTGCATTTTATTGCAAAGCTGCTGTATTTATATATCAAAATCTATTTAGTGATCACTTCTCAACTGCACACATGCTAGAAGTAGAGAGAGCTCAATTTCAGCACTTTGCTAATGTTTACTAAATGAAGCTGACAAAGGAATGTAGACAAAAGATTATGTTATCACCTCTTTGGGTGAGGCCAGAAGCTTTCCAATGAAGCAAGGAGCTTTCCACTGAAGAATAAAGGGCTGTGTTAAACTATGTAGGAGTATATAGGACAAGAATCTGGGCACCAACCACAAAAAGATCCAATCAAATCAAACCTTAATTGCATCTCCAACAATCCCGACATTGCAAAGTATAGGCCTGATAGGCGTTTCGCAGGTTTAACCTGCTTAATCAGAGGCAAGATTTACATGCTGTGTTAAAATGTTTGAATGCTGTTCTGCTACACAATTGTTTCTGGTAGTAAGTTTAAGGCAGTAAATAATCTTTTAGAGCAATTAACAAATGCTGAATATCATACCAATTTAAATTTACCTTTGCAGTCACCTCTTTTTTTCAGAATATATTCACCATACACAATTCCTCAAGGGGTCAAAGTCATAAAGCCATTGCCAAGGGTCTCACATTAGAGTCCCAGTTAGAGAAGAATTTCACCCACTGATGACATGGCTGGAGACGTGTATGAATATAACATAGATACCCACCTTACCGCAGGACTTCTCTGTATCTTTGTTGTTGGAGATTTCAGTGAATGACATCACACATGTAAGCTCCACTCTCCTTCAAACCTCTGGCCACTATACTTCCTGTTCAAGATGTCTGCAAACATATAGAGAGAGGTGCCTAATTAGATTGACAAAGATTGACATTTTAAATAAGCTTGATAAAGACGCAGCATGCAAAGAGGGGGAATGTTGCTCATGCATGCTTGGTGTCACTTGTGGAGGTCCTGCCACCCTGTACTGTCCTGCCTCCAAGTCTGCCCTGCTACCCTGTCCTGCCCTGCCTCTGAGCCTGTCCTGCTACCCTGTACAGCCCTGCCTTCAATCCTGTCCTGCTACCCTGTACAGCCCTGCCTTCAATCCTGTCCTGCTACCCTGTACTGCCCTGCCTCCAAGCCTGTCCTGCTATCATGTACTGGCCTGCCTTTGAGCCTCTCCTCCTACCCTGTACTGCCCTGCCTCTGAGTCTATCCTGCTACCCTGTACTGCCCTGTCTCTGTGCCTGTCCTCTGAGCCTGTCCTGCTATCCTGTACTGCCCTGCCTCTGAGCCTGTCCTGCAACCCTGTACTGCCCTGCCTCTGAGCCTGTCCTGCTACCCTTTGCTGCCCTGCCTCTGAGCCTGTCCTGCTACCCCTTACTGCCCTGCCTCTGAGCCTGTCCTGCTACCATATACTGCCCTGCCTCTGAGACAGTCCTGCTACACTGTACTGCCCTGCCTCTGAGCCTGTCCTGCTACCCTGTACTGCCCTGCCTCTGAGCCTGTCCTGCTATCCTGTACTGCCCTGCCTCTGAGCCTGTCCTACTACCCTGTACTGTCCTGCCTCTGAGCCTGTCCTGCCCTGCCTCTGAGCCTGTCCTGCTACCCTGTACTGCCTTGCCTGCTACCCTGTACTGCCCTGCCTCTGAGCCTGTCCTGCTACCCTGTGCTGGTCTGCCTCTGTGCCTGTCCTGCTATCCTGTACTGCCCTTCCTCTGAGCTTGTCCTGCTAAACCGGAAATGCCCTGCCTCTGAGCCAATCCTGCTACCCTGTACTGCCCTGCCTCTGAGTCTGTCCTGCTATCCTGTACTGCCCTTCCTCTGAGCCTGTCCTGCTACCCTGTACTGCCCTGCCTCTGTGCCTGTCCTCTGAGCCTGTCCTGCTACCCTGTACTGCCCTCCCTTTGCCTCCCTCTGAGCCTGTCCTGCTACCCTGTACTGAACAGCGACAGGAGTCCTGGCAAGGAGCGGTGAGGACGTTAGGCATGCTGTGGGGTGAGTAGCATGAGGCCAGGAGTGCCAGGTTCCATTTCGGGGGTTCAGCGCTGTGGGGCAAGGACAGGTGGAGGAACACATGCATTAGGGTCTTTAGACCTGCTTCCAGCAGGTGTAAACTATTGCTTATGCCTGACGAGAAGCATGATAAGTGCAATAGGATAGGCTGTTAAGGACTCATTGGGTAATTAGAACAAACCAAGCAAGTTTTTTAACACCTTGCCTGGTGCTAACTGCAATTGGATCAGGCGACATTATCATCGCCTGATTATCGGACTAACCAGCGGTTAATGCTGGGAAGTCTGACAATTGCATCAGGCCCAATTTCAGACTTTGCTGCGGTGTCAGACTTTGCTGCGGTGTCAGACTTTGCTGCAGACAGTGGTCACATGCTACCCGCCAATGCAGCCCGTAACAACCACACATAGTTATCTGCATACAAGAGTCAAAAGAAATCATGAACAAGGACCCTTCCAGATGGCCATCATTATAAGTGTATATCCAGGGGCTTCATGGACAGCATGTTCGGTCACGTCTTGAGAACATGCCGATGAAAACAAGTGTATTATGTCTTATCTTCGGTAATGGCCTGCAATCCTCTCTGTTGTCACCAAGGCTGAGCCCAGCCTGATACAAAGAAACAGAATACACTGTAGCTGAATATTAATCTGCACTTATCTTCACAACTATTGGGTTTTCACTAAGTGAGGCATCTCAAGGTTGCTTGTTGTGCTTGGCATTTAATATGGACGATGTGTTAAATTGCTAATCTTCTGCTGCTAATGCAGAATGCTGATCTGGAAACAGGAGCCCGAGATATTTCAGAGTGGGATAAGCACTGCATGTTTTCAGAATATTTGGGTGGTATTTGTATAATCCCGATCCAGGAGGTCTTATCATGTCCTGCTGCTGTCTTTAGAGTGTAGTATATTTTAAGCCCCCCGAGGCTATCATGTAATATGTAAATACTGTTATTTATAGGTTGTGTTGTGACAGATGACACTTTGTTTACATCAACCGCATAAACAGACATATTTAAGTTGCCTTATAGTACTCTATGGTACAAGTCCTCAGTAAGTGGCACGTGTGCCCCACAGAGTACATCTAACACGTCTATGCAAAGATCTGATTTTTAGATACATGAAAATAGTTTTATATTTAAAGAAAACTTTATATACAGTATAACACAGTTATTGAAATATATTTTGTATTGTTTGGCAAATAAAAATGAATAAACTCCTGCGCCTTAGCAATAAAATGATGCTTACACTTTAATAAAATCAGAGCATACAAAATTATTTAAAAGGCAGTTTAGCATCTGTAAACACACACCCCATAACCTGTATCTAACCAACCAGAATCGGAACATAAATCAAGTTCCCAGTCCCCTTCATTCAGATAGTCCGATGGGCAGCATATATTTGTTTGCATGCACTACAGCAATCTGCAATCCCACAAGTAATAGTCCTGTCAAAGAAAACTTAAAATGGCCTCTCAGAACTTCTTAATGGCAGTTCATAAATCTTCTAGCAATAAAATGTTGCTTACACTTTAATACCATCAGAGCATACAAAATTATATAAAATGTATACACTGACATTCAATATACTGTCAGACCTGCAGGCCTAGTTTAGCACACACCCCATAACCTAAATATAATTGATCTTTTTATCAAGAGAACATGAAGAGAACATATGACTCCCACATGTAACTTATTTTCTATTTTTACTTTACGTCATATCTATTTCTGTGGAAGTCAGGCAATACTTGCTATTAGCTGAAATTCTACGATTTGAAAATGCTAGAATAAAATCGGGCATTATGCTAGCGTACCTTTACTTTTTTCACTAACACAAAGGGGGTAAGAGATGCACAGATTATGGTTAAACTGGGTTAAAACCAACTAAAGAAAGAACGATAAGTTCATATAATTATGACATTTAATAAGCACAGGAAACGCATTTCGTGAGTCAACGCCCACTACCTCAGGCCAAGTAAAGTGCCAGCTACGTGTAGACAGCCAAGAACAGAGCACCCCTTTGTGCTTTTCACCCTCCTCTAGAGGGTGGGTCAGAACTGGGTACCTAGTATAGGACCATTGTTTTTACTAAGATTTTCACCCCTCATCGCAGTTTTTATCAATGAAGTTCTATAAAAAAGTACCTTCATAATGTGCAATTTTTTTTCTAGCGTTCAGAAGCACTACAGTCCACAGAAGGAGTGATGTGATGGAGAAAGTAGTTTTACTCCTGGAATAGGTGGGGGAGGGGACTCATATAACAGAGGGGATGTATAGTGGAGGTGCGGATCGTTATTCACCTGGATCCTAACTTTTCTCTTGTAAATAAAATGCCAGCTAGAGCCTCACTGTTTGCTGCAGACAGATTTATATACTCTGTTATACAAACAGGATCCATAGCAAGGGAGAGTTAGATGAATCACATTTACAGTATAAAGTAAAAAAGAGGACTTCCAGCTTCAAAGCAAATCATACAGCCCAATTTTCCTCAGGCTATGCTAGCCACAGGGAAATCTTTGCAAGACTAACAGAACTATGCAGGTGTATTAAGGGGAATTAGGCAAATAGCTTTCTTCTTTTATGTTTTTGTATAATTAAAACAAAAAAAGCTGTTTTCTTATATAAACAAGTAAATATTCATTTATTTTTTATTCATGAAGCGCTGTCATATTTCCACAGCACTCTACAAGGAACAGCAAATGATTCACATCACTAAAGCTGTATGCAGAGAGAAGTCAACACAATCCAAACCAATCACTGGGGTAGTTTCAACAACCAGTCTGACAGCTGCCAATAGGTTTATACTTATTGGCAAGTAATGTCTTATGGGGAGGGAGGGGTGGCTTCCTGCTGCATCTGGGGATAAAGAAAAAGGTTGAAAAAATAAACTATAGCCTACTGCTTATTCCTTGTGGTTAGAGGTGTGGTGAAGAGAGGGATGGCTGTATTCTACAGGATGAAAAATAGCTAAAACAATTCTGCATTATCTTTTTGCCTGTTAAAAAGTTTTATGTCTGTGCATGGGCATCCGCAGAAAATTTTCCGGGGGGGGGGGGGGGAAGTGGGGAGCAAAAAGTCTGGGTTGGTGTCCTGTGGCGCGCGTAGCGCGCAAAAAAATGGAGCTACGCCGAAAAATGGGTGTGGTCATGAACCAGAATGTGGGTGTGGTCGTGGGTGGAGACAAGTTTACATGAACTAAGCAATGGTGGGACATTAGATTAGGACAGTGGTGGCGAACCTTTTGGAGGTCGAGTGTCCAAACTGCAAAGTCACTTTACTATCACAAAGTGCCAACAGCAATTTAAACTAAATACAAACGTTTTAACTCATACATGAACATTATGGAAAATTATGATGATTCAGCTTTTCCCATAGTCTCGCAGTTAGCAATCATGTGACCCCCAACAAGACAAATTCAGCAATCATGAGACACCCCCCCCCCCCCCCCATCAAGACAAATTCAGCAATCATGAGGCCCCCAACATGACCAACTCAGCAATCATGAGCCCCCCAACAAGACAAATTCAGCAATCATGAGGCCCCCAACAAGACAAATTCCGCAATCATGAGCCCCCCCCCCCCCATCAAGACAAATTCAGCAATCATGAGGCCCCCAACATGACCAACTCAGCAATCATGAGGCCCCCAACAAGACAAATTCAGCAATCATGAGGCCCCCAACAAGACAAATTCAGCAATCATGAGGCCCCCAACAAGACAAATTCAGCAATCATGAGGCCCCCAACAAGACAAATTCAGCAATCTTGAGGCCCCCAACAAATCATGAGGCCCCCAACAAGACAAAGTCAGTAACCATGAGGCCCGCAACAAGACAAATTCAGCAGTCATGAGGCACATAAATAGACAGCTTTTCACATAAATAGGCAGAATGCCCCCTTAATATGTAGACACCTCTCACCTGGCAGCAGTTCCCCAAAATACACTCAATCTGACAGCAGTGGTTCCCCAAAAATAGGTAGCCCCAGGTCTATAGGTGTCCCCAGAATAGGTGGCCAGCGGTATAGATGTCCCCAGAACTGGTAGCCAGGGGTAGAGATGTCCCCAGAACAGGTAGCCAGGGGTATATGTGCCCAGTATATGTAGTCAGGGGTATATGTGCCCAGTATATGTAGGCAGGGGTATATGTGCCCAGTATATGTAGGCAGGGGTATATGTCCCCAGTATATGTAGGCAGGGGTATATGTCCCAGTATATGTAGGCAGGGTTAAATGTCCCAGTATATGTAGCCAGGGGGATATGTCCCAGTATATGTAGCCAGGGGGATATGTCCCAGTATATGTAGGCAGGGGGTATATGTCCCAGTATATGTAGGCAGGAGGTATATGTCCCAGTAAATGTAGCCAGGGGGATATGTCCCAGTATATGTAGGCAGGGGTATATGTCCCAGTATATGTAGGCAGGGGTATATGTCCCAGTATATGTAGTCAGGGGGATATGTCCCAGTATATGTAGGCAGGGGGTATATGTCCCAGTATATGTAGGCAGGGGGTATATGTCCCAGTATATGTAGGCAGGGGGTATATGTCCCAGTATATGTAGCCAGGGGGATATGTCCCAGTATATGTAGGCAGGGGTATATGTCCCTAGAAAAAGTAGCCAGGGGGATATGTCCCAGTATATGTAGGCAGGGGTATATGTCCCAGTATATGTAGCCAGGGGGATATGTCCCAGTATATGTAGCCAGGGGGATATGTCCCAGTATATGTATGCAGGGGTATATGTCCCAGTATATGTAGGCAGGGGTATATGTCCCAGTATATGTAGGCAGGGGTATATGTCCCAGTATATGTAGCCAGGGGGATATGTCCCAGTATATGTAGCCGGGGGTATATGTCCCCAGAAAAAAGTGGCCATGTGTGCCCCAGCACACACAGAGGGAGAGCTATGGGCACTCACCTTAGGGGGCTCTCCCTCCCACTCTCGCTCTCCCCTCCGGAGTACGGAATGGAGTGTGCAGCGGCTGGGCAGCGGGCGGAACTTACCTCGTCTCGTTGCATGCGCCGGATGGATTAGCCGCTACTCTGGTCTGATCCAGACCAGAGTGCGGCACCAGAACTTCCGGCGCAGGAGCGAGACGAGGTAAGTTCCGCCCGCTGCCCAGCCACTGCACACTTCATTCCGGAGGGGACAGCGAGGGAGAGAGAGCCCCTTAAGGTGAGGGAAGGGGGGAGAGACGTCCGCCCTTCCCCACTGTGCCCATAGCTCTCTCTCTTCTCTGCGCTGCTCCCCTCCTTCTGGCTGCACGGGCACGCGGCTGGGGGGGGCAGCGGGCGGCCAGGCTCGGGCAGATGCCCGGTTTTGCCATATGTGCGGACGCCCATGTGTCTGTGACTATTTTGTCCTTCAGAGAAGCTCACAATCTACTGTGCCTTCCTTGGTATAAGGCCAGTTTTGTGAAAAAGCAAATTAAGGTGGCATTATACTCTCAAAAGTAACATTTCAGTAAATACTCTTAAGGTAGCCATACTCTGGTCGATTCACCATCAGATTCGACCAACAGATAGATCCTTTTCTGATCGAATCTGATCAGAGAGGGATTGTATGGCTGCCTTTACTGCAAACAGATTGTGAATCGATTTCATCATGAAAACCAATCACAATCTGTGAAGCTGCCGCCGCTGCCCGCCAGCTATACATTACCTGATCTGGCCGGTGCGACTCCCCCGGTCTCCGCTGTCTTCTTCTCCGCGCTGGTCTCCGGTCTGGCTGGCTTGCTTTACTGAACTTCCTGTCCAGGGGACATTTAAACAGTAGAGGGCGCTCTACTGTTTAAACTTCCTGTCGGGACAGGAAGTTCAAGGAGGCTGCAGCCCTGGAGCCCGGAGAGGAGAAGAAGACAGCGGGGACCGGGGGAGTCACGCCGGCCGGAACAGGTAATATATCTCCGCTGTATTGCGTCGGTTGTCGGGCATTTGAACGCCGCTATCGACACACTCCCGACCCACCGGCGATCGAGAAAAATCTTCCGCACGGACGGATGGGAATCGACGGGAACGATTGATTCCGGATGGAAATCGATCGTTCTGTCAGCGTTTGTGTGACAATTTCACAGCAGATTCGATCACAGTGATCGAATCTGCTGTATATCAGCGGGAAAATCGTTAGGTGTATGGGCCCCTTAAATTATAAAAGGGCATTTACACACATTCCCTGTGTGTGAAACCTTTATTTTCACTGCAGAGAGCAGGAGTAGCTTGATTACAAAGGCAAATGTATTCATTGCCAGCTGAAGCTCTTAGAGGAATGAGTCTTCACTTCTCCCCCTCCCTCTGCTGAACAAGCACATATCCCTGGCAACAGAGTCACTTCAGCATAAGAAAGGGGCAAAGTGAAGACACAAACCCTGAGAGCTTCAGCCAGCAATGATTATATTTGCCAATAACCTGAGATAGGCAAGATTCCCCTGCTCTCTGCAGTGAAAATATACATTTTATTTAGAATATAGCATTTATACTGGAGGCAGTTTTTCAGATTGATGACTGCCCTAGTCATAGTTATCTTGATCAGGTTTGTCGACTATTGATTGCTGAGTGGGCTTAGGACATATTTTCTCTTTGTTACCTTTCTCTCTTTTCTTTTTTCCTTCTCATACGCTTTTCTTCACAGAAAGTTGGATCAACACCTAAAGGTGTTTCAGCTGATGTGAATGTATAGAGTTATGTCTACTACAGACAATAAATGAGGTTGAAACCTATACCTATATGTTTGCTATGAGACTGTACATGTGTAACATTGCACACCATGTACAGAAATGTTACTGTATAAACAGTAGTATTTATTTGTATGCTTAAACTTTCTTTATTAATAATAAAAACTAAGTAAAAAAAAAAAAAGAAATTTGCATATACAATATTCAATATTTTTCTATACAGAAACTGTCCTGGCTGGGATTTAATCTTGGAGCTCTAACATGGCAAAGCCAATTAGTCAAGGTGCATAAACTAACAACTGTGAATATTTCATATGTACCACATGTAGATGACAGGTGATGCTTCAAACAACCTAAACTGAACTAAATCATCTTCAGCCTATGGCTAATTGTGAGACAATGCAATAGGACAGAGGCTACCGCCATGCTTCATCAATAGGAGCTCCATGAAACTATCCAAACTTCCTAGCAGAGTTCAAAATGTATTTTTATTGACATTCCCAGTTTAAACGCCATATCATAAATCAAGAAGTAATAAACATATTAAGTATACAGTATTGTTCAGAGAATTTAACAGAGGCGCCAATCAGAATAAAATAAATTAAAATATCATAAAATGGGGGGTCTTGGATGATTTACCACTCCAGAAATCAGACACTAGTTTTGATATCCTACTAATATAATAAATGGGAAAGTTCGGATGTTTGGATGTTTGGATGTTTGTTACTCGATCACGCAAAAACGGCTGAACGGATTTGAATGAAATTTGGCACACGCATAGTACATTACCCGGAATAAAGTATAGGATACTTTTTATTCTCATACCCAAAAAGAGACAAATACAAATTTCACTGGAAAATGTAAACTGCAGCCACTCTTACACTGTTACACTGCAGGTGTGTTTAGCTTCTAAGGGTAGAATGGTTAATTTGCATATATTCAGCAGTGATGCACTGGGAGACATCTCAAGCTCACTCCAACCTGAATTATCGCAAATTCTTTCTGTTTTAAGAAAGCAAACTTTTGTTTTTCTTAACATCTTAGTAAGGGGGCTTTTAGGACCATTGTAGTGCCTTACACACTCCAATGAGTTCTGGGTCACCATGAGCTTGCTGGTTAGTCTGTACCTCTCGGTGTTACAAGCCCTACTGCATAGAGCCAAATTAATCTATGCCGTGCACTGATGAGGATCAAACAATCCAAAACAGCCTGTATGCATATTGGATTATTATGGCTCTGTACAAATTAACAAGCTGACACATCATTGCATTCCAGCAGTTCTGGGGGTGTGTTTAGCTTTTAAGGGTAACAATGGTTAATTTGCATATATTCAACAGTGATGCACTGGGAGACATTTGAAGCTCACTCCAACCTGAATTATCGCAAATTCTTTCTGTTTTAAGAAAGCAAACTTTTGTTTTTCTTACACTGTTAATGGTAGGGTTCTCAAACTTTGCACAGTTGGTCGATTTTCAAGGGGAAGATTTCTGCCATTCTTGCACTGTTAATGGCACAAGCCTCAAACCTGCCATTCTTGCACTGTTAATGGCACAAGCCTCAAACCTGGTATAGTTGATCATTGTGTGACTGGGGTTCAATTTCAGAAAGGGGGTGGAGCCACAAATAGCCAATCAGATTTGTTTCATTCCAATGCAAATTATTGTTGCCAAACACCGCAAAGCTCACAAACTTGGTAATTGAGTAATTGATTAATTGTGTGTTAGGGTTAGGAAAGTGAGCACAGCCAACACCAGCCAAATACATAAGCGGGCAATGCAGGGTCGTAAGTGGGCGGAGACAAATACAAATTTTACTGGGAAAATGTAAACAGCAGCCATTCTTACACTGTTAATGGTAGGGTTCTCAAACTTTGCACAGTTGGTTACTGGGTGACTGGGATTAATATTCAGAAAAGTGGGTGGAGCCTACGAAAAACAATCAAAAATTACCTATTGATTTTTCAGGGGAATATTATATTGCTGCCATTCTTGCACTGTTAATAGCACAAGCCTCAAACCTGGTACAGTTGATCATTGCGTGGCTGGGGTTTAAATTTATATAAGGGGGTGGAGCCCCAAACAGCCAATCTGATTTGCTTCATTTTAATGTAGGTTATTGATGCCAACAACCGCAAAGCTCACAAACTTGGTCATTGAGTAATTGTGGGTTAGGGTTAGGGTTAGGAAAAGTGGGCGCAGCCAACACCAGCCAAATACATAATCGGGCAATGCTGGGACATCAGTAGGCGGAGACAAATACAAATTTCACTGAGAAAATGTAAACTGCAGCAATTCTTACACTATTAATGGTAGGGTTCTCAAACTTTGCACAGTTGGTCACTGGGTGACTGAGATTAATATTCAGAAAACTGGGTGGAGCCTACAAAAGCCAATCAAAATCCACCTATTAATCTTTAAGGAGAATATTTAATTGATGCCATTCTTGCACTGTTAATCACCTGTACCTGGTACAGTTGGCCATTGGGTGATTGGGGTTCAAATTCAGAAAAGGGGTGGAGCCACAGCCAATCAGATTTATTTTATTTCAATGCAAATTATTGATGCCAAAGACCGCAAAGCTTACAAACTTGGTCATTAAGTAATTTTGTGTTAGGGTTAGAAAAGTGGGCGGAGCCAACACCAGCCAAATACATACCTGGGCAATGCCAAGTCATCAGTGGTCAGAGACAAACACAAATTTCACTGGGAAAATGTAAACTGCAGCCATTCTTACACTATTAATTGTAGGGTTCTAAAACTTTGCACAGTTGGTCACTGGGTGACTGGGATTAATATTCAGAAAAGTGGGTGGAGCCTACAAAAACCAATCACAATTCACCTATTGATTTTCAAGGCAAATATTTAATTGCTGCCATTTTTGCACTGTTAATGGCACAAGCCTCAAACCTGGTACAGTTGATCATTGGGTGACTGGGGTTAAATATTTAGAAAAGGGGTGGGGCCACAAACAGCGAATCAGATGTGTTTCATTTCAATGAAAATTATTCATGCCAAAGACCACAAATCTCACAAACTTGGTCATTGACTATTGACAATTGTGTGTTAGGGTTAGAAAAAGTGGCCACAGCCAACAGCAGCCAAATACATACCCGGGAAACATTAGGACATCAGTGGGTGGAGAAAAATACAAATTTCACTGCTAGAATGTAAACTGAAATTTGGCACACACATAGTACATTACCTGGAATAAAGTATAGGATACTTTTTATTCCCATAACCAAAAAGGGGGCGGAGACAAATACAAATTTCACTGGAAAATGTAAACTGCAGCCATTCTTACTCTGTTACGCTGGAAGTGTGTTTAGCTTCTAAGTGCACAATGGTTAATTTGCATATATTCAGCAGTGCTGCACTGGGAGACATCTCAAGCTCACTCCAACCTGAATTATCGCAAATTCTTTCTGTTTTGAGAAAGCAAACTTTTGTTTTTCTTAACATCTTAGTAAGGGGGCTTTTAGTACCATTGTAGTCCCTTACACACTCCAATGAGTTCTGGGTCACCATGAGCTTGCTGGATAGTCTGTACCTCTTGGTGTTATAAGCCCTACTGCATAAAGCCAAATTAATCCATGCCATGCACTGTTGAGGATAAAACAATCCAAAACAGTCTGTATGCATGTTGGATTATTATGGCTCTATACAAATTAACAAGCTGACACATCATTGCATTCCAGCAGTTGTGGAGGTGTGTTTAGCTTTTAAGGGTAACCATGATTAATTTGCATATATTCAACAGTGATGCACTGGGAGACATTTGAAGCTAACTCCAACCTGAATTATTGCAAATTCTTTCTGTTTTAAGAAAGCAAACTTTTGTTTTTCTTACTCTGTCAATGGCAGGTTTCTTAAGCTTTGCACAGTTGGTCACTGGGTGACTGGGGTTAATATTCAGAAAAGTCAGTGGAGCCTACAAAAGCTAATCAAAATTCACCTATTGATTTTCAAAGGAGTGGAGCCGCAGCCAATTAGATTTATTTCATTTCAATGCCAATTATTGATGCCAAAGACCGCAAAGCTCACAAACTAGGTCATCCTTGAGTAATTGTGTGTTAGGATTAGAAAAAGTGGGCAGAGGTAACACTAGCCAATTACATACCCGGGCAACGCCGGGCGACCAGCTAGTAGATAATCATTCACAATTTATTAATTTGACTCCCACAATTTCGCAACGCGTTTCACGGGTCTGTCGCCCACTTCCTCAGGCAGTATAAAACAGGAGCACTAAAAAAACATAAAAAATATGCACACATATCACATATCTATAAGTTATCTACAATGCACAAATCCAAAATACAAAGCATTCCCTCCATAAAGTGCAAAAATATATATACACTGCACCAAATAACTGTCCATATTGTCCAATCCATATATTGCAAAACTTGATCCATAACTCTGTGCATATACTCAAAAAGGCACATCAAGACAATTAGATATACCTATATGAGGTTTATGATTATAAATCACTTCCTTACCATGCCCATGCACATGTAAAAACCACTAAGCACGTATATATATCTCTCTATAATCATATATAACCCCTATATAGGGCTAAAATGAAGTACAGCTGGTATTCGTTTTAACATCCAGTAGCACAGAACCCTTAACACCAAATACAGCCTGAAGGGGTATAAAGTATACAATTTGGCATATATTTTAGGCCCACAAGTAATTTAACACCAAGCACAATGAAAAATTTAAGCAGACGGATGATTCTATTTTTGCTAAGGAGAGGGAAAATCTATGCATATATGTTGAGAGAGACTCTAGGTCATGCATGAAGTGTCATTACCCTATGTGGGGATTGTTTACATTACAGGACAGTTCAGGTACAAGCAAGGAGAGCTGAGGTGGCCTGCATGTGGTGAGCATCTAGACAGAGGGGATGTGGTCTCACACAGGAGAGTGGCACTATCCATCACAGACACCTGGGTGTTTTGAGTGAAACCTAACTGAACGTTATTGCCCTATGTGGAGTTTGTATCTTTTATTCCAGATATGCATGGAGAGCACAGCAGTAATTATTTAAATCGATTTCTAGTATTGTTGATTTCTATTGGCTCTGAATTTGGTTCCATTTTTTTTCAATAGGCAGCTTTTGGCTGTCTGCTTAAAGCGGTTTAAAACTCTGACAATATATTTAACTAAAATGTGTTTACCAACTTTTTATAACCCATACAATTATCATATTTGCTTTTGTGCACAAGTATTATAATTCATTTATAAATTTTAACTTCTCAACGTTCAGTTTATTTACTTTGAAGCTGCTGGTGCATTTTATTCATAACTGTTGTAATTCTGCTTTAAATGCAGCCATCAGTGATTTCTGACCTGTGTTTCACTCCAGGACTCATTAGCTGAAGTCCTGCACAGCCAGAGAATGTTTACTTAATTGTATCAAGTAAAGAATGTATACAGAAGATAAGCTTATCACCAGTCCGGATGGGGCAGCCCCTGCAGGAGAAAAAGTCAGTCCTGTGATGTAACCCTTTAAATGCTGTTTTACTTTTAAAAAAAAAATATTGTGCTAGTATATTATATGCTGTAAATAATCTTTTAGAGCAATGAAAAAATACTGGGTTATATTCCATTTTAAAGGACCACTATCGCGAAAAAAGTAGGCAGTTAAAATCTGACTGAACCGACAGGGTTTGGGCCAGTCCCATGGGGGATTCTCAGGGTTTTCTTTGTTTTCAACAGCATTTCCTGAACAGCAGTTGCACAGACAAAATAGTGTGCAAGTGAGTAGGGAGGCTGGCTGGTATCTTAATATTTTGGCAGTTAAACTGCTGTTTAGGAAATGCTGTTGAAAACAAAGAAAACCCTGAGAATCCCCCATGAGGAGATGGACTGGCCCAAAATCTGTCAGTTCTGTCAAATTTTAACTGCCTACTTTTTTCACGATAGTGGTCCTTTAATTTTTCCATACGTCGCAGGTGCATGTGTCTATCTCGCACACGGACATAGCAAGCCAATGGAAACGGGGCCTTAACCTTGATCAGATTTGCATTGCTATTTTTCTTACTGTGAGAGAAAGTAAATAACTTCCTGTTCTAATACACCACAGGAAGTAGCATGAAATCCTCACTCACCGGGGGCATCAGCAGCAATGAAAATCGAATACAGGTTCCAGTCGTTCTGAACCCTGGCCAAAACTAAAAAAAAAATCTGTCTGGATTTCTGCTGTAATTTTGGGCCTGCAATATCAGTTTACTGTCTTTCTCCAACTCAGCGTCTAGCTGTCTGCTGATTTCAGCATGGAGACACGTCAGAACACCAATTATTTATATGGTTCACATTCTCATTTAAGGAAGAAAAAAACAGCAATTAGTTAGCTGCTAGACTGGGGAATATAGAATAGGAACAGATGGTACTTATTTTGTTGCCGTTCCAGGAGTGGGTACTTCTGATGGACAGTATGATTAAAATGTATTTTTAAAGAGCTTTAATAAGGATATAGTAGTTACCCACTTTATGGCTAGAGTAAATATAGCAGCTTAATGTAATATCCATGTAGTATTGGCCTCTTCGTCTTAATGTTCTCTCTCCACGCTGTGCTGTAATATTTTTAATTATGTGCCTAACCTAATCTGTGGGTAGATTGTAATGCAAAGACACACTGTATTTACTTCTGGATATAGAAATCCAACAAAGAAAAATCACAGGAAAAGAAAGTTGTAGGTTTTCAGCATAAACTGGGCTGCCATTAGAATCCAAAAAAATGTGTAACTCCCATACAAGATTAACTTCTGGGTCCAGTGGCGTAGCTAAGGAGCTGTGGGCCCCGATGCAAGTTTTACAATGTGCCCCCCCCCCATGCACCCTATACATAGCAATTGATACAGCGCACCAAAACCTGTCAATGGCAACTACAGTGTCTAAGGTGCAAGAAGGGGATAGGGAACTGTTGTTAATGATTCCCACTATTCAAAGTATCTATAGAAGTCATTATTATAAGCACAGGACCAACAGAGAGCTAATACTGTAGTTGAGGGAGGGCTACCTCTGCACCCCCTATTGCTACGCCCCTGTCTGGGTCCCCAATGGCACCCATACAAAGTACATCTCAGCATCTCCCCATCCTTGACCCAGTACTGGAGTAACCCCCTATGGCAGCTAGGGATGGTCACTGTCAATAATAATTTCAAGTTGATGCAAACTTTGGCTGCACTCCTTACTACCCCCGTGAATCCATCACAGACTATGAGAAAATACTGAAATCTATTCTGAGGTTAAAAGCTGGCAATCTTTATCCAGGAACAATATTTGGAATACACAAGAACAATAAATATGAGATCCAGCTTTAGCAACTGACTCTTCTCTGGCGGACTGGACTCTAGATAACATTACCCTTTGAAGAATTAATTCACTGGGAAACACAGTAATGGAGGTGACATAAGTCGATAAAAATAAGCGGCTAAGAGAAAGCAATGGATCCATAAGCTGTCAGGAAAATCAAGACTGGAGAATGCAGTTTTAGTGCTGGGCTTGTGATTGTGAATTATGCATCAATTTCTTTCAATATAACTTTGGTTATGCAAGTGAATATAGCATATGAATGTCTCTTATTTACCTAATGTATCTAGCAGGTGGTGTAGTACTATGCTAGCAGAACACGCCCCCCTACACTTGTAAGCTGTCCTAACCTGTCCTGCTTGTGTTAGAATATAACAACAACACGTAAAGCCAGAGCTGTCTTCCAAAAAATCTAAACTGTACAATACATAAAAATCATTACACATTACTTGTGAAATTCTTGTGGCAGCCCCCACCCAAATTCTAATACATTTCTAAGCTAAGATTAGTGTTCTGTGTAGTCCTCCTGAGTGATAGAGCTCTCAGCAAGCATTAGTAACGAGCTCTGGGCATCCCATTATAACTCCCTTGTGTGATGTAGTAACTCATGTCTTATATTTCACTGCAACAGAGATGACAATATGCACATCTACAAAACATGACTATATTGTTTCATTGTATACTCAGTTTTCACTGTACAGGTGTGTGACAGATGTACTATAAAGTTAATGGCAATTTCTTAGAGCATTTTAACCTCTGTTCCCCAACTCTGGAAAAGTTAAATGCAGTAAAATCCCCTTAAAGTAAACTTCAAGGGACCTGGCCAAGTAGTTTACTATATCAGGAGGTTGCTAAATCAGAAATGGCATATGGTCGGGACGTGGGGACTGAGTTTACTATAACCAGAGGTTTACTATATCAGAGTTTACTATAACGACTTTCTACGGTACAGTATAATTGTAGGGGGAAGAATTTTAAATAACTATTAGATTTGACCCCAAAATGCTATTATTACTATTATACAACAGCTGAAAGAAGCAGTGATTGATTCTGGCATGCAGAAGTATATATGATCATGAAGAGTCGGACTGAACAAGTGAGGAGGAGGAGGAGGTGACTATTATGTGGCAACTTATTTTTGGGAAGATTTTCAGTTTTTTTTAGTGCTCCAGATTTCCTCCCCCCCCCCCCACATCTAAATCAAATTTCTTACAAAAGCATGAGACAAGCTTAGGGAAACCAGGCAAATCTGTACACAAGATAATCATGTAAATAATGTCACTGGATACAAGACTGAGTATAGCCAATATTACAAACTGACCTGCACCATTGTAAAAAACATTCCTATAAAAGTTGGGGTCCAGATGCCCAAGGCCCTGTGTGGATGCAGAGAATTATGATAACAACTGGTTACGTGACTTCAACCTAATCACATTAAAAGTTGTACTGTTCTATAGCTGCATCTGTAGATACACTTTAACTGTTCAAAATCACAACTGAACACAGGGGGCTAAATTGTACAAGTGCAGACAAGTGCAATGAAAACTGGAGCAAAAATTAAGCAGTTGCCAAGAGCAACCAATCAGAATCTGATCTTCACTCACCGGCTGATTGGTTGTCAAGGCAACTGCTTCATTTTTGCTGTTTTTCTCTGAACCTGATAGAAATGCCATTATGTAAGCTAACTGATCTGCATCCCCCTTTCTTCTGTTTAAGAATATAAGAAAGTCTGCTTTAACGACAAACCACAAGTCATATCAATAATACCGCTTTAGTTTCTGCCTATTATTCAGTCTTTCACTACTTATGCTCCATCAAAGTCACATCCACCTACCCAGATCTGTTCCACAGATTTCAAATTACTCTACACTGCAATGCACTAATTACATCTTTATCAGCCTGACACTGAAGCCTGCCCTATATAAACATCCCTTTTATCCTTGGTAGCTGCTGAATCCAATTGCTGCTGGAATAAATCAATGTGCAGTCGCAGTCACACTGAGAGGCCCTGCAGAGTTGTGTTTTTCCTTTTCTGGGCTCCCGGTCCTAATGCAGCAGCACTGGATTCTGTGGCCGTACTCCCCAAATGACAAAGACCACCAATCACAGGTGACAGATACACATACATTATGTTCCGAGCAATGTTAAAGAGCAGAATATTTAAGACGATTGAGCTATCCCACTGTGATGTCTCTTACAGTAGCAGACTATCCTAGCTATTAGTTTCAGTCCCATCAGAAAACACAGTTTCTCTCCAGCAGCTAATTGATGCCAGCATCCTCAGACCAATAAGAATTTGCAAGCTCAATGCTCTCAGCATTATTCCTTCTCCCTGTGTGCTTAATCCGCAGGGAAAACTTACTTCACAACATTTGTACTTTCATTTGTATAGATTGCTTTAATACAGAATCCTCCTTTGGATTTCAGGGTGAGCTATACATTCCTAAACACAGCAGAAAAAGATAAACAGGCCAATTACACAGAAGGCCAATTACACAGAAAGCCAATAAAGACAATAAAAAGGTGTACCCTAGATAGGCGATGCCTATCTCTTCTCTCATAATTAACCTACTTAAACCAAGACGACAAAATGTATTAATATGTAAGTACTATATGAAACATAGTCATTCTAGTCTGGGTATTTGTTTTTTTTTTACATTTTGTATGGAATGTAGAGTGTCTTCTCTATACAATTGTATGTGAATGATTTTATTATTTTATATCATAGGCAGGGAATTTTCCCATCACCAGCTACATGAGATAGCTGGGGAAGTACAGAGAGGGGAGCGCAGCCGGTCTCTTACTATGTGCAAAGATCATATGATCCCACCCACCACCACTAGGACAACTAAAATTGAAAATACATGTAAACACATATAAATAAGTGCATTTCTTCCAAAGTAAAATGAGACATAAATTACTTTTCTCCCATGTTGCTGTCACTTACAGTAAGTAGTAGAAACTAACATGGTCCTAACAGTCTGCTGTCTGTGAACCTTGCTGCATTGTGGGAAATGACAGCTTATTCCAACTGCCAAGCAAGCAATCTCTCTCTCTGTGCACAGAACCCTCAGGGACCGTTTCCACTATAGCGTTGCGGAATCGCCGGCGAATCACCGCAGGAAAATCGCATGCGGGTGCGATTCCGCATGCGTTTTTTGCCGCGATTTCGCATAGGTAAGGGTGATGCGATTTTAACCATGTCACTGCCTGTGTGAATTAACATGGGTACCTATGCGAAATCGCGGCAAAAAACGCATGGGGAAAACGCATGCGATTTCCCTATTAAATACATTGCGTGCGATTTGCCTGCATTCCACACGCAGGCGAATTCTGAGGGCCCTACCCTGCAGATTTTTTCTGCACAGAAAAACGTGCAGGAAAACGCACAAGTGGAAACAGTCCCATCCACTTGCACTGGCTATGCGAATTCGTGATAGTGGAAACGGGCCCTTAGTAACAAACATCCAGTACACATCATCTGGCAGGACTAAGGATGCTGCCACCAGTGATACATTTCAGAATGTAAATCAGGGGGAGGGAAGATTTTACACTGGGCAAACACCGACTAAATAATCTATAAATTAATACTGTAAAAAATAATGTTAATCATTATGTTATTTTCACTACAGTTCCTCTTTATTGTGCTGAATCCTCTCAAAATTCCCTTTGCTACGCCACATAATCCACTGCAGGGAGGGTGGGGGAAAAGTGGTAGCTGTATCCATGTCCCTTCTTATAGAGATTAACAGAAGGGAGGGTGGGTGGCAGCCAAAGCCACACCTTTCCATCATAAATTAGAGGGGAGGGAGAGTGAGTGGCAGCACATCCCCCTCACCCCTTCCAGAAAGAACTTCTGGCAGGCTGGGCCCCCAAGATAAAAATCAATGTGAGACGTTAAAGCGGATCCAAGATGAAAAACTAACTATAACAAGTAACTTGTCTATATATCTTATCAGTTTAGATAGTTTACACAGCATATCGAGCTGCAAACAGCTTCAAAAGTTTATAATTATTTATTCCTGTGATACAATGAGGGCAGCCATGTTCTATTTGTCACATTGTCACAAGCTGAGGGTTGGAGATGCTATCAGCTTGCCTGTGTGTAAATTCAGTCCCCTCTCCTCCTCCCCCCTGCCTCTGAAATCAATGGCTAGTAACCTCCTCCTCCTCCTGCTCAGACTGAGCTCCCATAAGCCCTTGCTACAGTGCCAAGGCACAAAAGGAGCTGTGGACAAGGCTTGTTTAGTTTATAGGGAATTAGAGTATTAAAAAAAAACAAAAAAGTATTTGGCTTGAGGAATGCCCTATAAACTAAATAAAAGGAACACAATTATGCAATGAGTACAAGTTTATCTCGGATCCACTTTAAACATGAATTTAGTAAGACTGACTTTTGAGGGGTGCGAGGGGAAGATCATGGAGAGAAAAATGGCCATCTGTTTTACACAGTGCCTTTGTGGGGTACACTGGCATTTTCAAACACTGTGATATGCAGAAAAATAAAACACACTACATTATACTGTACATTTTGAAATGTTACGGATCATCTCAACAGGTTCAATCAACCTTATTTAGCTGCAACTTGGGGAGTGATTACAATACATAACAGCTCTTTTAATCACACTTTACCAGTCTAATCAGGAGGTGGAGATTTAAATATATGAAAATTGTACTTGTAATACTTCATATGTGTCTGATTTTTTGTATGTAATTGTTTACTGCTAAACTCAATCTGTCATGCTAGAAACCAAAATACATCCTTGTTCTATATAAAGCTGATAATATTTTTGTTTTAATAGTCCATTAAAAAGATCTGTAAATAAGTGTTTAATGGCTGTCATTCCATGGACTTTAAGCAGAAGGGACAGGAAATAGCTGAGACCAAGAGGGAAGCCTCCAATCCTAGCAGTTTGCCAGTATCTAAGCCCTTGTGTAAATAGCATGCCTATGGTAACACTGCACTCCCACTGATGGAAATACAGCACTGAGGTTTGCAAATAGGCTGTTAAGTGGCCATTAGTTAATGAGCCAATGGACTTTCAGCAATGTCAGAGATTATGGGAAGACGGGAATTACGGGAATGTGGAGTATGAGCACAGGAAAGGTTCAGTATGATATGTACAGAGTTTTGTTACAGAACGTGATGCTACATTACCAATAGCCAAAGCAGGACTAAAAACTGAAATGGCCATAACATCTGTATTATTTTGTGGGTGCTTCCCTTACAAGGATGTTGATCTGTGCTATTTGTTAATTTTATTTAACAAGAAACTTGCATTTATTGGGGGGGGGAAAGAAATATCTAAAAGTGCCCATACACTAATTGATTTTCTCATTCTTTTCTTTGCAGATTGGATTCACCTGCAGGGAATTGATTCACAACAATGATGGATTTTGACAAAAAATCTGTTGGAAGTATCAATTGGACAGGAAGGAAAATGTAAAACAATTGGGGGCGGGGCAAGAGCATTGTTCCCTGCTGAAATCTATTGAAAATTGATGTGTAGTGTAGCAATAGATCCCTTTTGAAGCTATTCTTTTTGGAAAGGAGTCAATCATTTTGAAACATGGGGTGGAAAATATAAGTGTATAGCCAGCTTTAAGAAGCAAGTCCTTTCATTGTTCTAAAATATTTTACTTTAAGATGTATCTACAAAGTCACAATCGCAAAAGCCTACTTAAAAAAACAGCCGAAAGTTGCAGCAAGCAGACGCATTTCAATACTCCAGGGTTTACTAATTAACACAGCACACAAGTTGTAGTGCACAGAATTTCTTGTATACCCCAAGGTTTACTTATTAACCAAGCACAAAATCAATGATGTATTGTCCCCTATAGCAACCAGGCATCAGATTGCAAAGCCACAGCCACCACTCAAATGTAGTGTATAGGAACTGCCTTACCTGCCAAGATTGGTAATTATTCCCATCTATTATTGCGATCAGATAGCCTAGGAACACAGAGTCAACATAAACAGCTCTGTATTGTTCCTTTTCACCTATGTGAAGGTAAGTGACACTGTAAGGGCAAAGCCACTCCCCCAACCCACTGACTGGTTAATACAGGTCAAGCGCTAAAGAGCTCATCATTCCACACTGTAGTCAAGCTACACTGTCAGGGCAATAGTATACTGTATACTGTATGTAGTTATAAGTAACGGTGACAAATCACTTGGACTAATAATTCTGCTACCATTTACCTGTAAATAAAGTGTTATAAGTATTTAAAGGGAAATCCCACTCTAATACAAAAAAATGCATTTAAATTAGCTTTATGTATTACAAGAACTAATAAACATGATTTATGCTAGCTTTCACATACGTATAACAAATGGCCATACCATGGTACTTCTAACAGAAATGTCAAAATTTGTTGCCATATCGTGAGAATGTATGCATGTGTTAATGACCATGAACAGTAGGGGAGATTTATCAACGCATTACCGACAGTTTTTTCTTCTAAAGCTGTTCTAGCCAGCAGAAGAACAGTTCTGCATGATAGTAAGAAACTTCCCAAAGCCTATGTAATAGTGGCAGTTTAGCGTGGATTTCTAGAGCTACACTACAGTTAAGAAAAGTGCAAATCCATTCCTTAACTGCTGCAGATTAAGAAGTGCTCATTAGCAGTTCTACAGATGTGATTTGTGAAGGGCTCCTCCCCCTCACTCAGAGCTTGCTGACAGCAGGTGTGTTGGTTACCTCAGCAACAGCAATTTCCCTCACACACTACACTGCCTGAGAGATCTTCCTAGCTCCTTCTATTCCTTACAGTTTAAGAAGGAATCTGCACTAGCTAGTGATTTCTTAGGATGTCTGAGACAGTTCAGAATGGATTTCTAAAAACCTACTAATACAGTGGAGGAAATAATTATTTGACCCCTCACTGATTTTGTAAGTTTGTCCAATGACAAAGAAATGAAAAGTCTCAGAACAGTATCATTTCAATGGTAGGTTTATTTTAACAGTGGCAGATAGCACATCAAAAGGAAAATCGAAAAAATAAACTTAAATAAAAGATAGCAACTGATTTGCATTTCATTGAGTGAAATAAGTTTTTGAACCCCTACCAACCATTAAAGAGAACCCGAGGTGGGTTTGAAGAATATTATCTGCATACAGAGGCTGGATCTGCCTATACAGCCCAGCCTCTGTTGCTATCCCAAACCCCCCAAAGGTCCCCCTGCACTCTGCAATCCCTCATAAATCACAGCCACACTGCTGACAAACAGCTTGTCAGAGCTGGCTGTGTTTATCTCTATAGTGTCAGTCTGCTGCTCTCCCCGCCTCCTGCTGAACTCCGGTCCCCGCCTGCATCCCTTCCCTCCCTGCTGATTGGAGGGAAGGGACGGGGGCAGGGACCGGAGCTATGCAGTAGGCGGGGGAGCAGCTGAGACTGACACTACAGATGTAAACACAGCCTCACAGCATGGCTGTGATTTATGAGGGATTGCAGAGTGCAGGGGGACCTTAGTGGGGTTTGGGATAGCAACAGAGGCTGGGCTGTATAGGCAGATCCAGCCTCTGTAGGCAGATAACATTCTTTAAACACACCTCGGGTTCTCTTTAAGAGTTCTGGCTCCCACAGAGTGGTTAGACACTTCTACTCAATTAGTCATCCTCATTAAGGACACCTGTCTTAACTAGTCACCTGTATAAAAGACACCTGTCCACAGAATCAATCAATCAAGCAGACTCCAAACTCTCCAACATGGGAAAGACCAAAGAGCTGTCCAAGGATGTCAGAGACAAAATTGTAGACCTGCACAAGGCTGGAATGGGCTACAAAACCATTAGCAAGAAGCTGGGAGAGAAGGTGACAACTGTTGGTGCGATTGTTCGAAAATGGAAGGAGCACAAAATGACCATCAATCGACCTCGCTCTGGGGCTCCACGCAAGATCTCACCTCGTGGGGTGTCAATGGTTCTGAGAAAGGTGAAAAAGCATCCTAGAACTACACGGGAGGAGTTAGTGAATGACCTCAAATTAGCAGGGACCACAGTCACCAAGAAAACCATTGGAAACACATTACACCGCAATGGATTAACATCCTGCAGGGCTCGCAAGGTCCCCCTGCTCAAGAAGGCACATGTGCAGGCCCGTCTGAAGTTTGCCAATGAACACCTAAATGATTCTGTGAGTGACTGGGAGAAGGTGCTGTGGTCTGATGAGACCAAAATAGAGCTCTTTGGCATTAACTCAACTCGCTGTGTTTGGAGGAAGAAAAATGCTGCCTATGACCCCCAAAACACCATCCCCACCGTCAAGCATGGGGGTGGAAACATTTTGCTTTGGGGGTGTTTTTCTGCTAAGGCACAGGACAACTTAACTGCATTAACGGGAAAATGGACGGAGCCATGTATCGTGAAATCCTGAACGGCAACCTCCTTCCCTCTGCCAGGAAACTGAAAATGGGTCGTGGATGGGTGTTCCAGCACGACAATGACCCAAAACATACAGCAAAGGCAACAAAGGAGTGGCTCAAGAAGAAGCACATTAAGGTCATGGAGTGGCCTAGTCAGTCTCCGGACCTTAATCCAATAGAAAACCTATGGAGGGAGCTCAAGCTCAGAGTTGCACAGAGACAGCCTCGAAACCTTAGGGATTTAGAGATGATCTGCAAAGAGGAGTGGACCAACATTCCTCCTAAAATGTGTGCAAACTTGGTCATCAATTACAAGAAACGTTTGACCTCTGTGCTTGCAAACAAGGGTTTTCCACTAAGTATTAACTCTTTTATTGTTAGAGAGTTCAAAAACGTATTTCACTCAATGAAATGCAAATCAGTTGCTATCTTTTATTTAAGGTTATTTTTTCGATTTTCCTTTTGATGTGCTATCTGCCACTGTTAAAATAACCCTACCATTGAAATGATACTGTTCTGAGACTTTTCATTTCTTTGTCATTGGACAAACTTACAAAATCAGTGAGGGGTCAAATAATTATTTCCTCCACTGTATTTTGTCTCAGACACTCTTGATAAATCTGCCCCACAGTTTTCTGAAGTGGGTGGCAATGTTCCAAAGGACGTGTAGAACAAACTCATGATTTCCTATGCGCCTGTTCACACAGACCTTTCGCATCTGCAGTATCAATATGGACATTATCATCTTGCAGTATAATTAGTAGATAGCAGATCTGTTGTCATATACAAGGATATGGTACACTTCCACTCCACACAGTGTGAGCACCTGAAGCAGACCACCAGAGGCGATAAAACACCTTGGCTATGCTACCCACTCTGATTGGTCGAGTATAGTATCTCACAACCTAAAAGCATACCTGAAGGGAAAAGAAAAACGTATGATATAATGAACTGTATGTGTAGTACAGCTAAGAAATAGAACATTATTAACAAAGAAAAGAGTCCCTTATTTTTATTTTAAGTTATGCAGCTTTTTCTTATAACAATGTATCACACTGTCACAGTTGCAGTTTAAAAAACACACTCTGTCTTTTAAGCTATAAAACAAAGCAGAAATAATGACCCTTTGAACTTCCCTGCAGTAAAACCTTACCTCAAGCTGTCTCTCACTGTCCCTGCTGTTTAAGTGCTTTAGAAAACAGGACTATAGGCACTCAAAGAAGCTCTTTTGTATAGATAGCAACTTTAGTTTTTTAACTGTTCCTGTACTGGAAAACAATATGAGACGCTATCCTTTGCTGCTAATGTTCTATTTCTTAGCTGTACTACACATCCAATTCATTATATCATACGTTTATTTCCGCTTCAGGTTTGCTCTAACAATGGCCCCTGCCTTGTGCAACTAATTACGGATGCAGCAAGATGGGAGTTTGTGGAAACTGTACTTCCAAGTTCAATAAGAGTTTATGGTCAGTCTGGTACATTTTAACTGGCTGCAAAATGAAAAGTAATTTTCGCTTTTTAAAACATTAAATGACAACAAGACTTGTACAGCAATAATCTATGTTTATGACAATTTCACAAAATTGCGATGAGATGAAAGATGAGAATGTTGGACTGTATAATCTGTAAAATGCTGGTACATGTCACTGTACAGCTGTATACCCCATGAGGAAATGCCCTTCTGCTGTGATTTACATTCTTAATATAAAGACTACTCTGGTCTATAAAGAGGACTTGAGGCCAGCTGAACGCAAGAAAAATAAATCAATAAAAGCGTATTGGTTTCATGTTTGCAGTTGTAAAACTCTGGGAATGCAATATGTCCGAGCAATATTATGCTGGGCGAGGTTCGTTGCTGTCCTTCCCTAGTGGGAATATGGAGAAATTGAAAACATACTTCTACTCAGTTGGCATCAGAATCGCCTGAAACTTAAGGAGCTCTCTGAGGCTGCAGAGCAGTGACGGCCAGGACTATCCATGCAGAAGATTACACAATGAGAGCAAACTTTTCATCCAATGACCCTGGAGTGTTATGGAAATCTTTCATAGGAACTCATCCCCCATTATGAGAAAAATCTCCCAATACAAATAGATAGATCAGGTGCTTAAACACTTGTGTAAGCTCCAGCTGCTGCCCGGTGATTTCCTCATGCACACAGAGGCGGAAAATGACACAGATAACCTCATAGAGGCGGCCAGATATACATCAACCTACTTTCTAATGCAACGGCTCAGGCAGCAAATGAAATTCTGGGTTATCATTTCACGTGCAAGAAAGAGAGAAAAGCGTTTTTTTTTTTAAAGACTCTTATATCTGCATAAAGCAAGACGCAATGGGCATGTCTGGAATGGAATTTTAATATGAAATCAGATGGGAATATGATCAGCTTGTTTGCAAATACTGTGATATACTTATGTGTGTCTGGCTCTGTCCATGCTAGAGTCAAAAAATTGACACTTTTTGTCTGTTTTATAGATCGCAAAGCCGTCATATTAATGGATCCTATGTTATTAAGGGCTGGTTCACAGGGGCAGTAAACGTGATGTTTTTTTCTGGCTGACTAAAGTGTTGTTTTCCAAGGATCTACCACCGTACCATTCAAATGAATGGAAGCAGTTTTTGAACAACGCAGACAGCAGTTGGCGTCTTTCTTATAAATGTCCCAAAACTTCCCATGATCTCATCTCTTCTTGGACCTTATGTGTAGCTTCCAGCGCTGGCTGTGTTCACAAGTTTCCATGTCCCCCTAGGGGCTCAAAATGCAACGTGATGGGAACCAATGCGAACCAATGCTGAATGCTTTTCTGTGTGGTAACAAAAAAGTATTTAGAGTTGGCTAATCAAGCCAGCCATATCGCCTGCCGCCCGTGTGAACCAACCCTAACAGGATCCATTCAGACATGTAATTTTGCAACTGCTCCGCTGGATCCACTGCGATCTGAAAATGCAAAGTTCTGTGCTGCACAATATTTACAGACAATTGGATGCATTTTTTATAGAAACTTATGTAGGAAACGCATCTGCCCCAGACTCCAAATTGACCATCAAAGCAGATGCTGGACTGTCCTCTCCGACTGGCCATTGGAGATCTGGTTTAAGCTTGGACCAATTATAAGTCAATATGATAAGGATATGCCACAGAAAAGTGCACCAGTCTAAACTAGCCAAACAAGCATCCTTATTATGTGCTCAGACGAAGATTAACTTGCTTACAATGAGTTATTGCACTGTTATAATGGCTTATAATGGCTGAACCTAAATTATTATTATTATTATTATTATTATTATGTGAGCATACAGTATGATCATCCCTTTGATGGGCTGTTCTGCTGCAGCTTAGGATAGTGTTGCTTTCCGAGTGGCCAGACTGACATGATAGTCCATGACCATTAGAACTGGTTTACATTATATGCAGAAATTGGGACACACAAATTGCCGTATAAAGCACCATTAGGTGGCACACTTACTAATCTCTATTAAAAAAAAATTGAAAGTAGCAATACAGTTTTAGCATGACAAAAGATGATAATCTAACTCTCGGGTTCTATAACAATAATTAACAGTTGAAGTGAAAATTCAATTTTGTTGATATTTTTATAATGATAAATAAACCCTTAAATTCTGTTTTACAGATTGCTAGGAATAATGGCTTAGGGCTAGTTCACAGTGCTCAGTTGCATTGCAGAATAATTCTGCATGTCAACTTACTCTGTTCACAGTACTGCGTTGTAACTCATTGCGTTTTTCTAACTCGCTGCATGCAGGCTTTGAAATATACAGGGCTGTGGAGTCAGTACAAAAATCATCCCACCCCGACTCCTCAGTTATGAAACCACCGATTCTGACTCCAGGTACCCAAAATTGCTCAGACTCCAACTCCACAATTCTTGCAGGGCTATGGAGTGGGTACAAAAATTATCCAACTCCAACTTTGACTCTTCAGTTTATGACACCACCGACTCCAACCCCAGGTACCCAAAATTACATCGACTCTTTGACTCCACTGCCCTGGTATTAAAGTTTATGTCCAGTCTCCATTGCAGTTCACACTCATAGCGTGTGTGTTATGCAAGTGACCACTGTGAATCCAGCCTAACTCTATTTCAACTTACATATAAACACACAGCAGTCTACAGAGATCCTAGCAGAAACAATCAGATTGGTAGTTTCAGAGCTGCTGCAAGTCAGTCTGTCACTGCGGGGGCGTAATATAAGCAACAAGATTTCTTGCTCTGTGCTGCCAATTCTTCACACAGGAAGAGAAAATGACCTGGGCAGCCCTTACTGCAAACAGAGTAGAGATGCGCGCCTTCAAAAGTGCAGTTTCTGCTCACGTCAGATTGTTGGCTGCAAATTTTATTAGACAGGTATTTTTTAATAATATTTAATTACAGAAAGATCTGTTCAGCATTTATATGCCTTTACAGCAAATGTTTCTTGAAAGAGGAGTTTCATTTTAACACTTTTGGAACCTTTTCCCACAGAAAGACAAAAATATCAAACTGATATTAACAAACAACAGTTTGTTCCTCTCTTGAAGAGGGTAACCGTCAGGTGTATTATTAAGTTGTTCTTACTTGGAACATAAGTGGCCTGTTATGATGAAAGCACGCAGGTGCCATGGGGCCACTTTTCATACACTGAGCACTCTGCACCAAGTACAACCTGCCCTTCTTCTTAGATCTGTATTTAAAGGGATTGCTGCAGCTATCAGGAGGAGGTTGGCTAAGACAGCTGCTGTCAGTGCAATAAATATTAAAAAAATGAGCAACCAAACAGAAAGTAAGCTGCTTATGAACACTCCGAAAATCAACTGGGGATGGATTGAAAGTAAATATTACTTCCTGTACTGTAACATCTATATAGGCCTTTGTGCTACTTGATGTTAGAATGTAACAATGGAAATTCTAATTGCTCTGTGTGTGAATTTACACTTCAAAGAAGGGTCATTTCAGTGTGGGCTCTTGGAAGGAATGCAGAGAGCTGTTCTGGCATACAATTATAAAGTGGAAATTAGCTGCAAAGCTAGTGTTTTGTTGCTACCTTGAAGACAGGACATGTGCCAGTACATTTAACCAGCAAGCAACTGCCTAATATGACAGGTTTCTAGCCAGAGGCGTAACTACTGAGAGAACAACCCCATGCAATCAGGGCTTGGCGAAACCTATGTTAATGGCGCCCAAATGACCCTAAAAGCCACTTAGGCCCGGTTCACATTAGCGTTAAAAAGCGGACCATAAGCAGAACGTAACAAATGCAAACGGATCCAATGTTAACCTATGGAACCGTTCACATGCGTCCGTTCGTACGGATCCGTTGCGTACGCTCCGCTGAACGGACTGCAACTTTGCTGCAGCACCTATTTTTCCGGACTGCTGAGCCCAGTGGACCGGAAACGTAAGATGAAGCCTTGCATTAGGGGCAATGGGAGAACGGAACGTTTCTTCACACTAGTGAAGAAACCGACTGTTCAGAGGCAAAATGCATGGGTGTGAGGTATATGGATACACTCCACTGGTGGTCGGGGGGGGGGGCGTTGTGGGGATGTTCCATTGGGGGTGTTGGTCTGGAGGGATGCGGGGACACTCTACTGGGGGTGGGAGTCTGCATGGATGCAAGTGTGAGCCGGCGGGTGAGGGAGGGTTTCTTACCCAGGCTTCTGTCTTCCTGTTGCACCGCACATCGCATCAAGTGACTACCACGCTTCCTCCTTCCGAGTTGGTGGAGGAAGCGTTGTAGTCACATGACACGACCTGGGATGCAATTGCAGGAGGACTGAAGCCTGGGTAAGTGAACCCTCTCTCACCCGCTCATTTCTCAATTCAGAGCATGGGTCTGGTGGGAGTCTTTAGGGTTGGGCAGCGGCGCATAGTTTGGGGGGCTTGGAATAAGTCATCATCAGGGGGGGTTAAAAGTTAAGCATCGCCAGGGACGTCTCAGGTTTGCTATTGCCAGCGGGAGCCCTAGGTCCTCTTGGTGGTGTCAATTAAATAGTTTTGTACAAGTTTCAAAGCAGAAAAGAGAGCCATCAACCACTACAGTGAAAGTACAAAGTCGTTGTGAGCAAGTCAATAAATTAGAAAACATTGCATAATGGACCATCACCATCCATATAAATCTCATATAAAAAGAAATTGCATTTTGGGTAGGTTTTTTAGCTACTTAGCTCTGCAGGGTCAAAAGCAGGGTAGATGATCTTCAAAACAAGGCTGTTGAAGCGGCAATGCTTATAAAGGAAAGCTATGTGTTCGTAAATTTCATTGCTCCACCAGCCTTTTTAAAAAATATTTTCTACGTTGCATTTGATCTTATTGGGAGAGTTACTACAGCCATGCCAACATTCTGGAACATAAACTCTTCCAAAATGCTGGCCTGGCAGGGCATGAACACATTCCTGTTCTGGACCCCATGAGTGCTGTTTAATTAAAAAAATTGCAAATCACTTACAAGTTTTAACACTGTTTCTAGCACATGTCTGATATACAGTCTTGTACCACTATCACAAAACATTGTACAATTTATACTTTGACCCAAAACTCTATTTTAGCGATGAACAGAGAACATTACCTAAGGTAAAAATGACAGAGCTTCTATCTTAATGAGGATGGATGGGGGGTCGTGGGGTTAAATACTTACCTCTCCTGACTTTCTCTGGTCACAAGTGGCACTCCCTTCCTCGGCAGTGTAATCATGACCCTGTTTCCGAGAACTGACAAAGCTGTTCAGAAACTTTGCCTACGTTACTGTGGCCCGCCCCCAGCTCAACAGCCACCAATTAGGCAGTGACTGCCGAGCTGGGAGCGGGCTGTGACAATGCGAATGGGGGTGGCCCCAGCCTCAGCGGTTATCTTAAGAGAAAATTGCCAGGGCCCATTCTCCAAGGGGGTGGAGCAACGCCCTGCCTGGTGAGATGATGCAAGAATAGGTAAGTATTTACAACTAACACCACCCCAATCCTCTATCATTGAGGCAGAGCTTGTCATGACAGGCTTTCATTTTTACCTTAGGTACTCTTTAACCACTTAACGACCAGCAAACGCCAATAGGCGGCGGCTGATCGCATTTGGATTTTCATTGAAACGGCCGCTCTTTAGAGCGGCCGTTTCCTGTCAGTTCGCGGCAGGGGGCTCCGTGAACAGCCTGCGAGCCTCCAATCGCGGCTCGCAGGCTAAATGTAAACACCCGGGGAAGAAATCCCCGGTGTTTACATCGTACGGTGCTGCTGTCACAGCAGCGCCGTAAAGGAGATCGGCGATCCCCGGCCTCTGATTGGCCGGGGATCGCCGCCGTCTGATATGTTGAAGCCTATCTGAGGTGGTACAGGACGGATCGCTGTCCTGTACCGCCCATAGTGAGGAGGGGAGGGAGGGAAGGAGAGGAAGGGCGGAATAGAGCTGCGGAGGGGAGCTTTGAGGAGCCCCCCTGATAGGCACAAGGCAGCGGCAGCGATCAGACCCCCCCAGCAGGACATCCCCCTAGTGGGAAAGAAAAAGGGGGGGAAGTCTGATCGCTCTGCCTAAAACCTGATCTGTGCTGCGGGCTGAAGAGCCCACGCAGCACAGATCACAGAATAATCAGCCGGCGAAAGGAATTGGTTTTATTTATGGAGCATAATTGCATCCTTTGGAACTTTCTCCCGCTGCCCATCAGGCTTGCCCCCTCCTTCAACACCTTTAAACAAGCCCTCAAAACTCACCTCTTCAAGGAGGCCTACCTCACCTCGGCGCTGCTCTAACGCTCTCTGCTGAGAACCTGTCTATGCTGTCCCTTGCCTTTAATGTCACCTCCCCCCCCCCCCCCCCTCTAGATTGTAAGGCTTTGGCAGGGCCCTCTCCCCTTGTGCATCTCACTTGATTCTACCCAGAATAATGTAAACTTGTATTATTGAGACTACCACTCCAGTGTATGATCTGGCATTGTATTGCTACCTGTATTGTGTATCTTATTGCTTATTACCTGTATTGTGCTGTTGGTCACCCCTGTTATCATTGTCTGTAATCGTATGTATTGTACAGCGCTGCTTAATAGGTTGGCGCTATATAACTCCAATAAATAATAAGAATAAACTGACTTCAATATTATAATTAAAAGTCTACTCATACAACCTAGGTATATGCAGAAAATAATCTGATTTTTATTTTTCACTTTGGCTTAGTTTGGAATACTGTACGTGTTGCTTTTTATGTGTATGAAGAGTGACGGTAAGCTAATGAGGCCCGTTTAAGGCGGTGTGATTGTGTGGTATGCTAGTGTGGGTGGAATTCCTGGTGTCCGCTGGAATCCAGCTTGTAGCCTGCTCAGATGACAGGCGGGATTAGTGCTGGAACAAAGGTTATAACCTCAAGTAACAGTGGCAGCAGTAGCACAAATAGGAGAATTTACTGCAGGTGTAAGGTCGTCTGAGAGTGCTGTGCATCCTGTGTAGCGGGCATGACATTTCATGCTATGGAAGAACTGGCCACAACACTTGTGCTTGTGCCCTTGGAGAAGTAATGGTTATCACTGATTGCCATGTTCTGGTGGACTCCAGAACAGCTCTGAAAACCTGACTACCGTATATCATGACTATAGCAAGTATAGGGACCTGGCTCAGCTGTTATACCATCAAGGGAGTACACAGAACAGAAAAAGCCTATAAAACCTCATCTACACATTAGGGCTGTTTTACACAGGGGCACTTTTGGAGAGCGTTTTGCCAGCGGTCAGTAAAGCGCTATAACTAATGTATCCCTATGGGATCATTCTCACTGCAGCGCTTGTGCTTTGCATAACTTGCAAACGTGCTGCATTCAGCATTTTGGCAGTAATTGCATTGCGGTTGTCGTTTTCTTAAAGAGGATTCGTGAATTGCAATCACCGAAATGTCATTTTCTGTTCCAACTGTGATTCAGATCTTAGAGTTGTGCTTCCCAAAACGATCATCTGCGATCATTCTGAGTCAGTCTGATATTTGCACAGGCATTTCTGCTACTCAACACCTGGCCATTGGATTGAATGAATACCCTGCAGCAAAAAAACTCCTGCTTCTACTATTCCTTTTCACTTCATTGGAAATGCCTCCCTGCAGGGAGCATGTCTATACAGGCTCCCTGCCTCCCTATGCAGGCAATTCTAATAGCATAAATCTAATATAATACACTTAAAGTGAGAGAAATACAGAGGTTGCCATCTTCATTCCCTCATAAACTATGGCAGTTGCCTGACTTCTGTGTTGATGCTCTGTCTCTGACAGCTCTCTCAAACTATGGGCTTGATTCACTAAACCGTGACAACTCATATCATGGCTGCGCTAGCGTTGTTGCGTGACTTGTTTGCGCAACCGCGAATATGTACAGGACACACGTGATGTTCTGGGTGTCCTGGCCGGTTTCGAGGTGCCCCCGGGGTCCCTCCTTGTTAGGATCTACGTGGAGTCTATCTACACGTCGGTTCCACATGAGGAGGGGCTCCGGGCAACGTCTTTCTTCCTCCGCGAGCGGCATCCCTCCGCTTTGGCTCATAATGCCTTTATAGTTGAGGCGATGAGACTGACTCTAACACGGAATTGTTTCATCTTTGATGGGAATTATTACCAACAACTGTGGGGAACGTCGATGGGGGCATCGTGTGCACCAGCCTATGCATGTTTGCATTTGGGACTCTGGGAGAGGGAGCAAGTGTTCCTTAGCCCGGAGTATGGTGCACACGTCGCCCTCTGGATTAGAATTATCGACGACGTGTTGATGGTGTGGAAGGGTACTGAAGATGAATTGGAACAATTTGTGACCAAACTCAATATTAACGGAAAAAATATCCATTTGACGTTCTCATATGGCATGGAGATCCCATTTTTGGATCTCCTCCTGAGAATAGAGGGACAGAGGGTGGTCACAAAGTCCTTTCGCAAACCGACGGCAGGGAATACGGTGCTGCATGCAAGCAGTCACCACCCGCAGTCCCTTAAGAAGGGAATTCCCTATGGACAGTTCCTCAGGTTAAAGAGAACCCGAGGTGTGTTTAAAGAATGTTATCTGCATACAGAGGCTGGATCTGCCTATACAGCCCAGCCTCTGTTGCTATCCCAAACCCCACTAAGGTCCCCCTGCACTCTGCAATCCCTCATAAATCACAGATGTGTTTACATCTGTAGTGTCAGTCTCAGCTGCTCCCCCGCCTCCTGCATAGCTCCGGTCCCTGCCCCCGTCCCTTCCCTCCAATCAGCAGGGAGGGAAGGGATGCAGGCGGGGACTGGAGTTATGCAGGAGGCGGGAGGCGGGGAGAGCAGCAGACTGACACTATAGAGATAAACACAGCCAGCTCTGACAAGCTGTTTGTCAGCAGCGTGGCTGTGATTTATGAGGGATTGCAGAGTGCAGGGGGACCTTAGTGCGGTTTGGGATAGCAACAGAGGCTGGGCTGTATAAGCAGATCCAGCCTCTGTATGCAGATAATATTCTTCAAACCCACCTCGGGTTCTCTTTAAGGAGGAACTGTGGTAGAGATGAGGACTTCAGGAAAGAAGACTGAGACATGTATCAATGATTCCGTGAACGCGGGTATACACTTTACGATACTACGCAGGGCGTTAAAAAAGGCATGGAACCTGGATCGGCAAGAATTGCTGGCCCCCGGGGGAATGTCGCGAAGAGCGGAGGGGGAGGGACATATGCGCCAGCTTTGGAGCACATTGGGGAAATTTACGTGACTTATTGAATACATTTTGGCCAATTCTGACCTCAGACAAAGATGTTGCAAAAATTGTAGGACCAAGACCCCTTCTGACAGCAAGAAGGGCACCAAACCTTAGGGACCGTTTAGTTCATAGTGAGCTACAGAGAAGTCCCTCCACGTGGCTTGATCAGAGGAAACCTACAGGAATGTCTAGATGCTCCTAATGTAAAATGTGTCCCCATGTAGATCGTACCAATGTATTTTATGAATGAATACACCATTCGATCGTTTATGAACTGTGATACTAAAAAAGTAGTGTATATGATACAATGCCCGTGTGGTCTAAAGTACATTGGTAAAACCAAAAGAGCACTCAAAGAAAGGGTGTTGGAGCATTTTGGCAAGATCACTGGGGGAAAGCAACAGGTATTATTTATGACCATTATAGGGACTACTATCAGAATAGCCTAAAAGGGAATTTATAATATAAAAATTTCAGGGAGAAGGGGTGATTTCGATGAAGTCCTTTACTGCAAAGAGGCCATGTGGATCTTCAAACTCCGGGTGGACTCAATGCAGAATTGGACCTGTCCCCCTTCCTGAAAATTAATAAGTATGGTTACAAATATGTCCCACTGCTGGGACTCAGGGACCTGCTGATGATCCCATTTGTCATAAGTGGGTCCAGTGTGTGGGTAAAGCATGCGGTCCGCATGGATCCACAGTGACTGTAATGAGCTATGGATATGGACAGTGCCTTTAAGTAGACGCAATAAAATGCATTGCAGTGACTGAACTGTAGCCATATGACTGTATGTGCCATTGGATAGTAGATGATGTGTGGATCTGCCTGGATGGCATGACTTGGAAATATAGGGGACAGTATCATGTGCTTGAAATGTGCAGGAATGCTGCTCTCTGTGAGCACTATCTCTTTCAGTGATCTGCAACAATCTAAAACTGCTGTTTTAATTGGAAACTACTTTATGTGAATGAACTTTCTTTTGCCTTACCAATGGTGTTGCAAACCATATGTGTTTATAATGACATTGTCCACCAGAAAGCCGTGCTAAGCAACATCCACCAAATAGCAGAAATCTGTATATAGCCCACCCCCCAAAAGAGTGAATCGCTTACTAGATCAGAGTGATTGACACAGCAATGGAGATAGGAGGCGGGGCTATGGAGGATACAAAGAAGGGGATGTTAGCAAGTATGGCCACACCCTGATGAAACATCCAATGAGGGCGTGAAATGCGTCGGTGGGCAGAGCTAACGCGGATGCGTGTGATGCAGCATTCCTCCTTACACACTGCCTACGGGATCCCAGGCTGGCGTCCTCCTCTTTGCCGGGGTATAGCGCGATGAGGTGGCTGACAACTGATCCCAGTGCACCCCGAGCAGGACCAAATGGCTATATAATCCGACCCAGGCATATACCGAAGACTGCTGGTGAACGACGAGACGGGTGAGATCAAACCTATACTGCCAGGCCCTGTGCAGACGTTCTATATATATCTGATGGAACTTGACCCTGCTTACCAAACAGCGCTCTGGAATCTACTGTTATGATACAGGGGGCCCCCCAACGTTGTTCTACATATGGCACGAGTGTGAAAGGAGTGAATATGCGCGGATGAATGTGATGCTGACATAGTATTATATCCTGGCCAGGACAAGCTATAGCTTACATACAGTAGTTTTTGTTATAGCTCACTTGCATACTGCAGTAAATTGCTCCGCAAAAGGTGATTTTAATTGATTGGGACAATTTGCTGATATTTGATGTATTTTTGGGGTAATTTTGTAGATATTTATAAATAAAGATTATTTTTTGGTATACCTTAGAAAGCTTATGTGACCCTACTTTCTCAAATGAATTGATTCATGTAATATAGGGGTTTAGCTTTCCCTCATATCGTTTTAGGGTGTTGGTGCCAAAGTATATCTACAATTTAGCTTTGACCATGTTTAATATATACTATACAGGCACCCTGCCTCCCTATGCAGGCAATTCTAATAGCATATACCTAATATAATACACTTAAAGTGAGAGAAATACAGAGGCTGCCATATTCATTCCCTCATAAACTATGGCAGTTGCCTGACTTCTGTGTTGATGCTCTGTCTCTGACGGCTCTCTCACACTAGGAGCTTGATTCTCTAAACTGTGACAACTCATATCACGGCCACACTAGCGTTGTTGCGTGACTTTTTTGCGCAATCGCGAATATTTGCACGAGAAAATTTGCGATTGCTGTGATATGAGTTATTACGGTCTAGTGAATAAAGCCCCATGTGCGGTGCTGTCAGCTCTGACGCACCACACACTGGGCTTGATTCAATAAGACAAATAGCACGCTTTATCAAAGTTAACACACCTTATCAGCGTAGCATAGCAAGTGCTACGAACCCGCAGGGGCTCAGGGCAGGATGAGTGGAGCTCTCATCATTGCCAATAAGCAGGCATAAGTTTGCTATGCTACTCTGATGAGGCATGTTATCTATGATAAGGCATGCTATTTGTCTTAGTGAATCAAGCCCACTGGGTGCAATATCATGGTAACATGTTCACAATACAAAAGCTGTTCCTGCGCACCGTGATATAATGCACCCGGGAACACTTTATCGCATGATGCTCGTGTCGAGTTATATTGTGTTGGAGCTGCTGATCTTCGCACTTAAACGCACCCTGCTGTGCATGACGTGTCAGGAACATGTGCATGAAACGTGTTGTCTAGTGTGAATGAGCCCTAATACTATAAGTCGTGTGTATAGTGAGCAGGGACACTGGCCAGCATCTATGTATAAATCTTTTTTCAAAGTGTGTCTTTATAAAGAATAAAGGCCATGCTGAGAATCCCCCATGAAGAGATGGACTAGCCCAAAACCTGTTAGTTCTGTCATATTTCTGTTGCCTACTGTAAGTGACAGGAACATAGGAGAGAAGTGATCTATGGCTCATTTTATTCTGGAAGAAACTTACTTTTTATTGTAAGTTTTAAGATTTTCACGACAGTGGTCCTTTAATGGGCACCATTAATAAGTCAGGCCCATGACTGGCACTGATACAGTGTAACCACGGCATGGGGTCATCAGGAAGATATTAAAGTGTACCAGAGGCGGCGCAGGGAGGGGCAGATGGGACAGAGAGGCAGGTTTCCTGGTTTATGACATGCCTCTCTGCCCCCCCCCCATGCCACGCTGTCAACCCCCTAAATTGCGGACATGCAGCTTGTCGGCAATCTTGAGGGGAAGGGGTGTCCCTCCCCCAGCTCTCATTGGGCAGCTCTGCCTGTCCAACACTTCTCTGCTCTGTGTTGAGACATACAGAGCGCAGAGCCACAGCATCCTGACCCCAAGGGTAACTGAAACAAGAGGATTTCTGTTCACAGGAAAAATTCCCACCTCCTCAGGTTCTCTGTAACTCTTGAAATTAGCCATTAATAAAGTAGTGAGAAAATCAGAATGCAGTAGCCCATGGAAACGAATTCTAAGCTCCATTTAGTATAGTCAGACCAGACAGGAGGTTGCTTGATTGCTATGGCATCATAGTCCGCAGTGCTCTTTACATTTATCTACTACTTATATATGTATTTTACCTTACTGACAGCTCATGTATGATCTTTCTGTTCAGCATCTTTCATATCAGATTACATTTATTATGTCACGTTAAAAGTGTTTAAACTAAAAGCATACTTGTACAAACTCCTGCTTTACATACAGCTTTGTACAACCTGAAGCAAATACATCTGTAGTGCCTGCTATGATATAGCATACGACATTAAAGCTGCACTCTGGGCAACAATCCAATGGTCTATAGACAGCCAAATGCCTCTGCTGCTACAATAGTTTCAACATTCAGATATATAATTATCTTAGTAAGTACTTTAAAAATTGACTTTAAAGCCCAAGTTTAGGAACAGTTTTTACTATGCATTTAATAAAACATTATTGTAAATGAATTATGCATATGAAAAAGGTTGTGTAAAAAGCATGGCTATTTTTGCAGAATAAAGAATTAAAACTACCTATGGCAGGGCTGTCGAACTCAAGTACAAAGTGGGCCAAAATTAAGCTCTGGGACCAAGTCGCGGGCCGACATCAATGTCTAATGGCCATCTCTCTCCCTTATAAAGCTCCCTGGTGTCTAACAGCCCCCCTCCATCCCCTATACAGTTCTCCATCCTCTATACAGCCCCTTCATCTCCTATACAGAGTGGAATAGACTCCCTCACTCCCCTGTACAGTCCTCTAGGGTCTAGTGGCCCCCTCCTTCCTCTATACAGTTCCCTGGTGTCTAATAGCCTTCCTCCTTCCCCAATAGAGATCCCTGGTGTCTAGTGGGCCCCTTCCCTCTCCTACACAGTTCTCTGGTATCTAGAGCTGTCCCCCTCCCCATATAGCTTCTCTAGCGAATTAGGTCTTCATCTCAAATATAGCTTCTCTGGTGGTCTGAAGTGGGCCAAACATAATGCAAAGTGGGGAAACCACCTGAGGGCCAAATCTGATGGCTCCAAAGGTCAGAATTGGCCTACAGGCCGGAGTCTGACATGTATGACCTATGGCATCAATTCATAGTTACTCATCTCCTCCTTAGCGACCTACAGCTGCCCGCTGCTATTCAAGTGCAGAAACAACAAAAGAAATGTCAATCAGGCAATTGAAGCAAATCTAAACTAACTGCATAAAGCAGACACACAAGCAGTAAGCATGTGATGTTTGCAGTTTCGCTGATGCTGAAAAGACATTTCCTTGCTGAGCCCCGGTGAATCCCCACAGAAGCAGAACACAAAGCTTTTGTTGATGCTGGGCTGGTCCTCTCTGTCTCCCTGGCTCCAACCTCTGCATTGCTGAGACCCACATTGGGACGGGGTCACACCAGTACATCCACTACCCACAAGTGCCACGCAAATAACAAGACCTGCCTGGGCTCAGCGCACAAAGGATCTTACAAAGGAGCAGTGCTGACTGCAGCTGAGTACAAATGAAAGAAATACAGCCTAAAGCCTAGATACAATGGATGTTTTTAAAGTGGACCCGAACTCTTGCACAGGACAGAAGCAAAACATAGCGAAATGCACCTGATATGTATTTAGAGAGTCATCTGTGACTAAAGATAATTGTAATTTGATCTCTGAGCTATGTCAGCTGGCTGCCTTGGCAGAGCAGCTAATTTGTAAACACAGGATGTGAACCCTAAGTCTGCTTCCATGAAAGCAGGAAGTAGACATAAAATACAAATTAAATTCTATATTGCAGGTTGGTACATTGGTAAAAAGGATGCTAACCAGGCAATTCAAAAGTTTAAAATCAATCAATCTTTTTGTCCACATAGGTTAACTTCGTACACACACAGAAAAGAGAAGTGACATGGCATGCTGAATCAGCCTGATTGGCTGAAGCCTCTGTCACTCATCATTCTCCTCTCTGATTGGCTGCCTGGTCTCCCCTTCTCTGTTGTGGATGCAGCGGCTGCTAGGGCACAGGGAGGGGGGCCAGAGGCTGTCTCCTGTCACTGTCCTCGGCCCACCTCCTCCAGTGTCATGTCCGCGCACTCCTGCCACATCTGCCGCCGCATTCCCCCTCCTCCCCACGCTGCACATTGGGGAAGGATAAAGGCGCTCAGACTCACCTAATAATGGTTCCAGGCGCTGCAGTTCCGTTCTATACTCTCTGCACTACCGCCGGCCGGAGGACACTGCCAGCAACAGAATTCTCCTAATTTACTATATAAGATACTCTGAGATCAAAACGTGGACACTACAATATATCTGTTGTGTAAGTAGAGCAAGTAGTTATCTACTTACATAAGTATTTTTTTTGGGGGGGGGGGGCATATTATGGCTAATAGTTTATCTTTAAGGAGAAGGAAGGATCTGGGTCCTATAGAGCCCTGCCACTCCTCTCACTGTCCCCTTCATTAAGCGCTGGCTCCCCATTTAAGTCCTCCGCCACGGGAGGTTTTGGAAGTCTTTGGGAGCCTGAGTGCTCCTAAGATGAGCGGCTCTGTATTGTGCACGCACGCAGGTTTCCGAAGACTTACAAAGCCTTCTTTGGCGGCAGAGAGAGTAGTATTTTACTAAATTGGTTGAATACAACTAACGGGAAGCCAGCGCAGGAACATCGGGACCAGGAGGAGAATGGGATATGGAGGAACAGGAAGGCTCTATAGGACACAGAGCCTTTCCTCTTCTTAGGTAAGTAAGTATCTGTTTTTTTTAGGATTCCCATTCCATTTAAATCTTTTGTCTTACCCATTTTGACATTAACGTCTGTGATAACTATGTTGCCCAAAGCTGAGCGATCCTTATATAAGCAACTCTGTGTTGATACATCACCTACCTTACTGTAGGATTGGTTTACTTTAAAATAAGGGGTGCCTCTAGTATTTTAGCCGCTGTGTGTGTGTGTGTGTGTGTGTGTGTGTGTGTGTGTGTGTGTGTGTGTGTGTGTGTGTGTGTGTTATCACCTGAGAACTGCTATTTTTTTCCCATTAAAACTCATTTGTCAAATCAACAGTGGCCGTATGACACACGGGGTCCGTTAAAAATGGCGTCAGTTATCGTAGTTAAAAAACGGCGCCCCATAGAGAACCACTATCGCTAGTTATTTTTCGTTTTTGACAGCTAAAAAATGGCGCCGGCTTTAAAAACAATATTTATCGTTTATATTTATATTTGTATTGCTCCCAAACGATATTTATCGTTTTAACCCTTGCTTTGCTGCCGTTTGGAAAATATCTGCCCGCCGGCTTTAATGTTTAATAGCAAAGCCCCCTTAAAAGCTACAAACACCAAATTTGCAGGGAATGTTAAGAAGAAAATTGTGAACAAGAGGAAACATTTTTTTTTCAAAAAGACCTTATAGTTTTTGAGAAAATCGATTTTGAATATTCTTCTTCTGACCGTGGGAAAATTAAACGCCCGCCGACTTTAGCGGTTAATAGCAAAGCCCCTTTAAATGCCAGAAACACCAAATGTGTAGGGAATGTTAAGAAGAATAGTGGGAACACGAAGAAAAAAAAATTGTTCAAAAAGACCTTATAGTTTTTGAGGAAATCGAGTTTAAATCTTCAAAGAGGAAATGTATCTATTTAAATCGCGTACTGACATTTCCGTGGAAACTTTTTCCGCCGACTTTAGCATTTAATAGCAAAGTCCCCTTAAATCCTAGCAACACCAAATTTGCAGGATATGTTAAAAAGATACTGGGAAACAATATTTAAAAAAAAAATTGAAAAATTTTATTTATTTATTTATTTTTTTCAATTAAAATTTGTGGGTTATGTTCAGAGTGTGTGAAATGTTTTGAAAAAAATGACGTGGGGTCCCCCCTCCCGAGCCTCTGTAACCCCTTGTCCCCCATGCAGGCTGGGATAGCCAGAATGCGGAGCCCCGGCCGACTGGGGCTTCGCACCCTGAGCTATACCAGCCCGCATGGTCCATGGTATGGGGGGCTTCGGGGGGCTTGGCCACCCCTCCCCCCCGAAGCCCCCCCATACCATGCGGGCTGGTATAGCTCAGGGTGCGAAGCCCCAGTCGGCCGGGGCTCTGCATTCTGGCTATCCCAGCCTGCATGGGAGACAAGGGGTTACAGAGGCTCGGGAGGGGGGACCCCACGTCATTTTTTTCAAAACATTTCCCCCACTCTGAACAGAACCCACAAATTTTAATTTAAAAAAATAAATAAATAAAATTTTTCAATTTTTTTTTTAAATATTGTTTCCCAGTATCTTTTTAACATATCCTGCTAATTTGGTGTTGCTAGGATTTAAGGGGACTTTGCTATTAACTGCTAAAGTCGGCGGAAAAAGTTTCCACGGAAATGTCAGTATGCGATTTAAATAGATACATTTCCTCTTTGAAAATTTAAACTCGATTTTCTCAAAAACTATAAGGTCTTTTTGAACAATTTTTTTTTTCTTCGTGTTCCCACTATTCTTCTTAACATTCCCTACACATTTGGTGTTTCTGGCATTTAAAGGGGCTTTGCTATTAACCGCTAAAGTCGGCGGGCGTTTAATTTTCCCACGGTCAGAAGAAGAATATTCAAAATCGATTTTCTCAAAAACTATAAGGTCTTTTTGAAAAAATTTCTTTTCCTCTTGTTCACAATTTTCTTCTTAACATTCCCTGCAAATTTGGTGTTTGTAGCTTTTAAGGGGGCTTTGCTATTAATCATTAAAGCCGACGGGGCAGATATTTTCCAAACGGCAGCAAAGCAAGGGTTAAAACGATAAATATCGTTCAGGCACGAAAAAAAAAAAGTTTTACAACGATAAATTTCGTTCAAAAGGTCTGCACTATTTTAACCTTTAAAACGATAAATATCGTTTTAAACATATATCGGGCAGAAGGGGGCGCCATTTTTTTGCCGGCGCCATTTTTAACTAGACGCATGACACACAACCTGCCACTTTCCAGCATCTCCATGATAGATTTGACAGAGCCTTCAGGAAATGGAGTATGTCAACAATGGATTACCTACTCAGCCTTTTGCTAGATCCACAAAACAGTATCAGACATAGAGAAAGGCTTCATTTCAGCCATACTTTAGCACTGGTCACACAAGATGCCAAAGAAACAGCGGGGACATTTTACTGTCACTCTCAAACATCCAATCAGGGCCAGGTAAGTCCATCTTTCAATTCCTTTATATCTAAAGGGATGCTTGAAATCTACTCATCTCAACACATCATGCATAGGAAATTAAATATATATTTGACTAATGGTGCCCAATAACTGCGATTGTTAGAAAACAATCATATTTTTGTTGAGATCATTCAGACCAAAAGAATAGTTTGTATTTAATCGATCCACAACATTAATGAATCCAACTTACAATCGTATTTCCGATGGGATCTATGAAAAATGTGCCACACGAATTGACCATTTCTTTAAGGAAACAATCGATAAAGACATCATTCAGGACTGTTTGGGCCCACCAGCTTCTCTGTTTTCATACAATGAGATCAGAATAATTTAATCAGCGATGGCGGGGGACAGGAGGATCGTTCCAGGATGGTGCGGGCACAGGATGGCTGCAGGGGGCTGGCAGAAGCCGCAGGTAAGTGAAACTATTTTTTTAGGTATCTTCAGTTTCCCTTTAAAAGTATTAGAGGCAGAGGATCAGCAGGGTAGAAACGCAATCAGCATTGTTTAAAAGGAAATAAATATGACAGCCTCCATATCCCTCTCAGTTCAGGTGTGCAATAAAATGCAATAAAACTGAAAGTTATTCTGAATCATTAACCACTTCGGGACCACAGTCTTTTCGCCCCTTAAGGACCAGAGCCTTTTTCTCCATTCAGACCACTGCAGCTTTCACGGTTTATTGCTCGGTCATACAACCTACCACCTAAATGAATTTTACCTCCTTTTCTTGTCACTAATACAGCTTTCTTTTGATGCTATTTGATTGCTGCTGCGAGTTTTACTTTTTATTATATTCATCAAAAAAGACATGAATTTTGTCAAAAAAATGACTTTTTTAACTTTCTGTGCTGACATTTTTCAAATAAAGTAAAATTTCCTATACATTTGAGCGCGAAAGTTATTCTGCTACATGTCTTTGATAAAAAAAAAAACATTCAGTGTATATTTATTGGATTGGGTAAAAGTTATAGCGTTTACAAACTATGGTGCCAAAAGTGAATTTTCCCATTTTCAAGCATCTCTGACTTTTCTGCGCACCTGTCATGTTTCATGAGGGGCTAAAATTCCAGGATAGTACAAATACCCCCCAAATGACCCCATTTTGGAAAGAAGACATCCCAAAGTATTCAGTGAGAGGCATGGTGAGTTCATAGAAGATTTTATTTTTTGTCACAAGTTAGCGGAAAATGACAGTTTGTGACAAAAAAAAAAAAAAAAAAAAGTTTCCATTTCTTCTAACTTGCGACAAAAAAAAATGAAATCTGCCACGGACTCACTATGCTCCTCTCTGAATACCTTGAAGTGTCTACTTTCCAGAATGGGGTCATTTGTGGGGTGTGTTTACTGTCCTGGCATTTGGGGGGTGCCTAATTGTAAGCACCCCTGTAAAGCCTAAAGATGCTCATTGGACTTTGGGCCCCTTAGCGCAGTTAGGCCGCAAAAAAGTGCCACACATGTGGTATTGCCGTACTCAGGAAAAGTAGTATAATGTGTTTTGGGGTGTATTTTTACACATACACATGCTGGGTGGGAGAAATATCTCCGTAAATGACAATTTTTTTATTTTTTTTACACACAATTGTCTATTTATAGAGATATTTCTCCCACTCAGCATGGGTATGTGGAAAAATACACCCCAAAACACATTATACTACTTCTCCTGAGTACGGCGATACCACATGTGTGGCACTTTTTTGCACCCTAACTGCGCTAAGGGGCCCAAAGTCCAATGAGTACCTTTAGGATTTCACAGGTCATTTTGAGAAATTTCGTTTCAAGACTACTCCTCACGGTTTAGGGCCCCTAAAATGCCAGGACAGTATAGGAACCCCACAAATTACCCCATTTTAGAAAGAAGACACCCCAAGGTATTCCGTTAGATGTATGGTGAGTTCATAGAAGATTTTTTTTTTTTGTCACAAGTTAGCGGAAATTGATTGTAATTGTTTTTTTTCACAAAGTGTCATTTTCCGCTAACTTGTGACAAAAAATAAAATCTTCTATGAACTCGCCATTCTCCTAACGGAATACCTTGGGGTGTCTTCTTTCTAAAATGGAGTCATTTGTGGGGTTCCTATACTGCCCTGGCATTTTAGGGGCCCTAAACCGTGAGGAGTAGTCTTGAAACCAAATGTGGCAAAATGACCTGTGAAATCCTAAAGGTACTCATTGGACTTTGGGCCCCTTAGCGCACTTAGGGTGCAAAAAAGTGCCACACATGTGGTACCGCCGTACTCAGGAGAAGTAGTATAATGTGTTTTGGGGTGTATTTTTACACATACCCATGCTGGGTGGGAGAAATATCTCTGTAAATGACAATTATTTGATTTTTTTTACACACAATTGTCCATTTACAGAGAGATTTCTCCCACCCAGCATGGGTATGTATAAAAATACACCCCAAAACACATTATACTACTTCTTCTGAGTACGGCGATACCACATGTGTGACACTTTTTTGCAACCTAGGTGCGCTAAGGGGCCTAACGTCCTATTCACAGGTCATTTTGAGGCATTTGGATTCTAGACTACTCCTCACGGTTTAGGGCCCCTAAAATGCCAGGGCAGTATAGGAACCCCACAAGTGACCCCATTTTAGAAAGAAGACACCCCAAGGTATTCTGTTAGGAGTATGGTGAGTTCATAGAAGATTTTTTTTTTGTCACAAGTTAGCGGAAAATGACACTTTGTGAAAAAAAAAACAATACATATCAATTTCCGCTAACTTGTGACAAAAAATAAAATCTTCTATGAACTCATCATACACCTAAAAGAATACCTTGGGGTGTCTTCTTTCTAAAATGGGGTCACTTGTGGGGTTCCTATACTGCCCTGGCATTTTAGGGGCCCTAAACCGTGAGGAGTAGTCTTGAACCCAAATGTCTCAAAATGACCTGTGAAATCCTAAAGGTACTCATTGGACTTTGGGCCCCTTAGCACAGTTAGGCTGCAAAAAAGTGTCACACATGTGGTATCGCCGTACTCAGAAGAAGTAGTATAATGTGTTTTGTGGTGTATTTTTACATATAACCATGCTGGGTGGGAGAAATATCTCTGTAAATGACACATTTTTGATTTTTTTTACACACAATTGTCCATTTACAGAGAGATTTCTCCCACCCAGCATGGGTATGTGTAAAAATACACCACAAAACACATTATACTACTTCTCCTGAGTATGGCGATACCACATGTGTGACACTTTTTTGCAGCCTAGGTGCGCTAAGGGGCCCAACGTCCTATTCACAGGTCATTTTGAGGCATTTGTTTTCTAGACTACTCCTCACGGTTTAGGGCCCCTAAAATGCCAGGGCAGTATAGGAACCCCACAAGTGACCCCATTTTAGAAAGAAGACACCCCAAGGTATTCCGTTAGGGGTATGGTGAGTTCATAGAAGATTTTATTTTTTCTCACAAGTTAGTGAAAAATGACACTTTGTGAAAAAAACAATAACAATCCAATTTCCGCTAACTTTTGACAAAAAATAAAATATTCTATGAACTCATCATACACCTAACAGAATACCTTGGGGTGTCTTCTTTCTAAAATGGGGTCACTTGTGGGGTTCCTATACTGCCCTGGCATTTTACGGGCCCAAAACTGTGAGTAGTCTGGAAACCAAATTTCTCAAAATGACTGTTCAGGGGTATAAGCATCTGCAAATTTTGATGACAGGTGGTCTATGAGGGGGCAAATTTTGTGGAATCGGTCATAAGCAGGGTGGCCTCTTAGATGACAGGATGTATTGGGCCTGATCTGATGGATAGGAGTGCTAGGGGGGTGACAGGAGGTGATTGATGGGTGTCTCAGGGGGCGGTTAGAGGGGAAAATAGATGCAATCAATGCACTGGGGAGGTGATCGGAAGGGGGTCTGAGGGGGATCTGAGGGTTTGGCCGAGTGATCAGGAGCCCACACGGGGCAAATTAGGGCCTGATCTGATGGGTAGGTGTGCTAGGGGGTGACAGGAGGTGATTGATGGGTGTCTCAAGGTGTGATTAGAGGGGGGAAATAGATGCAAGCAATGCACTGGCGAGGTGATCAGGGCTGGGGTCTGAGGGCGTTCTGAGGTGTGGGCGGGTGATTGGGTGCCCGCAAGGGGCAGATTAGGGTCTAATCTGATGGGTAACAGTGACAGGTGGTGATAGGGGGTGATTGATGGGTAATTAGTGGGTGTTTAGAGGAGAGAATAGATGTAAACAATGGATTTGGGAGGTGATCTGATGTCGGATCTGCGGGCGATCTATTGGTGTGGGTGGGTGATCAGATTGCCCGCAAGGGGCAGGTTAGGGGCTGATTGATGGGTGGCAGTGACAGGGGGTGATTGATGGGTGGCAGTGACAGGGGGTGATTGATGGGTGATTGACAGGTAATCAGTGGGTTATTACAGGGGAGAACAGATGTAAATATTGCACGGGCGAATTGATAAGGGGGGGGTCTGAGGGCAATCTGAGCGTGTGGGCAGGTGATTGGGTGCCCGCAAGGGGCAGATTAGGGTCTAATCTGATGGGTAACAGTGACAGGTGGTGATAGGGGGTGATTGATGGGTAATTAGTGGGTGTTTAGAGGAGAGAATAGATGTAAACAATGGATTTGGGAGGTGATCTGATGTCGGATCTGCGGGCGATCTATTGGTGTGGGTGGGTGATCAGATTGCCCGCAAGGGGCAGGTTAGGGGCTGATTGATGGGTGGCAGTGACAGGGGGTGATTGATGGGTGGCAGTGACAGGGGGTGATTGATGGGTGATTGACAGGTAATCAGTGGGTTATTACAGGGGAGAACAGATGTAAATATTGCACGGGCGAATTGATAAGGGGGGGGTCTGAGGGCAATCTGAGCGTGTGGGCAGGTGATTGGGTGCCCGCAAGGGGCAGATTAGGGTCTAATCTGATGGGTAACAGTGACAGGTGGTGATAGGGGGTGATTGATGGGTAATTAGTGGGTGTTTAGAGGAGAGAATAGATGTAAACAATGGATTTGGGAGGTGATCTGATGTCGGATCTGCGGGCGATCTATTGGTGTGGGGGGGTGATCAGATTGCCCGCAAGGGGCAGATCAGGGGCTGATTGATGGGTGGCAGTGACAGGGGGTGATTGACGGGTGATTGACAGGTGATTGACAGGTGATTGACAGGTGATCAGGGGGGATAGATGCATACAGTACACGGGGGGGGGGGGGTCTGGGGGGGGTCTGGGGAGAATCTGAGGGGTGGGGGGGTGATCAGGAGGGAGTAGGGGGCAGATTAGGGACTTAAAAAAAAAATAGCGTTGACAGATAGTGACAGGGAGTGATTGATGGGTGATTAGGAGGGTGACTGGGTGCAAACAGTGGTCTGGGGGGTGGGCAGGGGGGGGTCTGAGGGGTGCTGTGGGCGATCAGGGGGCAGGGGGGGGGAAATCAGTGTGCTTGGGTGCAGACTAGGGTGGCTGCAGCCTGCCCTGGTGGTCCCTCGGACACTGGGACCACCAGGGCAGGAGGCAGCCAGTATAATAGGCTTTGTATACATTACAAAGCCTATTATACACTGTTGCAGCGGCGATCCGGATGCCAGTAACCCGCCGGCGCTTCCGAACGGCCGGCGGGTTACGGCGAACGGGGGGCGGAGCCAGTCCCCGGCGGCTGATCGCGTCACGAATGACGCGATCGCCGCATAGCCACTCCCGCAGCCGCCCCCGCCGATGGGCGTATTGCGGTCGTTTGGGCCCAGACTTTGCCGCCGCCCATCGGCTGGGGGCGGTCGTTATGTGGTTAAATGGCTTTTTCCCAATGACAAAGCATTGGCAGACCATCAAAAAGCTCTTTGTCACCTTTACTAGTACTTCATAAACAGATGTAGTTTGTGTCACAGCAGATAAAGTGAGGAAAGTACCACTAAATCCGCTAAGTGGTGACAAGTCCACTTTCTCATGTTTACCCACCCAGTATAAATAGCACAGCATGGTGTAAAGTGAAAAAAGGTAATAAATTAATACGTTTTTCCATTTGAGAACAGGTCCTCTTTTAATTTACAGTCAGCACTTTTGCTCAGTGGTTGACAGATGTCACAGCCTGCCAAGGGTATCCTGGGGTCATTAAGATTTGCCCTTGGAAATGCTTCTCCTTGATAGTGTCCTTGTTTTCAATGGTTCGAGCCCAAGGGAAAAAAAGTGGTAGAAGCAAAAAACACTTCCACCTCTTAAATATCTCCAGAGAAACATAGGACTTTTACCAACGCTGTTTATGGAACAATAAAGAGATACTGGGGCTGACTCACACAAAATGCTGAAAGGGGGAACACATAAATAAAAACTCCAATAGCTGTTGCTTAGTCGTTATCTTTCATATATTCCCTGCTTATGTTATAAAAAGGACAAAAAGGTAAATGAGCCTAGGGCTGGGACCCACAGGAGCTGTTTTAGGCACACATTGGGATTGCAAGCAATTCCAAAATCACTGGGCTAATGAAAGGAAATTGGGGCGATTCCACAGTAGCAATTGCGATTTCCCCAAAATGCGGAATTTTTGGAGCATTAGCGCTTCAATACAAAGCATAGGTTCACTGCAAAATATCAATCAATCGCTGTACAAAGCGATTTTGCAGTGATTGTACTACCCAAAACCACAAAAAAAAAAGATTGTAACTTTTTTTTTTTATATATACTGTTTTAGTACTTGAACACTGAGCGACTTGTATTAGATGCTTTTAGGCACTGCATTCGGCCTGAGGAAGTGGGCATATACCCACGAAACACGTTGCCAGTGCCTAGAATAGAATTAGTTTTGTTTTCATACGAATTTGTCGTCATTGAGGTAAGCCACCTCATTTTCTTCATTTTAGTTGTTTTTAACACAGTTGTATCATACCTTGGGTGCCTCTTTCCCCCTTGTAAATACAAAAAGTGATTGTGATTGCGTTTTGCGATTTCCGGTGGGCCCCAGTTGTGCATCATGTTGTGTAAACATGACCACATATTTCAGCCATTTAACAAATACATAAAGCTTATTGAAACAGTAGCATAAATTGATTTGCACGGCCCCAAGAAGCAAAATCTATTGTGTAAGGTGGATGGTGGCAGCGTTTGCACAGTGACCACAGATGTGACAGATTCAGTCATCATATAACTGCATCTTCCTTCCTGTTCATTTTATGCTAGATTGTTACTGATCAGATATTGATTCCTCCAAGGCTCTTCTGTTCTTACAAAGGATGAGTAATCAGCTGATTAAGACGAAAATGTCCTGCTCTGCCTCATGCCCACCTTCTGCATGGCCAGCACTAAACAGGACAGATTACAAGAGTGCGCCATTAATCATTTCACTGTCCGCTCATACGTTGGAAGAATAGCGCAGCCTTAAAGAAGAACTCTAGACTTCTGGATAAAGATTTCACTGACACCTTTCATAAGGGTGATTACCGTATATACTCGCATATAAGCCGACCCGCGTATAAGCCGAGGTACCTACTTTTTCTTTAAAAAGCAGGAAAAAATCATTGACTCGCATATAAGCCCCCTCCCGAGTATAACACCCCACTCCCACACAGTATAAATAGTCAGATGTACCCAATTATGTTGCAACCCCCTCCCCAGTATAAATAGTCAAATACAGGGAACAGTATAGAGTTAGAGACACACCTGCATAGATAAGTGGCTAAGGATGCAAAAATTGCATCTGAATCAGTTGGCCGGTGTATAGATAGCTGTGTCTTGCCTGCTCCCTGTGCACTATCATCAACACAATTAAGCATGCAATGTGAGGTAATGTGCCTGTGACAGGTGCACCCCACTGCTGTGTACCTCCTGTGGCAATACAAAATGGAAGTGTTGCTTAATCAAGGGCCACCTGCTGCAACACACTCAAGTCACTGTACCCCCTTCCCTCCCAGTACCCTCCCGACTAGTTATAGTGCTCCCCGCTGTGTCCGTGCATCCCCGCGGTAAGAGTGTTTGCGGCCAGCACTAGGAGGACTGACCTGAGGTGCAGCAGAGTGAAGAGAGCAACATCGTCATTGCCCCATGTGCACACGCAGTTCCAAACACAGATGCCGTTTCCTCATGGGCTCCCCGCTGTCCCGTGCTGGCTGCGGTGTAGAAGAGCGCGGCCTGCCCACTGTGATTATTCAGTCCGTGCTGGCCGGTGTAGCAGAGCATATTAGAGAGGAGCGGTGTCACGTGTATCTTTGGGGATTCCCTTGCCTCTCTCACCACTCGCTGTCTCATATGACGCCATCTAGTGGCTGCTTGAGACATAGCGAGTGGGACAGGGAGGGAATCCCCAAAGATACACGTGACACCGCTCCATATGCTCTGCTACACCGGCCAGCACGGACTGAATAATCACAGTGGGCAGGCCGCGCTCTTCTACACCGCAGCCAGCACGGGACAGCGGGGAGCCCATGAGGAAACGGCATCTGTGTTTGGAACTGCGTGTGAACATGGGGCAATGACGATGTTGCTCTCTTCACTCTGCTGCACCTCAGGTCAGTCCTCCTAGTGCTGGCCGCAAACACTCTTACCGCGGGGATGCACGGACACAGCGGGGAGCACTATAACTAGTCGGGAGGGCACTGGGGGGGGGGACAGAGACTCGCATATAAGCCGAGGGGGGGACTTTTGAGCACTTTTTTTGTGCTCCAAAATTCGGCATATATGCGAGTATATACGGTAACCCTTGGCACAAACATATGCAGAGTCTCACTGTACACCAGCTACTGAAATGCAGTGTGTTCAGTGTAAAGCTACTGTCCCTACAGCTAAGTGAAAGGCAGAGGTATGAGCTTACAGAAACATGCATGATCCTTTGCAGTCAAATACCCTTCAAAGCAGCTTCTCTGGAATCATAAATGCCTTAAAGTGTAACTGTCGGGCATAAAATCAAAAATCAATTATTTGTTTTTATCTGGTAAACAAATAATAAGGATGCTAACCAGGCAATCCAAAAGTTAAAATCACTATTACTTTTCTTGATGATAAATGATAATCCCCCAGTTTACCTGACTTTTATTTGGTACACACAAAATTTGGTACACGAAAAGGAAGTTGCAGGGCATGCTGGGTTGTCCTTTTTTGCTTCTCTACTTCCCCTCAGACTTAACTAATGCAGCATGATTGGCTGAAGCCTCTTTCCCTCCTGTTTTCCCCTCCCACACCTCTGTTCCTCTCTGATTGGACAATATTTCTCATGCTGAGACAATGCACTTTCTATAGTGAAGGGTGGGCAAATCAGGCAGAGGAGAGTACGGGAGGAAATTACATCAGGATTGGCTTCAAAATAGCCACAGCTAAAATGGGAAATGTTATGAAGCCTTTTCTCTTTTTTTTACTGTAGAAAAATCACTAAAATCAAAATGTGGATAGTACAATACATATGTTATGTAAGTAGAGCAAGTATTTATTTACTTATATATGTTTTTTTTTCTGGCTGACAGCTCCTCTTTGACCTGCAAGTGAGCATACTATGCATCAAGCAGTTTCACAAACTAGGAGCACATATAATAAAGCTGCTCACGTGGGTTAGGATAGACTCATAAGGGTGAAAACATACCGATTACTCATACTAGCCTACTGCCTGTACTAAAGCAATCACTCTGTGGGAGGGGGTTCAACTCAATATCAGCCATATCAGCATATATAGGTGTCCCTTCTGATATATTCTAGAAAAAGTAACAATTCTTCATGGGAAACGGGGTATTGGCTACTGATTGGGATGTACGGTAGCTCAATTTTGCATTACAGATCCTCTTTAAGACCAGAAGTAAGGAAAAAGCTCTCCAGTGGTAACTCAAACAGAACCAGACCAGAGCTTATACATTTTCTCCTGCAAACTCTAAGCAAAGCTAAAATATAGCGTATGAGCTGCCCATATATATAGCACAGGGAGGTCAGGTTTGTAGTTATGGCCCAATAGCTGTTACATAAACAGGAGTGTTCAGTTCAGTATTTTTCTTTCTGCGATGGAGAGGTATGGGAGAGGGACAATTGAGCATTCATATCAATATACAAATACCGGTTCTTGACTCAATCTCTTTAAAGCTTGTTTACACCGGAATGCTTTTCAATGAATCGGTGAAAATCCTTGGCAGCCTATTTAAATTTCTTACTGAGAGTCGCCATTGGTCCAGTGATGAGGACGAACAAGAATGCATGAGAGGTCATTCAAATAAACCAGCCCCGAGTTCCCATCTTTTGAAAGCTGGAATGCAACAATTATGGAATTTCAATCAAACCACAGGAACACATATAAGTAGCGCAAATAAAGAAAAGAGGCACTCAAAGAATTTGATTATCTAGTTGTGGATGTATGAGATAAGACATCACACACTTTAAAAGCAGATATTTGTGTTACACTAACATGTAGAGCAGGAGTGATGAAGCTTTGCAGACAACAGTGGTGTGGATATATACGGTAAGTGCAATGCTAACGTCCAGGGTTGTCAGGGGCTTTGTTAATGGCTGCCGAGCCACTTCAAGTGATTTTATGAAGTTCTGTTCACGACAGATGTGCGGATTCAAGTGGAATATACATTTTCAGGGTGGCATATAAGCTGTGACAGCGGTCGCTGGATGACAGGGACTGACTACTTGGAGGGTTATTTCCATAAGACATGCACTAGCACTAACCTCTGGCTCACAAGTGTGGAGCAGAATATGAAAGTATATATCAATGGAATATTGGAATGCATTGTACTCCTTTATCCCCATACCTCTGTACTGGTTTTAGTTATACTGTAGTATGGATGCAGACTGACTGGTGTCTGGATAGGAAGAGCGCTGTAATGTGCTGTAGACAACTACACTTAAAGATAACCTGGAGTGAGAGGGATATGGAGACTGTCATATTTACTTATTTTTCTGCTGATCCTCTGCCTCTAATACTTCTAGCCATAGACCCTGAACAAGCATGCAGCAGATCAGGTGTTTCTGACAGTATTTGACAAGATAAGCCACATTCTTGTTTCAGGTGTGTGAATCAGACACTACTGTAGCCAAGGAGATCAGCAGGACTGCCAGGCAACTAGTATTGTTTATATGTAAACAATACAACTAGTATTGTTTACATACTGTATAAACTAGTATTGTTTAAAAGTAAAAAGTTTTCAGCCTCATCTACACGGGTAGATGGGGCTGCGATGCGGCGGCTCGATTAGCTGCCGGATCGCCTCTTCCGCGTCCCCGCGCGTGCGGCGGATTCGATTCCCCGCTCGTCCCCGCCGGCGCCGCTTATCTTCCGCTCGATTCCCTGCCATTGTCCCCTCGCGGGGAACGAGCAGGGAATCGGCGGTGGGGAGATCCGACCTGTCGGATCTTATCAATCGAGCTGCATCAGCGGCTCGATTGATAAGCCACATCGCCGCCGCATCTACGCGTGTAGATGCGGCTTTACACTGGATGGCACTGTATCTACACCACTGTTGACACTGTCAGCACTTTGTGTTATTGGGTAGGCTGATCTGTGGATTTAAACACAGTTTTGCTCTAATTCTCCTTTGCATGGTGTTGATAACTTCTCTGCGTTGTCCCTATACAGGCCTGACTGCGGTAGTAAGGTTGCCAGGCAAAGCAAAAGCTATACAGATTCATATTTATACTTTTTACATCCTGCAAGCTATAAGGCAAAGCTGCATTTCACATTAAAAGTGCACTTATCCTTTATGAGCTGCAGAGCCCCCTATAGATCATAAGATGTGCTGCAAGTACTAGTAAGGGTTCTCTTTTTACATACAAAATATTTTCCCCCAAAATACTGATAGTTTGGCAACGTAAATAGGAACCAAATCCATTGCTCCAGGTTATCATTCATTCATTTCAAATAATAAAAACAAATCATAATTTCAAGACAATTTACATTTCTCCCCTTGTTTTATGTCAAAAACAAAATAATAAATTGGACTGATTAGTGTAATGCAAAAATCTGATTCCGTTTCATATGACGGCAGCGCTGCACTAAACTGCCCATTTATGCTGAGATGCCGCACTTGCCAAATCCTTTTTATTTTTAAGTACATTATGTCACAGTGACAGCGGCTTATAAAGACTCTGATAATAGTAAATGCTCAGAAATGAGCTCTGCACAAGAACTGCCATCAGTAACAGAGATAATAGATAAGACAGCTCCATGCTACACTGTTGGGGTTTTTGCAATTAGCAGATGAATGAGTATTATATAGAAATAGGTTGTGCATTTAATTAAGCAAGGAAATAAAAAGACAGGGCTGTGCGCAGCGTATGCTCCGCTCCATGTTTCTCTTGCAGGTATTCCCAGCTGAGGCAGGCGATAGAGATACACTGCATGTATAGTACACATTCAATCTGAGCAAGTGAAACACTTTTGTTAGCTCAAGTCACAAGCCTGCTGAGTCATGAAATTGCTATTGCAGGAGCCACCTCAATGTACAGAGCTGGGAGGAGGCTAGGAGGAAAGGTGTAGCAGCTGTAAATCACCCTTCTGGGAATTCATAGGCAGCTGCAATCGTTATATATTACCGGCAAGATATCTCACTCTGCTTAAACCTAAACCTCCAATGCAGTAATAATAATGCATATTTTGTATTTGTGCCTCATAGTAGTAATTAATTTAAAGTTGTTTGCAAAGGGTTTAACATACGTAAATGGGAGCTATTAGTGACGCCTGTCAGGATAAAGCTTGATTCTGTGAGCGACACTGTGAGGAATGAGGGCTGTACAGACATGTCGCTCAGGTATGTCAGAGTGAGGTGTGATTTGTACTGTCATTATGGAGAGGGGAGGAGAGACAATGGCACGGTGGATGATGGTGCAGCTTCCAGCCGATGGGGTGAGTAGACGAGCAATGTCCACTTTCATCCCTGTAGCTTTATGATCCAGAGTACAGGATCTTCAGGCAACCCAGCCGGCCAGCTGACAATATGCTCGATTCTCAGCTGAGATGGCTCCAAATAGCTGCCAAATTCCATATAGCATGCGTACCTTCAGCTTGGCAGCTTCAAGTCATGTGACCAAACTTTTAAAATGCAGCTTTTTGAAGCAGAGGCCTTATTGTATTATAATTTCAAGCAAAAGCTTTGGGAACTCCGTTTACTTTACTGGCAGTTTATTTAGATCAGTGCCAGGAACTGGGCATTAAAATAGCAGTGTATACCTACTGAAAATAACACCCTAATCCGTAAATGCAATGCCACAACAGGATTACATTGAGTCGCCTGCTCTTAAGTGAAATACAATATTGACGGTCAGCGTTAGTAATATTGTGGGATTGTTTACTTGGTGGGTGAGAATTTGTCATTTATGATGTCACTTACTGTTTGATCTGGGGAGGGGGTTTTATATAAAGTGTAATTTGTAACACGCCTTGAAAAAGTGGGACCCTGTGCGGCCCCTGAAACAATTGTCGGAACTTAATGTGGAACAGTGCACAATAAAGTGTGTGTTGCATTTGAGATGATTGCTGGTGTGCTGATGAACCTGGTTTTCTATGATTTGATGTGATATTGCCTTCATCACAGCATCAAGCACCCAGTACTTAAAGGTGTGCCAGCTTCTCTGTATACAACTATCCCTGTTCTGGTAACAACAGTAAAACTCTGGATTTCACTTGCCTTCCATCTGAGTGCTTACCTGCTTTATGACATTAACTATTAACCTTCATCCATCTCTCCTCTGCCCTCAGAAGTTGTATTCTGCCAGAAAAACTTTTATGGCTGTAATTTGCTTATCAGTGAAGATCACTATATCCCCGACAAGGTAACAACAAGACAGAAGCTGTCACTTCCATGCCTGAAAAGTAACTGTATCAGGCAGCAAAATGTAAAAACGAAAAACAGCCTGGTCATTAATATATTTTCCACTGCACATACACATGTTTATCTCATCATGTCACATGTCGACTCGGTACACTTTAACACTCAAACCAACCCCAATTCCCCAGCTAACGCTGACTATAAAACTAATGGAGGCTGTAGGTGGATACAGTTTAATGCTATCGCTTTACAATCAGTTGAAAAAACGGATTACAAAGTAATAAAAAATGATTGATGTACTTAAAGAGAATCTGTATTGTTAAAATCGCACAAAAGTAAACATACCAGTGCGTTAGGGGACATCTCCTATTACCCTCTGTCACAATTTTGCCGCTCCTCGCCGCATTAAAAGTGGTTAAAAACAGCTTTAAAAAGTTTGTTTATAAACAAACAAAATGGCCACCAAAACAGGAAGTAGGTTGATGTACAGTATGTCCACACATAGAAAATACATCCATACACAAGCAGGCTACAGCCTTCCTTTTGAATCTCAAGAGATAATTTGTGTGTTTCTTTCCCCCCTGAGGGGGGAGTGCATAGCAGAACCACAACACTGAAGAACTTGGCAGCCTTCCAGACACAGGCTGACAAGTCTGACAAGGGAAAGATACATTGATTTTTTACAGAGACTGTGATAGTACAAAGTGCTGCAGTAAGCCAGAACACATTAGATTAGCTTTTGGAACTTGTAGGATGATAAAAAACAGGATGCAATTTTTGTTACGGAGTCTCTTTAAGATTTGATTCAATTATACATTGAAATTCTCAGGCTTCCCTGTTTGATAGTATGATTGCATTAAAAGAAAATAAAATTGTACTTAATCATTTCTCATATTTATATCAGTCAGTTATTATTTGTTTTTGGTAACTTGAATATGACTGGTCAGCCTTCCACTAACCCAAATACCGTCATCTTCACATCCTAACCCAAGCTACTTAGCCAAAATCTGCTTTGTTTGGAGCTGGTGATTAAAAAGTTCCCCCTTCTATTTGGAAAGCTGAAATCACTGAAATCTCCGGTCTGAAAACCTCTGCTTTAGCTGAAAATAGCTCGTGAGTCATAGTGAATTAATAAGATGGTAAATAGTAATAACGCAGCAGTACACAGCAATATTTCTACCCCTTTCAATCGCAGAACAAATCTGATTTGGAAAGAGTCTGTGCTGTTTCCAGAAATGACAAAATGACCAGTAATGCAAAGGTCATGGGGGGTCTCACAGGCACACAGGCAGCTGTTTTCTTAATATAAATTCCTTAGGGTAGTTTGAGATGTTTGTTAATATAAACTATAATATTAGATTTCTCACTGCACCTGTTGCTTAAGGCACATGCAATATGTATAAAATTCAGACTCGCTGGCTTCAGCCCTGCATTTATGTACATGCAATTCTCTCTATTTTTACCATCGCTGAGTGACTATTACTGTGATTTTGAATACATTACGCATTTCTAGTTACTAGTATGTAAAGTAAATAATAGCTGCATAAGCTATAGCTAGCAACTCCGCATTATAGCTCTGAAATACAGACTACGAGGTCTGCTAATCCAGCCTTCAGTTCTCAATGTGTTCCCATGAGTGCTGGAGTTATATTTAGTAAAATTGTAGGATTATGCCCCAGGAAGCTCTTATAGGAAATATGTTGCCTTCTACAGCAATGTCGCAAAAGCAAATCTACAGTTTCAAGACATAATAAACAGGAACCAAATGGATTACATTCATTATTCACTGTCCTGTTCCATAGCTCATAACTATGCAAATGAGTTAATATATAATGTCTTTTTTATACAGTTGTACAGAGGCACCAGAAGTGTAAAAACAGGAAGATAAAATATTTTTTTAAAAGAGAACACTGGGGGGTTAGTGGTGGACTTACCTCCCCACGATAAACACAACAAACGTGCTTACTCCGGGTCGATGCAACGCATTTCGTGGGCACATCCAACTTCATCATGCAATAAATGGGGAGTACATACAACTCATGCGTTCTCATAAAAAGCTTAGCGCCTCCACTAACCCCCCAGTGTTCTCTTTTTAAAACATAGTTTATCTTCCCCGTCCACCAGAGAGCGACTTCTTAATCCTGAGTGCGGACAGGTCTAATACTCCCCACCTACCTACAGAGTGGTTACCTTGATGGTAACCCAGACTTGTGAGTATAACATTATACTTACCTTTCACACCCAACTTTCCAGTGCATACTACACCTTATTGGGCTCGCGGTGTCCCTCTCTTATCTAATATATAATGTCATCCCCCTGGTGTGAGTCGTTAAAGTGGACCTGAACTCAGAACGTCCTCTCTGCTCTAAAAGATACACAACTGCATAATAACCTTTAAACCAGAAACATCTCTTTGTTACAGCTGATACAAATCCTAATATAAATATTGACTATTTCTACTTCCTGATTCATGGAAGCAGACATATTGTTACCAGCATGTGCCTTATCTGCCATATATGCCATGACAGTCATGTGACATAGGGAGGAGATCATATTACAACTTGTGATTAGCCACAAATGAGGCGGAATAAAGTGGACCTAAACGCTTGCACATATCAGAAGGGAAACATAGAGAAATGCACCCTGTATGTATTTAGAGAGTTAAGCCTGTTTAATCCCCCCTCATTTGTGTCTAATCACAAATTGTAATCTGATCTTTCCCCTGAGTCACATGACTGCTTATTGGAGAGATGGCAGATAAGCCCATTTGAAAGCACTGGATGTTAACAATATGTCTGCTTCCATGAATCAGGAAGTAGAAACAGTGCAGATTTATTTTAGGATTTGTATCAGCTGTAACAAAGAAAGTATTTTCTGTAAAGGTTATTATAAAGCAGAGAGGATGTTCTTAGTTCAGGTCCACTTTAAACAGGCTAAACTCTCTAAATACATAAAGAGTGCATTTCTCTATGTTTTTCTTCTGCTTTGTGCAAGAGTTTAGGTCCACTTTTAAGGTGTAGACATTAGCAAAACATTATGCACAAGAACACACGTCAGGGAATGTGGACAGCATGAGGAGGTGTACTTATGCTACTTGTAAAGGAATGTTCCCTCAAATTAAAGCGACCATGCTCCACTTCAAGCCTATGTGTTAGTGCCTTCAGTTGCAATACAGGAGCATGAAATAAAAAATGACTGCAGATCACTCCACACGATTTTGCACCGTCTGATGGTATCTTTCACATACCCACATGTGGAATTTTAAGATGTTGTAAATTTTACGGAAGCAGAATAAAGAACCTTTTTAGACGATGCAAAATTGTGTGGCGTGATCTACAGTGACTTGTGACTCCAAAGGGAATTTCTGCACGTCTATTGGCCATTGGTGCGGTGGCAATTACGCTACAATAGAAAATGACTGCAACACTTTTTTCAACTTTGGCCATTTTTCCAAATATCCTGTATATTACCATGGATAAGCCAACTTTTTGACTCGGGGTGTAGAGTGGGGAGGGCAGCCTATCCGCCGGTGACATTTGTGTTGGCCCTTGTATGCAGAATGCGCTGTAGAGCGTGCTATAGTATGTTTAGCTACCTGTCCTCAATCCCGCTTGCATCCTCTAATGTTCCCGGCAGCTTTCCAAACTGTCAACTAGAGCTCCAGGTTCACTGTGGTCACATGACAGAGAGCCTGGAGCTCTAGTGGCCAGTTCAGAAGCAGCAAGGGACACTAGAGAATGCAATCCAGAGCAAGAACCATTAGCTATACATGCTGCAGCACAGTCTGCACCTGGTGGCACACACCAATGTACGTTCTGCATGGGGGGCAATGGGGGCACATGGGGGGGGGGGTGGCGGGGGTCAGCCAATCAGAGAGTTATAGCTTTTGGCCTATTTTCTTAGGTCAAAAGTGGGGGGTCAGTGAATGCATGGGAGGGACTTTCCATGCATATATATGGTACCTCCTGTTTTAAAAAGACAAAATTACATTTATAATGCTAAATTAGCCAAGTCACTGTCCAGTCCAAACACACTCCACACCTTTTAACAACTTAACTGGCTAGCTTTACAGTCACATCTGTAATTTAACAGGGCCAATTTGGTACAACATTATGTTAATGTCTCTCGGAAAAAAAAACTACATAAGCATTAGAGCATAATTTGTGAACACACTTTTATGCCATAGGATCACTTACAAACCTCCTGTGCGACCTTTAGTGCTGCCAGTAGCATCCTTAACAGCAGAATATGTATTGCATATAAGCATGCCGGAAAACTGCAGGAGTTGCCGCACCACCCCTAAGATGGAAACCAGCCAAGCCAAACCCAGCTGGAGGATGCAAAAGAACACAAAGAACGCTAAAGGATGAGTAGCCTGAATCCACATTAAAGAAATATATAATGGCCATTATAAAAAAAATGTAAAATGAATCAGACTAGCAAAACTGGACAGTGTTAAACAAGTTGCAAGTAATAGTGTGTCAAATCCCCCAAAAGTTTCAAAAATATCACAATTAAAAAAGATAGGAGGCTGGGAATATAGGCCTTCCTAAAGATGGGCAATTGATTGTGGAAAACTGAAGTAAAGCTGAGATATTACATGCTTGTTTTCTGTCACAATACAGCTGTGTGTTGTTCCTAATTTTCCATTTTCAGTATTAACTCTTTAACGACCGCTCTACACCAATCGGCGTGGACGCGGCGGCAGCCCCAGGACCGCCTATTGGCGCTAGGAGACTGTTAGACGGCTGTTACTGTTACACTGTATAGCGCGCTGTACTGGGGACAGCCGTGTGACATGGCTGTCCCCCTGGGCGGCAGGGAAGTGAGGCTGAAGTCTATGACAGCCGATCATGCTGATTGGCTGGCGGAGGGAGGGAGGGATAGATAAATAATAAAAAAGGGAAATTTTATTTAAAAAAAAATCCCATATTTATAAAAAAAAAAAAAAACCAAAGATCCCTGCAGGGATCACAGCCCACCAACAGAAAGCTCTGTTGGTGGGCAGAAAAGGGGGGGGGGAATCACTTGTGCGCTGAGTTTTGGGCCGCCAATGAGGCCTTAAAGCTGCAGTAGCCTACATAAATACTCTATATTAGGGTACACATTACCACTAGTGCTAGGGGCACTTTATTTATTTGCCCTGTTCTCTCTCCTTCCCACCCTGTTTTAAAATCATCCTTCATTCCTCACACAGCTCACAAATATACTTCCCCCGTGTCACAGCATGCAGGAGAGTCTGAGGAGGAGGCTAATCTGAAGAGGTAACAGGTAGCTAGATATTCTGTAATACAACTCGCAGTCAGGGAGATGTGTATACACTGCTCCTGACTGACTGGCTGCTTGTGATGTCACACTCACTCCTGGCTGCAGGTACTTCCTAGGCTGCTATGTTCTGTCCATGGTGAGAATGAGAGACACTGATAAAGACCCTGATGATGCCTTTTGTAAACAGTCATAGAAGTGAAGAAAATAAACACACACTGCTGCAATCTTAACTCATTTCCACCATCTGAATAAGATTCTTTCAGCAAAGTGATTAATAAAATATAAACTGAGGAGTTAATAGCAACCCCACTATGCGGGAACATGGTCGAGTCCTGCTGAGCCTGACACTTTTTGTATCTAAAAATGACAGGATCATTTTAAGGCAGAGAGGCAGAGCTGTATGAGGAAAGAAATTGCTTCTAGTACATGTGGTAAAGTGTTCCCTGCAATGCAGCATTTAAAAAAAAGTTGTTTTAATCGATAATGTTCCTTCAATTATCGAACACGGAAAGGTGTGTAAGTGTGTTTAAGTAAAATCAAGCTAAATAATTCTCCTGGTAAGATGGCATCCATCCCCAGATATTAAAGGAATATGCTGAATTATCAATAGGCCATTTTATATAATTTTCGGTGACTATCTGACTGGCATACAGCTGATATGTTCCCCTTATTTAAGAGGGAAAAAAGAAAACAATAAACCAGTAAGCTCAACATCAGCTGTCTATAAACACAGGTAATAGGTATCCTACAATCTAAAGCATTGTTTCTCAACATTTTATTGGTATATACCCCTTATAAAGCCATGTACTCACCAAGTACCCCCTAGAGTAGTAAACATTATCACAAGTACTCCTTGACAAATATATACGGTATTTAATCGTAGTACATGATAATTGTTTTTAAACAATTTCCAAGCATTTACTAATCCTTTTAATTAGCTAAAATATTAATTTGGTGTTGCTTAACTATTTTCGCCTTTTGGACGTGACTTTCATGTCCAAAAGGCTGCTGCGCGCGTCTGCACGCTCCCACGCATGACCGTGCGCGTGTCAGCGTGCCCCCGTGCCACCACTCCGGTAGCCCGGAGATCAATGAATGGGAACATTGTTCCTATTCATTGATCTAAGTCCCGGTAGAAAAACCGACAGCTTCTTTTCAGCGGCTGTGGTCTTTCTGGAAAAAAAAAATCAGGTCCTCCTTGTAGTTCCTGTTAGTGAGCATGCTTGCTCACAGGATAGAGAAAAAAAAATCACTGTGGCCATCTTGTGGTCAAATACTAAAACTACATGCACATACATTTTTTTTTACAGATAACACAATAAATTACATTTAAAGAAAACCTATAACGAAGAAAACATCCCCTGTGGGGTACTCACCTCAGGTGGGGGAAGCCTCCGGATCCTATTGAGGTTTCCCCCGACCTCCTCGGTCCCACGGTGGCGGAGAAAATCCACCCGGAACGGCGGCAATGTAAATATTTACCTCCCCGGCTCCAGCGCAGGCTCGGCTCTCCGCACGGAGATAGGCAAAAATAGCCGGTCTCAGTCGGGCCGCTCTACTGCGCAGTAGAGCGGACCTGACGGAAATCAGCTATTTTCGCCTATCTCCGTGCGGAGAGCCGCAACAGTGCCCCCGCTGGAGCCAGGAGAGGTAAATAAATGAGCGCTTGTCAGGCTTGTCGAGGGAGGATTCCGGGACTCTTCGGGGGAGCCAGTGCTGGACTGCCTGCAGCTACAGGAGTGGGGGAAGCCTCATTGTAATAACAGGGACAAATGGGCAAATAAAAGATGTGGGTTTTAATTATGGTAGCATGTATTATTTTAATGCTATAATAATAATGGCCGAAAACTGAGAAATAATGATTTTTTCCCCATTTTTTTCTTAATATTCTTATTAAAATGCATTTAGAAAAAAAATAATTCTTATCAAAATGTACCACCCAAAGAAATCCTAATTGGTGGTGGTAAAAACAAGATATAGATCAATTAATTGTGATTAGTAGTGATAAAGTTATTGGCGAATGAATGGGAGGTGAAAATTGCTCGGATGCATAAGGTGAAAAACAACTGAAGGCTGAAGTGATTAAATAAGATTTACCATTTTCTAAAACTCTAAATTTGTTATTTTTTGGTTAAGTTTATTAAGGCCGAGTACCCCCTGGGACCGTCAGAAGCACCCCCTGGGGTACGCGTACCCCACATTGAGAACCTAGGTTCTAAAGAACACTATAAAAAAAAACTCTATAAGGCCCGGTGCACACCAAAACCCGCTAGCAGATCCGCAAAATGCTAGCAGATTTTGAAACGCTTTTTGTTATTTTTCTGTAGCGTTTCAACTAGCGTTTTGCAGTTTTGTGAAGCGTTTTTGGTGTAGTAGATTTCAGATATTGTTACAGTAAAGCTGTTACTGAACAGCTTCTGTAACAAAAACGCCTGGCAAACCGCTCTGATCTAGCGTTTTTCAGAGCGGTTTTCCTATACTTAACATTGAGGCAGAAACGCATCCACAATCCAAAAAATGCCTCACCACGGGAGTATGCGTTTCTGCAAAACGCCTCCCGCTCTGGTGTGACCCACCCCATTGAGATACATTGACCAAGCGTATCCGCAGCCGCAAGCGGCTGCAGAAATGCTGAAAAAGCCGCTCGGTGTGCACCAGCCCTAACACAGAATAATCTCATCTCATATAGTCAAGAGTTTAATAAAGATATCTTTTGTGACTAATATACTCAGCTTTTATGAATTGAGAAAGCAACAGATATATACTTGGATTTTGCAAACCCTTTGCCACTGTACCCCACAAAAGCCTCGTGTAGACATTAAAATGAAGCTCAGTTCAATAATGCAATATACGTATTTACCCCCATTTTGAGATACACAACATTAGTTATCAGTCTGTGCTTATGATGGCGGTAAAAAGAGCTACAGTGTGTGCTGATCTACTCCACTATTTTGTCTAAATTATTCCTCAATTCTTTTATGGAGTTAAAGTGACTTACTGTATATAGTACAGAGAATAAATGCGGTTGACTCATTTTGCAATGTTAACATCAGAAGGAGATAAGGTTGTATTTTAGGAGAGCAGCCAAATTAGTTACACAAGTGCATTACACTTTTGATAAAAGTCTCATATTTAAGTTATGTTAAGCATAGTTAAAGAGAATCTGTATTGTTAAAATCGCACAAAAGTAAACATACCAGTGTGTTAGGGGACATCTCCTATTACCCCCTGTCACAATTTCGCCGCTCCTCGCCGCATTAAAAGTAGTCAAAAACAGTTTTAAAAAGTTTGTTTATAAACAAACAAAATGGCCACCAAAACAGGAAGTAGATTGATGTACAGTATGTCCACACATAGAAAATACATCCATACACAAGCAGGCTGTATACAGCTTTCCTTTTGAATCTCAAAAGATCATTTATGTGTTTACCTTCTGTCCCCTGCTTCTCTCATGCACTGAACATTACAGGCTTCCTGCAGACAGCTCTGCATGTGCCTGTGTTTGTAATTCCTCAGTATGTGTCAGCCAGCTACTTTCACAGCCTAACAGAGGAGGATTTTTATCCAGCTCTCTTCTATCACTGATAAGATAGCAGAGAAGCTGCTGGCTTATGTAAATAAAACACACACTGGAGTGTGCATAGAGGAACAGACCAGCAGGAAGAGTTGGCAGCCTTCCAGACACAGGCCGACAAGTCTGACAGGGGAAAGATACATTGATTTATTACAGACACCGTGATAGTACAAAGTGCTGCAGTGAGCCAGAACAGATTAGAATAGGTTTAGGAACTTGTAGAATGGTAGAAAAAACGTTGTAATTTTTGTTACCGAGTCACTTTAAGTGTAAGTACACGGGCCCGTTTCCACTTGTGTGGTGCAAATCGCCGCAGTAAAAATTTGCATGCGGATGTGAATATTGCATGCGGATGCATGCAAATTTTCATGCGAATTTGCATGGATGACGATGTATGCGAATTAAACCATGACAGTGCCTGTGTGCTTTTCCATTGATTCCATGTGAATTCACATACCAAAACCACATGCGAATTCCCTATTAAATACATTGTATGCGAATCGCATAGCGGTATGCAAATTCTGATGGCTCTGCTGTGCAGATTTTTTCTGCACAGAAAAATGCTCAGAAATCCTGACATGTGGAAACAGTCCCATCCACTTGTATTGACTATGCGAATCTGCATGCAGGAAACGCATGCAGATTCGCACAAGTGGAAACGGGCCCTAATACTATAAAGACACTGCACTTTTCAAAATGACCCATTTCCAGTAGGAGCACAAGGACAGAAATAAATCAGCTGTAATGGTCTGTGTTAGGCCTGAAGGACAGACTGACAGGTACAATACATCTTCCTGCAATAGCAAAGCTGGATTTGGGTTATGCAGACACGTGCAGATAAACTATGCATCAGATGCTGCAAAGAAATATAATGGGTTTAAAAATCCTTCCTATATGATAAACGGGGGGGAAAAGATTTCTCCCACATCCCTAACATGCATTATTAGCTACTACTGCCATTGGTTTATAAAATGTTAATCTATGTATCGTCACCCTGTCAGTTAGAAAACTGACAACAGTGTGGCTGCGTTTATAACATGCTAGCCTTGGGCCACCTATACCGGTATCTGTTCCAATAAGCAGTACTCCTAAAACAACCAGGTACTGTCACTGTAAACATTATTCTCAAAAAGGGAAAACTGCCTTCTTAGATGGTATAATTATTCCCCAGAGGCATATCCACACCACATATGTAAAAATACAAAGTATTATGTTGTGAGATTAAACAGTTAAGCAATGAGCCATGGGGCATGTAAAGTGCCCATAACAACAAATAAAATATCAACTCTGAAGTGTACTGTAAATAAAAAATATGAAAACTATTGGTAGCATGATGACTAGCACTCTCATCTTGTAGTGCTAGTTAACATCACTATCACAGGACACTATCTGCATGGAGTTTGTATATTCTCCCCGTGTTTTCATGGTTTTCCTCTTGGCTCTCCAGTGTCCCTCCGCATGCCAAAAACACAGGCAAGTTCATTAGTTCACCCAATTTGTCCCAGATGACAATAGGGACATACAACTATCATTAAAGCAGTAGGATTAGCCATACTATGCCAGGAAAAAAACCACATATATAAGTAGATAAATACTTGATCTACTTACATAACACATGTATTTTATATAGTAAATGAAGAGAATTCAGTTTCTTCTGGGAACCATGTCTTTTGCCCACAGTTTGAGGCTAAATACTGATGTAATTTTTTCCCTTAAAGGGAAGGTTCAGGGACTGTTAAAAAAAAATAAAAATCCGCATCCACTTACCTGGGGCTTCCTCCAGCCCGTGGCAGGCAGGAGGTGCCCTCGGCGCCGCTCCGCAGGCTGCCGGTGGTCTCCGGTGGCCGACCGGACCTGGCCAGGCCGGCGGCCAGGTCGGGCTCCTTCCACGTTCCAAAATGCGCCTCACAGCGGCGCCGAGGGCACCTCCTGCCTGCCACGGGCTGGAGGAAGCCCCAGGTAAGTGGATGCGGATTTTTTTTTTTTTTTAACAGTCCCTGAACCTTCCCTTTAACTTTCACCTCAGCCTTGCCTGTAAACACAAGTAAGCAGAGGATCGTGTTTCAGCTAGGCAGCTAGGCAGGGAAATAAAGGGAAGAGGAGGAATAGATTATAAATAAAAAAGAACCCCCTGCATACAACTGAGTGGCAATGGCTATAAAGGGCCAGTGCTCCTAAGGTATGTGTTAACTCCAAACAATAACAGCAGAAAAAGTTTTGAATGCAGGATTAGCATCTTTATCCCTTAATACACTTAGACCAGTTGCTGTTGAAATTTGATTTTTTATGGTGACAATACCGCTTTAAGGTAGAGATGAGACAGATAGCGACATGACTAAATTATGCTTTGGAAATACATAATAAGTGCAGTTTGTTATGTGTCTACACTATTGCCTGATTTGCCTGCTGCTGTTGGCAAAGTACATGGACACCTTAAATTTTCATCAAATGCTCCCTCGAAATTGCTGTTTATTCTCTTTGACCTACTCGGTCAGAAAATGGGCTAACAGGAAGAGCTGTTACCGTAGCTCTGCCTTTTGAATGTCACTCGCCGCCTATCTCTGACCCCTTCTAATCAATATGCTGCCCATCTCATATGATTAAAACAAAATGCCTGAACAGGCATATCATATTATATCACCTTTAGATGCATAAAACAAGTGTAAAATGAGAATCTGCTTTATATTATAATACATACAGCACAAACCGGTACATACATAGTAAACATTGACTCATGCTGGTATCCTAGCTACAGAAACCTACATGAACATCTCGCTTATACAATAAAATGCAAAGGTCAGCAGAATCTGCTGCTCAATCTTATTCCAACTTTATTGCCAAATATGTTGGCTGAACAACGTATTAGCTTTGGAGATCCCATATAAGCGCCTTTATATCCCGCTAAATCTAACCTGTGTGCAGCTGGGCTTGGTAGCCAGGAGCAGAGAGGGAATGAATGGAGGTCAGACTCCAGAGACATGTAGGAGCATATCACAGCTGATGTATTGGGAAGAGCACATAAGTGGATCAAGCTTTGAAGATGAAAGGAAAGTGTTGTATGTCATTTATTGCTTTAAAGGGAGAGAGATTGGAGGATAAATTGTAGTCTGCAGATGAAAGGCTGCACTATCAAGAAGCTGAAGGTTACAACAGTCCGAACATAAAAGGCTGGACAATTTAAAAGAAGAGTATCATTTGCTTCCCCGCTGAATGCTCAACTGCTATTTGGTACGCAAAACCCAATGACATGAAATGCTGGCTGTTATTACTAGTATGTATTATAGTACCAGCAATAAGGTACCTTTTAGATACAGCAATTAGTACAACATCATTTTAGTGTTCCAAAGGTTAGAATTCAGTGATATGCCCCATGATGTTCAAAGGACCGCTATCACGAAAAATTTGAAAATATAAAATTCACACGTATGAGAGGTACATTCTATCCAAAATAAAATACACAGTAAATTCCTTTTTTACTATGTCGCTGTCACTTACAGTAGGTAGTTAAATTCTAACAGGTTTTGGACTAGTTAATTTCCTCATAGGAGATTCTCATGGTTTTCTTTATTTTCAAAAGCACCTACTTTTCAGTCCAATTGCAAGAATAGCTGAGCAGGAAGGCTTAATGGTATCTATGTATATATCCTTTCCAGGGAGTAATTTTGTAAAGAATAAATAACATGCTGAGAACTCCCCCTTTCCCATGCTGAGATGAACTAGTCCAATAACAGACAGATCGGTCCAATTTGTACTTCTTCCTATAAGCGACAGCAACACAGAAAAACAAATTATAGTATTATTTCCTCTGGTAGATATGTACATCTTATATGGATGTGGTACATGTGTTTTAAATCTTACACATTTTGCGATAGTGGTCCTTTAAATTGCTGCCCATGTGACCTCAGAGCGATGCATATTCAATAACAGAATATGCACAGAATACGGTAATTGTAATTATACCCCAGTGCTAATTCTTCCTTGCGGGATTATGTAAGAAAAATACTGGCCTACAGCAGGCAATTTCTTCTAAACAGTGGAGTACTGAACTGCGTCATTTAAATGTGCATCTGGTACCAGGTTGCTAAAATACTTAAGCTCTTTTGTGGTTAACACTCCAATTATCAAATACTTGAAACATTTTTAAGCATTTAGTTAATGACTTTCTGCACAAAAACACTGCAGTCAGGGCAAGTTTAGTCATTTTTTTTAATTACTCAACTCTGAACTCCGTAATTAAGAAAGGCTTTGATGACCCACAGAAGAGATCAGCGTCTCTTGTAATTTAAAAGTATAAACTGGTTGTGGGACACAAAGGAAGAAAAAGGCTCTATTCACATTAAATGTGATTTGTCCTGGTTTTCTTTAATGGTAAACACATTAGCACTGACTACCCATGTTTATCTAAAGATTCACATCCAATGTGCCTTCATGTTTAGGTTTAAAGAAAAAACGACCGCCTGCTGCTTTTTTCAGGCACTGTGCACGTTTTTCCGTTAGAATGTATTGTAATGTAGCATTTTGCCTCCTACCCATTTATTATTATAAATGGTTAATGGCACAGGGTTTTTATATTACCGTAATTGCTTTTCCATGAAAACTGGAAATCCTTAGACTAAAATAGAAACATAAGATAATGGCTGGCTATGCCAAGGAATAGATTGTGCGAGCCTCTGATGGACAAATAAAGACATGCACACATGTAAAAAAAGGTACCCGGCAAAAAGGGGGCTGGAGATAACCGATAATAGAATATTGGTACAATTACTGATATTCTATTATTTAATTATTATAGTAAAATATCAGTGATATTTACCAATATTTACTATAACCTAACCAAACCCTACTCTCACACATAGATCCCTCCCTCTGCCGATGCCTAATCCTAAGACCCACCTGGTGGTGCCTAACATTAACCCCCTCCTGGCGGTGCCAAATCTTAACCCCCTCCCCCTTCCTTCTGGTGGTACCTAACTTTAACCCTCCTGCCTAACTTTAACCCCCCCGTGTCTAAACGTAACCCCCAAGGAGCCCCCATTCCCCCACAAACACTCTCCAAACACTAAAGACTTTTCCTCCAAACTCTAACCCCCTATATTTTCACAGCCATAGACGACAATGTTATAGGCTGCGCTTAGTGGCTATAAACAGTAAATTGTGGCTCTAAACAGTGGGAGCCTTTTTACCTGCTTCACAAATGACTACTGGTATATACTCTATGTAAAGCACTGCAGAAGATGCCAGAACTATAGAAACACAAAATAATAAATAATAATAATCTTAATTTCCTACTGTGGCCATCTATTGGTTTATGGTATGAACAAATAGGAAATCAGAGGGAAAGTTCAAATAAACCCTACCTGTGGGACATACAATGTTGAATTTACCAGGGAGTCTTATTTGAATTTTCCAGCTGAAAACCCATTGGTCCACACCATGGATTAATAAAAAGCCTCTGAAAGAAATTAAAAGACCCACTGATGAGGCTCAGGATTATTTGAGATGGACAGCACATGGCAGGCTTCAATTAGTGTTACAGAAGAACATAAAACTGAATAGAGGAACCTGATGAGAAAAAATAGAAATATACAGAAGAAGATGACGTCACTACACATTAGTATACAGAAAAATAAACGTTACCAAACAGAAGAAATAAGGATAGAGATGACCTATGCTTAGCACGTCCTGAAGAGTCCATCATACTGTGAAGATCTAACTTCCTGCAGCCAAAAGAGGTTTCATGATCTGACTTCTGATACCACTCCTCCTAGTCTAGATGGTCGTGGTAGCTGGTTAATTTGTGAGCTGAACAGTCGTTCATGGTTGTGAGAAATGTGTGCCCAATAAACCCCCTCCACACCTATCTGGGCTATTACCTGTTACACCTGATACTGCATGCTTCCTCGCTCAGTCCTGATACCCCTGACTTGTCACAAAGACATATTCAAGAGCAGTGTACTCCACAAGCTACACTCTAAATCCAAGTTATTCACTTTCCAGGCGCTACTATACTAGTAGATATGTTTGCACAAGGATGAAACATAAAACATTAAATTGAAAAACCCTACACATGGAATAATGTATCCTATACGACCAAAGGTTGTACAAGCTCAAGGAGTTCCTTGTCACTATAGAAACAAGTGCAAGACAATACGTACATTTCTACAGATCACAGATTTCTCACTGTACTGTTGTATTAAGTATTTTCGGTAATTAAGAGACTGATGTTTGTATTTTAATTTAAAAAATGTGGCACGATAAATTAATTTTCGTTTAAGCTAGTTTATAACCATAAGCTGTGAGTGCAACGTCTGATTTTCTTCTGCTATAAACAGCTCTATCAGTAGGGATCCCGGATTAAAGTTTTACTTGGTTCATTATTCAGTTTTCCCCAGAAAAACATCCAAGATTCTGTGTTAGATATAAAAGATTAATGCTGATTGGTTGCTATGGGTAAAGCCGTGGCAGCTTCCTCTGTTCATCCTTCACAGCAGATATATGTCCGCGTTTATGTTTATCATTTGGAAGAAACCATTTTCATTCGTTCACTGCTTATTAAAAGAAAGGATCTGGAAAGCATCCACTGTCAGGGTTTGCACACATGAATGCCAGATGCTAGAGGCATCCAAAGGTCACATGGAAAAAATATACATTTACTTGCTTCTTTACTAGTTTCCCTAGTGTTATCAGCAGTCTATGTTTCAGTGTATAGTTATTAATCATTTTGCTTCCTTTGCCCTCTGTAGTTACCTAATAATTCTGCTTCCTTTGCCCTCTGTATTCACTTAATAATTCTGCTTACTTTGCCCTCTGTATTCATCTAATAATTCTGCTTCCTTTGCCTTCTGTAGTCAACTAGTCCTGGGAGGTTTATTGGGCACAGCTGACAGCTACAAGACGGTTAATTCAACACAAGATTACCCTATAAGGAAAGCTAATAAAACATAACTTTGAATAAGCTGCAACATATTATATTTAAATATTTAACCAAAACGAGTACAGGCTCAAAGTTGTTCTGGATCCCCATATGCTTATGGTCACAAGTGCCTAGTGGGACCAGGATCACTGTATTCGCGACTAAATTAATGCTCTATTTACATCAAACCCTCCACCAAACCAACATGTTTCACCCCTTAATTGGCAGCTTCGTCAAGGGAAAAAATGCCCAGCGCTAAGAGTGCAAGTGCATAGTGCAAAAATAGCATTCAAATATACAAACGCAAAGGAAAACATCTTCCTAAAACAATGTATCTCCCTTACAGGCCTAGACTTCTATCCACATATATTACTTCTCTCTGCAAAGACAACGAGGAACAGTGATCAATAATGCCAAGGCTAGAAGACAGGATATGGACAAGATGTGAGCAGGCAAGCTGTCCATTAGCATTTGTAACTTAAAAAGGATTTGAGTCCATTCAGGGTTACAGATTACCCAGCAGGCTCATGGTGAACCAGAATTCAGGGCAAAGAGAGCAAACTACTTACAACATTACAGTGAGTAAGTTAAATAACCCAATACTTGGCAGTTACACTCACAGACTCTCCCACCAGAACTAAGCAATGGGTGCCAGCCTTCAACTCCATTTCTGTTAAATTAACTTGATATCCCTGTTCTTTCAAATGTTACTTGCTTGAACCCATGGCAACAGTCATCCCCCCTCCCCTTTTACTTTGAGCAAAAAAATAAAATGCATCCAGATGGGTTATATATATATATATATATATATATATATATATATATATATATATATATATATATATATATATATATATATATATATACACACACAGTGGGTTGCAAAAGTATTCGGCCCCCTTGAAGTTTTCCACATTTTGTCACATTACTGCCACAAACATGAATCAATTTTATTGGAATTCCACATGAAAGACCAACACAAAGTGGTGTACACATGAGAAGTGGAACGAAAATCATACAGGATTCCAAACATTTTTTACAAATAAATAACTGCAAAGTGGTGTGTGCATAATTATTCAGCCCCCTTTGATCTGAGTGCAGTCAGTTGCCTATAGACATTGCCTGATGAGTGCTAATGACTAAATAGAGTGCACCTGTGTGTAATCTAATGTCAGACAACCTCTGAGGCCCTCACAGAGCAGCTGTATTTGTACTAAGAGAATATTGGGAGCAACAACACCGTGAAGTTCAAAGAATACACAAGACAGGTCAGGGATCAAGTTATTGAGAAATGTAAAGCAGGCTTAGGCTACAAAAAAGATTTCCAAAGCCTTTAACGTCCCACAGAGCACTGTTCAAGTGATCATTCAGAAATGGAAGGAGTATGGCACAGCTGTAAACCTACCAAGACAATTGTTTCCCTGGTTTTATGTTTAGGGTCATTGTCCTGCTGGAAGGTGAACCTCTGCCCCAGTCTTAAGTCTTTTGCAGTTTCCAAGAGGTTTTCTTCCAAGTTTGCCCCGTATTTGGCTCCATCCATCTTCCCATCAACTCTGACCAGCTTCCCTGTCCCTGCTGAAGAGAGGCACCCCCAGAGCATGATGCTGCCACCACCATATTTGACAGTGGGGATGGTGTGTTCAGAGTGATGTGCAGTGTTAGTTTTCCGCCACTCATAGCGTTTTGCATTTTGGCCAAAAAGTTCCATTTTGGTCTCATCTGACCAGAGCACCTTCTTCCACATGGTTGCTGTGTCACCCACATGGCTTGTGGCAAACTGCAAACGGGACTTCTTATGCTTTCTGTTAACAATGCCTTTCTTCTTGCCACTCTTCCATAAAGGCCAACTTTGTGCAGTGCATGACTAATAGTTGTCCTATGGACAGAGTCTCCCACCTGAGCTGTAGATCTCTGCAGCTCGTCCAGAGTCACCATGGGCCTCTTGACTGCATTTCTGATCAGCGCTCTCCTTGTTCGGCCTGTGAGTTTAGGTGGATGGCCTTGTCTTGGTAGGTTTACATTTGTGCCATACTCCTTCCATTTCTGAATGATCGCTTGAACAGTGCTCCGTGGGATGTTCAAGGCTTTGGAAATCTTTTTGTAGCCTAAGCCTGCTTTAAATTTCTTAATAACTTGATCCCTGACCTGTCTTGGACCTGTCTTGTGTGTTCTTTGGACTTCACGGGGTTGTTGCTCCCAATATTCTCTTAGACAACCTCTGAGGCCCTCACAGAGCAGCTGTATCTGTACTGACATTAGATTACACACAGGTGCACTCTATTTAGTCATTAGCACTCATCAGGCAATGTCTATAGGCAACTGACTGCACTCAGATCAAAGGGGGCTGAATAATTATGCACACACCACTTTGCAGTTATTTATTTGTAAAAAATGTTTGGAATACTGTATGATTTTCGTTCCACTTCTCATGTGTACACCACTTTGTGTTGGTCTTTCATGTGGAATTCCAATAAAATTGATTCATGTTTGTGGCAGTAATATGACAAAATGTGGAAAACTTCAAGGGGGCCGAATACTTTTGCAACCCACTGTATGTATATATATATATATATATATATATATATATATATATATATATATATATATATATATATAAATATATATATTTATATATATATATATATATATATATATATATATATATATATATATATATATATATATATATATATATATATATATATATATATTTATATATATATAAAATGTTTCCCTTCAATGAAATTAATCCTGTAGTAAGAGCACATGTGACATGTCTGATATGAATAATACAGTCAGTGTCAGATTTTTCTGCGTCCTTTAAGCCAAATTTCTAGTGTTCAACACTCCCTTCCCCATATGCATCCCCATCCCATATACTGTAGCCCCATTTCATGTGCATCCCCATCCCATATACTGTAGCCCCATTTCATGTGCATCCCCATCCCATATACTGTAGCCTCCCTTCCTTGTGCAGCATAAAGTTTAGCAGTACAGCCAGGCAATTAGCAAAAGAAAATGTATACAGCTGCCTCTAGATCCTTGCCATTACAACAAAGGTGTCAAACTCAAATGCGAAATGGGCCGAAAGTGTACACTGGGACCTCAATGTCTACTGGCCACCTTCCTTCCTTATAAAGTTCTCTTGGGTCTAGCGGTTGTAACGATTGGTGTCAGCAAGAACAGATTTTCTGATTATTGGTGATCTGCAGTATCACCAATAATACAGATACTATACCTGATTATGTGGTGATCTGCAGAATCACCAATAATGCGAGTATAGCGAGACACAGGACAACCAGATGTAAAGATAGGTGTTGGGTGCAACATTAATACAGACAGAGATACCAACTCCCCCAGAGAAGCTGGTAGAGGGAGATATCTCTATAGAACACAGGGATCAGCACTCCAGCAAGCTGGAGATGCAGATGAACTAGTAATCAGTTCACCTGAGAAGCGGATGGTGCACAGTAAGACAACGTATACTGATCACCCGTGGAGCGTGTGATTCAGACTGTACTGCAGCAGGTGATCACCTGAGGGGCAGGAGATCAAGACTGTACTGCAGCTCCTAATCACCTGAGGAGCAGGTGATGAGGACAGTACCGTAGTTACTAGTCACCTGAGGAGCAGGTGATTAAGACTGTACTACAGCTACTGGTCACCTGAGGAGCAGGTGATTAAGACTGTACTGCAGCTACTGGTCACTTGAGGAGCAGGTGATTAAGCTGTACAGAGAATCCCTCACCAGGGACTAGGCTCACTGGCGAGGGCAGGAGAGTCATACAAGCAGATTCGGCAACAAACGGACAGATACGGTACAAAGACAGAAGGCTTAAATCAGAGTAGTGTTCAGGCTGAGTCAGCAACAGGATCAGATAGGCAGAAGCACAGAATCAGTAAGCAGAAGAGTAGTCAAAGCTAGCACAAGGTCATAACAAATAATACAATTCAATTACTACTTTAGCTATCAACAGAATCTGACGAAGTGTGGATCCCCAGCTCCTGCTGGTTCTAGCACACTTTGGGATCTGACTAAGGTCTGAGTGCTAACACGTAGCATTTGCAACAGCAGACGAGGAGCTACTGACAGGCAGTTCCTATATATACTGAGAGCGGCCTTCAGTGCCGCCCCAGTCACTCAGCCAATCAGGAGCACTGCTGGAGTCAGCTGACCGGCCGATCAGCTGACTCCCCTTCTATTCGCATAAAGGTCCTGTCGCCAGGCACGCGTAGCCCTCAGTCTATGTGCAACTGAAGGACCAGGCAAAACTCCACCATGTAACTGCGCGGCGAAGGCCACCGGCTGAGACAGCCGCCATGCCACTCACTGCTGCGGCGGCATCTCCGCTATCTATTACAGCGGTCCTCCCTCCTCTATACAGTTCCTTGGTGTCTACCCCCCCCCCCCCCCCTCCCCGATACAGTTCCCTGGTGTTTACTGCTTTCCCCCTACCTAACCATATGGCTTCCCTAATGTTACAGGGCTTCACCTCTAATATAGATTCCCTGGTGGTCTAGAGTGGGCAATACCTAATGCAAAGTGGGGAAACCACTTGAGGGCCAAATTTAATGGCTCTGGGGGGCAGAGTTTGACATGTATGCAATACAGGGTCACTTTGTGTAAACATGCTCTAATATACCTAATATGTTTGTGTGATCACCATTGCTTTGTGCATTCCTTAATCCATGCACAGCCAAGTCAAGCTTCCTTTTGGGAGACCAGAAACCAGCCACTAAACCCCCAAATAGGGGTCCACAGAGGGGTGTGCTGCAGCAGCAGGGAGACCATGTTTGGATGACAGGATTTCCATACTTAAGAAGACAGTGAGAGCCTGGAGCGGAGCTTGCGACTGCGTAGGGCACGGCATGATAAGGTAGCCGTTGCCCCGGCAGTACTGGGTTGATCTGGTGGGCGGGGGGCGGAGTTTAGGCGCGCGGCAAGAAGGGGTGCTTGGGTAAGGAGAAGGGGGCGGGTCATTCAGCTTCCGTGAGTGCTCAGGGAAAGAAGCTGGAAGCTGAGCGCCCGCACCCCGGAATGGACACCTTAGAGGAGCTAGTGGCACGGATCAGGTCGGAGGCTGCATCTCGCGGCCCGGCCTGGGTCCAACTGCAGCTGTCGGCGATGGGAGCCAGTATGACGGGGGAGGCTGGGGAGCCAGGTGCAGCTGCGGCGACCAGCGCTCCGACCCCGCACGTGGAGGAGAGAAGGACGTCCCGCCCACCGGACCGGCTCAGCCCTGAGCCTCCAGGTAGAGCCCAGCGCCGAGCGGGGAGCCCCAACCGAGACCCTCCGCCTCCCCCTGCTAAGAAGGCGTCAGATGGGACGCGGGGGGCTGCCGAGAGGAACCCTGAACGCCGTCAGGACTCACCAGGAGAAGGGCCGTCGGGCGGGGCAGCCAGCAGTGACGCAGCGGCCAGAAGACAGGAGGCCATCAGCCCCCGCACAGCGCGGCAGACAAAAAGGGCCCAGCGGAAGGACAACCACCCTGCGGGCGCCGCGCCACACACCGCGGCGGCCCGGTCGGGTCACAGTGGGAGCAGCGCCTCCACCAGGAAGAGCAAGTCTGGAGGCCGGGCAGCTGTGCCCAAAAAGAAAACCAGGTCCCAGCAAGGAGTGAGGAGGCAACAGCCGGAGCAGCGGCCCAGTGGCCAGGCGGCCAGGGGCAGCTCCGCTTCCGAAGCTGAGTCAGCGGTCGAGGAGGAGGTCGTCGCCAGTGGATCCGGAGTGACGGCTGGCAGGGACTTGCGTCCGGAGCAGCCAGGTGAGGCCAATATAGCTGCTGTTAAGGCTTTAGCCACATTGTTGTTGGGTATGTGCGGGGTAGCCCCTGGGGGAGCGGGAGGCACTGGGGTGGCGGGGTCTCTGCAGCCAGGGCAGGGGCAGGTGGTACCAGATGGAGGTACAGGAGTCTCAAGTGTTGTGGGGGGAGCAGTAGTGGCACCGGGGTCTGCTTGGGCACCCGGGTCGGGGGGTGTGGGGGCTGGGTCGGCAAGTGTCCTGAGCCCGCCGGCATCTCAAGTAGATGTTGCGTCTCAAGCCAGGGTCCCGCTAGCGCAAGGGGTGGTTCAGGTGGCGCCGCCGGCGGCTATGGGTTTAGTGGGGGTACAAGCGGAGACTGTGGTGCGGCAGGAGGGGTCCTCTAGCGAGGTGGCACGTTCAGACGGGGCGGGACAGGTGCGTTTAGCAGACGCGGCTTTTGCAGAGCTATATGTGTGTTTTAACGGTCTCCTGGGTTTCCACCTAAAGCAGGAAGTTAAAGAAAGGATATGGAGAGGGGAGTATGTGGAGATATTTTCATTACTTCCCCTTGAGAAGTTTAACCTGGATAAAGGTAAGCCGGACGAGAAGAAGAGGGAGGAGGAACGGCGGTACAGATTGATTCCGCGCACTTTCCAGAATTGGTTCCAGGCGTTCTCAATTCTGGCGAGCGTGATCGGGGAAAGGCAGCCTGAGCATTGCTCGGCGCTCTTCGGTTACATGGATTCCATAGGGGAGGCTCATCGGTCCTATGGGGGTAACGCATGGTTGCGTTACGATGAGCAGTTTAGGCAAGAGAAAGCAGTTCGCCCTGCGGTGCGCTGGGACCACAAAGATATAACTCTTTGGATGCGTCTCATGATTCCAGCCAGAGGTCCTCAATCCTTTCAGGCAACGGCCAGCGGATCATCTGCAGGTGGTCAGCTGGCCACCAAAGGAAAGGGCGTGTGTTGGCAGTATAACGACGGTTCCTGTCGTTTTGGCCAATCATGCCGGTTCAAGCACGAGTGCTCCAATTGCGGGGGCTCGCACACGGCCGCAAGATGTTACAAACTCAAGAGAGGCAAGCATGCAGATGCTGGGCATAAAAGGGATGACGCCAGTGAGGGTGGCAGAGATGGTGGGGTTTCTAAGCAGGTTTCCTAATCAAGAAATAGCTGAATTTTTACGTTTGGGTTTTGAAGAGGGTTTTGTTATTCCAAGCAGCTGCTCGTTGCAGTGCAGCCCTCCGTTTAAGAATTTAAAATCCGCAAACGAGCGTCCGGAAGTTGTGGACAAGAAGATAGCTAAGGAGGTGGAGGCGGGGCGGTTAGCGGGCCCCTTTCAGACCTGTCCCTTAGTTGGTCTGGTGGTGTCCCCCCTCGGGGTGGTGCCAAAGAAAGAGCCCGGGTCATTTCGCTTGATTCACCATCTGTCTTTCCCACGGGGCGCTTCCGTGAATGATGGCCTGTCAAGTGATGACGCGTCGGTTGTCTATACCTCTTTTGACACAGCAGTTAGTTGGGTAAGACTGTTAGGGCAGGGTGCGTGTTTGGCGAAAACCGACATTGAGTCGGCTTTTCGTCTGTTGCCAGTTCACCCGTCCAGCTTCCGGTTGCTCGGGTGTTTTTGGAAAGGTAAGTATTTCGTGGATAGATGCTTGCCCATGGGTTGTTCGGTGTCGTGTGCGTTTTTTGAGAAGTTTAGCGGGTTTTTGGAATGGGCGGTAAAGGACGTGTCGGGCGTGCAGTCAGTCATCCATTATCTGGATGATTTTCTGTTTATGGGTCCGGCGGATTCGCCGGACTGTGCATATGCCTTGGCAACCATGAAGCATGTTTGCAACCGTTTGGGGGTCCCGCTGGCAGAAGAAAAAACGGAGGGGCCTGCTACGGTACTGAAATTCCTGGGCATCACCATCGATACGGTATCTATGGAATGTAGGTTACCGCAAGATAAGGTGGATGATTTGAAAGGGGCCATTGCGTTGGCAGTTCAGAGTAAGAAAATGACTGAGGGAGGTCCAGTCATTGGTGGGAAAACTGAACTTCGCATGCAGAATCATGCCCATGGGGCGTATATTTTGCAGGCGCCTGTCATTGGCGACGGCAGGGGTCGTGGTCCCACATCACAGGATTCGGATGACGGCGGATCTTCGGGCGGATCTCCGGGTTTGGCTGACATTCCTTGAGGAGTTTAACTGCAGGGCGGTTTGGATGCAGGATACGGTAAGTAATGCCGATTTGGAGTTATTTACCGACGCGTCGGGGTCCCAAGGCTTTGGGGTTTTCCTGGGGGGGCAATGGTGTGCGGCCCCCTGGGATGCGTCATGGATTGAGGCTGGTTTCACTACTAACTTGGTGTTACTTGAATTATTCCCCATAGTGGTGGCGCTGCGAATATGGGGAGGGCAGCTGGCGAACAAGCGAGTTAGGATCCATTGCGATAACATGGGGGTGGTTTCAGCGATCAATAATTGCTCGGCGTCATCCCCTCCGGTCATATGTCTACTACGGCAGTTGGTGTTAGAGTGTTTGCGCCTTAACACATACGTGTTTGCAGTTCATGTGCCTGGGGTTGACAATGTGATTGCTGATGCGCTTTCTCACTTTCAGTGGGACAGGTTCCGGGCGGCGGCTCCCGCGGCGGAAGAACGTGGGGTTCCTTGCCCATCCGCGGTGTGGAAGATTCCCTTCGGGCCGTGTCTGGAATGATCGGGAGATCGTTGTCCGAGCCATCAGCGGCAGCATACACGGCGGTCTGGAACGCGTGGGATGCTTTGATGAGTCAAGCTGGGGGTTGTGAGTCAGACGACGACAGACTGTGCTTATTACTGTATTTTTTGGGTAGGAACTTTGTGGATGGGGTGTCAGTGTCTGCGGTAGCAAAGAAAATGGCGGCGATGGCCTTTTGGTTTAAGGCCAGGGGTCTGCCAGACGCGACCAAAGATTTTAGGGTCCGGCAGGCGTTGAGGGGTTATAAAAAAGGGGCGGTAACAAGGGATTCTAGGCGCCCGGTTACGTATCAGTTGCTTGAACGTTTGTTGAGGGTGCTGCCGGACCTGTGTGTGTCACCCTACGAGAATGTCCTATTCTCTACGGCGTTTGTTTTGGCCTTTTTCGGGGCATTTAGAATAGGTGAGTTGGTGAGCCGCAGCAAGCTGGGAGTGGGAGGCATTCTCGCGCAGCACGTAACGGTGCGCAGCGATTCAGTAGTGATCCATCTGCAGCGATCTAAAACGGACCAGTCAGGCAAGGGGCGGGATATTACACTATTCCCTATTGGAGGACCTATGTGCCCGTATGGCAAGGTCATGGATTTCCAGGCGATTCGCCCCGGCCAGGCACCGGTGTTTTTATCTCATCAGGATGGGATTCCTTTGTCCCGTTTCCAATTCGTGTCGGTGTTCCGAAAATGTTTGGGATCCTTAGGGCTCCCTCAGCAGGAGTTTGCCTCCCACTCGTTCAGAATTGGGGCGGCTACCGAGGCGGCACGTTGGGGTTTAGGGGAGGAAGTCATCAAGAGGATTGGTCGGTGGGACTCCATGCGTTACAGGTCGTACGTTAGGCCCCATTTGGTATAGGTTAGGGGTGTTTGGAGTGTATCAGTTGTTGTTAGTTTGTTTTTTCTTGTTGCAGATGCTCCAGCCATCGTGTGGATTGTGGGGCACTCCTATGTTAGTAGGGGCGCAAGGAGAGCGGATGTTCGGCCGGAGGGCCGACAGCTGGGCTTTCCGAGAGCCCAGGTACGTATTCATTGGAGGGGCTTTCCAGGTATGGTGTGGCCTAGTCTTTTGCCAGAATTGCATAGTATGGCCAGATTGGACAGGGCCCCAGATGTTTTGGTGCTTCATTTAGGGGGCAATGATCTTGCCTCAAAATCCACCAGGATAATCATCAAGGAAATCAAATTTGATTTCCTCAGAATACGTGCTCTTTTTCCAGCTACGGTCATAGTATGGTCGGACGTAGTTGCCCGTGAATATTGGAGGCTGGCCATCTCCGTGCGCAAGGTGAACAAAGCCAGGATAAAGCTTAACAAGGAGGTGGCAAGATATTTTGTGAGAAATGGGGGGTTGGCCATTAGGCACGGGGAGCTCGAGGAGGACATTGGGCTGTTTCTCAGGAGGGATGGGGTACACCTCACAGATATTGGGATGGATCTCTGGGCCTTGGGGTTAGAGGACGGGATTCAGAGAGCTTTGAGGTTGGGGGCCTCAAGGGCATAAGGTTTCATGCCCTTTCGTGGTGGAGGGGGATAAGGGGGCTCCGGAGGTAGGTTATTGGATTTGTCGCGGGGCAAATCCGGTTTGATGAGATCCTCGACAGGAGGAGAGTAATTTTATGGGGCATGCAGCTGTCCTCGAGCCGAGATGCGCGGCTGTGGGCCGGTTACAAGGCTGCATGTCACTCAAGTGTGAAAACAAAATTTGTTCCAGTGGGTACCTCCGGGCCCCTGTCCCCAGCTCTCTGTTAGGAATTTTACGGGTATGATGGTTGTGTTGTTTTTGCAATTTTGGGTTATTGTTAATTTGGTTAAATAAAGATGGGCTGCTTTGGCCTAAATTAATCCAATGCCATGGTAGTCCGTGTTTCATTTATTAGGTCATGTAAGTGGGGGTCTTTAAATAAATGGTTTGAGGGGTAGATAGGTTTACCTTTATCAAGTGAGAGCCTGGAGCGGAGCTTGCGACTGCGTAGGGCACGGCATGATAAGGTAGCCGTTGCCCCGGCAGTACTGGGTTGATCTGGTGGGCGGGGGGCGGAGTTTAGGCGCGCGGCAAGAAGGGGTGCTTGGGTAAGGAGAAGGGGGCGGGTCATTCAGCTTCCGTGAGTGCTCAGGGAAAGAAGCTCCCTCCCTCCCTCCCCTGTTTTGTATGGTTAGGTGGGGTTTTTGGTTTAAAGGGGGGGGGGGGGGTTAAGGGACGTTTATTAGTCATTGCAGCCGGAGGGGGATAAGGGGGCTCCGGAGGTAGGTTATTGGATTTGTCACGGGGCAAATCCGGTTTGATGAGATCCTCGACAGGAGGAGAGTAATTTTATGGGGCATGCAGCTGTCCTCGAGCCGAGATGCGCGGCTGTAGGCCGGTTACAAGGCTGCATGTCACTCAAGTGTGAAAACAAAATTTGTTCCAGTGGGTACCTCCGGGCCCCTGTCCCCAGCTCTCTGTTAGGAATTTTACGGGTATGATGGTTGTGTTGTTTTTGCAATTTTGGGTTATTGTTAATTTGGTTAAATAAAGATGGGCTGCTTTGGCCTAAATTAATCCAATGCCATGGTAGTCCGTGTTTCATTTATTAGGTCATGTAAGTGGGGGTCTTTAAATAAATGGTTTGAGGGGTAGATAGGTTTACCTTTATCAAGTGTACTGGCGAAGGGCTCTGCCTCTGACACAGGAGACCTGGGTTCAAATCTTGTCTCTTCCTGTTCAGTAAGCCAGCACCTATTCAGTGAGGAGGTCTTGGGCAAGACTCCCTAACAATGGTACCGCCTACTTAGCTTTCCAAGTGGGTACAGCTCTGGTGCTTCGAGTCTAGCAAGAGAAAGGCACGGTATGAATGATCTGTTTTTTGTCCCTCTATACTGCTAAAATAATATATCTGAGAATTGAAAAAAAACCCTAAACCTATATTACTACTGTCATGGTTACACTTTTTGTGTGGGCAGGTTTTGGTAACTAAGTGAAATAAAATCTGTATAATGCTGAAACTTCAGGTTAATCACTAGATACGCAGCCACACACAATATGTTAGCTTAGCTATTGACACTGTTAGAATTTTGCTCAGCCTGTACTATGACCCCCTCAGTCTTGCCACACTACATGGCCTGCAAGGTCACATCACTGTTTCAGCTGAGTTGCCTGGCTTTGCAAAGGTCTCTAATCAATTTCAGACTGTGGGTTTATTGTCCGGGTTAAAGAGGCTGAAAAGCTGAAATTTACACAACTGACATCACCTGTCTAACTATGAAGTGTAGCCCAGCTGCATGAATTTCATGACTGGCTGAACAGAATCACAAATACCGGTATAGCTGTTCACAGATTTGCGTTCCAACTGTGGGCGCTGTCAGCTTTACGCTGTTTGCCTTTAATCTATTCTATGCAAATGCCGCTATAATTTTTTCCATTTTATTACAATGCTTTGTTTATAGCATTTCCCAGCTATTTAGAATGATTTTAGACCTTGCTTTCTATATTACTGTGCATTACATTTAGGCATTTCCTCTGCTTTTACATCTGAGCATTTGATTCATTTTCGCTACCCTGCGAGCGCCATTATATTAAGCTCCGTTTTAAGCGGTGGATATGTGCGCCGTTTCCTCTGTTGTCCTTAGGCAATTTATTCTCTCACCATTTTTCCTTTTTAAAAAAGGGACAAAAATCCTTTGAAGAGTATAATTAATCAGTACATGGAATTATTTATTTGAAAACCTGATTAATCATAGTGCTGTCTTGACCGTAAGCAACTTTAGCATTCAGGCTGTCTACAATAAATGCAAAACAGATTTTTTTTTTATCGCTGTGTCCTGGACTCACCCCACAGGCATGTAAACCTGGAAAACCATAAATATCCTGCTCATTTATCATTACATTTTAGGACTCTTGTGGGTTGAGAACATTTCTCTATACAAATGTGCAACAAATTGTAAAGGCACAATGCTGCAGTCTGCCTCTTATTCATCCCAAGACTAAATCGGGAAAGAGGTTTTTACAAGAACTCTGTACTCAGAAATGTGCTTTGTCAGTGAAGTCAGTGGATGCAGGCAGCATTCAGACTCTGAAGTAATGTTTCTGCCTTCAATTCTCTTTGGTGCATCTACAGTTGTCATGACAGCTTCGTCACAACAGGGACCGGTATACATATAGTAACCCACATATACGCACATAAACAAGAACCTACAGTTACAGTGCTGTATCTAGGGGATACAAGTCTCAAAACACAGCAGTTTATTCAGTAAAGAAACTTCATGCCATAAATGTACTAAACTCTTACTTCATGTTTTCAATAGAAAAGCATACAAAAGCGTTTGCTACTCCATTTAAATGTCACACATTGAATATGTTTAGTGAATAAAGCAGGTTTATTATCCACAAACGCATCCTTTGATAGAAGCCAGTCCACAATTCCTGTATTCAGTGCTGCCTATGTGGAAAGCAGCACAAATAGCAAATTGTGGTGATAAAACTGAACTCAGAAACTATTTTAAACACAAAAGCCATACCTACATTCCCTCTCACACAGTGCATGTCACAAATACCTTTTATGCACAAGGGAAATGTCTTTCAGGAGGAAGTCATTAGTTTTACTGTTGACTTTCAAACTACAGGTAATCCCCGGTTAACGAACGTTATAGGGACTGTAGGTTTGTTCTTAACCTGAATCCGTTCTTAGGTAGAAACACTGTGCCATCCCTGTCCCCTGTATCTCCTCTATGCCCCCCCCCCCCCGATCCTCCAGTGTAACCCCTCTGTACCACCTCTGTTCCCCCATGCCTTCAATGTCCCCCTTCATGCCACCTCTGCCACCCTCCCATGTCACTTCTGCCCTCTGTGACCTCAGTGTATCATAGCAAAATGTAATTTTACCAGTTTAAAACCACAAGGTTTTTTAATTTTTTTTTACTTGCTCCAACAGAATCAGATTTCCTAGATTTGGGCCATTCCTAAGGGCGGGTCATTTGTAAGTCGGGTGTTTGTAAGTTAGGTACTGCCTGTATACACATAAAACTGGAAATATACAGTGTTTACTTTAAAAGTCCTAATAGATGCTCATCAAAGGTAACATAATGTAAAAAATGCACAATACAATGCAATTCAGCAGCCAAGCTAGATAATCTCCAGATAACAGTCAATCTTTATACTGCGCTAAATCCAGTAATAAATGTTCTCAATCGGTAACTCAGAGTCTCTACCATATACTGTAACACCAAACAAGCAATGGCTGAAAAATGTAAAAGTGGCACCCTTGCAGGATAACAACTCACCAGCTCCTAAGGTCTCACAGACCCAGTCATGGGTTTGGGGTGTCATGCCCCGTCACCTACGTGACAAGACTCTCACTTCTCGGTCACCTCTCCAATTCCAAAACCAAGTCCCTTGGATAATGAAATAGTCTTAAACCATTCAAGCAACTTGTTTTTTTACACAGTTTAAACCCATGCAAAAACAAGGAGAACAGACTGTGCAGATAGTGTCCACTTCACACTAGTCAGTGAGTTAAAATGTGTGAATAAAAACTCATAAATGGGTGTAAATGGGTTTTGAGCTGCTGTGCATTTTTATGAGTTTTTAATCCCAGCGAGTTAAAATGCATGGTATAGCAAATCACTGTTTTAGTGTGAATAATAAAATGATAGTCTATATGGACTTCCATGTTCCCTTGTAAAATTCAAACTGTAACTCACTCAGTGTGAATGAGCCCTAAGAGATATAGCAGTACAGCAATTCCTGTGGTAATAATTGTATTTATATCAAAACACATTCATTACAGCATATATGTAGCGATCAACATTATGGCTCAAAGTGATGCATAATTTAATAATACAATGTACCTACCTCCTTAGTTGATTTTGGCTCCAACTTTTCTCACAGAATTGAACATTCCATTATGGAAAGGCTTTGGATCCCTGCAAAGACCACATAAGACATGATTTAAAAGACATCCTACAAATAGTGGACTATACATGGAAGAGGGGGCTGCACATGGAATGGAAAGGTAACACATGGAACAGTTGGGCTGTTGTGCACGGAGGCTGCATTTAGAAGCGAGCAGATAATGCCTAAGGGAGGTTGAAAGAGGTGTTGCTGCACATGGAAAGGGAGCCCCGTGTTGAAAAGGATGCTACAAATGAGGGGCTCCCCATGCAGAGCAAAGGGCTACACATGGGGGGAGGGGTACAAATAAGCTGCTATAGGGTAACAGACACCTGACTCTGCATATACAACATTTTATCTACGTACTTCACTCCTACAAAATGACCATTTGTCCAATCCAGCTGTCCATTGCATCTGAGTTGAATGCAAAGTGTGCAGATAGCTTATTAGAGGTGCTGCACACGTGACCTGTTCATCATTTCGGAGGCAGCCTTTGTGGTACGCGCATTTTAATTTAGGTTAGGCCACTTGCCCGTAGGTCTACCTCACTGCGGTGCAAGTGTCCAGTATATTATACTTTGCATGCAAATTATAGTGGAAGCCAACGTTCTTTCATAGTATAATAAATGTAGCATTTGTTTTAGACGCAGGGCATGCATTTCAGCTTAATAGAGGTGGCGATTAACCAGTCAATTGCAGCATGTTTTTAGGGATGCGCAACCCTCCCCCTTTTCATAATTTTGCTAGTATGTAACTTCGGTTAGCTGCTCCCAGCCCGTGTTCTTGAGTTTCCCGTTTGCATGGTAAGTAACAGTAGTTATGCATATGATTTGCATCTGAACTGAATGCGAAGTGTACAGATAGCTTATTAGAGGTGCTGCACACGTGAGCTGTTGGTCATTTCAGGTGCAGCCTTTGTGGTATGCGCTGGCCCTCTCCTTGCTGTCCATTAAAAAGATAGTAATGTTGCTTTATCATGATGAGAGACAGCAGAATTAGGCTTGCTGCATAAAGCAAAGTGCAGCAGACAGAACAAGCAGCCAACAGTCATGTAACTGGTGCAGTACTCCATTGCTATGACTTACTTAGCATAACAGTTTACTACTTTGCAGTGCCTGACATAACAATCCTATACAGTGCATATTAGAGATGTAGGTAAATAGCCATACTGGACAACATGCAGTAACAAGACAAGTGTCCTTATTCTGCAACACAATTTTCTTCAAATACGTCTTTTCTTCTTAGTGGCAAAATTTACAGCAAGAGACAAAATACTGCTATTATGTTTCATGATTTCTAAAGAAAAGGATGGTTAATATGCCATGAGAAAGAGAAGACTCTGAAATGTGCACTCAATCAAACACTGCAGAGGAGTAGAAATGATTTCCATGTGCTGCAAATTAAAAACAAACTGATACATTTAATCCAATAGAAGGCGCACAAAATGTTCAGAATGCTGACATGTCAATATAACCCAATTCCAGTCAACGATGAGCTATGGCAATCATTGTCACATTAGTGTACCCATCATAGATAATTGAACAGTGCTGTCTACATATAGTAGATTTTCCTTTCTATGATGGGGTTGATCCACTAAGTTTGGAGAACACTGAGGAAAGTAAGAAATTCTGAAAACCTGGGCTGTATTTGTTTACAACTGTCTGTGGTTAGCAAGAGTTTGCAATTCTCACCTGGGGCATATGAGAACATAGTGAGGACTAGTACGTTCAGGGAACTAGAATTTGTACTAGTGCAGTCACATGCACACATGCAACCTATCTATACTAAATTCAGGGCAGCCTGGACCTATCAGAATTGACGAATCTTTCAGCAATCCCATTACTTTCTGCTGTGGCTCAACAAAGGATGCAAACTTCAGACTAGGTTTCAAAAAACTGAGCCTATTTGCTGGATCACTTATGTTTTACCAGTGCATATACTTTGCCTGAAGGTATTAATTGAAATGCATGTCCAATACTAATGTCTAACTGTCCATTCTGCAAAGTACCTAAAGCAATGGCATTTGAGGAAGGTAAGCTCCAAAGCAACTGAAATGAGTTCTCTTCTAGAGATCCAGGGGGCTTATCTCCAACAGCACCTAGGACCCCAGCCAAATGTTGCCTGGCATCTTCATAACAGGTTGGTTTAGGCTAAAACCGTGTTGCATGCTAAATAAAGTGCTGAGGAAGATGTTGGCGCTATATAAATACTACATAATAATAATAGTGCTGTACGTGGAGCTATAGGGGTTCCGTGACTGATAAGAGAGTATGCTGATCAGCTGTTATGATTCCATTGGCTGCATGCTTGTTCCTGGATGTGCAGCTCAAACTGTCAAAGCCAACAGATAGCGTTATTTCACCACACAACATACTGTATGCCCACAATATGGATCTAAAAGCCAAGCTTTCAAAATACAGCAAAGTGCTTATTATCTGGAACTGAAGCAACTGAAAGTCTCAACAAATCAGTACACATGAAGGGGATAACAGGGACAGAACTTTTGTTGGTTTGCAGGGCATAAACTACTTACCGATCCTCAAGGCGCAGTCTTCTACACATCCTGCAGCTCCCAGTGGCTTTCTGGCTTCCATACCTGGCTCCTGGCATGTCACCTGACCCGGCACGAGTCAGGTGACACATTGGGACCCGTGCACAGAGGATGTCGGAAAGCCACTATGAGGTACATGCAGTGTAGAAGACGGTTCCCGGAGGAAGTACTTTCTGCTCCATGGAAGGTTTGTGCTATTTTTGGCCGGTTGCTCAAGCAACCAGCAAGCACACATATCCGGCATCAGGCAGCTGTATCAATAATATTGGCTGCTAAAACACTACTGACAACATTTAAAAAGCACCTTTATACATGTAAAAATAATTCTATGTCAACCAAATCAGCTGTGAGTGAAACAATTACTACTGTGACAGATATATGAAACATCCTCATTTTTGTTGAATCCTTCCAATTCCAGTAATGGTTCCAAGAACCTTTAGTCAGGTATTTATCATTGTCTTAGTCCCTTTTTGGAATATTCCACTCATACTCTTCCCTCTAGTTTGGAATATAGTCATGAAATCACAACTGAAGGATTCCAGAAGAACGGGCAGTACGTGTTTCAGCTGCTTTCCCTTCTAACTGGGCTCCTCAAACAATGGGCCACAGGCTCTGTACAGCTCAATGAGCCTTTTTTTGCTTCTCCCAGAATCCAAGGATATAACATATGTGGTCCACAAGCTGCAATGCCATTGTCCATAGCATAGCTGAGAGATGCTGGCAACAGATTGATATGTTCCATGCATGTGTCTGAAGCTTTTGTACTCAAATAACCAAATGTATATGTATACTGGACTTTCATTATCGCATGAATATTCATTAACAAAAATGAATGTTTCCTAATCGCCAAGTATGCCCTACAGTCACAGAGAGAGAAAGAAATATATCTTTTTTATACAGTGACGAAGGGTTGCATTTCTACAAGACTTTAATTGTCAAAATTACTATTTTCACCAGGTACATATGCAAGTGGGAAGCCAAACAATGGGAACCCAGACAGCAATAAAAGCTGCCTGTCGCTCTAACTTTCATGACTCAAAATGAAAGTTTCGCTTTAAACATCTGTTTTCCAGCTTCTTACAGCAGAAGACAATGCTCTGAAGTGACATGAATACAACAAGCAACTCGGCCTGTGCAGCTTGACCTGTGCCAGTGATGGCACAATTCACATGGGATTTCTACTTACTCAGGAAAAGTGAACATTTACTTAAGAAATGCCCCAGAGAGCCATAAGACTGTAAGGAGTCCCTCCTTTTTCAGTCAACACACAGATTTGAATTATAGTCCCTCACAAGCTTAATTTTGAGTAGTTTTTAACATATGACATTAGTCATACTCCAAATGTCTCAAAGATTTTTAAATAAAATACTCCATAACGTTCCCCTCGGAGGCAGCTGCATGCAAGCGTAAGAACTGCTATGATGGTAAAGCTCTATACAAGCCTGTGCCAATGTAAACATGATGTAGAATGGCCCTCAGTGTCAGCTGCTCATGAACACAGCCTTCATATTACCCTTTAGCTGAAGCACAATGTGGCCAATATTTTAACATTATTTAATAAACAACTGCAAAGTGTTTCAGAACTCAAAAGGAACTGATCAGCAATACTTCTTCAGTGTGCTTACAGTTCTGCAGGGGGAAAAAAGTAAATATTTTTCACTGCCTAGAAACTATAGCAAAAACAATAACTCATAAAAATTATTAGAAAAATAGCTATACGTATTGTGCACAATACATGTCCACTTTAACCAACTCCACTTCATGCCACATATCCATAAAGCAATCCAGTAGCGAATCAATATAAATGCAATTTTATTTTTCCTTGCAATTACAAATGGAGGTCTAACTCTTACCTCATGTGACTGCTGCTGAATACAAAGGCCAGTCTATTAAGCCTCGTACACACGAGGCGCAAATGTAGCAAGAGAGAAAAAAGAAAAAAAAAAGCAGGGACAGCTTGTCGCCAGGTCCCTCTGTGCAGCAGCCGTACACACATCGCACAGAGGGACAGAGATGCGGCGGAAGCTGTCGCCGAAGGTTCCTCCCCCTGCCGGAAGCTCCGTCCATGGTAAGTGGGTTGCTGTCGCTAGTTCGCATACACACGGCGGACTAGTGACAGTTGCAGCGAAGTTGCGGCGACAGCTGTTGCCGGCGATTGGCCACGCCAATCGCCTGGCGACAGCTCTAACTAGCGACGGTTTGTGGCGCACGCGTTATACACACCGGGGACCTGTTGCCGCAACACGCGCGTGCCACGTGGTTGCAGCGACAGTTGTAACCCGTGTGTATGGAGGAGGAGGGCTGTGGTCAGCGGACAATTGGAAACTTCCAGCGCAACATGACGTGACGGGATAAGTGTACTAGGCCCCATAGACTTTCATTGCTGTTGCGTTACCCTGTTTACAGAAAGGGTAACACAATGCAATTAAAGCTCATCGGCGTAAAAGGGGCCTGAAGGATAGGCATTCTCATCTAGGAAGAGATTTTGAGAAACTTACAGAAAGAAAATATTGTGAGAACTTTTTTTATGTTTTGCCTAAAAAACAAAAAGTATTTACAATTCCCTACAAACAGATAATGTACTTGCTGGGAGATAAACTTAGGGCCCCAGAGCTAGCCCCAAGCTTTAAAGAGAAATCGTAACCAAGAATTGAACTTCATCCCAATCAGTAGCTGATACCCCCTTTCCCATGAGAAATCTATTCATTTTCTCAAACGGATCATCAGGGTGCTCTGTATGGCTGATTTTGTGGTGAAACCCCTTCCACAGTGTGATGTCAGCACCTCACAGCACTGAGGTACTGACATCACACTGTGGGAGCCTTGTTGCATTGTGGGAAACAACAGCAGTTTCCAACTGCCAAAAAAGCAAGCAGCATCTCCTTCCAGTGACATCACTTGCCAGCAGTAAAAATGTCACCATGTGATAAATATCTGAGTGTAAATCAGGGAGAGGAAAGATTTTACAATGGGCACACTGACTAAATAATTTATACATAATTATTGTAAAAATTAAGCACATATTTTATTACATTATTTTCACAGGGGTTCCTCTTTAACTTTTCCTGATAGATTAGTTATATGAAAGAGTTCCCACTCTAATTAAAATGGAGGCCTTTTAAGTAGAAATAAAAGGACAGATCTGTTTACAGAGAATAGCTCATAAACTTAGTATAATCGTAACAACTGTATCTCTACATAACAACAACAACAACAACAAATAACATTTGTAAAGCGCTTTTCTCCCGTGGGACTCAAAGCGCATAAGCATGGCTCCGACCATCGTGGTACAGGGGAAGAATTTTATAAATCTGGAAATGCCAGGCTAAACAGGTGGCTTTTCAGTCTGGATTTGAATAGCTCCAGGGATGGTGCTGTCTTTACTGGGTGTGGTAGGGAGTTCAAAAGAGTAGGGGCAGCATGACAGAAGGCTCTGTCTCCAGATTTTTTGAGGTGCACTCTGGGAGTGACCAAGTTTATAGAACTTGCTGATCTGAGGTTGTGAGAGGTGTGGTGCAGCTTCAGCAAGTCCTTCGTGTATCCAGGGCCCAGATTGTGCAGGGATTTGAATGTCAGCAGTCCCATCTTGAAGAGTATTCTCCATTCTACTGGTAGCCAGTGCAGTGAACGAAGGATCGGTGTAATGTGACAGTGGCGAGGCTGGTTTGTTAGCAATCTGGCAGCAGCATTCTGCACTAATTGCAGGCGACGCAAGTCTTTTTTGGGGAGGCCAGCATAAAGGGCATTGCAGTAGTCCAGCCGTGATGTGATGAAGGCGTGAACTAGGGTTGGAAGATCCTCTAAAACCTCATGCAGCAAATTATCATAGAACATCTCATATTTCTCAAACTGTAAAGAAAAGTATCCATGACAGTGCAATACAAACAACATGACTGTTATCCAAAACGTATCACAATTTATTAGGGACTTGTTCCAACTATTAAAAACAATTAAAAGGCAAGCGGTAGTCTGCGGGTCACAAAAATCATATATAATACAAGTATATGTATTACAAAAGCAGTGAGTAACAAATAACATGGTCATAACAACAGCCCAGCAATAGACCTCAAGATAGCACAATGCTACAATCGTAATGGCGTTAATAACAGAAGTAAAGAGGCAAGGGCCGCAATAGAGGACAGTAGATGGGAAAGGAATAATATCTCTTACCCACTCAAAGTGCATGAATGACCCGCCGGCTGGCCGCGCTGTCTATATTGTCTATATTGCATCTCTTATTTCTTATCTCTGTTCTCATCTCTATATACTAAAGTTGGCCTTACATTATACAATCGCATTGATTGATCAAATAATTAAAGGAAGCCTAAACTGAAAAGTATATGGATTTTTCCTTTTAAAATAATACCAGTTGCCTGAGGGCTCGTTTCCACTATCGCGAATCTGCATGCGTCCAACGCATGCAGATCCGCACATGTAATACAAGTGGATGGGCCTGTTTCCACTGTAGCGTTGTTGAGGTGCGTTTTTTTCAGCGTGAAAAAAACGCACAAAAGAGCCAACGATTTCGCCTGCGTCGGGAATCCGTGCTAATCGCCGCTAATGTATTTAATAGTAAAAACGCATGCGTTTGTTACATGCGTTTTTACCCGCGATTTCGCGTGCGATTTCGCACCTTTTTCAATTTTATTTAGCCCTGGCAGTGTCATGGTTAATTTCGCATGGCACCCTGCCATGCGAAATCGCATGCGAAATCGCGGGTAAAAACGCATGTGGAAACGCATCCGCATGCGTTTTTACAAGCGTCGGAATGCGGCCGAAATCGCGTCGCAACAGTGGAAACAAGCCCTCACTCTCCTGCTGATCTTCTGCCTCTAATGCTTTTTAGCCATAGCCCCTCAACAAGCATGCAGATCAGGTGCTCTGACTGATGTCAGACTGGATTATCTGCATGCTTGTTTCAGGTGTGTGATTCAGCCACTACTGCAGCAAATAGATCAGCAGGACTGCCAGGCAACTGGTATTGTTTAAAAGGAAAAAGCCATTTCCTCTCAGTTTAGGTTCCCTTTAATTCAAGAATGTCATCAAAATGACTGTGAATGTAAAAGTGAACAGCCAATGGCCTTGTAACTAATCACTTATCTCAACAAATACAATAGTTGGAAAGTTGCAGCGATTTTGCTTATGATGACTTATGCTAATAGAAATCATTTAAATTGTAATCATTCTGCCATTAAACTGTTTATTTTAAAAATCGCATTGTTTATGGCCAGCATTGCATAGCTAGCACAGCAAATATATATTGCACAAATACAGACCTTTATAAACATATAAATATTTAATGGGGGCTCAGAGTGTTAATAATGTGTTTCATAAATTATAAATAAAAGAGGTAAAAAGACATAAGTGAACACGTTACCTTCAATAAGGATGTTGATTTAGGACCTCATGACATGAATAAAATCACTGGGCTTTACCAGGACTTTCTGCTTTTTCGCTATTTAAAAATTCATGATAAATAAACTTTATATAAATGTTCAAAAAGCCACACAGGTCAATGGCATGGCTGTGATGATTATGTCATTACAATTCATCTCACTTCAATGTGGGCAGTTCTGAAGGCATGAAGAACAATTGTGGAAAGGTCATGGACTACCACATCATCACGATAGCTTTCACAAAGAATATAGCAGGAATTCATAGTAATGAAAAACATTTATTAGACAGGCAGGTGGAACAAAGACCATGCAAATCATCATCACCTTGAAATACATCATCTAGAGGTCATCTGTTCAGTCAGTTTCTGGACTCAGTAGGTCCTGCAGCCAGTAAAGGTACTATGTGAACACTGATCAGCCAGAAAGGCCTCCCTAGCTGATAAAAGGTATGTGTATAACCAGCACTACTGCAAAAAGTAGATTTTTTTGAGAGTTAACTCCAGCAACATCCACCTACTGCAATTTTATTATTTATATAGCGCCAACATCTTCCGCAGCGCTGTACAGAGTGTATATTATATATATAGTGGCTTGCAAAAGTATCCGGCCCCCTTGAAGTTTTCCACATTTCGTCACATTACTGCCACAAACATGAAACAATTTTATTGGAATTCCACGTGAAAGATCAATACAAAGTGGTGTACACGTGAGAAGTGGAATGAAAATCATACAGGATTCCAAACATTTTTTACAAATCAATAACTGCAAAGTGGGGTGTGCGTAATTATTCAGCCCCCTGAGTCAATACTTTGTAGAACCACCTTTTGCTACAATTACAGCTGCCAGTCTTTTAGGGTATGTCTCTACCAGCTTTGCACATCTAGAGACTAAAACCCTTGCCCATTCTTCTTTGCAAAACAGCTCTAGCTCAGTCAGATTAGATGGACAGCGTTTGTGAACAGCAGTTTTCAGATCTTGCCACAGATTCTCGATTGGATTTGGATCTGGACTTTGACTGGGCCGTTCTATATTCATATGTTTTGTTTTAAACCATTCCATTGTTGCCCTGGCAATCTGCTTCAGGTGGATGAAAGGACACCTGAACTGAGAGGTATATGGAGGCTGCCATATTTATTACCTTTTAAACCATACACTGGCAGTTGCCTGGCAGTCCTACTGATCTCTTTGGCTGCAGTAATATCTGGATCACACACTTAAAACAAGCATGCAGCGTGCATCTGGAGTCCAACTAGATTAAGTCAATCTTCAGGGTCTATGACTAAAAGTATGAGAGGCAGAGGATTTCTGTAAATCGCAATTTTATTAGATCAAAATCGTAACTATACAATAATTAAAGGTATCCAGTCATAAATGTACAATGCAAAGACCTTAAAAAAAGTTCTGCAAAATTTCTTCTCCTAGAACAGTAACCTGGTCTCAGCACACTAATAATATTAGATAGTTTGATGGATTTCCCATATTTTGCAAAGAGCAGAGGCAGAGGATGAGCAGGATAGCCGGGCAACTGGTATTATTTAAAAGGAAATAAATACAGCAGCCTCTGTGTACCTCTCAGTTCAGGTTTAAGCTTCTCATCAAATTTTAGATTTTAACAAATAAAAAAAAAAATAATCCTTTGATTGAAATGTCTTCATCTGTTTCAGCCAATGCATTGACTTTTTACACTTTTTACAAGAGGTGTGGCTCACCACTATTATTATTATTATTATTATTATTATTATTATTTATTATTATTTTTTATTTATATAGCGCCAACATATTTCGCAGCGCTTTACAAAGCACAATAAGACGACAAGGGGAACATAGATACAACTAACACATGTACAGCAGAGTTCCAAGCAGCACAAATATTGTTACAAGAACAGTAAACATTAGGAGGATGACCCTGCCCTTGCGGGCTTACAATCTAATGGGTTGTGGGGGACACACTAGGTAAGGGGGTGGAGGATGGATGAGGCAGTGATCCTTTGCCTCTGATTACATTGTGACAGATAAGTAAATAAGGGCTATAGAATGTTATAAGCTTGTCTGAAAAGGTGTGTTTTAAGAGTGCGTTTGAAGATGTCCAGGTTTGGAGCATGACGTACAGGCTGTGGAAGAGAGTTCCAGAGTGATGCTCGGGTAAAGTCTTGGATGCGAGCATGAGAGGAGGTGATCAGCTTAGAGGCCAGGAGAATTTCTTGGGAGGAGCGAAGGTTGCGGGAGGGACAATATCTTGAGATTAGTGAGGAGATGTATGGGGGAGACAACTCGTGGAGGGCTTTGTATGTTAGAGTCAGGAGTTTGAACTGGATCCTCTGAGTAATGGGTAACCAGTGGAGAGAATGGCACAGTGGGGCTGCATCGGAAGAGCGTGTGGAAAGGTGAATGAGGCGGGCCGCTGAATTTAGAAGGGATTGGAGAGGTGCTAGCCTGTTTTTTGGTAGGCCACAGAGCAGGGTGTTGCAGTAGTCTAGGCGGGAGATGATTAACGCATGTACAAGCATTTTGGAGGCCTCTAGTGTGAGGAAGGGATAGGCAAGGAATAATTAAAGGAAGTTTACTAAGTTTATGACTGTCTCCAATATTAGGGGCCAACGCACAATGATGAGAATGGAAAATGGGGCAGAAGTGTCACACTGTTATTCTCTCCAAATACCTACCAGTGAGTCCTACTATGCGAGCTCTAAGTCCCCCATTTACACAAGGGATTGCAAAATGCTAGGAAAATCACTAGCATTCTGCGACAGGGATCTTTTTGCATTTTGTGCATCTTTTTCACTGGACAATTTAGCGATTTGTGAGCAATCGTGATTTGCTTTATTTAACATTTCAATCGCAATCACTCTAAAATCATGAAAAAGTGATTCACCACTTTTGCGTATACCACAAAATGCAATTCGCTGGCGATCACCACAGTGAGATCACTGCCATTTACTTTTAATTACATTAGCACTTTTCAACGCCTGCAAATCGCCCCAGTCTGAATGGGCCCTTAATGGTGACAGGTCTCCTTGGCTACCCACAGCAGAAAAGGACTTCACAAATGTTAGTATTCCATTCTTCTTTTCATACAGCCCCTTTTATTGCCAGCCACACAGCCTGGGCATTCAGAACTAGCGCTGGGCACCCATATCGATCACATTTTCTCTTTTCTAAGGGTAGTAAATCAGCTGTCAGCAGGCAGGGAGGTCACCTATCGGGCATCTTTATCTGCCTATTCTAACCGGGCACTAAAATGCATTGCTAACGTTTGTAATTAAAAAGACAAAGATGTGCAGATTTGCAGGTCGATAAAATGGCGCCTGGAATTAATGGCGGCTGTTTTTGAAAGAAGTGGTGCATTATTTTCCCCCCGGCTTTGTGATGGACAATCATATTTGTATGCTTTGGACATCAGTAACAGCAGCAGAGGAAAGCAGATCTTGTCATTATTTTGCATTTTTATGCATGGAATGTATGACAAGTAATCAGGCATAAAAGCATGATTTCTAACCCAAGTCACCCCTCTGTCCTTGTGCATTCCTGCAAGACTGATTTTAAACCAAATATTAATTCATATTTTTTATAGTGCATTTTATCAGTGTCCTTTCCTTTCCCTGATATGAATAGCAGCAATAGAAATCATATCCTGGCTCTCAGCTCTTTTTCACGATACTGCTCAGGCCACATTGTAATCAAGATCTTACTTAAAGGGAGATAATATAATGACATTCTTACACTTTCAGAGCTGGCATGCGTTCAAGAGCTGAGTGGTACACATCTGAGATTGCCGCCTCTGAGATGGTGTGAGGCTGTCGGCTTTATTTTTAGTTTTCACTCTTACAATGTATTTGTGGAATCAGTTTGCAGTTCAGCTGCATATAAGCGACACCTTTTCAAATGTGTGATACATATTGCACCTCCTGCATAGATCACCCTCAAAATAAGAGATACCGCCTAATTTCATCTGTGTTGATGTTGTCCTGTATTAAAATAAAAAACAGTTTATTTTGTTTGGATTCATTAAAGGACCACTGTCGCAAATAAAAAATGAAAAATTTAAAATACATAAAGGGCCCGTTCACACCAGGGGCGTTTCCCGCCTTTTTTCAAGTGCAGGCGATTTTTAAAATCGCCCACAAAACGCTTGTGCAATGATTCCCTAGCAGTAGGGTATTGTACCGTGTTAGCCATCAGTAAAAGCAAGAAGTTTTAAATCAGGATGATACCATTTATTGGCTAACTACAAATGAATAAGAATAAACAAGCTTTCGGCCTTCCAGCCTTCGTCAGGTTTACATCCTGTTAGTTTGCAAGCTGGTGGAAAAAAATATCTGTTTTCCCTTTTGATGTTGCATGTATATAAGCTGTCTGTACCACCATCTTGCAAACTAACAGGATGTAAACCTGACGAAGGCTGCAAGGCCGAAAGCTTGTTTATTCTTATTCATTTGTAGTCAGCCAATAAATGGTATCATCCTGATTTAAAACTTCTTGCAATGATTCCCTATGATAGAGTTCACAGCTGAGCGGTTAGATTCCGATCTGCTGAGCAAAGCGCTGCCTGTACCATTTTTGAGGCGTTTTTTCTATACTGGAAGGTATAGGAAAAAACGCAAAGCGCTCACAAAATTGATTCGTGTAGCGATTGTGTTCACGTTTTTAAAAATAAACACATTGTATTTATTCTTTTCCGGGTCAAAGAGTTCACTTCCTGACTTGCGTCAGGGAGTGAATTACAAAACCTCTCTGATAAATCGCTTAGAAAAGCGCTTTTTACAAAAATGCAGTGTAGCGCCAGGAGGGAAAAAAAGCGCACAAAATGCAAAACGCATTTTCGTTTTTAGGTGTGAATGGGGCCGAAAACACATGAATAAAAAGTGCATTTCTCCCAGAGTAAAATGTGCTATAAATTACTTTTCTCCAATGTTGCTGTGACTTACAAGTAGGTAGTGGAAAGGTTAAAAATAACCTTTTCCTCATTCACAAGCGGGTACACTGTTCTGTGTTACCCTCAAAATGGAGGAATATACATCAGGTAGTAGAAATCTGACAGATCTGACAGGTTTTGGTTAGTCCATCACCTCATGGGTATTCTCAGGGTTTACTTTATTTTCAGAAGCACTTAGTGAATGGTAGTTATTTAGTCCAGCTGCCAGAATAGTGTGCTAACAAGTAGAGGGGGGAAGGGCTGCATCTTTGTATAGATCCTTTCCAGGGAGTGCTAGTCATAAATCTGTCCATTCCGTCAGATTTCTACTGACTACTGTAAGTGATAGCAACATAGCATAAGGCCTCTTTCCCACCAGGACGTTGCATTTTAGGGGACGTTATGGTCGCATAACGTTCCCCTAACGCAACGCCTAGTGGTGTTGGAGGAGGACGCCAGAGTGAGCCGCGTTATGCAGCTCTTTGTGTGCACTGCGCAGTACAGACTCCGTGGCGCTGATTGGCTGGCGGGAGTGTTCCACTCCGCATCACGTGGTCCCACCAGCCAATCAGCGGCCACTCCAGGAAGACAACACTGCAAGTGCAGTGAATATTAAGTAGCTATGTGCCTGGCTACATTAGCGGACTCTCCCCACCTCCTCTCCGGCAGCATATATATTAAAAAAAAACATTACTTAGCATGCGCACACAGTCTAACGCGGCTAAAGCCGCATATAACTTACCGCATGCTGCACTTTCCCAGAACGTGCAGCGTTACCCTGTAATGCAACGTGGGCACTGTGCACAGCCCATTGATTTTACATTACTGTGTGTTGGGCTGCGTTACAGGCTGCACTAACATGCGCCTGTAACGTCTTCCTGTGAAAGCAGCCTAAAGGTAATTTATAGCTGATTTTACTCTGGAAGATACATACCTCTCATTTGTATGTGTTCAAATGTATTTTAAATTTTACAATTTAACCGCAATAGTGTTCCATTAATATGGGATCTAACTACTTACAAAGAAGTTCCTTTGGAATGTTTTACGGGATTTGGACATTCAGTATAAACAATATTTTTTTGGGTTGTTTTCAACTAACTTCAAACGTAGACCCGTGGCAAGTAAACCTGCAGCTGCGCAATAGCACAGAACTCATGATTACTGCGCAGACGCGGCCGTGCTCCCACAGTGCAGTACGGTTACATGAAGAAAAACTCAGCTGTGACCAGAAATCTAACGAGCTCTTGTCGGATTTGTTTTGGGGGTTCCGTGTGTGGCAACAATGGGGGCCAGGAGGATGTGGGCTTCCCTCTACCTAGGTAAGTATCTTCTTTTCATTGCTGATTTCGGGTCGGGTACACTGTAACCAACTTACAACAGTTGATACAATGCTTTAAAGGAATACTATCGATACCCAAGTGTTCTAAAATGACAGTGTGCAAATAATGTCTAAGTAGCTGTGTAAACATTTTCCTACTTTTCATGTTAAATATCAGAGGCAAAAGCTGTAATTTATTGAGGGTAGGATTTAGCTATATTGGGACAAAACAATCGCAGAACGGGTGCCTGCTTCAATGCACAGCCAGAGTTGCATATCAGACTACAGAAAGAAAATATCAAACATATCAAACTCTGAAAGCAAAAACTGTATGAAAAGCTGTGACAATTCGTTACATTTCCTCTGCTCTCTTCAGACACGTCAGTCAGAAACACAGGACACAGGAGCTGCAGCTGTTGGGAGCTCTCTCTCTCTGTCTCACACAGAGCTACACATAGAGTTAACTGATCAAGTGTGAGGGGAATTTCCCATCTCCTCATGGCTCAGTCAGCCGTCAGTTTTGGCGTCAGTAAAGTTTGAAAGTATTTTGGTAACAGTAAATAATGAAGTTGCTACTAAAATGTATACACCAGTACTTAGCAGCACTTCCCAAACAATTCCTGTGTCAATTGAAAAAAATATGTGAATCGATAGTATTCCTTTAACATGTACAAACAAAAACAGTATTTTGTGCTTATATTACACACTATAGATGGACCAGCCCTATGGGTACAATATAAAGATCAATCTATTTTATTATTAAAAAATTGCTTTAAAGAGGTTAAGAGTGTGTGGATACCTCTATACACTCTTGTCTGCTGGGTTCACAGAAGGGCAGCCCAAACCGCGTGAAGGGGTCTTTGCTGATCCCCCACCACTCCCATTGTGTATATTGGATTGGGGTGCAGGTATCCCTCACACACTATGGCATGCACACCGTGACCACCATGCTTATATACAACTTTAGTTGTATTCAGGTGACATTTTTAACTCAAGTTTATGTAAGTAGGACTTCCTGTACACCAATGGATTACTATTCCAGGGTTGCCAGGGTGACTAAATATTTATGAACAAATTCTTTTGTTTCCTCAGTGGAAATGAGTTACTATTTAGCGTAAAATGATGTTTCAGTGACCATTATCAACATTTCTCAAGCACAGATTGTATGCCTCTATTCGGAATGTGGGTGTCACTTGTCACCCCAAATGTTCCTTTCTTTGAGCTCTACACTCAGGCTGAGTTCACACTAGATATGGCTGTTGCTTTTTAATGTTTCATGTCTCCATTGCAGGGTTTACTACAGAATCTGCCACCAGTCCGGAGCACAAACATGTCATTTATCTGATGAATGGTAACATTCCAGAAAAGCATGTTCAGCAAGACTTTTCTGCAACAGACCACAACTGACAAACACAGGATGAATCACTGTGAACTGTCCCATAAAAATTGTTTCAGTCTACTATCCATTTTTATTGTAATTTAGTCCATCAAAATGCAGGGCAGTGAATATACTATATTATAAACCAGCATTTACTGTTTCCATGAATCAAATAAGGGCCCGTTTCCATTGGCGAAGTGCAATGCGATTATTGCATCCAAACGCTAGTGAAAATGGACCCTCAAGGAATTTGATACCTGGGGACCGTTTCCATTGGTGAAGTGCAGTGCGGTGATCACATCCCACCACTAGTGTAAATGAACCCTCAATGAATTTGATACCTGGTGCTTGAAATCGATGCAGCAGGCAGCATGATCAATCAACCAATTGATTTTTGACTGATTTTGATCGATTTAGTTGATCAGTCCAGACGGAAAATCTAGGTTGATCTGCTGCTGGCGGCAGATGGATGTCCCATAGTGTTGCATTGGATTGAATAGTGCAACACTGCATTTCAATGGATTTTCAATAGATTTCATACTGAAATCTATTGGAAATCTGTTCCTAGTGCGTAGCACACATCAGATTCCTGCCAAATTTGACCTGACAGGCATCTGACAGGAATCTATGTGATGTCGAATCTGCTGCAAATGTATGGGTATCTTAAAGCCAGAGGATCAGCATTCTATCAGGAGATCAGAACTCTTAGGGCCCGTTTCCACTTGACGGGTTGCTATGAGGAAACTGCTCCGCATCGCAATGCAAGGAAACTGCACCAATTCACGTCAATGAAGTAGTTTCCATTGACGAAAATTTATGGATAGGATGCTGCAGTTTTCCGCAGCACGCATCCGAATCCCCATATCCGCTGATGGGAAGGCGCTGATGCCGGAAGGAAGACAAATGGAAGTACTTGCGGAGGGATGCAAGGCGAAGCGGCGATTGCCTCGCATCCTAAACGCCAGTGGAAACCGGCCCTTAACAATGACACTGAGGTGGCAGCCTCCATAGCTGTATAACAATACGTACATTTTACATCTTAGAGAGACTATAGTCGCTTGATTTCCTTGCAGTGCTTTGTGTCTCCTCCACCTGAAACAGCCACAACAAATGTGTCATTCTCCTTCTGGGAGGGAGACATCATGATTTACTACTGCAATTCAACAGCTACTGGGTGGGGACTTGAATTACTGGTGGGAATATCTCAGCGTTTTGTGCTGTCGAAGATAAAAAAAAAAAAAAAGCCAGCAGCATGGGGATTCAACTTGACAGCAAACACATACAACTGAAAATTCACACTAATGTTGGCTTTCAAATATAACAGTTATGTAAAATACAAACTATGTACTATAGAGAAAATGGGGGAAAACGGATTCTCTGGTTGGATCACCACTATCTGGAGATTTCATCTTTCCAGCATGTTGTAAATGTTGACACATAATATTTGCACTCCACTCTGCATTCTGATGCCTCAAGTTTCCTCTCGTCCGAGAACGGAAAAGCCGGGCTTGAGGAAATGAGCTTGCATACTGATTGAGTCTTCAGGGTTGTCAATGTTTTCCTACCGAATAGAGTACATAAAACATACAGAATTCGTTATTGAGATTAGACTTGCTGTGGTGTAGGAGAAAACATTTAGAAGTAGGTACCACGGTCTACATCAGTGGTCCTCAAACGAAGGCCCGCGGGCCGAATGTGGCCCCCTGAGGCTTTTTTACCGGTCCCCCACACACAAAATGTATTATAAGTGCAGTCAGCTACATCTTTAAAAATTGGTGATTTGCATATAAAATGAAACCAGAAAAAATAATTTGCTGGTTTCCAATCAAATTCCACATCAGGTGACACGGTTGTCCAATTGGACTGCAGGTTGTCACCTGGGTATGCTTCACTGTCAGTCCTGCCAAGACTTCTACATCATTTTATGCATGTTCCGGACCCCGCAGAAGTCTGAAGTATGTTGACCCGGCCCTCAACCCAAATCGTTTGGGTACCCCTGGTCTACATACTGTACTTATACATACACAAGACAGCAAATACAGTGGTCTGTGATCTGGTGTTTGTTTATAAAGGTCCACTGTGATCCAGAATATCACATGACGGTTGTAAGTTCAGACACAAGCACTGGCCTTTAACCCAAAGTGCCTGTTCCCTGTTCAAAACAATAGAAAAACAGAACAAAAAAGTACTGAACTTGGCACGGTTTTTGATTTACAGCAGGGAGGGCCAACTCCAGTCCTCGGGGGCCACATCCATGCCAGTGTATAGGATGGACTGAGAAAGGGAAAAATGTGTCCTACCTGATGAACCACACCCATCCTGATTCAGTCCCATCAATTAATTTGAGCTGTGCCAAAAATGTGCGAGGACCTCGGCCCTCGAGGACTAGAGTTGACAGGGCCGGTTCTCTCATGAAGCAAAGTAAAACATTTGCATCAGGTGCAGAGATTACAGGGGTAGCATGTATGTACTGTGTTTACACTAACAGCATGCAGTCAGAGTAGGAGGGGAAGCGAGAGGAGAACCAGTGAGGAGAAGAGGTTATCATTGGGGAAAAGCAGCTTGTTGTGCTGTGTGAGGAGTCTGACAGGGAGTGAGGAGGAGGAGGCAGGAGAGCAGCATTGTTTCACTTGACTTGCACAGCAGAAGGGAGGAGGTGGCACTGCTGTCCTGACTGAGGAGGAATGGAGTAGCTGAGGGTGAGCAGTTCGTTTGCCACAGATTCACAGCCAGCCAGTGTGCTATTGTGTTGAGATGCTGCATGTCATGTGAGAACATTAAATGAACCAGAGTAAATTGTTGCATGCTGTGCGATCATTCCACATTGGGGGGCGCATCCTCACAAGTTTGTCACAGGCAACAAAAAGTCTAGAACCGGCCCTGGGAGTTGGACATCCTTGATTTACAGCATACACTATTGAAAAAAGTACAATTTGCTTAATGAAAAAATAATTCATAACTTCAGTGACTAATTCATCATATCATATCCATCAAGATGGCAGTGTGAATGTCAAACCATTATTGCAATGCAGAGGCATAAAGCTCACTAGCTGTGACCATAACTCTACAGCAGGAACCAGGTAGAAAGTGGTGCCATTACAAAACAGCAGTGCCCCCAGCAATCTCCCGCACCCCACTAGTGACCAGTCATTATTATGGGCAGACTCCTGGATCACAAGGAAGGCACTGGTTAGGATGGGCTTGCCGATGGTTTTTTGTTCCTAAAGTCAATGTTTCCAGAACAGATCCTCCCAAGGTTCCTCTGGAGCTGGGTAAAGACACCTGCAGGCATATGCTGTTTATTCATATATTTATCTGTTCCATCCATTCTGCATACGGTAAATGCTCATTTTCATTTGGGAGTCTGGCTTCAGTTCCTAAATTGCCGTAAGGCTGGGAGCACACTAGTTTGAATAGCGTGTGTATTGTCGCATAGCAGAAAACACATGCAAAATAACACCTAACGAAAGACTACGGAACGCATTGCAAATCCCAGCTTTCTGCAATTTTCAATGTACAGTTTAAAAATCGCACAACACATTGGATCTTCCTGTATACAATATATCAATTGCATGGGGTTTGCATACATTGCTTTCCAATGGGGGAAAAAATGCATGCGTTTTTAAAAAAAAAAAATATGATACTGTATTTTACCCACTAAAAAAGGCAGGTTATTTAAAATAAAGCAAGTAAAAACAGCGCCATAGATTTCAGCGCAGCGATGCCACCATTGGCAAGAACAGAAATTACGGCTATAGCAGCGCTCACAGTAATTTGGGCGCCATCAAAAGACGGAGCCAAAATTACTATAAAAAGAGCTTAATTCGCCGCCAGCAGTAGCTGGAAGCCGAATTCCGTATTTTCCCTTTGTCCATAGCGACCTGGAGGATAAATAGTAACTTAATCCACCAGGACTTTAGCAGGGGCAGGGTGAGCCATTTATCGGCTTTACCTTGCACCCAAATTTCCTGACGGCTTTATTATATGTACGCATTTAAAAGTGGTGAAAATTGCATAAAAGACGCAGATGCAAAACAAAAACGCAAACACACACAAAAATGCAAAAACAGAAAAGTGTACCTGACTCTTTTTTCTATGTCATACGGCATTGCTTGTCACCATCACTGAGCATGTGGGTACTTCACAGTTATCATAATAACAAAAGGGAGATTTTTTTTTCCAAATGATTATAGAAGGAATGGGTAGGGTAATTAATGTTTAAATCTCCCATTAAACAGCATTATTATGTATTGTCAGCAGCTTCACTAGGCACAGAATTCATTTGGCAGTCAGCTGTCCAGGATGTCTCTTTGAAGACTTGTTCTCCTCTATCAGACAACAACATGTTTTCAACAACTTGTAAAATGGCCTCAGCTGCTCCACTAGGCTGTGATGAGTGCTGGGCCAATGTTTTGTCAACAAAAAATATATACATATATGTATCTACCAGACAGCAGGACCAATCTGATGCACCCAAAAAGTGCTCAATACATTACTGCAAACCAAACAATTTTCTTAGACACACTAAGTACTAGGTAGTAAGGTAGACTAATGCCGTTATTTATGAATGTTTGTAGAATCATTTAACTCAGCATACATGCTGCATGTTTAAATATGAAGTCTCTACTAGAGGCCCCCAGGGGAGGATGCAAATACAAATTCACAATTTACTGATGTCAAATGATAGAGCCAAGCAGGCAACATGATATGAATATGTTTTATCCAGCTCTACAGATAACACAGTAGCTGCTTTTTGGTGATAATGCTGTAGAGAAGGACGTAAAGCTTTACAATATGCCTCCTTTTTAGCACCCATAGAAAGGCCATCATTTGAGTGCCTCCAAGGCATGTTTCCAGGCAGCTGTTGTTGGGTATTACTTACATGATCAATGGGAATTACTACACATTTCAAGAAGAGATCTCTTGAAAGCTTAAAATTAATCTACTCAGTTAGCCAATAGAAAGTTTCATTTACTGAACAGCACTTCCCTATGCTAGGTGACTAATATTAGTAGTATAGTATTCTAATGCTATTAGTTGAGCCTTCTGACAACTTTCTTAGTTCAGTTTACACCCATAAAATTTACAAATAATTAAAAGGGCAGATCCATCATGTACAATCTTTCCAAGTCCTAACTAAAGCCTCATACACAGGTACAAGGCAAGTCACCTGGCAGGGACCAGTTGCCTGACAGGGACATTGCAGGGCTGAGAATGTAAAGACATGTAGCTAGCCTGCAGGCTAGCAATGCATTTTGTTGTTATGTAGGGGGAAATGGGATGGAGCGGCATGCAAGTGACACCCCGCAGCAGAAGGTGGCTGGTAATGTCAGTAGGATGCAGCTGGTGGTATGGGCAGGACAGGGCTGTGGCTGGTGTGGTCAGTAGGATGCAGCTGGTGATATGGGCAGGACAGGGCTGTGGCTGGTGAGGTCAGTAGGATGTAGCTGGTGATATGGGCAGGACATGGCTGTGGCTGGTGATGTCAATAAGATGCAGCTGGTGATATGAGCAGGACATGGCTGTGGCTGGTGATGTCAGTAGGCCTCAGCTGGTGATATGGGCAGGACAGGGCTGTGGCTGGTGAGGTTAGTAGGATGCAGCTGGTGATATGGGCAGGACAGGGCGGTGGCTGGTGAGGTCAGTAGGATGCAGCTGGTGGTATGGGCAGGACAGGGCTGTGGCTGGTGATGTCAGCAGGATGCAGCTGGTGATATGGGCAGGACACGGCTATGGCTAGTGTGGTCAGTAGGATGCAGCTGGTAATATGGGCAGGACAGGGCTGTGGCTGGTGAGGTCAGGAGGATGCAGCTGGTGGTATGGGCAGGACACGGCTGTGGCTGGTGATGTCAGTAGGATAAAGCTGGTGATATGGGCAGGACATGGCTGTGGCTGGTGATGTCAATAAGATGCAGCTGGTGATATGAGCAGGACAGGGCTGTGGCTGGTGATGTAAGTAAGCCTCAGCTGGTGGTATGGGCAGGACAGGGCTGTGGCTGGTGTGGTCAGTAGGATGCAGCTGGTGATATGGGCAGGACACGGCTGTGGCTGGTGTGGTCAGTAGGATGCAGCTGGTGATATGGGCAGGACAAGGCTGTGGCTGGTGAGGTCAGTAGGATGCAGCTGGTGATATGGGCAGGACATGGCTGTGGCTGGTGAGGTCAGTAGGATGCAGCTGGTGGTATGGGCAGGACAGGGCTGTGGCTGGTGAGGTCAGTAGGATGCAGCTGGTGATATGGGCCGGACATGGCTGTGGCTGGTGATGTCAGTAAGCCTCAGCTGGTGATATGGGCAGGACATGGCTGTGGCTGGTGATGTCAATAAGATGCAGCTGGTGATATGAGCAGGACATGGCTGTGGCTGGTGATGTCAGTAGGCCTCAGCTGGTGATATGGGCAGGACAGGGCTGTGGCTGGTGAGGTTAGTAGGATGCAGCTGGTGATATGGGCAGGACAGGGCGGTGGCTGGTGAGGTCAGTAGGATGCAGCTGGTGATATGGGCAGGACACGGCTGTGGCTGGTGTGGTCAGTAGGATGCAGCTGGTGATATGGGCAGGACAGGGCTGTGGCTGGTGAGGTCAGGAGGATGCAGCTGGTGGTATGGGCAGGACACGGCTGTGGCTGGTAAAGTCAGTAGGATAAAGCTGGTGATATGGGCAGGACATGGCTGTGGCTGGTGATGTCAATAAGATGCAGCTGGTGATATGAGCAGGACAGGGCTGTGGCTGGTGATGTAAGTAAGCCTCAGCTGGTGGTATGGGCAGGACAGGGCTGTGGCTGGTGTGGTCAGTAGGATGCAGCTGGTGATATGGGCAGGACAAGGCTGTGGCTGGTGAGGTCAGGAGGATGCAGCTGGTGATATGGGCAGGACATGGCTGTGGCTGGTGATGTCAGGAAGATACAGCTGGTGATATGGGCAGGACATGGCTGTGGCTGGTGATGTCAGTAGGATACAGATGGTGATATGGGCAGGACAAGGCTGTGGCTGGTGATGTCAGTAGGATGCAGCTGGTGATATGGGCAGGCCATGGCTGTGGCTGGTGATGTCAGTAAGCCTCAGCTGGTGATATGGGCAGGACACGGCTGTGGCTGGTGATGTCAATAAGATGCAGCTGGTGATATGAGCAGGACATGGCTGTGGCTGGTGTGGTCAGTAGGATGCAGCTGGTGATATGGGCAGGACACGGCTGTGGCTGGTGTGGTCAGTAGGATTCAGCTGGTGATATGGGCAGGACACGGCCATGGCTGGTGTGGTCAGTAGGATGCAGCTGGTGATATGAGCAGGACATGGCTGTGGCTGGTGAGGTCAGTAGGATGCAGCTGGTGATATGGGCAGGACATGGCTGTGGCTGGTGTGGTCAGTAGGATGCAGCTGGTGATATGGGCAGGACATGGCTGTGGCTGGTGAGGTCAGTAGGATGCAGCTGGTGATATGGGCAGGACATGGCTGTGGCTGGTGAGGTCAGTAGGATGCAGCTGGTGATATGAGCAGGACATGGCTGTGGCTGGTGAGGTCAGTAGGATGCAGCTGGTGATATGGGCAGGACATGGCTGTGGCTGGTGTGGTCAGTAGGATGCAGCTGGTGATTTGGGCAGGACACGGCTGTGGCTGGTGTGGTCAGTAGGATGCAGCTGGTGAAATGGGCAGGACAGGGCTGTGGCTGGTGAGGTCAGTAGGATGCAGCTGGTGATATGGGTAGGACAGGGCTGTGGCTGGTGATGTCAGTAGGCCTCAGCTGGTGATATGGGCAGGACACTGCTGTGGCTGGTGTGGTCAGTAGGATGCAGCTGGTGATATGGGCAGGACAGGGCTGTGGCTGGTGAGGTCAGGAGGATGCAGCTGGTGGTATGGGCAGGACAGGGCTGTGGCTGGTGTGGTCAGTAGGATGCAGCTGGTGATATGGGTAGGACACGGCTGTGGCTGGTGTGGTCAGTAGGATTCAGCTGGTGATATGGGCAGGACACGGCCATGGCTGGTGATGTCAGTAGGATGCAGCTGGTGATATGGGCAGGACATGGCTATGGCTGGTGAGGTCAGTAGGATGCATCTGGTGATGTGGGCAGGACACAGCTGTGGCTGGTGAGGTCAGTAGGCCTCAGCTGGTGATATGGGCAGGACATGGCTGTGGCTGGTGATGTCAGTAGGATGCAGCTGGTGATATGGGCAGGGCATGGCTGTGGCTGGTGAGGTCAGTAAGATGCAGCTGGTGATATGGGCAGGACATGGCTGTGGCTGGTGATGTCAGTAGGATGCAGCTGGTGGTATGGGCAGGACATGGATGTGGCTGGTGAGGTCAGGAGGATGCAGCTGGTGATATGGGCAGGACACGGCTGTGGCTGGTGTGGTCAGTAGGATGCAGCTGGTGATATGGGCAGGACAGGGCTGTGGCTGGTGATGTCAGTAGGATGCAGCTGGTGATATGGGCAGGACAGGGCTGTGGCTGGTGTGGTCAGTAGGATGTAGCTGGTGGTATGGGCAGGACATGGCTGTGGCTGGTGATGTCAGTAGGATGCAGCTGGTGATATGGGCAGGACAAGGCTGTGGCTGGTGAGGTCAGAAGGATACAGCTGGTGATATGGGCAGGACAAGGCTGTGGTTGGTGATGTCAGTAGGATGCAGCTGCTGATATGGGCAGGACAAGGCTGTGGCTGGTGTGGTCAGTAGGATGCAGCTGGTGATATGGGCAGGACACGGCTGTGGCTGGTGTGGTCAGTAGGATGCAGCTGGTGATATGGGTAGGACAGGGCTGTGGTTGGTGTGGTCAGTAGGATGCAGCTGATGATATGGGCAGGACAGGGCTGTGGCTGGTGATGTCAGTAAGCCTCAGCTGGTGGTATGGGCAGGACAGGGCTGTGGAGTCGGTACAAAAATCCACCGTCTCCGACTCCTCAGTTTAGGATTCCACCGACTCCAACTCCTCGACTCCGACTCCTCTAATTTGCATATTACAATCTTGTTGATTGAAAGTATGTAACATGAAATTCGTATCTTAACTGCCAACGCCTAGAAATTTTAAGAGACAACTGAAGTGAGAAGAATATGGAGACTGCCATATTTATTCCTTTTAGTCATAGACTAAAACTAGTCCTTGGTAAAAGTACTTGTAAAAGGTACAGACCGGAACAAAGAACATCTATCAGGCCGCCTGTGGGTACATGTAAGAGTGATGTACTCTGCAGGGGAATGAGGAGATTCTTCCTCTATTACACATTCTTCATACACAATGTGAACCAGGTTTATGGGTGATAGACAACACCTCTGTGTTCAATGTGCACAACATTCTCAGTGGATTCCCTGCAGCTCTGTGGGGAGTGCATATGTAGAGTATAGAACTACTGTGTAACAAAGTAAACCTGAGACAGATGAAATTAAAGTTTTATACATACCTGGGGCTTCCTCCAGCCCCATTCAGGCTAATTAGTCCCTCGCTGTCCTCCTCCGCCACCTGGATCTTGTGCTATCAATCCAGGTACTTGAGCCAGTCTGGCGTAGTGTGCATGCACACACTCCGCCGCCGGGAGCGTACTACACATGCACAGCACTATTGCGCAGGTGCAGAATGCTCCTGGCTGTAGGAGCGGCATGTGGCCGGACTGCGCTGACTGCCCTAATTACCAGGACTTTTACCAGAAGATCCAGGTGGTGGAGGTGGACAGCGATGGACTAATTGGCCTGAAGGGGGTTGAAGGAAGCCCCAGGTATGTATAAAACTTTTCTTTTGATCCGTCTCAGGTACCATGTAATTCGTAGTCACCAAACCAAATTTTAACAACATATCAAATTATTTGATTTCGTGAGCAAAGAGAGTGCATGCAATTGCATAAATCAGCATCAACGCAGAAGTATTTCCATCTCATTGACCATCTCTATTAGTGACACAGCTACACATCAGGCTTTATTCTTACAGCATAGATGTTATTTAGTAAATATAAGAGATTCCTGTGTACACATCATATATACTGTACAGTCACAATCAGATATGTATATCTGACTTTAAAAATACGGGGACTGCTTTATTGAAGCAGCACAAGTAACTAATTTTGATTGGTTTATTTCATTTTTGTGGACTAAGCACAGCTATTACTGTATATATAAATTATTTATGATAACTATTGTCTGAGAAATAAAATATTTTATCATATTTTCTATTTTAATTACAGTTTAAATTCATTAGGAGTCGGAGTCGGTGCATTTTTTCCCGACTCCGACTCCAGGCACCCACAATTGCCCCGACTCCGACTCCACAGCCCTGGTATAGGCAGGACACGGCTGTGGCTGGTGATGTCAGTAGGATGCAGCTGGTGATATGGGCTGGACATAGCTATGGCTGGTGAGGTTAGTAGGATGCAGCTGGTGATATGGGCAGGACACGGCTGTGGCTGGTGATGTCAGGAGGATACAGCTGGTGATATGGGCAGGACATGGCTGTGGCTGGTAATGTCAATAAGATGCAGCTGGTGATATGAGCAGGATAAGGCTATGGCTGGTGTGGTCAGTAGGATGCAGCTGGTGATATGGGCAGGACATGGCTGTGGCTGGTGATGTCAGTAGGATGCAGCTGGTGATATGGGCACGATAAGGCTGTGGCTGGTGTGGTCAGTAGGATGCAGCTGGTGGTATAAGCAGGACAGGGCTGTGGCTGGTGTGGTCAGTAGGATGCAGCTGGTGGTATGGGCAGGACAGGGCTGTGGCTGGTGTGGTCAGTAGGATGCAGCTGGTGATATGGGCAGGACAGGGCTGTGGCTAGTGATGTCAGTAGGATGCAGCTGGTGATATGGGCAGGACAGGGCTGTGGCTGGTGTGGTCAGTAGGATGCAGCTGGTGATATGGGCAGGATAAGACTGTGGCTGGTGAGGTCAGTAGACCTCAGCTGGTGATATGGGCAGGACATGGATGTGGCTGATGAGGTCAGGAGGATGCAGCTGGTGATATGGGCAGGACAGGACTATGGCTGGTGAGGTTAGTAGGATGCAGCTGGTGATATGGGCAGGACATGGCTGTGGCTGGTGTGATCAGTAGGATGCAGCTGGTGATATGGGCAGGACAGGGCTGTTGCTGGTGATGTCAGTAGGATGCAGCTGGTGATATGGGCAGGACAGGATTGTGGCTGGTGAGGTTAGTATGATGCATCTGGTGATATGGGCAGGACAGGGCTGTTGCTGGTGATGTCAGTAGGATGCAGCTGGTGATATGGGCAGGACAGGGCTAGGCTGGTGAGGTTAGTATGATGCATCTGGTGATATGGGCAGGACATAGCTATGGCTGGAGATGTCAGTGGAATGTAACTGGTGATGCAGAATGTGCAGGTCACAGCAGATCAGACACCAGAGCCATTGTACACATGTATAATTTGGCCTAGCATTCCTGTCTAATCGATTCCCTTTCATGAAATCGGTCACATTGATTAGTCACCCAGAAGATTGCTTTGTGTTTACACAGCTTCAACTGTGCTTGGCTGGCTTCAAACTGGGATAGTAATGTGATTACATTACAACATGACCGGCTATATGACTAATACATGTTACAGAATCTTTTTCCCAAAGGTTAAATTTAACTTTATAAATCAGTTCTCTGACATCAGTTGTACTTTGCTTTATGTCATTTTATTAACATGACTTGATAATAATGTTGTACATCAGTTAAGTGCAGTCAACATAAGAAAAGGTTTGCTACAAACATGAAGTGACCAAAATGTATGATCCTTTCCATTTACAGTAGGAATGCTACATCTTAATCATATCATTTAGTGTACAGACATTTTACAAAATGATTTGCCCACCTGCTCTCCCCGACTCTCACACAAGGTAAATTATCTATAAAATATTGAAGTATTTCCAGTAGGTATATAGTGCACACACATTACACAGCAATTTACAGGATATCCTGAATAATTCACTCTCCCTCAATCTAATGTCTGTCATATTAAAGGGCCAGATTAGGGGAAGGCCAGTTGCTGTAGTAGTAAGTTTTAGCCTTTAGGCTGGATTCACAGTGGTGTGGGAACTGCAATGGAAACTGGACATAGACTGTAATACAAAACCTGCATATAGTGAGTTAGAATGACATTATCTGTTACAATGCAGCACTGTGAACAGGCCTATAGAATTGTATGGCCAGTGAGTTAAGATGCAGGATTATTCTGCAGTGCAAGTGATGCACTGTGAGCTAGTCCTGAAACTACCAAACAGATTGCTAACCACTGAGCAATCATACTGCCGAAAAGTGCATACAGACAAAAAGTAATAAAACCCAAATACCATACCATCATTTGACTTGACGTGCCCAACTTTCCAAGACCAGCAAAAACTGTAACTAGGGAGGGTCACAGGAGACAATGCATGATTTTCCTGTCCCCAGGTCTCCACTATCTTCCTATATGCATGACAGCTCACTGTCCTGTCCCAGCCCTAAAGGGAACCAGAAATAATAGGAATACTTCGGCTGCCATCTTCATTCCCTTATAAACAATGACAGTTGCTTAGCTGTTATGCTGAGCTTTTGGCTTTAAAGAGAAACTCCGATCAAGAATTGAACTTTATCCCAATCAGTAGCTGATACCCCCTTTTACATGAGAAATCTATTCCTTTTCACAAACAGACCACCAGGGAGCGCTATATCACTGATATTGTGGCGAAACCCCTCCCACAGAAACTCTGAGAACCGTGGTACTACTGGCAGTTTCCTGTCTGTGAACCTTGTTGCACTGTGGGAAATAGCGGTTTACAGCTGTTTCCAACTGCCAAAAAAGCATGCAGCAGCTACATCACCCGCCAACAGTAAAAATGTCACCATGTAATAAATGTCAGAATGTAAATAAGGGATTTAAAATATTTTACAATGGGCAAACACATTGACTAAATCATTTATACATAATTATTGTAAAAATGAAGCACTTTTTTATTACATTATTTTCACTGGAGTTCCTCTTTAACCACTTCGCTGCCAGGGTACAGTATATCTACGCTCCTTTGGACTTCACTTCCCCACCCGGAGCGTAGATATACGCACCCCCCGCCGCTGCCGCCGCTGTCCGCGCTCCCGCTCGCACTCCCGCGATCGTGCACGCCGCTGCCCGCTTGCCCGGAGATCAATGAACGGGAAAATCCATTCCCGTTCGTTGATCTCTGCCCCCGCAATGATCGGCATGCTTCTACGAGAAGCAGCCGATCATTGTGAAAAAACTCAGTTTCCCAGCCTCCCTTCCTGCAAGCGTCCTTCCGTCGCTTGCAGGACGCCTAAAAAAATGTAAAAAGTAATACTACACCCAAACATTTTTTTCACATACAAATAAATTATTTTTACTATTAATTTTAACTAATTAACTCCCACACTCCCCAATTGTTATCAATATTTTTTTTTTGAAATATTAAAATAAATAAAAAAAAATTACAATAAAAAAAAAAAACTTAAATAGTTACCTTAGGGATTGAAATCTTTAAATATTTATATCAAGAGGGTATAACACTGTTACTTTATACATTATGGGCTTGTAATTAGGGATAGATGCAAAACTGAAAAAAATGCACCTTTATTTGCAAATAAAATATTGGCACCAAACATTGTGATAGGGACATAATTTAAATGGTGTAATAACTGGGACAAATGGGCATATAAGTTACATGGATTTTAATTACAGTAGCATGCATTATTTAAAAACTATAATGGCGGAAAACTGAAAAATAATGTTTTTTCTTCCAAATGTTTTCCTATTTTCCCATTAAAACACATTTAGAATAAAATAATTCTTGGCATAATGTCCCACCTAAAGAAAGCCTAATTGGTGGTGAAAAAAACAAGATATAGTTCATCTCATTGTTATAAGTAATGATAAAGTTATAGGCGAATGAATGGATGGAGCGCGGAAAGGAGAAAATTGCTCTGGTGGTCAGGGGGTAAAACCCCTCAGTTGTGAAGTGGTTAAAGTTGTTTGTAAATCACACACCTGCAGCAAGCATGAAGCAAATCACACACCTGCAAAAAGCATGAAACAAATCGCACACCTGCAACAAGCATGAAGCCTTTAGAGTCAAACCAGAGTCAAAGCATCTGATGTGCATGTTCATTCTGGGCCAGCGGCTTTAAGCACCAGAGAGAGAGCATCAGTACAGAATTCAGACAACTAGCTTTATTTATTGGAGAATGGGAGAAGGGGAGACAACCACTGTACACACGTTAGATTGACTCACGATACTCAGCCAAGGCAGTCTTTATTGTCCACCATGAAACCAATGTGTGTACGTAGCTTAAAGTAATGCTGTGTCAGTCAATCTACATGTGCATTAAAGAGACTCTGTAACAATTTTTTCAGCCTTAGTTCTTCTATCCTATAAGTTCCTATGCCTGTTCTAATCTGCTCTGGCTTACTGCAGTCTTTCTGGCTTACTGCAGTCTTTCCTAACTGCACTGTCTCTGTAATAAATCAATGTATCTTTCCTCTGTCCTGTTTGTCGGGCTAAAGCTTGATTGTGTGGAATGTGCAGGGCTGCTTGTGATTGGTAGAAGCGATACACACCCTCTGCAGGCCCCCTGCATACTCTGAATGACTCATACACTATGCTTAGCTGAGCCTATTAGAAGCTGGTTAGTTTGTTTGTAAACACTGCCTAAAACTGTTAATTACAAGCCAGGATTGCAGCAGAGAGTGGCAGAAACAGCACAGAGGGGCACAGGAGAAAATAATGAATAGAATGGTATGCTTTTTATTGTAAGAATATTAGAGTACAGATTCTCTTTAATGAGCAGGGCAGGGGAAGTGAAAGCAAGCTGAATGGTCATCACATGGGGATCTCATATACATAATCATATTAGATGAGATAGAGACCTGTTCTTCTGACCTATAACAGCAGTGGGAAGAGTACTGAGGGTCGGACAATATAACACAAGGCTCTAACCTACATGGAGCATAAAACTGTACAGCAAACATCAGATAATTCCTGTATCTAATGAAAACAAACACCTGCAATGGGGTATTGCATATCTGTCTGGCCATGCAGATCCTGTGCAATCTTATTTCTGTGCCTGGAGTAATACTTTAATTTAGCACAAACTTAAATGCAGTAGCAGGCTGGCAATGTCACTGAGGCCTTAGCACAGGTCTGCTGAGATCATTTAATATCAATGGAGTCATTGTCACTCGATAGTATGAGAATTATTTGGATGGTGCTATCCCGGGTATGGGTAACTTTAACCATTTAACATCTGGCATGGGACGTCCTTAACAACATTCATTATCAGTCAATCTGTTGTTCATCCAATGATTTACATATGAAAAGATGAGTCACCTACAATGACTGGCTACCAACACCTCCCTTGTGTGCTACTTGTGTAATGACAGCTGCCCAGACCGGCTCCCTTCAATAGAGCTAATCTTGGTCTAACAGGCATTTTATTCTACAACAGGAAAATGTTTCTAATAAATGACAGGTTTGAATAGATGAAACGCAAAACTAATCTGGATAAATGAGACATTTAAAGAACATTATCTGACCTCGCTTAATGGGAGCATCTCACAAAGGAAAGAATTTATGAGTCTCCAGCAAGTCCGTCTGCGCACATAGTTTATGTACCGGCCATTACTGATCATACACAAGATGCTTCAGTCACTATATCTGCGTATTGATGCTTCGCATATGAGGCAGCAGCTATTTATAGTCCTCCTATGGGAGTGCAAACAATTAAGGCGGTTCCCCATGTCTTCTGTCCATTCATTGCTCAGTAGCCACTTTTGATCTCTTGATAAGAGGACGCCACATGTCAGATGTTAACATACGATGGGGGGTTGGGATTTACTTGAGGCAAAACACGTGCTTGAAAAGAAATCTTTTCATTTAACTCAATTCTAATGTCAGGATAATCACAGAAGAATAGACATGAGTTAACAATAATGTTTTATTTATAAACACAGTTCATGACTGTAAAAATTCACATTAAAAATGATCACGCAAGATGGATATTTAAAGCCATATAAATATAAAATTCTGTAAATAAGCACCACATGATGAACTACTGCAGGAAGGAATATGGTTTGTATTTTGGACTGGCTCATAAGACTTGCTAAAGCTCAGGTACAAAATCACATACTCCCCTAAGGGAGAGGGAAGTCTCGGAATCCTAATGAGACTTCCCACAGCTACTTCCAGTCTCCATTACTGCTCGTGGCCCCTACAAAGACTACCGAAAAGGGCTAGTCAGCAATGTGGTCGGGGCCGCTCTCCTCCCCAAGCGACTCTGTGCTACTGCGCAAGCACGGCTGAGAAGACTGTGAAGACCGTGGCCCCAATCAACTGGAGGGTCAGCAAATGGCAATGGGGGACCACAGGATGCCGTTAGGATCGGTCGCTGGCAGTCATATATAATAGAGGCCTAAAAAAAAGGGCGCTGGATTCTGCCACTTTTAGAATATCGGTAAAATTACCAATATTCTATTACTTATGATAATAAAATATTGGTAATCTTTCCCGATATTTAACTATGACTCAACCTAACCCTACTCTCACACAGAACCTTTCCTCTACGGATGCTTAACTCTTAACCCCTTCCTCTACCAATGCCTAGACCAGTGATGGCTAACCTTGGCACTCCAGCTGTGGTGGAACTACAAGTCCCATGAGGCACTTCAATACTCTGACAGCTCTAAGCATTACTCTGGGAGGCAGAGGCATGATGGGATCTGTAGTTTTGTCACAGCTGGAGTGCCAAGGTTAGTCATCATTGGCCTAGACCCTTATTCCCCCCACCCCCCACTCCCCCACACACACATACACACACACACACACTGGTGCCTAATCCTTAACCCCCCCAACGCAAAGCCGCAATTAGCGCGATTACAGGGAAATTTGTGTGCCCGGAGACTTCCACTATGCGATTTTCATATTGAGAATTCCTAATGCCATTATATGAATTTCTATATAATTTTTGATTTTTGTATTGAGACTTCCTATTGCCATAAGAAAAAAAATGTGCACCGTTATTATAATGTTATCACTGCAAAAGCCACTAATAGCATTGTGCTCTATGCCGCGCCCTTTTTAACCGCTTGCCGTATGCACCTCTTTTACCTGCTTCGGTCATTAGGCTGTACCATTTTTTGCATGATCCAATCATATTCTCGATCAGATATAGGATATGAAGTGAAAATGATGGTGTTTTTCACAAGTGCAGCCTTACAGGTCAAACGACATGGACCCTGCCTGTGCAGAGGGCTCAGAGCCCTCATTGGTTGGTTTTTTATCTGCAATGAAAGTTATAGTCTAAACTGTCATTTGGCCATGACTGGCAACGTGTTAGGAGGTGCGTAATTTGGCACCATTTTTAATGGTAATAGTATCTGAAAAGACACAAGCTGAAAGCTACAGAAAAATGAAAAATGGTAAACATTAAATACAGAATTTACTATAGTTCATGACACAAATGACGGCTAAAACGAATGATCCACGGCGATGCTCGGGCGTTTCAAATGACCATTTCAAATGAGGGAATATCCAAATTGTCTTTTTATTTAATTCATGCAGACATATAACAGCATAAAAACAGCACGACGTTTCGGGCATTAGCCCTTTATCAAGGAGCACTTGACCGTCTATGAAACTTCACCCTGATCCTGCATCATTTCATGATACAATTGTAAAGTTTATCGTCCTTTATTGTCGTTCACATCACATTCCGTGGATATCTTGAAACATACATCGTGGAACGATTGTTCATCAGTCGTTTCACAGAATTCTATCTTTTGGTGTGTACATAACTTAAGAGATCTGTGTTGTTAAAGCGGGATTGTCAGCCATAAAATTAAATTGAATTTACCCACTGCTCTGTGCTTATTATGTAGCCTGCAACCAAACCCTGAATTGCAAGCATTCCAATCTAGTCCAATCTAGTCATAAATGTTTCTGCTGTAATTACACTGCTGACCAGAAGGAAGCTTGTCATCTCCCCTCCTACATTCCTGCTCCTCACTGATTGGCTGAGGGCAGTTCAGTGTGAAGCTGCTGAAATCCGACCTATGTTGTGCTCATATAAGATTACAAAGCAAGGTAGATACGACAGTGCAGTTTCTAAGAGAAAAAAAGAAAGGTGGAAATGACATCAGGATTGGCTTCAGTCAGAGGCAGTAAAAATGGAAAATGCCTACAGTTTTCTCTTTATTCTCTTTATTTATTATATAAAATTCACTGAAATCAAAACATGGACAGTACAATACATGTGTTATGTAAGTAGAAAAGTATTTATTTACTTATATATGTGTGTTTTTTTTCCTGGGATAGTATGGCTGTCCCTGCTGCTTTAAGCAATGCATAATACAACATTGCTATATAAGTGCTGGTAATAAATAACATATGTGCCAGTACTGAGCATCATAGGTCTGGTCATTAGGATCCACTGTGCTTACAAGAACATCAGGAGCAGTGCTGCTAGCAATTACAAAGCATTATCCGAGAGCATGAGCTGTGCCAGTGTAAACACTATATATTAATATAATCCTTTATTTTATAAAATGCTACCATATTATGCAGCGCTGTACAATAAATTACTAAGAGTCATAGATTACGAAACCTGACGCATGAGAAGAAGGGGGCTCTGCCTGTAATTTTATTAGAAGAAAAATATTAAACCTGATTGAAGTAGACAAATCACCCTGCTGCTGTTTTTAATAAATCCTATTGCATATCTTCTCTACAGGCACACTTGTATATTCTAATTGATATTGGGATGCTTTAGAATACATTAGCTGCTGTAGCCTTAAGAAAAGAAAGCAGAGGAATAGCAATCCAATTATACAGGAAGAATTTCTACATGTCTGGTGGGTTTTAGGATTATAATACATCACCAATCACTTGCCATCACATCAAAGGGAATATTTTCATTTTCCTTATAAGCCAGTGAACAGATCAGACATAAGTAAAGGCCCGATGATCAGGCTCAGGATGAGCATTGTATTGTATGTATTTTTAGTTACGTCTGTCCTCAGTGAATGAGGTAATTATCTCTAAAGAATAGACACATCTGGCAGCCAATTCCCGCATGAGCAGTTTTAGGACCACATGGAGATCTGTCACATCACACAGGAAGGGGTTTGTCAATCATTGCTGGTTTAGCAGGCTCACAACACTGATTTGAGATCTTCAGAAAAGCTTCAGTCTTATGACAAGTGACATCTTTCTACTAGCTTTCTCTCATGGCAGTTCCATAGATGACCCCAAACAATGTACTGTAATTAAAAAAGTATTACTACACAAATACTAAATATTAAGCCTTAGCATTCTTCCAGAGAGCATAGAATTTATTCTAAGCCTTCTGTTTCTCATCCAGGTCATTTAATTGCTTAGAACTGCCTTCTTGTCACAATCTGTTTTTAATTTTACTCAGTTGGATTAATGAGGCCTACTCCAATCTAAAGGACAAGTATGCCAAGCTCGTTTACCAATTCCAAGGCAGAACATGGCCTTTTCAGCATAATGGTAGACAAGTTGTTTTATCCAAGCTCAAGAAAAGGAGCTTGCCTCTACATGACATGCTGAGAAAAATGAGTACATATGATGGCTTCAAGCCTATAAAGTGAAAGTCCCCTGACAGACCTTACTCAGGGCCGGCTCTAGACCTTTTGCTGCCGGAGGCAAACTTGCGAGGATGCACCCCGAGATTTGTAATGATCGCACAGCACCCGACAATTTATTCTGCTTCATTTAATGTTATCACATGACATGCTGCAGCTCAACACATTAGCACACTGGCTGGCTGTGAGTCTGTGACAAACAAACTGCCCATCCTCAGCCACACCATTCCTCCTCAGTCAGGACAGCAGTGGGAGGGAGGAGGTGGCCTCGCTTCTGATGTGCAAGTCAAATGAAACACTGCTGCTCTCCTGCCTCCCCCTTCCTTACTCATTGTCAGACTCCTCACACAGCACAACAAGCTGCTTTTCCCCAATGATGACCTCTTTACCTAGCTTCTCCATCTACTCTGACTGCATGCTGTTAGGGTCCGATCGCACTTAAAGGGAACCTAAAGTGAGAGGGATATGGATGTTTCCTTTTAAACAATACCAGTTGCTTGTCAGTCCTGCTGATCTCTTTGACTGCAGCAGTGGCTGAATCACACACCTGAAACAAGCATGCAGCTAATCCAGTCCGACTTCAGTCGGATCACCAGATCTGCATGATTGTTCAGGGGCTGTGAATGAAAGTATTACAAACACGGAATCAGCAGGAGAGTCAGGCACCTGGCATTATTTAAAAAGGAAAAATCCTTATCCATCTCAGTTTAGGTTCCCTTTAACCACTTCACCCCAAAGCGGTTTTTACCTGAACCTCCTTGCCGGTTATCCCGAGCTCAGCTCGGGGTAACCTGCGCAGGAGGATTTCTCAGGCCCCGCTGGGCCGATTTGCATAATTTTTTTTATTGCACGCAGCTAGCACTTTGCTAACTGCGTGCATATTCCGATCGCCGCCGATTCGCCGCTACCCGCCGCGCCCCCCCTGACCCCTTGCGCAGCCTGGCCAAACAGTGCCGGGCAGCGCTGAGGGGTGGATCGGGATTCCCTCTGACGTCCATGACATCGGTGACGTCATCCCGCCCGTCGCCATGGCGACCGGGGAAGCCCAGCAGGAAATCCCATTCTGAACAGGATTGCCTGCTTACTCTGATCGCCGGAGGCGATCGGAGTGGCTACGGGGATGCCGCTGCTCAGCGGCTATCATGTAGCGAGCCCTGGGCTCGCTACATGATTTAAAAAAAAAAAAAAACAACATTAAAAAAAAGTGCTGTGCTGCCCCCTTGCCGTGGAAATTGGACTGGCAAGGGGGTTAACGGACAAGAGCGATTTTCACCTTTCAGTGCTCATCCCTTTAATTTGCCAATAGCTTAAATCACTACTAATCACAATGAAATGATCTATATCTTATTTTTTTCACCACCAATTGGGCTTTTTGGGGTTGATATTTATTTTCAGTAATTACTTACTTTTCTATGCATTTTAAAGGGAAATACAAGGAAAAATTGAAAAAATACACTATTTCTCCAATTTCATCCCCTATGGTTTTAATATAAACACTGCTACTGTACATAAATCCCACACATTTTATCTGCCTATTTGTCCTGGTTATCACAACATTTTAATTATGTCCCTAGTACAAAGTATGGTGACAAGATATCATTTGGAAATAAAGGTGTATTTTTTTGGGGTGTACGCGGGAGTACAGCGTAAGCAGCACTGTCTGACTTATAAAACTGTCCTGGAGCCATTAAGAGGCTCTTGCAGGACGTTTTTATAAGTCAGCATGTCATTAAGTGGTTAAGTGATTAGCGGGTGATTCCTGCTAATTGCCGAAGCACTAGAGCTTTTTAAAGCGCTAGCGCAATACAAAGTATATGGCAGTGATCTCACTGCCACAATTGGCACTGATCGCAGGCAATTAGGGATTAGCACCAAACACGTTACTTGCAGCATTTCTCCGCGATTCTGGAGCGAAGTGACATGTGACATGATGAGATAGACATTGGTATGTACAGTGCCTAGCACACTAATAACTATGCTGTGTTCCTTTTTTTCTTTCTCTGCCTGAAAGAATTAAATATCAGGTATGTAAGTGGCTGACTCAGTCCTGACTCAGACAGGAAGTGACAACAGTGTGACCCTCACTGATAAGAAATTCCCCTTTTTAACTCTTTCTTTCTCTCAGAAGCCATTTTCTGCTAGGAAAGTGTTTTATAGTTGGAATTTCTTATCAGTGAGGGTCACACTGTAGTCACTTCCTGTCTGAGTTAGGACTGAGTCAGCCACTTACATACCTGATATTTAACTCTTTCAGGCAGAGAAAGAAATAAAGGAACACAGCATAGTTAATTGTGTGCTAGGCACTGTACATACCCATGTCTATCTCATCAAGTCACATGACACTTCGGGTATCCTTTAAGAAAGCGTTGATCGCGATCCCTCTGAATCGTGGAAGTGTCCAGTGAGTTTTGCCACGCTAATCACGGTAAAATCAACTGCACTAAGCGTTACCGTTTTGCAATTTGTCGTGTGAATGGGCCCTTAGTGTAAACACACAGTACAAACATGCTGAACCTGTAATATCTGCACCTGATGCAAGTGTTTAACCTTGCCTTATGAGAGAACCAGCCCTGACCTTACTGGTGCAGACTACTGTGTGGTGGTACCTCTTGGTTCTCCTATAGAGATAGCCAATTATTATTATTATTGATTTATAAAGGGCCAACATATTCCGTGGCGCTGTACACAGTAAGAAACAAACATGGGGTACATAATACAGACAAATTGTATATACCAATGTACAAAATACAGAATTGGTAACTGAATACAGAATTGATACAAAATACAGAATTGGTGACTGAATACAGAATTGATACAAAATACAGAATTGGTAATAACAGTGACTAAAGTAACATAATGAATAAAATGTAAAATGATTTCCAGGACACAAAAGGGGGAGAGAGCCCTGCCCTTGCAAACTTACAATGTAAAGGAACGACGAAACAAGAGGTGGGGTAGTATACAATAAGCATACAGTAACTAGAGGCAGAGTGTTTTAGGATATCTAGTAGGAGTGAAACTTGGCCTTAGGTCAAAGGGGAAGTGACCTAAGGTAGAGCATATGTTTGTCGGAAAAAGTGAGTTTTGAGACAATGTTTAAAGGTAACAAAGGTTGGAGAATGATGGTTGTGCTGTAGAAGGGCATTCCAGAGGAGAGGTGAAGCACGTGCGAAATCTTGTATAGATGAATGCAAGGAGGTAATTCTAGAGGAGGACTAAAGAAGGTCATGTGCAGATCTGAGATTGCGATTGGGTTGGTATCTGGAAAATAGTGAGGAGATGTACAGGAGAGAGATTGTGGAGAGCTTTGTAGGTTAGGGTCAAGAGTTTGAACTGGATCCTCTGGTTAATTGGTAGCCAATGAAAAGCTTGACAGAGAGGGACAGCAGAGGAAGAACGAGAAGAAAGATGAATGAAACGAGCAGCCGAGTTCATTACAGATTGGAGCAGTGCCAGTCTGTTAGTTGGTAGTCCACAAAGTAGTAGGTTAATAGTCCAGAATAGTCATAGCCAATGAAAAATAGGGCAGTTTCAGCTATATGTCTTCTCTTTCTACAAGAAGATAGATGTTTCACCACTAAACAAGTCAAAACCTGCTCTACACAAGGCACTTTTTTATAACTCTGTTTATTAGCAAGTAGAGATTATGAAAATGGCACAGGACAGTTATTGCTTGAAAGTGGAACATCATAAGAATCATAGCCGTAACATAATAGGTATCCCAGCCATCTACTACATTGAAAAACATATAATGACTTACCAAAACATTTAATGTACTCCAAAAATACTAGCCATTAATATAAAAAAAATAAAAATAAAATAAAAAAAGCCAGTATAAACTGTTTATATCATTATGCTGTCTCCTTTTCCCCCTCATCCCTCCAATAGGTCAGCGTGTTTACAAAAGGCCAAGGACCACATCAACCTTGCCCCACTCACAGTTAATATCCCAGAAGGCCCAGACTTTCTTTAAAAAAGCCATCATCTTTAATAACATTATTGTCCTTTTGGATACGTAAAGAGTGCTTCTTACAAATGAAACAACCTATATACAGTTATGTTAAAAAAATGGGATAACAAAACACACTCTAAAAATATTCTCGTTTTCCCAGTATTTTAATTAAAGTTTTCTGTATTGAATTAAACATTTATTTTCAATGTTCAAAATGACCTATGGCTTTTTGTCATGTATGTTGAACCATAACCGATTTAAGCTAAAAGTGACCATTAATGGTGCATTAAAAAAATGAATTCTCTTATTTTTTATTAGATCATTTAGATCTAATGTTAAGATTGTTTTGGTTGATCTACAGCATTCACTAATTCAAACTGTTCACACTATCAAAACCTGTTGTGATCATATGTAGGTAAAAACTCCTAAACGACAATCAACAAGTTATTTAAGGAAATAGTCTATAATGCAATCATCCATTTATTTTGGCCCATCTGCATTGGTTCCTCTGTTTGCATACAATTTCGATCTGTATGATCCGTTCAAACATATGGGCCCGCCCATGCATGAGCAGTAAGCCAGAGCCGCGGGCTCCGTGTTACTGCACATGCTTGCGCGGCCACGCTGCAGGAAGAGGAGCTGCGCGGCCAGATGTGGAGGAGGGCCATGCTTGGCAATGGGGGACATCAGACCACTGAGAGAAGCCTCAATAGGAACCTGAGACTTCCCTCTATTTAGGTAAGTATATCATTTTATTTTTTATTTCGGCTCAGGACTGCTTTACAGTGTACCTGAGGTGTAGTAAAATACAAAAATCATGAACTTACTTAAGGAGAGGGAAGTCTCTGGATCATAATGAGGCTTTCCCTCCAGGTCCTGCGGTCTCCCATTGCCTCTTGTGGCCCTTTCAAGGATTATGGACAATGTCTTGTCAATAATCTGGGGCTGCAGTCCTCTTCTGGTATGTATGTGGCAGTACTGCGCCTGCACAAGTATGAATGCGCCTGTGCAGTAAGCCAGAACCGCTCATGCATGAGGAGACGCTCATGATACTGTGCAGGCGTGGCCGTCCGCATTCATGTACCATAAACACATGGATGTACCAAATAAACATCATCAAAGTAAATAAATTATTCTAAGCTGGTAAGCATGAAATATGTGTTACCTAAATGCTCATCAGAGGAAGCATAAGATGAAATCCCCCTAATTGGACCAACGTACTAGATGGCATGCGGTATAGACGAGGCTCAGCTACTGCCAAGTCCATAATATGGGATCCAAAGCCAAAGAATAAGAAGGCACATTTATCAAAACTATTGCAAGGCAAATGAGAGCAGAACTTGTTCACAAATGGAGCAGATGTCCAGATCAAGGGTTCAGACTGGTAGCTCAGAGCGGCTGCTCTACTTCTGTACTTATTTAGTACCAGATTCTCCTTGCGTTGGTTTTGATGAATCTGTCCCTCAGTTCTAAAAACAAATATAAAATGAATAATCCCCCAAACAGTATCTTAATGCTCATTACATATAATGAATATCCTGCTTTCAAAGCTAGTGCTTCATCACAATGAAGGATCAACCACGTGAATCTCTGAAAGTCATCTTGACTGTACAAAGCAGGGGTGGGAAAACTCCAGCCCGCTCTGCGGGCTGTATCCAGCCAATTTCCAGGGCCGGGTACAGTGCCCCCAGTAGATGAACTTGAGTTTCAGCGTCCAACAGACACCGCACCATTTCACCGGCCGCAGCTCACCACTTCCACAAGGGCCTGAGTAGCTGTGGGAGTCTCTGGAGTCCAGCAGAAGGGCTACAAGAAAATAGTGTCTGAAGCCCAGCGTTGGAGCATATTTGATAATCTGTTTTGTGTTATCCGTTTTACCGCAGGGCAACGCAACAGGAACGCAAGGCGATGGAGCCTAGCACACTATTGGTGTTGTGTCGCGTTGCGCAAGAAGTGCGCAATCCACCGCTGACCCGCCACAAAGTCAACAGCATGTTACTTTTAGTTTAAACATGTTGGCAACCATGGAGCAGCGTGCATGTATGGGACGACAGGAAAACGACTGGAAAACCTGGGAATCCCAGTGATGTACTTCCTGTCCAGCAGGGAGTATGTCACTGTGCGAGGGACGTGTAGGGGGTGGCGCTATACATATGATCCTGTAGGCAGACTCTACTGTGGGGTCATATGATTGACATTTTTTGCCTTTGCGGGGCAATGCACCAGAGACGGGATATTGCACCAAAAACACACAGGCCAGGTGTAAAATCGGCCTCAAAGAACCTAACTCTTTGTTTAGGAATGCTGACTTACTACACATGGTACTATAGTTGTATTGTGTGTACCATTCCTTTTGCAATCTTCAAGTAACGTTATTTATACTCTACTCTGATTACTTATGTTTATGCTGTTTTCACATTTATAACTACATGGATGACTTAATATTTAACTTGCTTGTGCTCTTTTATTTGTACAACAAAGAGATTTTGGAAACTAAACAAGAAAATACAGTAAGTTTGCTATTGATTTTGTATGTACTTTCTAGTATGTTTTAAGTTGCCAAGTACTGAAAAGGTATGTTTTTTTAAATAAAATGAAAAATTATCTCTTTGGAGGAAACTGAGGAGAAAATGTAATAGGATATGATCCTAGGGCCCATATGCAATTCACTTTTTCTCCTGAGTTTTCTCCTAGGTAATATTTTTATACTTGTCAATAACATGCCCTTTAAGCCACCAGAAAGAAAGAAAATACTCAAAATAAATGTAATAGTACTTTTTCATTTACTTTTTGGTCCTTTTTTTGTTGAAAAGTGCTGGAAAGTAATTTTAAAAAAAGAAGATGAAAAATGATCTCCAAGGAGAAAACTCAGGTGAAAAAGTGAATTGCATATGGCCCTCTTTACCCTTATTTCTTCTCCCTAAAAATTGTTGAGACACTGGAATATCCTGACATTGTTCTATACCATAAGGATAATTTAGCCACATGCTTTTGGCACCAGAAAGTGTAGCGTAAACTGAGTTGGCTACTCAGTCAGTGCTGAAAGATTTCTAGAGTACAAATAGAAAATATGCATTGGATACCATGACCTGAATAGATGTGAACTTTCTCAGGCATATTTACCCATGGAGAGTTCACCCAGTAAGCTGCATATAAGAGATCTGAAGAACTAATTATTCTTATACGACTGATTAGAAGCCCTTTATGAGCCCCTGAGCTGAGTCTTATTTGAAAGGCTCATAAACTGTTTTGCAGCTTGCTGGATTAGCAAATGAATCTTTTCTTTCAAGGAGACCTGCAAAAGTAATGGAAATATAAGCCTTGTACACACACTAGAGGGTTCTCGGCTGAGGGAGCCAGTTGGGGCCGCCTCTGTTGACAATTTAGCGTGTATATACGGTGGCCCCAATGTGTCACTGAGAGAGCTGGAGTGCTGGATCATCTCGTCCAAAAGTAGATGATCCAGATGATGCCCATTGTCCTCCTCCTAACCACTCCTGCTCCATCATGTGCTTGCACGGTCATCCCTGCACCCTTCTCCATAGCAAAAGAATGCTGTGTTGGCCTGTAGGCTAGTGAAGCATCTGTACAAAACTCAGGCCTGGACTGTAGCTCCAGGGATCAAGTCCTGATCCCTGCAGGCGAGTGTAATAGTGTGCGTTTCCTCACCTTTAGGCATAAGAGAATTCCAGGGCAACAAGCCTACTGCTGCCCTATCTCCATCTATGAACTATAGTATAGTAGCACAGACAGCAGCACCATACCCAACAAATGGTTCAATACCCATGGCAAAAGAAGGGGAGGGAATGGAAGAACTTCAGCCACTACTATAGAAATCCAGGAAAAAAATTGAAGATCGGCTTTTGACAAAGATTAATTTGTATTAAATTTATGAGATTACTTACATTACCAGTAGTGTGACTTTAATTCTCTATTTCATGGTTTCTGTGTGAATATAAAAGATATATACTCCTTTGTTTATGAACAATAGTTTGCCCTTTCATAACAAATTATCAGTGTCAAAGTTTGAAATGTGGAGCATTAGTAACGTCCGGAAGCATTATATATGGATTGATGCAGGACAATATTCAGGCATGTATACATGAAAGATTCCAGCCACAGGCAAACCAAGGTTGTACTTCTGAACAGATTAGATGTAGACTATCCATAGTACATGAACTGGTGCTGACTGATAGCTCTAGGTTTAACTAATCTCGCTCACTTGTGCCTTATGCTGTCCTGGCGTTTGGAAGTGACAGGATATTGGTCAAATGACCTAAGCAGCTATTAGATGGGTAATGTTGATTAGTTGTCTTAAGGGGCTCTATAGACTTTAAATTAGCGACTTTTCTATTGTGAAGCATTTCTTCTCAAGATTTCCCCACACAGCAAATCACGTGTCTTTGATGAATGACGGAATTCTCTGAAGGGAAAAACAAAACAATAACAATTAATCTACAGAATCTGTCGGGACTGAACTGTCCACTTCTGAGAAAGGATTTTAGATTTGTCCACAGTGAGAAGAGAATGACTATGGGTGATTTCTTTAAGCTGCATCACTGTTCATGAGACAAAATGTTAGCCTTGTTGATAAAGGATAAAGGTACCCAAAAACTTAAAGATTACCAGTCAGCGTTAGAAGTCTTTCTGAAATGACGTTACTGACATGCAGGGACCACAAGACGCCTTCAACTACTTTGATGTGATTTAAATCCCTTACTGAGCACTATAGAGAGACCATCCAATCTTTGGTCAATCAGCTCCTAAATGCCTGACATCTGCAGACCAGTGACAGCATCTCAGCTGCCAATTATAGTGCTTATTGACATGGAGTAACCTGAGAGATTAGCTTTCAGTGTGTCTGAAAATGCCACAGTGATAAGAATGAAGACAATTGAGGAGTAGGTAAAGCATCACTACACCCCTACTAAAACGTATGTGAAAATAGTCATAATCTCATTATAGTTTCGATTAATAGACCCCAAAAACGAACGACTAGTGATCGAACATGTTTGATATTATCTCTCTTTATCCATCTAATCGAGCCATTGGTAGGCTTGATGGCTGTTCAGATCGATTATATATTCGTTTATGCTAGTCCGTCCCTGTAAAAAGGGATTTTCGTTTCGTTTCTTTGCAGCCTTCGATCATTGGAAAAACGAAACCATCAGAATCGAAAAAAAAAACGAAACCGTGGGTGGTGATATTAACCGTATGACCGATTATTTCGGGATCAAAAAGGACAAAAGGCACAATCGAAACGAAGGTTTAAACGAAGGCAAAAACGAACCGTGTATTCCCAGCATAAGATACTGGTGGTTCTCAAAAACATATAAGGGTCAGCCTGGCGACTGTAAAATGTATTAGAAATAATGCATTGAACAATACTCCCGCTTATCAAACATGCAGATAGTGTTCCAGTTGTTAATAAATCATTAGTGCAATTTGCTTTTTTCCTAATAAACTTTGACACATTTGCAAGACGGATTCTATATATGTTTATGAGTCACCCCCAGTATATAATAGACACAGTGATTAGAGGACAGAGTTGTCAATCCTTTCTTATTGATTAAATCTCTTCAGATTGTTCACAGTAGTTGATTAAAAAGTACAATCACCTCCTGATTTCTTCAAGAATGGCTGGATCAAGAGACATTCTACTGGCTGTCTCCGTCATCTCCAACAAACCCCACACCTTATCCCAGGACCCTGTCTTTATTAGGGAAGTAAAGTAGGCCACATAGCCACATTCCTTAATGCTGGGAATACACGTTTCGTTTTTGCCTTCGTTTTAGCCTTCGTTTCGATTGTGCCTTTTGTCCTTTTCGTTCCCGAAATAATCGAACGTATGGTTAATATCACCACCCACGGTTTCGTTTTTTTTTTCGATTCTGATGGTTTCGTTTTTCCAATAATCGAAGGCTGCAAAGAAACGAAACGAAAATCCCTTTTTACAGGGACGGACTAACATAAACGAACATATAATCGATCTGAACAGCCATCAAGCCTACCAATGACTCGATTAGATGGATAAAGAGAGATAATATCAAACATGTTCGATCACTAGTCGTTCGTTTTTGGGGTCTATTAATCGAAACTATAATGAGATTATGACTATTTTCACATACGTTTTCAACACTCGATTCGTTTACTGAACGAATCGAAGGCTAAAACGAAGGCAAAAACGAAACGTGTATTCCCAGCATAAGGGTCCTAAGCAATGGAAGCATATGCCTGTTATAGGCTTGGGATAAAAGCATATGTCTGCTCTTAGAGGCTTGGGATAGAAGCATATGCCTGTTCTTAGAGGCTTGGGATAGAAGTATATGCCTGCTCTTAGAGGCTTGGAATAGAAGCATATGTCTGCTCTTAGAGGCTTGGGATAGAAGCATACGCCTGCTCTTAGAGGTTTGGGATAGAAGCATACGCCTGTTCTTAAAGGCTTGGGGTAGAAGCAGATGCCTGTTCTTAAAGGCTTGGGGTAGAAGCATATGCCTGCTCTTAGAGGCTTGGGATAGACGCATACGCCTGTTCTTAGAGGCTTGAGATAGAAGCATATGCCTGCTCTTAGAGGCTTGGGATAGAAGCATACGCCTGCTCTTAGAGGTTTGGGATAGAGGCATACGCCTGTTCTTAAAGGCTTGGAATGGAAACCTACCGTATATACTTGGATACAAGTCGACCCCGTGTATAAGTCGACCCCAATATTTGACCCTCATAAGCTGGAATTTTTCAATTACTCATGTATAAGTCTATCCAGCGAAGTTAATGGCTGCACTTGGGGATCAGGATGGGTAAGTGGATGAATTTCATACAACATTGTAGTCATTATACCCTCCTGGCCCCGAAGTACAGCCAATAACTCCTCAAGCACACATTCAGCCATTAACCTTCTGCCTGTAACTCCATATCCCCACCACCATCACCCAAATGCATGCTGCCTGCAACTCCCCCATACCTATTCTGCCTGTAATTCCCCCCTCTCTCCCACCCACCATCACCCATAGGGAGCCCCTGTCTCCATTTCACCCCTCACCTCCCACCATCATCCAAACACTTGCTGCCCTTAATTCCCCCCTCCCTCCCACCATCACCCAAACACTTGCTGCCCTTAATTCCCCACACAAACACTTGCTGCCCTTAATTCCCCCCTCACTCCATCACCCAAACACTTGCTGCCCTTAAACCCCCACCCAAACACGTGTTTCCTTTAAAACCCCCCTCCCTCCCACCATTACCCAAACACTTGCTGCCCTTAACTTCCCCCCTCCCTCCCACCATCACCCAAACACTTGCTGCCCTTAATTCCCCCCTCCCTCCCACCATCACCCAAACACTTGCTGCCCTTAATTCCCCACCCAAACACGTGTTGCCTTTAATTCCCCCCTCCCTCCCACCATCACCCAAACACTTGCTGCCCTTAATTCCCCACCCAAACACTTGCTGCCCTTAATTCCCCCCTCCCTCCCACCATCACCCAAACACTTGCTGCCCTTAATTCCGCACCCAAACACGTGTTGCCTTTAATTCCCCCCTCCCTCCCACCATCACCCAAACACTTGTTGCCCTTAATTTCCCCCCTCCCTCCCACCATCACCCAAAGGGAGCCATCTCTATCAATTTCCTACTTGCGCTATTTAATCCCGTGCAAAGTGATTCCCGCAGCAGAAGCCGTCACCCCCATCACGTGAGCTGCTTTCTCTCTTCTCCCTTCACTCGCGCTGACCTCCGTGTTTTCGCATAGCTTCAGTCTTCTGACATCGGGAGGCGGGGCTACACTACAGCACGGAGGTCAGCGCGAGTGAAGGGAGAAGAGAGGACACAGCGCACGCTGATAGGGGTGGCGGCTTCTGCCGCGGAAATCGCTTTGCACAGGTTTAAACAGCGTAAGTAGGAAATTGAATTCCTTTGGATGATGGTGGGTGGGAGGGAGGGGGGGTATTAAAAACACACCGGTATATTGGCTATAAGTTGGGAAATGTAGGACTACTCGTGTATAAGTCCTTCCCCCCCCCCCCTCCCCCCCACTTTTATACTTTGAGTCAGTCCTAAATTTCTCGACTTATAGCCGAGTATATTCGGTACACCTGCTGTTAGAGGCTATTGTATAAAGACAGCAGTCTGACTGTAGTACACAGGTGTCAAACTCCAGTCCTCGAGGGACATAGCCATTCCAGTGTTAATGATGGACTGAGAAAGGGAGAAATGTGTCCTACTTGATGAACCACACCCGTCCTGATTCCGTCCCATCCATTACTATCAGCTGTGAAAAAAACTGCAGGACACAAGTTTGACATCCCTGCTCTAGAGGAACTCAGGGTAGAAAATACTGTGGCTTCTATGACATTATGAGGAATTGGTGCTCTGATTAGATGAGAAGGATGGTACCAGACAGTACCAGACAGTACGAACAGGAAAAAAATCCACTTCTACCTGTTAGAAGAAATGCTTGTATGCATTATAGTTGAAGGAGCATCAAAGCCAAGAAAACATAGCACTGTATGAAATTAAATCCAGATGGCAGCTTCCATGATTTCCCAATAATGGTGTGCTTCATCTCTCCCTCCCCCCCCCCCCCCCCATACCTGTAGGCACGTGGCAAGCACAGCATGATCCTGCTATTGTCTGTGGGAAAAAGACAACTTGTGTGAACACAGTGCACATCTGCCATGCAAGCAGATAATCCATTCTACCTGAATAATATCCCTGTGGAAAACAATTAGCCAGAATGTTGGACGCAATCTATATACCTGCTGATTATCAGCAAATTGGGTGTAAAACAACCACTCTTTGCTTATAATCAGTAAAGTCATCTCACGGAAAGCAAACATCTCGCTAGTTGCTATGGATTACCTCCAGCATTTATAAGTAAATAAATGGATGCTAAACAGGACAATCTAGGGTAGAAGTTTAAATTCTCTAATTGTTTATCAAGAACAAAAATGACCTCTGTGCCACCAGAGCGTGAAAACAAATTGCATTTCTGCGTTTATCTGATTGTGATCTGCTGTGTTATCATATGCACAGCCTTCTGCCACACACTATATTACAGAACACTATGGGGTGTTATCATCAAAAGCACAATCTCTGGCTCATCTATTCAGTCATGCAACTTGCAGCAACATATTAATTAAGCTTCACCGAGTGCTTACTAATCATTGTAGTTGCCATTTAAAGCAGCTTTCCATGCAGATATAATACTCAGAGGCACATGGTTATGTTGCAGGTGTCTATCGCATCCCAGCCACTTCTAGCCATCATCAAGTGAGCAGCAGCTGCTCCTATTAGTATTGCAGAGAGCCGGCTCTGATTTCCCTATCTTGTGTCGGCCACAAACTTGTGGAGATTGTAGAGTCTTTGCACTAGATTTAACCTCCCTTCCAGGCCGTTGACAAAAACAGTTTGCCTATAACAGTAGCTTCGTGCATCCCGCTCTAATGGGTTTATAGGTACACTGTCTGCTTCTTGGGATAAGCGACAAAGCACTATTCTAGAAATTTATCATCTGAGTATAAAGCCATCTTAATGATGTGACAGAGAGCTGGCCAATGTGTGCATGTCACTCAGCAGTAAATTAAATGCGGGGCACAGAGAGCAGACAGGCCCTGTGATTACACCGTGCTTGTCGTTACATCCTGCATGGAATTACTTTTCTTATTTGCATACAATGAAGCTGTACCATGTCAGGGGCAGGAATTCTATTACAGGAATGACAGGTGTCACGACGAGTGTTAGCCCTATCAGGAGGAGCCCTGAGGAGAAGGTGATGAGGCAGGAGCAGCCGCACCCTGTGCACTTACACTTTACTTGTTTCAGGGTGAATGGCTGCTAAATGCCATATAGCTAGACCTAGAGAGAGGCTTAGAAATAATACAACCATTCTTTGCCCATGTATTCTAGGGCCATTTTATTATGAATTCATGAAATATTTTAGCTTTTTGTCTAGAAGGATTAATAGGCTTATTCTAAGTATAGTCTGGGGGCTCATCAGTCAGTTTGCTGATGCTGGGTGAGCTCTTAGTTTGCTCTTTGGTCCCAAATTATAGGGAATGAGGCTAAAACAAAAATAGCAGAGAGCTTCTGCGTGAAAGCTTCAGTGGTTGTAAGTAGCCGATAGCTAATTTTTGTCACTGAAAAGCATTTTTTGTAAAAACTTGATACAACATATCCATGTAATGGCAGCTACACTGATAATGTGATCTGGGTAGAAAAGGGAAACAGGTTTCTACTGTACATTATTCCATACTTTAATTCTACTTTAACAGTAGACCTAAGGATGTCATTATGGGCATGTCACGGCCACTTAGTTGTGGTCTCGTATTTCTGACCATATCATAGATAACAGAACACGATTACTTAAAGAGGAACTGTAACCAAAAACACATAATGAATAAAATTGCTTATTTTTTTTACAATATTAAATTTATAAATTATTTTAAGGCGGTGTTAGAGTTTAAAAGTCCTTATCAAATATAAACTGCATTATTTTGGGTGTGCCTTCATGGATAAGCGACCTGGACATTCCTGTGTTATAACAAACCAATCCTGAAGGAATTACTTGATCTTCAGGTAACTGAATAACCAGCTGAGAACAATATACCAGCCCTCAACCGACATCCACTGGTGACTGAGCCGATGACCACGCTAGGCGATATCACAGGAACCTGTTAACCTGGTTTGTCTTACTACAGATGAACTATTTAGCTACTACCCACTCCCAGCTGCTGAGTACATAGACACTTGATGTATGCCATGGTGAAGGGGTCTTTGTCACCTGATATATCCGGAGGAATGACTCTGGAATCTATTACAAGGAACATTGTGTTTTCCCAGTTCCCTTAGCTAGCACTTATATACCGTATTTCATATGCCATAACTTGTACATTTATTTATTTGTAAATAAACCTAGCCTTTTTACATTTTGTAATGAGTTCAAGTGGTCGGTTGTCAAGAAGTAAATAACAAAAGCTAGAGTACATTCTACAGGCAGCAACATTTAAAGTACTGGCAGGTGATCTTGGAAGAATGTTCGTTTACTGAGAGTTCTAACGCCACAACAAATACATAACTGGTCTCCCAGAATGCTCAGAGGGGCAATATTAATAATAATACAAAGCCTAGAATAATCCTTAGTGGTAGGGTGGGGTTATGTACCATTATACAGCAATACATAGCTATAGGAAGGGTTTCTGATACTGAAACCAGGATATTTAACTTAAAGTGGGTATTTTGAAAAATGTACTGCATTTTACTATATGTCGTTATAGCAACTCTTTAAATGTACCTATATTACTGCAAACAATACTTACAACAGTTATGAGTTTGGAACATCTGCTCAAAAGCCACATCTAGAAACCCTCATAGAAGTCAAGAGTTCACAATGATTATGAAGGCCCAGAATAAAAATATTCTGCTTTATGTTTTAAACATTTAACTTAATGTATACATCACTTATGTTTAAAGTGATCCTTACGTCAAAAACAAAAAAAAAAGACTTTTACTCGCCTGGGGCTTCCAATAGCCCCCTGCAGCTGTCCGGTGCCCTCGCCGTGTCCCTCCGATCCTCGTGTCCCCGCCGGCAGCCACTTCCGGTTTTGCCGTCAGGAGCCGACAGGCTGGGAACGCGAGCGATTCTTCGCGTTCCCATCCACAATTGCGCCTTCTATGCTGCTATAGCATATAGCATGAAGCACATAGCAGCATAGAGGGCGCAATTGTGGCTGAGAACGCGAAGCATCACCCACGTTCCCAGCCTGTCGGCTCCTGACGGCGAAACCGGAAGTGGCTGCCGGCGGGGACACGAGGATCGGAGGGACACGGCGAGGGCACCGGACAGCTGCAGAGGGCTATTGGAAGCCCCAGGTGAGTAAAAGTCATTTTTTTTTTTTGACTTAAGGATCACTTTAACAAAGACTAGAATGAGTTTGAGCGACATAGTCTAGTGTAAGATATCTGCATGGTGTGTAGAGTCAGATTGTGGGACTCAATGGCCTCAATTCACTAAGCTTTATCAAACACATTATCAAACGTTTGATAATTTACCCCATGGGTAAAATCTAATTTTGAATTCACTAAGTTGTGATACATATATCAAATGTTTTATTGATAAAACGTTCAATAAATCTATAACAACTTAGTGAATTCAAAATTAGATTTTACCCATGAGGTAAAATATCAAACCTTTGATAAAGTGTTTGATAAAGTTTAGTGAATTGAGGCCAATGTGAAGAAGGGGCTCAAGACCTGAGCTAGTGAGAGGGGAGTGCAATGTCTGGAATGTCATGATTGCCACCACATAAAGACTGCTGCAAAGCCGGAACTATGAGGATAAACAATTGAGTGACACAAGGAGCATGAAAACCCTGCAGGCAAGGCAAAACATACAACAATGTACGTCCATGAATAGAAATGCATTTACCGTACATACAAACCATGCAAAGTATGTAAGAAATTAACTACTGTCTATAAATTCTCCACTAGTGCGCAAGACAGAACGTGCCAATGCCAATACAACTAGCAACAACGCATGTTTATAGGTATGCTCCTGTGAAATGCTATTCATAATATCGTCCCCACATGTGCATTAAAAAAAAATATATATATATATATATATATATACACATATATATATATATATATATATATATATATATATATATATATATATATATATATATATATATATATATATATATATATATATATATATATATATATATATACACACACACACACATACATACATACACACGCGCACACACTTCCCATCGATTAATAACCTACGATGTATATAAACAAAGGAAAACATACAGACAGAAGTCAATATTTGGTGTGACCACCATGTGCTTTTAAAACTGCTTGAATTCTCCCAGGTGCACTTGCAGAAAGTTAAGGATTCTGCAGGCATATGGTTGAGTACATGATTAAACAATTACACCGGGTGCTAATGATCAGATAGGTAACATGCGGGTTAAAGCAGAATCATTAAAGCACATCTCCTGGCGCACATCTAAAAATAATCATCTAATAGCTTAGCAATCAGAATGCTCAGGTGTTACCTTCTCGTGTGAAATGCGGTTCCTGCAGTTAAAATCCTGTCTCCAAATAATGAACACATGACCAGAAGCATTAAAGCGGTATAAAACTCTGACATAATATTCAATAAAAACAACATGTTTTCCTCCTTTGTATATCACATACAGTTATCATATATGCTTTTGTGCATAAGTATTATTATTCATTTAGAAATTGCAAGTTCCCAAAATACAACTTTTTTGCTCTGAGAGCTGCAATTGCATTTTATTCATAAATGGTGTATTTCTATTGTAATGTACCAGGAATGATTTCTGAGTACCACTCTGTGTTCTGGAGTGCCGGCACAGTCAGAGAAGTGTTTACATTCCTCACTTGATACAATTAAGTAAACACAAGATTATGTTAAACACAAGACAATCACTAGTTCGGATGTGTTTCCCTGCAGGGAGCTTGTAAGGCCTGTGTTTAACTAGTTAAATCCTGTTCTAGAAAAAAAATGTGGTAGTATATAATATGCTGTAAATAACCTTTTAGAGCAAAGAAGAAATGCTGGGTTTCAGTCCGCTTTTTACATGCACTATGAGTGGCATACATGCAAAAAGGGAAATTTTGGCGCCTAGAAATCCCGCCAGTAGAATATCAGTAAATTTGCAGATATTCTACTGTGACAGTGAAAATGACAATAGTAAAATATTGATAATACATACCAATATTTTACTATAGCTAAACATAACCCTATACTGACATTGAACCCTACCACTATCAATGCCTAACCTTAACAACTCCCGTCACGGCTAACCTTAGCCACCCGCCCCACGGCTAACCTTAATCTCCTACCCCCACAGCTAACCTTAACCACCAACCCCTCATGGCTGACCTTAACCACCCACCCCAAGTGGTCACACAATCTGGGTCAATAACAAGAGCAGGAGATCAGGAGTGGTCACACAAGCTGCTCAGTCACTAATTCATTCTACAGCAGGACAATGTATTCGGGACAAACTCATTTTCATCATAACAGGGCTAATTTCTAAAAAAAAAAATTATATATATATATATATATATATATATATATATATATATATATATATATATATATAATTTATTTGTTTGCATGTAGCAAGCATCTCCATAATGGCTTCCAGGAAATGCTTGCTGAAATAAATCTGCTGTTCCCAGTATAGATCAGTTGCTGAACTATATTCCAACACAGGGAGCATTAATTATCTAACCAGGTGTATTGAAAGTGATTCATTACAACCATGCTAGAGAAATGAGTGGAAGCTGGTTAGCAATGTGCTGGAATCAGGTTCCTGGACAAACAAATACCCACATCCATGCACCACCATACACAGTGGGATTCATTTCACATGTATGTATGTGCTGAATACAAGCTGCAGCATAAGCTGGAGCTGTATTATTTAACGGAAACTGAACAAATTACCTGCATTTCATTTAAGTTGGCACACACACTATATTCATTAGAGCATAAGTAAGACAAATGTAGTTAAAACATAAGTCAAGTTTAGCTATAATTCACACTACAAAACAGAGCATATGGGTAATTTCACCCAGAACTGATAAGAGACTGCTGGACAGGGCTCACTAGCTGCTGGTGGATGAGGAGTACACTACTAATGATGTAGCCTGTGCACAACTGTATCCCTGTATCCACCACACTCACTAAAGCTAGGGTCACACTTGACAGAAATCGCGGGAGTTTTCCTGCACACATAATGCTGCCCAATGCACTATCACAATGTGCTGGGTGCAATGTGCAGTCTTATGTAGCGGGGATAAAACAGGCCACCACTTTTGCTTTTTATTGCACAAAGCATGCGATTCCCCTTTGCCGACAGACAGCTGTTTACAATTGGCTGCCGGCCAAGAATGCTGATTCGAAACCGCTGATGTTTTCTTGCAGCCTCAAGTGGGACCCTACACTCAGGCACCAAGTAACTTTTTGGTTTTAACCAAGAGATTGGGTTGAAAGTACTTTAAAATGGAACTCAATACAGTTCATGTTAGTTTTGGATACAGTAGTAAAACATTAGAACATATGTTATCTTTTACTGCTGTCGGTGCCCTAACTGGATATATCCTTACCCCTGGGATATCTAAAATTAGTTTTCAAGACACAAAATGATGAGAGAGGCCTGCCCTTGTGAGCTTACAATCTAAAGGAATAGGGAGGAAACAAGAGGTGGGGTAGTATACAATATTTATATTGTATATTTAGTAAGGTGTACAACTTGGCCAGAGGTTGAAGGGGTAACATCCTAACTTAGAGGGTATGCTTGTCAGAAAAAGTGAGCTTTGAGGGAGCATGATTTCAAAGGTTAGAGAGTGACAGTGTTGTTTTGGAAGGAGAATCCAGGGGAGTGGTAAGGCACGTATGAGAAGTCTTGTATACGTGAATAGAAGGAGGTATTTCTAGAGGAGGACAGAAGGTTGTGTGCAGATCTGAAATTGTGGTTAGGGTGGTATCTGGAAACTAGTGATGAGATGTACAGTGTAGAGAGATTGTGGAGAGTTTTGTGAGTTAAGGTTAAGGGCTCGTTCACAGTGCTCAGTTGCATTGCAGAATAATTCTGCATGTCAACTCACAGCCCATACAATTCTATGGGCTTGTTCACAGTATCTGCATGCAGTCTTTGTATTAAAGTCTATGGCCAGTCTCCATTGCAGTACACAGTCATTATAACGCGTGCGTTATGCAGCGGACCACTGTAAATCTATCTATAGAGTTTGAAATTGATCCTCTGGTTAATTGGCAGCGAGTGGACCTTTAGTAAGGATTACTTGTGCAGCATGATTCTTCATTTAACAGCTACCAGGCGCAGGACAAGCCATGTGACTCCCCAATAGAAGGTGCAAGGCATCATTCATTTATATGGGGGGATAGAAGTTGAATTTCCGTATAAGGCTCTATTCCCACTGGGTCAGAAAACTGACCTCTTCTGCAATGGAAAAGCGGCCATGTTCAAGGATCCAGTACTATTTATAGGATCCGTTCACATTTGTCAGTCTACAATGGTCTGTTGCGATAAGCTGAATGCAAAATAGGAACCTACCCAATAACTCCCAGACCAGAGCCATTTCCCTAAAAGCCTATGGTGGAAACGCATCTGCTCCGAACTGCAACCGGACCACAACGGACCATCCGAGTGGATGCTACACTGTACACACCCGCTAACAGTTTTCTTAAACCCATGTTCATAAAGTGAATCAGCACTGGACTGGGTAACAGCTGGTTTGTCTTTAGCAAGTGATGCATGTCCTTATCCATCTTATATACTGTATATGCATTTGCGTAGCAGTGCTGGGCACTCTATTCATATATTGTGACCGGTTAGTCTTTGCTTACATACACATGAAGTCTCTGAAAGACTGATGGATGTCGACATTTTACATGCCTATTGATCAGTGGGAGAGGTTTGCAGCCATGTTTATTGAATAAAGCTTAGAGCAAAGTGTACGAAACTCACTGCATCTTATCAGAATTACTCTGTTAAGGATCTTGAAGTCTGGCGTAACATACACTTAGGCTCCTTTCACACTATATGGGCTTGATTCACAAAGCTGTGCTAACCCAGTTAGAGACTTTAGGCGTGATAACCATTGCACCATGCTGGTGAAAAGCCAGTTTAGGCATGATAAGTTTAGGCGTGATAAGTTTAGGCATGATAAGTTTAGGCGTGATAAGTTTAGGCATGCTAAGTTTAGATAAGTTTAGAACGCGTGCAAAGTCCTGCACGCAAAGCAGCGCCATTAAACTCTATGCAAAGTGCACCAGACTTTGCTAGCGCAAAACTTTTGATCAGCTATGCACTGCGGTGCTAACCCAGTTGGTGCTTAAACTTATCATGCCTAAACTTATCACACCTAAACTGAGTTTAGGCGTGATAAAGGGCTTTTCACCAGCCTGCTAACTGTTAGCACCGCTTTGTGAATCAGGCCCTATATGTTGCATTGCGCATCCTGAAAAATAGGATCCCAATGGTGATGTAAAGTTGCATTGCCTACTGCTGCTTTGCGACCCGTACAGTGCAACATAAAGAGTCCATAGACTTTATGCTTGCACTGTGTGTGTCAACTGATGCACTGCATGCTGTGTGTTATCCTGTCAGTAATCACTGAACTGCATCACAAAAGTGAAAGCCCCATTGAAAAATAAATGCATCACATTGTAATGCAATTCTATTGTCTGTTGCGCCATGACCTAATCTCAACTCATTATTGCCTATATAGTTATTCTACCTGGCTTTGGTCCAAAGTGTTTTCATCTGTGTGAAAATTACAGTCAACTAGTGCTGAAAGCAGCCCTCCTTTCTGAACTGTGTGAACATTTCAGTCAGCTAGTACTGAAAGCAGCCCTTGCATAATGTTAGTTTAATCAGAAAGCATTGCAGTCAGGAAAATAGTAGTGTGCTGCTTACAATCAGTGTAGCTTGCACACAGAAGGTCCCTGCTATAAGGCAAGCCTTACCCCTTGCACTAAACATTTTCAAAAACTTTTCAAGCTGTCATGGCAGCTTGAAAAGTTTTTGGCTTAGCGCACACATCTCAGTGACTCATACGACTGTGAAATGAAAATGAAAGTAAACTGACATTTTATTTTGAACAAATGTTTGTTCTTACAACAGTGTGACTCATCTACTGGAGCAGAGAGGAAATTTAGGTTGTAATTATACTTATTGTATAGTTGGAAAATCATATTGCTTTTGGCCACTTCCATAATTACTAGTTGGTTCTAGGTCTTCAAGTTCATATACATACACATTAAATTTTTAATAAAATGAAATTAGCTTTAAGGATTGGATCATACATTCTGAAATAAAACGCATTCTCGATTGTGTTTGTGAGTACAAAGTTTCTGCAGTAATCTTCCAGCTAAAGCAGAACCACAAAGGCCACAACAGACAATCCAAATGACTGTTCTGCACAACTAGAACAGTTCTTTCTTTAGACATGTCTAACCATGATGCTCCACATCTGTCTGAGGTCCCAACATCATGGCAAACTGACAACTTGCATTCCAGAAAAAAATGGCATTCTGAAATAAGTGCCAACAACAGAACTTCTGAGCATCTGCAGGGTAGTTAACCCTTATCCTAATGAATAACATGTGGCAGGAAAGTACTCAGAAATAAAACTTTGCAGATATGTCACTTCTAATAATATACTCTAATCTTCCCATTCATGGAGGCGGCTGATAATAAAATAAATAGGGGAAAAATACTTTGCATGATGGTAAATATAAAAACTACAAAGCTATCCAAATATGGTTCCTCTCATCAACCCTTATGTTTACTATATCCATGAATGGTGCTCTCTGCACAGCTGCTACAATGGATCACAATCTTCAAAATGTCTCTGAAGGTCAACATGAATAACCATCCCTGATGTGCAGCAATCTAAATGGGCAAGCTTAGCAATATGAGCATTATATTAGCAATACCTATACATGTAGCACTCGAATCAGCCACCCCTGTCATTAATAATTCACATCCAGGTCATGAGCTTCAGTTAATGCAGAAGGAGGTAAAATGTGGTACTAATGACTTAGAATGGGATACTACTGTGGATGCTTGACAGGCTGCTATGACTGCTCCATGCTGGATTCCAAGGATACTCATGCATAAAATCTCTACAGTCTACTCAGAGGGGTATAAAAAAACAAAAACCTGTGAGTAGCAACAAACAATAACCCATCACGTGAGTAGCAGTTCTGCAGACAGAAATGCTTCTGTGACAAGAAGAATGGCCAGATTGGTTTCAGCAGACAGAAATGCTTTAGTGCTAATGATGCTTTACAATTGTGGTGAGCAGAAAAGCACCACAGCATGTGAAACCACATCAGTTCCACTCCTGCCAGCCAAGATTAGGAAACGGAGGCTGCACAGACTCACCAAAACATGACAGCTGATAACTAGAATGAGGGATACATCTGGTTTTGTGCCAATGCAATGTACACAGATGTAAAGGCCACAATTTGGCATCAGTATGAATCTATTAACCTATTGTCAGCATTCCAGGCTGGTGGTGATTTGGGGTGTGACAGAACAGGATATTTATGGCATGAATCTGCAGCTGACCAGTCTGCAATGGTATGATGTAATCATGTCACCATGACCAAAATCTCGAAGGAACGTTCCCAGGACCTTGTGAAATGGGTGGTAGAGGTGGTGTTGGTCTGGGTGTTGGGGATGGGGGAAGGGGGTGTCTAATCAGAATTATCAGCACAGTAGATTCCTTTATAGTGAACTCAGACCAGAAAAAGTAGTTTACTGTATCAGAAGTTTACTATATCAGAATTGGTCATACATCGTATATATTTATACAGATGCATTTTCTATATCAAGAGGTTTGCTATCAGAGTTTAGTATAACTGTAATGGATAGCGGAGATGCCGCCGCGGAGACAAGCGGCATGGAGGCTATCTCCGCGTATCAGCCGGCGGCTTCGGCCGCGCAGTTACATGCTGGTGCTCTGCCTGGTCCTTCTATTGCACATAGATTGAGGGCTACGCACGCGCGCACCAGGCGACAGGACCTTTACGCGAATAGAAGGGGAGTCAGCTTATCTGCCAGGTCAGCTGACTCCAAACGCTATCTCGGATTGGCTGAGTGACTGGGGCGGCGCTGCGGAGCTGCTATGTATATATAGTGGTAGTCTGTCAGTTGCTCCGTGTCTGCTGTTGCGATTGCTAACGTGTGAGTGCTCAGACCTTAGTCAGATCCCAAAGTGTGCTAGAACCAGCTGGAGCTGGGGATCCACACTTAGCCAGATTCTGTTGATAGCTTAAAGTACTAGTTACATTGTATTATCTGTTATGACCTTCTGCTTTCGTTGACTATTCTCCTGCTTACTGACTCTGTACCTCTGCCCATCTGATTCATGTTGCCGACCCTGCCTGAACCTAACACTGAATCAGTCTTCTGTCTTTGTACCTTATCTGTCCATACGTTGCCTACTCTGCTTGTCTGACCTTTCTTGCCTCACCAGTGGGCCTAGCCACTGGCAAGGGATCTGTGGCATTTCACCTGCTCCTCAGGTGAAGCTCAACTGCAGCACTGTCTGTAACACCTGCTCCTCAGGTGTCCATTGGCTGCAGTGTAGTCTTAATCACCTGCTCCTCAGGTGGTCATTGTTTGCAGCACAGTCTGTAACACCTGCTCCTCAGGTGTCCATTGGCTGCAGTACAGTCCTAATCACCTGCCCCTTAGGTGAATATCCTTTGCAGCACTGTTTGTAACACCTGCTCCTCAGGTGTCCACTGGCTGCAGTATAGTCTTAATCACCCGCTCCTCAGTTGATCATTCTCTGTAGCTCAGTTGGTGGTACCTGCTCCACAGGTGTCCACTGACTACAGTACAGCCTGACTTGCCTGCGTCTCAGGTGATCATTGGCTGCAGTATTGTCTGAGTCACCCGCTCCTCGGGAGACTTCCTCTTCCTCATTACTGTTGCACCAAACACTATCTCATATTGGTAGTCCTGTGTCTGGCTATACTAGCATTATTGGTGATACTGCAGATCACCAATAATCAGAAAATCTGTTTAGCTGACACCAATCGTTACAATAACGAGATTCTACTGTATTCCTGATAAAGTCCTTGTCATATCTTTTTTAAGTTCCAAGTTAAAAATATGATGCGAATATTCACATAAATTTCGATCACTGACTGGACACATCATTTAAATGAATATCACAGCCCAAAGAAGTCCCGGGGTTTAGGACGTGTGCAGTGTCACATCACATGCCACCATATGTCATCTTCATGGCTTTACACTTTGCATTTCCTACATTCACTGTGCCTTAGCACATCACATTGATAGTGCTCATCTAATTACCATACCATAGACAGATCTCTGTCCAGCCAGTGCACTGAGGCCATTTCACCCCTGTATACACAAACCTTAATTGCTGTGAGCCTTTGTGGTCCAGAGAGGTATGTATTCAATACTAAGCATAGCCTTATTACTCTTAATCATAAAGTCGGTGTTTGCATCGCCTCCTCAACAAGCTGGTGTAAAAACACAGAGGCATTGTGCGCATTGATTGATAGCAAATGTGTTTTTAAAAGAGGGAACAAGTGTACAGAGACTTGCTAACCTTATTAAAGTGGGAAAATGAATAGAGAACAATGCTGAGAGAGGCTCATTGGCAATTAGGTGGCATTCAACATGCAGCATTAAGGAGGATATGCATATTTTATAATGTATAAGGAAAGACAACAGATTCTCAACAAGGCAATGACTAAGTCACCATCTGATTATTATAGCCGACCATAAATCTAACCACTAAGCTGTGATAGACCGGTATTCCATGGCTTCAGCGCATTAATAAATACAAGGCTGACCCATCCAAATCAGCTCATCTACAATGACAGTAATTTAATGCCATGCTAACAGCTAAGAGCATACTTTATTTTGTGCAAGACTAGCTCAAGTAACTTTTTACTGCTATGGTTAATGGGGATCCTGATGTTTAAGAGTTCCTAGAGACTGCTTCCAACAGATTAGTCATCTCTTCTATGGGGTCTCTGCACACAGAAGGCACTGGTTTATGGAAAGGTTAACAGAGGTTGTAGAGCTCTCGCCAGCAACAGGGAACAGGCAGGAATTATTTCCAAGCAGAGGAAAACAAAGGAATATGACAGATAAGAAAGTGGCAGCGACGTGCATGCCAATCACGCTTTCTCCACTTAAACTCTTCCAGACTGGAGTATGCAATTTGGCATACACAGACTATTTGGACACTGGCTAGCTGTCAACACATAATAGAGCTGTATTTCAAACCTCCTGACAATAGCAACACGTATCAATTCAGCCATTCACTTTCATGATTCCCAACAGACACATTTGTAACAATAAAGTCAAGCAAAAAGAAGGCAAGCTCTGCTCAGAAAAACTAGTTGCATTTATCACCTTCACTAGCTAGAATCAACTTGATTTGGATATGTGATAGGCAAGTATATTCATTGTACAAGTATAATCAGTGTACAAGTATATACAGTCTACATACAGTGTGAGTGTGTGTGAGTGTGTGTGTGTGTGTGTGTTGACTAACATTCCGCACTTCACAACACTAAGTTGTGAGGATGACAATCTAACAGTGTTGTCAACCATCCGTAAATTTACAAAGTGTTTGATTTGCCCTTCCATGTAGTGCATGAGAAAAAAACAAGCTTTCTTCAGCAATGCTCTGGTACAGAGATAAGACATTTTACACACACACACAACACACACAAAAACACACACCATACACTGGGTTTCTCTCCTTCCTGCTTCCTCTCCCTCTCCTCTTGCCTTTACTTTAGCTCAGCTTGTAGTGTTCCCAAGCATCCCCCCTCCTTCTTCCCCCCACCAGACACAAGCTGGGGGCAGGAATGACAAGCCAGTGACCTATTCACATAGGAGAAGCTTGCTAGCATGGAAGGACTGAATTGTATCAGCCAGGTACATCTGTAGTTAACTTTTCTTCCATAATAGTCCCATCTTTTGGACAATCTGCTCTGCTTTAAAGTCTTTGAGTACTGTGATAAGATGATCCTAGCACTAGTAACTTCCCAAGGGGTTATTACAGATACAGGTGAGTATATAGATGAGTATTGGATAAGACAAAGGTGAAGATACTGTCTGTTCTGATTTACAACCCACCTCTAAGCACAGGCACTCCTTTGACTTGGGGGTCCAGCTACTGGGATAACAGAGGTGCTGTAAGGCATGTTTTAGATATTTTGTTTTTTATTTCAGGAACATTGGATATTACTTTAAGAATTCGTGTTCGCAGTGCACTGTAGAAGTCTTGGTCATTTACAGTAAAAGACTACACTAAATGGATGCTACAACTTATCTGGATTTTGTTTTGGGGATGTGGGAGGAAACTAGAATGCCCAGAGGAAACCCATGCAACAACAAAAACCAGGGAACATACAAACTACATGCAGATAGTGTCCTAGCTGAGATTTCAATGTGGAACCCCAATTCCACAAAGCAAGAGTGCTAGCCGCTATCTCTATCCGATATCTATCTAATCATCCATTTAATCTAATATATACCACATGACACAGAGGTGTATTACTTGTATGCATTCACAAGTCAAAGTAAACAAAGAACATAGAGAAAGTGGGTGTGTGAGCACAAAAATGGGAAGTCTTGGGAGAGGAAGACACTGGTGCCCACCTCTGCTGCTGCTGCTGCCAGCCTTATAGCCCACACGTGGGGTGGCAGAGATGACAGTAGAGCTGGCAGATCCCGGCCACTTGCCAACTAGGAAACTATCCCAGGGACACGCTGAGACAATAGAGATGTGCTCTGCACAACTGGAGCTGCCTGGCAGGCATGGGGCATGTCAAACTTTCTCTCTGCTAGCAAGGTGGCAAGGCAGGCAGTGGCAAGGAGGACCCAGGCAGCAAGCAGAGCTATATGGCAGGGGATCGGGCTGCAAGGGAAGCCAGCGAGCACTGGCTTGTTGCATCCCGGAAGGCAAGCAGCATTTAGCAGGGGTAAGGCAGCAGCCCGGTACAGAGGGGATGTTGCTGTCACTCCTACCTTTGTGCCAGTCTTATGTCCTCCTCCTCCTCTCCTTCCTCTCGCCGTGCCTGGAGAAAGGAGCGTATCCCGGCCCCTGAGAGCTGGAAATGCTGCAGACTGACGCCCCGTGGCGGGGATCCTGCGAGCAGCCTGGCAGTGAGACAACACAGAGAGAGATGTGCCGGCTGAGGGAAACACGATCAAGAGCCACTCATAAACAATACCAGCCAGGGGAGGAGGAGAAAGCCTGCCTGCCGCTACTGCTTCAGTGAAAGGCAAAAAGCCTGGGCTGGACTTTGCATGCAGCCGCCTATCAGAGATGCTGCAGGGTGTCAGTATTCACACACACAGGGATTACACATCATCACACACCACTAATAGAGCACTCACTCCCAGCCAAGGTCAGTCTTGCCTGTGTGACAAAGGGAGAGTGGAGCACATTTTACCATTCTGCTGCCTCTGAATGACAGTGAATGGCATGCTGGAGGAGCTGTGTGTCTGAATATAACCTCTCCAGCCTCTCCTGAAAACCTTGCAACCAGTGTTGCCAAACCTGCTAATGAATTTTGACTGAAAAAGAACAATTTACCAACAAAGGAAATTTCTTACTGACAGACATCTTTCCTACTGAAAAAAACCAGCTTAGGACAGTACATTGTCCTGGAAAATATGTTTGAATAAAAAATGTTTAAAATTGTAACTAAGGAAGATATGTAATGATGCTGTAATAGTACAGATGTAATGCTGGGAATACACTATGAGATTTTGCAGTCAATTTACTGTCAGTTCTTATTTCCGTTCGATTTTCTTATCAATTCTTATCAATTTCCATTCACTTCTATGAGAAATCGATCAGAAAAACGATCGAAAATAAGATCGGACATGTCGGAAATTATCTATCGAACCATCTAGCTGCTAAAAAAACTTATGGTGTATTCCCAGCATTACATCCACTTAGTGTGATAGTCCTATACTGTAAATGACTGTTATGCTGGGAATACACATCTCGATTTTGAGCCATTAAATATAATCTGTACTCTAAAATTCTTACAATAAAAAGCATATCATTCTATTCATTATGTTCTCCTGGGCCCCTCTGTGCTGTTTCTGCCACTCCCTGCTGCAATCCTGGCTTGTAATTGCCAGTTTTAGGCAGTGTTTACAAACAAAAGACATGGCTGCTAACCAGAATGTGAGAGGAGCTCAGTCTGTGACTCACACAGAGCCTGCAGGGGGTGTGGAGAGGGTGTGTATAGCTTCTATCCTATCACAAACACAGCAGCACATTCCTGCCTGAGTGCCTGAGCCCAACAAAGCCGTCAGAGGAAAAGAGATTAGATTATATAACAGAGATAATACAGCCACTGTGCAACTAGGAAAGGCTGCAGTAAGACAGACCACATTAGAACAGGTATAGGATCTTATAGGATAGAAGAAATAAGGCTGAACATTTTGTTACAGAGTCTCTTTAAGATGGCTCGATAGACAATTTCTGACATGTCCGATCTCCCGCTCGATCATTTCGCCGCTCGATTCCGGATTGAAATGAATGGAAAAAGATAAGAAAAACGAGCGGAAGATAAGAGAATTGACTGCGGAATCGAGCGGCGACACAATCCAGCGGGAGAATCGAGCGGCAAAATCGACCTGTGTATTCCCAGCATTACACACCATGCAATTCCCCGTCAGATCAACAGGTCGAAACGATAATTGCTAACAGGTCCAATCTGATTTCCAATAGTTTTTCTGATCAGTTTTGTACAGAAGTGATTGGAAAATCGACCGGAAATCAGATCGGACCTGTTGGAAATGATCAATTCAGCCTATTGATCTGATGGGAAATTGCGTGCTGTGTACCAGGCAGGCGAGATATGATTTTTAGAGTAATAGCTAATACATAATAAAAAATACAAGATATAAAACATGCTTCATGGGACACTTATGCAAACAAGCAACAGGACCCCCCAAAGTCAAACTAAGGGGTGAGGGGTGCCTGTGCTTTTGCCCTTTTGTTGTATACTGCAGTCCCCACAAACTCCACCTTTGTGATATACACAACTCTCCTACATCTGCACAAGTGCTGTATATCCCTCAAGTAATGTCTGGTACACACCAATGGCTGGCTAATGTTACCACTTCCATGTAGTTAGAGAACATACCTACACAATCTGTTCATAGTATTCAAAATCTGTTGCCCCTTATACTTCATGGAGGTGGTAAAATTGGCCACTGAATGGCCAATCAAAATTGTTCCTGCAGACTTCCACTACAATACCGCCGCTATTTTGCACCATAGTTTGGCAACGATGTGGCCAAACTCTGGGGCACTACTGCTCCCAGCATGTCCGCTGCCTTTCCTGCGGAGTACCTCTACACTGTAGCAGAACTCTACCACCACTATTTTTATCAGGCGATCCCAAATTTCCAGCTGTACCCAGAATTTTCTTTCATACTAGTAAAAAGCCCCACCTGTTATAAAAACGGGCGCTAGGCCACGGCCGCTAAACCCCGGCAACGCGCGTAACAATGCGTCCCGCCCAACCATCCCCCACTGCTGTACAAAGTATATGCACACAGTGAGATGTTGCTTACTTGGCAGTTGGAAAAAGCTGTTATTTCCCACAATGCAATGAGGTTCACAGACAGCAAACGGTCTGGAAGCAGGGACACACACACACACACAGCGACAGGACGCAGAGACACAGGGTTTTTTTTTTATATAGGATGGGTGCCTATGGTGGTGGCCAGATTTGCCTCGTCCACGGGGCAGGATTGGTTGTTGGTCAGTGGCCCATAGTGTTGCACTGCGTCCACTTAGTGTGTAACATCTACATGAAACAGTGCAATGCTGCAGATTGATCAATTTTCAGTTAGATTACCTGTTGTAATCTATTGAGTTATGAGCGCTGCCTGTAGAAGAAATCAATTTCTCTCTGATCATATTCCGATCGGAAGAGATTGCTCATTTTGTCACATCTAAATAGATGAGTACAGCATGTATGTATATGTACACCGCCGGAGAGCTGGGCGCAGGGTGAGCTGAATAACAGCTCACCCTGCTACCGCTCAAATTCCCGGCGGCGTAAAATACTATTCCTCCTCCGAGTCGTCACAACGCGGAGGGAGATGGGATCGCCGGAACTCTGAATTATCATTATGCAGTATACCATTACTGCTACAGTGGCGCCTAGTTTAGTTGCTTGCCGATGAGCGCCGCGTGCCGAAACAACCTGCTTTGATGTACAGCATCCCCTTGCTTTCATGTACAGCTCCCTTGGGCTTCAGCTCTCCTCTTTCCTGTGTTGCTCCTCATTTGCAGCCCCCATTCTATTTTGAGCCTCCTCTTCCATATGCAGCAACCTGTCTTCCTTCTTTGCCAGCCCCTTTGGCAGCAAACCCCTAAGGCACAGGCCTTAAAGGGAAGGTCCAAGCAAAAAAAAAAAATGAGTTTCACTTACCTGGGGCTTCTACCAGCCCCATGTAGCCATCCTGTGCCCTCGTAGTCACTCACTGCTGCTCCAGTCCCCCGCTGGCAGCTTTCTGACCTCGGAGGTCAGGGCCACATTGCATACATTTTTACGCATTCCAGCTAGTGCAGTAACAAAAATGTACGTGTTGCAATACTAACGCGTAAAAATGTATGTGTTAATGTTCCTGCACTAGCTGGAATGTGTAAAAATGTACGCAATCCGGCTCTGACCTCCGAGGTCAGAAAGCTGCCAGCGGGGGCCTGGAGCAGCAGTGAGTGACTACGAGGGCACAGGATGGCTGCATGGGGCTGGTAGAAGCCCCAGGTAAGTGAAACTCATTTTTTTTTTTTGCTTGAACCTTCCCTTTAAGGGCCTTTCCAGATATCTAGCTCTGGCTGTGTGGCACACATGGCTGTGTGGCACACATGAGTAATAACAGTCTGTTACGGTATGCTGCACATAGTCTGCTCTATGAATTTACCAAAGCTTCAGTGGTCACCCATTGACAATCAATGTCCGATTACAACTTCCTTAAGGTGGCCATACACTGGTCGATTTGCCATCAGATTTGACCAAAAGATAGATCCCTCTCTGATCGAATCTGATCAGAGAGGGATCGTATGGCCACCTTCTGCAAACAGATTGTGAATCGATTTCAGCCTGAAACCGATCACAATCTGTGGAGGAGCTGCCGCCCCCCCTCCCCTGCATACATTACCTGTTCCGGCCGGCGCGAGTCCCCTGGTCCACCGCTGTCTTCTTCTCCGCCTGGTCTCGGCATCTTCTCCGCATCGGCTCCCGGCTGGCATCTTCTCCCATCACCTTCCGCATCACACATCCGGCATCCGCGTATAACTTTCTGTCGAATGCGCTATCGACGCACTCCCGACCCGAGAAAAATCTTCCGCACGGATGGATCGACGGGAGTCGACGGGAACGATGGATTTCGGACGGAAATCCATCGTTCTGTCAGCGGTGTGCGCGGCGATTTCATAGCCATTTCGATCACTGTGATCGAAACGGCCGTATTTCGGCGGGAAAATCGTTAGGTGTATGGGCCCCTTTAGTGGCATTGTTATGTGATGAGAGCATTGTAGTGTTTTTATTTTGTGACTGTTTTGTCTCACTGATGACAGATCAGGGAAACTCCTGGATTCCCCATTCCTTTGTTTGTATTTAGCTTGCATTGGCCACAGAACATTATTTCATCATTAGAGGTCATTGTGTTATTTGATCATGCAGTGGCGTAGCAATAGGGGTTGCAGAGGTTGCGACCGCATCGGGGCCCTTGGGCCAGAGGGGCCCCATGGAGCCCTCCCTCAAACACAGTATTAGTTCTCTATTGGTCCTGTGCTGTTAATAATCACTTCTATAGATGCTCTAAATAGTTGCAATCAATAACAAGCTGTTCCCCATCCCCTTCTTGCACCTCTGACACTGTGGTTGTCCATGGAAGGTTCTGGTGCGTCGTATCAATTGTTATGTAAGGAGAGCTTGGGGGGCCCCATGTAAAACTTGCATTGGGGCCCAGAGCTCCTTAGCTACGCCACTGATTTGATGACTTGAGGTCACTCAGAGAGGAGGCAGGGCACTAACTTCATTTAACTATTAGAATGTAAACAAGTCCCAGATCACTCACTTTCATTAGAAAATTACATTCTTTTTGCTGGATAAAATTTTGTTAGCATAAGGCCAGTTTCACACCAGCAACCAGCATCTTCTGATCGCACCTCATTCAAAATACTGGTTGCTGGTGTGAAACTGGCCTTATGCTAACAAAATTTTATCCAGGAAAAAAATAATGTAATTTTCTAATGAACAGGTATGAAATGTCCCACAGACTTTCATTGCTTTACCGTTACCCTGCGGTAAAAAAGGGTAACACAACACAATTAAAATGTCTCAGTGTGAAAGGGGCCTCAATCAAAGCAGATCCCCAAGATCAGAAGGATAAATGGATGGGCAATTTTCAATGGTTTCCTCCATACTACAACTAATGATGATGGTGAATGAGGTACTAGCACCGTTATGTGCTATCCATTGACCAAAGGAGACATCCTGTATAAAAAAGTGATCGTGTTTTTTTAATATTCTATGAGTAGCTTTTGAAATATGTTAGGTTCTTTGCCAGACAAGTTTCTGTCAACAGCCTATGTATTCAAAAGGCAACAAGGAATACAGATTCTACCTTACTGATAGGCACAAGTAACCCCATCTGGAAGGCTGATGGTGGCTGACATGTAGCCATACATAATAGATACACTCTCTGATCAAAGACACAGAGTATGAATATAATGCAAATATGATTATAAATGTTGCAAGAACCAAATGTTCAGGCCTCAGAGGTAGTGACTGTTACCTGTAACACTCAGCAGGATAGTGACATACTACAGGATGATCTTGACAGCATGGCTATATAGGCTGGTAAATGATAAACTAAATGTAATGTCAGTAAATGTAAGGCAGTGTTCACACTTATCATTGTCAACATTCAGATTTCAATGCTGATTTTCATATTTTTTGCGTTTGATTATTGTAGGTAATGAGTGGACATTTGCATGCAATGTGCGAATTTATCCTGCAAGAAATAAGATTTTTTTTCACCCAAGGGAAAGTGCAAATGCAAAAACGCAAAATGGCAACTAAATTAGTCAAAGGGATAGAAGGTTTCACTTACAAAGAAAGAGTAGACAAATTGGTCTTTTTAGAGTGGAAAATACATTACTTACAAATTACAAAACACTTTTAAGGTCAGTAGTGAATATTGACTAACATGCTAACACACTGTAACGAATGTGGAATCGTCTCCGTGGTCAGCGCACCAGACCGGCGCTGAAACGGCGGATTTCCTCCACAAGCGTATAAATTTGCAGGAACCCAGCAGTAGGTGCAATGCACCTGCAGAGGTAAATTCCTGACGGCAGGTGGAGCTGTGGAGTGCAGAGGAACAGCTTCTCTGCTCTACCACACACGTCAGACAGGAATTGTACGAAGGGAAGAACCGTAATCGCAAGAGAAGCGATTGAGAGTGAGCACAGAGACAGATTGTGTGTGTGTGCATAAAACTAGTCACCAACCCGTGACTGTGCACACACCACAGCAGATACGAAGCAGGAACGCGATCGCGAGAGGTGCGATCGCCAGACGTGACACAAGGCTACAGCAAGGCGGAGCACGAGAGTAGCAAAGGCACAGCAAATCATACAATGAGGAGATACGGAAAATAACAAACGCTAGCTAACCGCGAACACCGCACTCATTCGCAACAGTGTACGCGGTTATGCGCGGTCTCCACGTGATAAGCACAATAGAGACAAGCACGCCTAACTAACCATCGACAGACAAACATGAAACAGAGGACGCGAACGCTTGCTTAACGGTTACCTCACCGAGCCTCCAGCAAGCAGTCGTAGCAGACAAGACAGACACACGAAAACAGGGACAAGCGAGAGATAGGACCAACAGCACTAGCGAAAAGTGGCTAGCGCGATCCCAGGAGACAGAACAGAAGGAACCACAGCGCTAGCGAAAAGTGGCTAGCGCGATCCCAGGAGACAGAACAGAAGGATCCACAGCGCTAGCGAAAAGTGGCTAGCGCGATCCCAGGAGACAGAACAGAAGGATCCACAGTGCTAGCAAAAAGTGGCTAGCGCGATCCCAGGAGACAGAACAGAAGAGATAGCTGGTAGCAACCGCTGCACCAGCTATACTCCAAGAACAGAGATCAGAACCATTTCCTGTCGACCACCGCTGGGACAGGACAACAGCAACAGAACAAACAAACAGATAAACAATCCTAACTGCACTAGGAAATCTGCCTAGCACAGTTTCCAGGAATTACTCTAAGCTGATCTTCAAATAAAGAGCATGGCTGACACTCTCCAGAGTGTTTCACAAGAAGACTCCTTATGACCAGCGAAGCATTGTGGGAAAGACATAGTACTTATAGTACACGCCTCCAATGAATGTGGCCAGGCAATTTGCATGACAACGTATGCAAATTCCTCTGCAAGCACAAGCTGCAAAACTGACAGAAGCTCTTCTTTCCAGAGTCCTGCAGCATGCAAACCTACACAATGGTCAAAAAGCTGCCTGCCTGCACAGGCAACTGAGCAAATCATCACAGTACCCCCCACTCCAGGGTCGAATTCCAGACGACCCTCAAAAGTGCTATTAGCAACAGACTCAAACTGAAGACTCATGAAGGTCGGGACAGCCCGACAAGGTCCAATTCCAGAGTCAGTCCACCCGAAACCGATCTCATCAGAAACAGAAGCCACCGAAACATGCCCATCAGCACTACAAGTCTCAGCGTAACACCCATCAGGACTGTGTATACCAGAGAAGAAGCCATCGACACCCTCCAGACAATACCCACCATCTTCCAAGGAGCGTCCGAAAATACCAAATCTGCCACAAAACCTGTTCGAAGTGTCTCTTTCAAAACAAAAGCCGCTGTTGATCGTATTCAGGGTACCAAGCAAAACTTCTCTCGGAATCTCCCAGAACGCCTTGAAGCTCCGCAGAGATTCCAAGAAGCCAGAACGCTCACCAGGCTCACATGGAGAGCTACCAAGCACCCCCATGGAACCTATGACAGTTCCAGATTCAGAATTAGCAGGACACCCATCAAGATCAGGACTTTCAGGGACCACTTCTGGGCATGCAAGCAGGCAGGCTAAATCAGAACATGTCTCCACCGAGGAAGCATCTGAGTACGCTGGTAACCGAGGCACACTTGGGCTTTCTGGGTCACAGAGCACACTGGGGTACACCAGCACAGGAGAAACCTCAGGACATGTCGGGGAACTGCCAACCTCAGAGTCCGGCACGACAAGACCAAAACCAGGACCGGGCAGAAAATCGTCACGAGTAGAGGTCACAGGTACTGGTCTTTCAAAAGAAGACTTGGTCTCAGGCTTAGAAATCTCAATGACTGTAATGATATCTGACAGAAATTCATCATTGACTACACATGACTGAAGCTCCACCAGAGCTGAAAAGGTAGCCAGCAAGGCAGCAATGCCTACTGAAGTGGGCAACACCTCAGAAGGACTTGGGGGGCAGGAGACGTCTCCTACAAGTTCTGCACCCTTTGGGAGGAACTTGGAGATCTCCAGGAGGTCAGACAGGACCTCAGGAACATCCTTTTTCAAGTTTCCTAAGAAGGATTCTGAACTATCCATGTTACAGGGCAAGGCTTGAACATTATTTTGTGAACCGGGCAGATGTCCCAGGGAAGGTTGCACCATAAACTGAGACTGAATTTCATCATCAGGACAGGGATACACAGAAATATCTAGTGAAACTAACTCTGGCTTTCTGAGTTTCGTTTCACTGCAGGGAAATTCCTCCATAGCAGTCAAACCAGACTGCAGTTCCAAAATAGCAAAGAAACAGGTAACAATGGTTGCAATACCTAGACGAGCCTCTAGGGACACTGCAGGAGATTTTAAACAAGGTAATATTGACTCATCCAGATTACTGGGTGGAGAGTCAGTACTTACTTCAGAATCAGACTCGCAAATGTCAATGCGAGTGGACATAATGTCTTTACTTATGATACAGGGCAGGCTCAGAGACATCTTCTCTGGACAGAGCAAAGGTGCTTCAGTATCAGGTTCACAAAACCAAAGTGCTGTCTCACTCTTAGACTCGGCTAACGATGTCGAATCCGAGGAGACAGAACGCAAAATTTGCGAATCCACAATCGCTTTAGGTTGCGAAACCGAACACTCCAAAGACAGGGATTCTGAGGTCTCCAAGCTGGATTGCTGGATCTCAGAAACGCCAGCTGACAATGTACCTTTTACAAACGTCACCTGAATGACGTACACGTAGTTCATTCAGAATCATTTTCCACATACAAATCAGCGGACTCACAAAGTCAAATTTACACCCCTTTTTTTCTCTTAAGGCGGAAGCATAACTTATACATGCTCTCAAGACAGATTTACTTCTGGCAATGTAGTACTCACAAAACTACTCTGAATCGTTCTCCAATTCATACACCAACGCTTCGAGCTGTTTTTTCCGGAACGGGGGCTCCCATTCACACCTGACTAGGTCTGAGCATTCATACTGAACAATGTTAGGGGAAGTTGTGACAACAACATGAGAAATCATATTAATTTTACTCTTGAAACTGCATAGTTTGGGAGTTTTCCCCATAGCAAGATCATAGATGGAGGATCTTAAAGTAGTACTGAGAGAAGAAGATCTGTTTTTACATGACAAGGGATCCCACAAATCATTGACAAAACTGACACACTCACGCCGATCACAATCGGCAGGAACATCTGAGAAACAGGCATCAGATCGCACAGATTTAACCTCTAAACAAACGGGAGAAACTCCATCAGAATTCACGCAGGTGTCCACAGTCGAGGCACACCCATTCATTTCAGGTCGCACAGTGTCCAAACTAACTTGCTTTACCCCAGAAAGACAGGAATAATCATGTGACAATGGTGTCTCTTTATTGGAAATAATTGGTTGGTGTGTGTGCAATTCGTCCAAAATAGTCTGCCACACATAAATCACCAGATCCACATCACATTCATCAGAATCAATCAAAAGGTACATCGAGTCGAGACAATCATTCAGGTCATCCGCGCTCTTTGCGATATAAAAATCGCAAAAGGCTTTCCAATCGAAATCAAACTCTTCCAACAAGGCCCCAATTTCCCATGAGGCAAATGGCGGTTCAAACAACCCAGTATCTAGGTAATCTCCATATGGGTTGGGGTCAGGAATGAGGACAGACTTTTTAACTGCTTTAATGTAGTGTGCGATCCTACCTATAATAGGATCCACATATGCCTTTGCCTCAGGCAATGACATCTGAAACAAATCGAAGGTTCCCTCTGCCCTGGGAATTTTGGTGTGGCTGGTCATACTGTAACGAATGTGGAATCGTCTCCGTGGTGCGCTGACACGACGGATTTCCTCCACAAGCGTATAAATTTTCAGGAACCCAGCAGTAGGTGCAATGCACCTGCAGAGGGAAATTCCTGACGGCAGGTGGAGCTGTGGAGTGCAGAGGAACAGCTCCTCTGCTCTACCACACACGTCAGACAGGAATTGTACGAAGGGAAGAACCGTAATCGCAAGAGAAGCGATTGAGAGTGAGCACAGAGACAGATTGTGTGTGTGTGCATAAAACTAGTCGCCAACCCGCGACTGTGCACACACCACAGCAGATACGAAGCAGGAACGCGATCGCGAGAGGTGCGATCGCCAGACGTGACACAAGGCTACAGCAAGGCGGAGCACGAGAGTAGCAAAGGCACAGCAAATCATACAATGAAGAGATACGGAAAATAACAAACGCTAGCTATCCGCGAACACCGCACTCATTCGCAACAGTGCACGCGGTTATGTGCGGTCTCCACGTGATAAGCACAATAGAGACAAGCACGCCTAACTAACCATCGACAGACAAACATGAAACAGAGGACGCGAACGCTTGCTTAACAGTTACCTCACCGAGCCTCCAGCAAGCGGTCGTAGCAGACAAGATAGACACACGAAAACAGGGACAAGCGAGAGATAGGATCCACAGCACTAGCGAAAAGTGGCTAGCGCGATCCCAGGAGACAGAACAGAAGGATGCACAGCGCTAGCGAAAAGTGTCTAGCGCGATCCCAGGAGACAGAACAGAAGGATCCACAGCGCTAGCGAAAAGTGGCTAGCGTGATCCCAGGAGACAGAACAGAAGGATCCACAGCGCTAGCGAAAAGTGGCTAGCGCGATCCCAGGAGACAGAACAGAAGGCTCCACAGCGCTAGCGAAAAGTGGCTAGCGCGATCCCAGGAGACAGAACAGAAGGATCCACAGCGCTAGCGAAAAGTGGCTAGCGCGATCCCAGGAGACAGAACAGAAGAGATAGCTGGTAGCAACCGCTGCACCAGCTATACTCCAAGAACAGAGATCAGAACCATTTCCTGTCGACCACCGCTGGGACAGGACAACAGCAACAGAACAAACAAACAGATAAACAATCCTAACTGCACTAGGGAATCTGCCTAGCACAGTTTCCAGGAATTACTCTAAGCTGATCTTTAAACAAAGAGCATGGCTGACACTCTCCAGAGTGTTTCACAGGAAGACTCCTTATGACCAGCGAAGCATTGTGGGAAAGACATAGTACTAATAGTACACGCCAGTGGTGCTCAAATACCCCTTTTAAAAATTCGAGTTTGGTCGAATTCGAATAGTAAATTATTCGAGGTCAGTCGAATATTCGAGTCGAATAATTTTTACTATTCGATTCGACCTCGGACTTCGAGCTCACTATTCGAGTCGGTATTCGAGCTCATTATTCGAGCTGACTATTCGAATTGGCCTTAAATAGCTTCCAACACTTGTTTTGAGGGTGAATGATGCAAGAAACATCTTTTTTTCCAAGTAACAACAGCAAGTGATTATGTGGGGATGTTCCTTTAAAAAAAAAAAGGTGAAAAGAGAAGTTGTGTCCAGAATTTTGTTCAGTACTGTATATACTTCTTCTTCTTCTTCTTCTTCTTCTTCTTCTTCTTCTTCTTCTTTATCTTCTATCTTCTTCTTCTTCTATATCTTCTTCTTCTATATCTTCTTCTTCTGTATCTTCTTCTTCTTCTATATTGTCTTCTTCTTCTTCTTCTTCTTCTTCTTCTTCATCTTCTTCTTCTTCATCTTCTTCATCTTCTTGATCATCATCTTCTTCATCTTCTTCATCATCATCTTCTTCTTCTTCTTCTTCATCTTCTTCTTCTTCATCTTCTTCATCTTCTTCATCTTCTTCTTCTTCATCTTCTTCTGCATCTTCTTCATCTTCTTCATCTTCTTCTTCTTCATCTTCTTCATCTTCTTCTTCATCTTCTTCATCTTCTTCTTCTTCTTCTTCTTCTTCATCATCTTCTTCTTCTTCTCCTTCTTCTTCTTCTTCTTCTTCATCTTCTTCTTCTTCATCTTCTTCATCTTCTTCTTCATTTTCTTCTTCTTCATCTTCTTCTTCTTCTCCTTCTTCTTCTTCTTCTTCATCTTCTTCTTCTTCATCTTCTTCATCTTCTTCTTCTTCATTTTCTTCTTCTTCATCTTCTTCTTCTTCTCCTTCTTCTTCTTCATCTTCTTCTTCTTCATCTTCTTCATCTTCTTCTATATCGTCTTCTTCTTCACTTATTTCTCTTTTCAATTTTTTTTTTACAGAAATGCAGCTATTTTTGAGCGTAACAAATAGCTGGTGGCGCACGCATGTTGGAAGCGCCATTGTATGTGCTCCCTGGCAGTGGAAACACACAGACAGCAGGAGGTAAATTCAGCAGCAGGAGGAGGAGGATGAGTGTGTGGCAGCAGGCAGTCAATGAGGCAGGCAGCGTGACATAATAGCCCTGGTACCTAGCGGTGATACCAGGGCTGTAAATAAACACAACAGGAGGTCCCAGACAGCGGTCGTGCAGCTAACATCGTGTCCAATACACAACTGGGACAACACAGTTTTCAACCCGGGCACCTCAGAAAAATTAAACCTTTTTTTTTTTTAATGGTTTTTTGGTTTTGTTTGTACAACCAATTACACAGATATATAGCTATTGTTTGACGTAATAGCTGGTGGCAGAGTGGCAGCAGAATGTAATTCTGTGTACCCTGGCAGAGGGAAACACAGACCGACAGCAGCAGCAGCAGCAGGAGGAATGGAGGAGTAATGTGAGCAGCTATTGTTTGACGTAATAGCTGGTGGCAGAGTGGCAGCAGAAGGTAATTCTGTGTACCCTGGCAGTGGGAAACACAGACAGACAGCAGCAGCAGGAGGAATGGAGGAGTAGTGTGAGTGTGGCAGCAGGCAGGCAGCGTGACATAATAGCCCTGGTACCTAGCGGTGATACCAGGGCTGTAAATAAACACAACAGGAGGTCCCAGACAGCGGTCGTGCAGCCCACATCGTGTCCAATACACAACTGGGACAACACAGTTTTCAACCCGGGCACCTCAGAAAAATTAAACCTTTTTTTTTTTATTTTTATGGTTTTTTGGTTTTGTTTGTACAACCAATTACACAGATATATAGCTATTGTTTGACGTAATAGCTGGTGGCAGAGTGGCAGCAGAATGTAATTCTGTGTACCCTGGCAGTGGGAAACACAGACAGACAGCAGAAGGGCAGTACACAGCAGCCCACTGTAGGTGTAAAATGTGTGGCTGCAGGCGACGTAATAGTCAAACTGAACCAGGCTGGCTTAGTGAGCAGGAGCCAGGAGGTGGTAAAGGGTGGTAAGGCACATTAACGATGGTTCTTAGCCAGTTCATGTCCCCCTCTCGCCGACAACAGGGGCCAGGAACTCGCCTTCCACCCACGCCTGGTTCATCTTGAGAAACGTCAGTCTGTCCACAGACTTGTGAGACAGACGTGAGCGTTTCTCGGTGACCACGCCACCAGCTGCACTGAAGCAGCGCTCGGACAGCACGCTGGAAGGGGGGCAGGACAGCACTTCCAGGGCGTACTGCGCCAGCTCGCTCCAGATCTCCAGGCGCTTGACCCAATACTCCATGGGATCAACAGGGGCATCGCTGTCAAGCCCGCTGTAGGACCCCATGTAGTCAGCCACCATGCGGGTCAGGCGCTGGCTGTGACCGGAGGAGGATGCTGCTGCATCATGCACCTCCTCTCTAGTCACTGCTGCCGGAGCCTCTACAGTCCTGTAGAGCTCGTGGCTGAGAGACAGCAGGTCTGTGGGGCGCTTGCTGCTGGATGCAGGCACCTGCTGCTGCCTCTGTGCTGGCTTCTGGACAGTGGGGGTGGAAGGCTGGGGGAAGGCTTCCTCCAAGCGCTCAACAAGGGCCTGCTGCAAGCTCCTTATTTGTTGCGCTGGGTCTCCTCCTGCAGGCGGCAGGAACTGGCTCAACTTCCCCTTGAGGCGTGGGTCCAACATCATGCTGATCCAGGTGTCCTCCCTCTGCTTCATCTGGATCACCCTGGGGTCCTTGCACAGGCACGCCAGCATGTGCGCTGCCATTGGGAAGAGGCGGGCCACGTGTGCTGGCACATCGACGGCAGTGCTGTCCTCCTCATCCTCCTCCTCTACCGCCTCATCCTCTCTCCACCCCCGCACCAACTCAGCTGCGCTGTGCTGATCCCCCTCATCAGCAGCAAGGTCAGGGACTTCCACCAAGTCCTCCTCCTCCTCCCCCTCAGAGGTGGACTGTGCAGCTGCTTGCCGCTCCTGCTTGTCCAAGGCTGCCGCTCCCTGTTCCAGCAAAGCATCGAGGGCCCTGTTCAGCAGACAAACCAGGGGCACCCACTCGCAGACCATAGCATGGTCCCTGCTCACCATGTTAGTGGCCTGCAGAAAGGGAGCCAGCACTAAGCACACCTGCTGCATGTGCCTCCAGTCATCATCGGGGACGATGGACGGGATGTTGCTGGTCTTGTCCCTTCTCCGAGCGGCGGAAACAGTGGCCAGGGCAAGGTACTGGTTGACAGCGTGCTTCTGTTCAACCAGACGCTCCAACATCGCCAGGGTGGAGTTCCAGCGAGTCGGAACGTCAAGGATCAGCCGATGGCGTGGCAGCTCCAGCTCCTTTTGCACGTCTTCCAGGCTCGCACAGGCTGCAGCCGAGCGCCGGAAGTGACGCACAACGTTCCTTGCCGTTTCCAGCAGTTCGCCCATCCCCTGGTAGGTGTGCAAGAACTTTTGCACCACCAGGTTCAGCACGTGGGCAAGACAGGGGATGTGGGTCAGGTTTCCCCTGTCTATTGCGGCAACCAGATTGGCCCCATTGTCGGCCACCACCTCTCCGACTCTGAGGCCTCTGGGGGTCAGCCAAATCCTCTCCTGCTCCTGGAGTTTGGCCAACACATGGGTTGCCGTCAGCTTGGTCTTCCCAAGGCTGACCAAGTGCAGCAGCGCTTGGCAGTGGCGGGCCTTCACGCTGCTGCTGAGGCGGGGGGTTTGGCCAGGTGTGCCGGAGGATGGCAGAGGATCGGAGGAACCTGCTGCAGTTCCCCTGACCCTGCGGGGGGGCACCACCCACTGTGTTGCTGCTGCTGTGCCCGCTGCTGCTCTCCCATCCTCACCCCCTTCCACCAAGCTGACCCAGTGGACAGTGAAGGACAGGTAGCGGCCTGTCCCGAAGCGGCTGCTCCAGGAGTCCATGGTGACGTGGACCCTTTCACCAACCGCGTGCTCCAGCCCTCGCTTCACATTGGCCATCACAAAGCGGTGCAGTGCAGGAATGGCCTTGCGGGCGAAGAAGTGTCTGCTGGGGAGCTGCCAGTCTGGGGCTGCGCAAGCAAGCAGCGCACGCATGTCGCTCCCCTCCTGCACAAGCGTGTACGGCAGGAGTTGGGAGCACATGGCCCGTGCCAGCAAGCCGTTCAGCTGCCGCACGCGACGGCTGCTGGGAGGCAGAGCCCTAACCACCCCCTGGAAGGACTCGCTCAAAAGGCTCTGGCGTGGCCTTTTGCTGGCACGGGAATCAGCAGACACAGCAGAGGAGGCCACTGAGGACTGGCTGCCAGAACAGGCCTCAGTGTCGGCGGCAGGAGTTGCAGAGGGGGGAGGAGCAGGGCGTTTCCGCACTCCTGCTGGTGCTGCTGGAGGAGCAGGAGGGCGGGTGGCTGCTGTTGCTGCTGCTGCTGCTGCTGCTGAAGGCTGTGCAGTGATGTGTGTGGTGCCACTGCCAGCACCAGATGCCTTCAGCCTCTGGAACTCCTCATGCTGGTGGAAATGTTTCGCAGCAAGGTGGTTGATGAGCGAGCTGGTGCTGAACTTTAAGGGGTCTGCACCTCTGCTCAACTTCCACTGACAGTGGTTGCAAGTGGCGTACTTGCTGTACACTGTGGGCATGGTGAAAAAACGCCAGATTGGTGACAAAAACGACCCCCTACGGCATGGAACCGCTGCTGCCTGTCTCCCTGTGGTGGTTGGGGGGGGGGGGGGGCTTGGGTGCGGCTGGTGGTGGTACTGGCAGATGCTGCTGCTGCTGCTGCTGAGCCTGAGACACCAGCAGGCTGTGGGACCTGCCTACTGCTGCCAATGCTTGCAATGATGCGCCTCCTTGCAAGGCCCACAAGCGCATCCTCCTCCTCCTCCTCAGAGCTGCTGAGGACGACATCCCCTGGAGGTGGTGGCACCCAGTCCCTGTCTGTCACCGTGTCATCATCATCCTCCCCCTCCTGAAACATGTCCTGCTGGGATGATGACCCCCCAAACTCCTCTCCTGATGCATGGATGGGCTGCTTGACTGTCGCCACAGTCTTGCTGTCCAATCCCTCATCCCCCAAAGTGCCCATCAGCATCTCCTCCTCAAGATCGCCAACAACAGCAGACAATTTACTCATGATGCCTGGGGTCAAAAGACTGCTGAATGACAGGTCGGCGAGTGACGGTGAACTGGCCTCCTCCCCAGGCCCTGCTGGGCGGCTGCTGCGAACAGGGGTGGTGGTGGTGGTGGTGGTGAGGGTGGAGGCCTCGGATGCAGAGCTGATGGCGGGCTGCTCATCCTCCGTCATCAGTTGCACCACAGTGTCTGCATCCTTTTCCTCAATGGGACGTTTCCGACCCGGCTGGAGGAAAATCGGGGCAGGTGCTACACGCTGCTGCTGCTGCTGTGTCTCTGCAGCGTGAGTTGCAGATGCTCCTGCTGGGCGGCGCCCAAGGCGTCCACGGCCAGTGGCTATGGGAGGAATGTTAGCCACTGACGCTGCTGCTGCGGAACTGTGCATGGTGGCGCGCCCGCGCCCGCGGCTTGCCACAATGCTGCTCCCTCTCCTCCTGATTCCCTTGCTGCCCTTCCCCTTGCCCAAACCGCGCTGGCTGCCACTGCCAGACATCTTCGATGTTTTGGGCGTAAACACAAAAGTTTTTGAAAAGGGCGGGTGAAAAGTGGGGTACTTTAATGGAGTGGGTTGGTGGGTGAGGTGACTGAGTGAGTGTCCCGACTCCCTAGTACAGTAAGTAAGTAGTAACAGTCAGGAAGTACAACTAGCAGTTACAATAATCAGTAGTAATCACAAGGAAATAGAGTGTGTGTACACTACAGACAGTGAGTGCACGCACGCGCAAACACGCGCAGGAGCTGGCCTATGAACAGAGAGTAAGTGAGTGTCCCTAGTACAGTAAGTAAGTAGTAACAGTCAGGAAGTACAACTAGAAGTTACAATAATCAGTAGTAATCACAAGGAAATAGAGTGTGTGTACACTACAGACAGTGAGTGCACGCACGCGCACACACGTGCAGGAGCTAGCCTATGAACAGTGACTGAGTGAGTGTCCCTACTACAGTAAGTAAGTAGTAACTGTCAGGAAGTAGAATTTACAATAATCAATCAGTAATCAGAAGGAAATAGAGTGTGTGTACAGTACACAGACAGTGAGTGCACACACACACGCAGGAGCTAGTAGCCTATGAACAGTGACAGTGAGTGTCCTAGTACAGTTACAGTATATAACTATTCAGAAGGAAATAGAGTGTGTGTACTACACAGACAGTGAGTGCAAGCACACGCAGGAGCTAGCCTATGAACAGTGACAGTCAGTGAGTGTCCTAGTACAGTTACAGTATATAACTATTCAGAAGGAAATAGAGTGTGTGTACTACACAGACAGTGAGTGCAAGCACACGCAGGAGCTAGCCTATGAACAGTGACAGTCAGTGAGTGTCCTAGTACAGTTACAGTATATAACTATTCAGAAGGAAATAGAGTGTGTGTACACAGACAGTGAGTGCAAGCACACGCAGGAGCTAGCCTATGAACAGTGACAGTCAGTGAGTGTCCTAGTACAGTTACAGTATATAACTATTCAGAAGGAAATAGAGTGTGTGTACACAGACAGTGAGTGCAAGCACACGCAGGAGCTAGCCTATGAACAGTGACAGTCAGTGAGTGTCCTAGTACAGTTACAGTATATAACTATTCAGAAGGAAATAGAGTGTGTGTACACAGACAGTGAGTGCAAGCACACGCAGGAGCTAGCCTATGAACAGTGACAGTCAGTGAGTGTCCTAGTACAGTTACAGTATATAACTATTCAGAAGGAAATAGAGTATGTGTACTACACAGACAGTGAGTGCAAGCACACGCAGGAGCTAGCCTATGAACAGTGACAGTCAGTGAGTGTCCTAGTACAGTTACAGTATATAACTATTCAGAAGGAAATAGAGTGTGTGTACACAGACAGTGAGTGCAAGCACACGCAGGAGCTAGCCTATGAACAGTGACAGTCAGTGAGTGTCCTAGTACAGTTACAGTATATAACTATTCAGAAGGAAATAGAGTGTGTGTACACAGACAGTGAGTGCAAGCACACGCAGGAGCTAGCCTATGAACAGTGACAGTCAGTGAGTGTCCTAGTACAGTTACAGTATATAACTATTCAGAAGGAAATAGAGTGTGTGTACACAGACAGTGAGTGCAAGCACACGCAGGAGCTAGCCTATGAACAGTGACAGTCAGTGAGTGTCCTAGTACAGTTACAGTATATAACTATTCAGAAGGAAATAGAGTGTGTGTACACAGACAGTGAGTGCAAGCACACGCAGGAGCTAGCCTATGAACAGTGATAGTCAGTGAGTGTCCTAGTACAGTTACAGTATATAACTATTCAGAAGGAAATAGAGTGTGTGTACACAGACAGTGAGTGCAAGCACACGCAGGAGCTAGCCTATGAACAGTGACAGTCAGTGAGTGTCCTAGTACAGTTACAGTATATAACTATTCAGAAGGAAATAGAGTGTGTGTACACAGACAGTGAGTGCAAGCACACGCAGGAGCTAGCCTATGAACAGTGACAGTCAGTGAGTGTCCTAGTACAGTTACAGTATATAACTATTCAGAAGGAAATAGAGTGTGTGTACTACACAGACAGTGAGTGCAAGCACACGCAGGAGCTAGCCTATGAACAGTGACAGTCAGTGAGTGTCCTAGTACAGTTACAGTATATAACTATTCAGAAGGAAATAGAGTGTGTGTACACAGACAGTGAGTGCAAGCACACGCAGGAGCTAGCCTATGAACAGTGATAGTCAGTGAGTGTCCTAGTACAGTTACAGTATATAACTATTCAGAAGGAAATAGAGTGTGTGTACACAGACAGTGAGTGCAAGCACACGCAGGAGCTAGCCTATGAACAGTGACAGTCAGTGAGTGTCCTAGTACAGTTACAGTATATAACTATTCAGAAGGAAATAGAGTGTGTGTACACAGACAGTGAGTGCAAGCACACGCAGGAGCTAGCCTATGAACAGTGACAGTCAGTGAGTGTCCTAGTACAGTTACAGTATATAACTATTCAGAAGGAAATAGAGTGTGTGTACACAGACAGTGAGTGCAAGCACACGCAGGAGCTAGCCTATGAACAGTGACAGTCAGTGAGTGTCCTAGTACAGTTACAGTATATAACTATTCAGAAGGAAATAGAGTGTGTGTACACAGACAGTGAGTGCAAGCACACGCAGGAGCTAGCCTATGAACAGTGACAGTCAGTGAGTGTCCTAGTACAGTTACAGTATATAACTATTCAGAAGGAAATAGAGTGTGTGTACACAGACAGTGAGTGCAAGCACACGCAGGAGCTAGCCTATGAACAGTGACTGTCAGTGAGTGTCCTAGTACAGTTACAGTATATAACTACAATACAAAATACAATCACTAAGTAGTAGAGGACAGCAGAAATACTGTCTAATACTATCTAATACTGTCTAAATACTAATGAGAAATAAACTAACAGAGGACAGGAGGACAGCTGCCCACACAGGCAAGGCCCTGAGGCCTAAAGCTGTAAGCCTGCAGCAGCTGTCTGAGTCTCTCTCTATGTAACACAAAAGCTACTAACTAAAATACAATGTCTATCTAACTAACAACAATATAGGTGTGTATAGGAGGTGTATGTGAGCAAAAACGCTAGGTAAATGACCACAATAGAGCTCTTGCTAAGCCAAAGCACAAAGGAGCAACTCTCTCTCTATGCAAGTCTCAGGCAAGGACGGAGAAACGGAACATGGCGGACGCTATTTATAGGGTAGGGGCTGGCCAGGGTCCCACCCTGTGATTGGCTGCCGTCATGAGGGCCTGGGAGCCCTCTGATTGGCTCTAAGGACATCAATCTGGGCTATGACGCTATTCGAGCTCGGTATTCGAGCTCGAATAGCGCCGTTTGCTCGAATAGCTCGAATAGTGAATGGGCTATTCGCGTTTACTCGAATAGCCCATTCGAATAGCTGCAGCTATTCGGAGCTCGAATACCGAGCTCGAATAGCTGAAAAAGAGCTCGAATATTCGAGCTACTCGAATATTCGAGCTCTGCTGAGCACCACTGGTACACGCCTCCAATGAATGTGGCCAGGCAATTTGCATGACAACGTATGCAAATTCCTCTGCAAGCACAAGCTGCAAAACTGACAGAAGCTATTCTTTCCAGAGTCCTGCAGCATGCAAACCTACACAATGGTCAAAAAGCTGCCTGCCTGCACAGGCAGCTGAGCAAATCATCACACACACTACACTAGACTAGACTGCACATTACACTAACCCCTGCTGTCCTCCCAGCTAGGCTACACTACACTACACTAATCTCTGCTGTCCTCCCAGCTAGGCTACACTACACTAATCCCTGCTGCCCTCCCAGCTAAGCTACACTACACTAACCCCTGCTGTCCTCCCAGCTAAGCTACATTACACTACACTAACCCCTGCTGTCCTCCCAGCTAAGCTACACTACACTACGCTAACCCCTGCTGTTCTCCCAGCTAAGCTAAGCTACACTACACTAACCCTTGCTGTCCTCCCAGCTATTCTACACTACACTAACCCCTGCTGTCATTCCAGCTAAACTACACTACACTAACCCCTGCTGTCCTCCCAGCTAAGCTACACTACACTACACTAACCCCTGCTGTCCTCCCAGCTAAGCTACACTAAACTAACCCCTGCTGTCCTCCCAGATAAGCTACACTACACTACACTAACCCCTGCTTTCCTTCCAGCTAAGCCACACTATACTACACTAACCCCTGCTGTCCTCCCAGTTAAGCTACACTACACTAACCCCTGCTGTCCTTCCAGCTAAGCTACACTACACTAACCCCTGCTGTCCTTCCAGCTAAGCTACACTACACTACACTACACTACACTACACTACACTACACTAAACCCTGCTGCCCTCCCAGCTAAGCTACGCTACACTACACTAATCCCTGCTATCCTCCCAGCTAAGCTACACTACACTACACCACACTAACCCCTGCTGTCCTCCCAGCTAAGCTACAGTTCACTACACTACACTAGCCCCTGCTGTCCATCCAACTAAGCTACGCTACACTACACTACACTAAACCCTGCTGTACTCCCAGCTAAGCTAAGCTACACTACACTAACCCCTGCTGTCCTTCCAGCTAAGCTACACTACACTAACCCCTGCTGTCCTCCCAGCTAAGCTACACTACACTACACTAACCCCTGCTGTCTTCCCAGCTAAGGTACAGTTCACTACACTAGCCCCTGCTGTCCTCCCAACTAAGCTATGCTACACTACACTACACTAACCCCTGCTGTGCTCCCAGATAAGCTACAGTTCACTACATTAGCCCCTGCTGTCCTCCCAACTAAGCTATGCTACACTACACTACAATAACCCCTGCTGTCCTCCCAGCTAAGGTACACTACACTACACTACACTAACCACTGCTGTCCTCCCAGCTAAGCTACACTAAACTAACCCCTGCTGTCATCCCAGATAAGCTACACTACACTACACTAACCCCTGCTTTCCTTCCAGCTAAGCTACACTATACTACACTAACCCCTGCTGTCCTCCCAGCTAAGCTACAGTTCACTACACTACACTAGCCCCTGCTGTCCTCCCAACTAAGCTTTTCTACACTACACTACAATAACCCCTGCTGTCATCCCAGCTAAGGTACACTACACTACACTACACTAACCCCTGCTGTCCTCCCAGCTAAGCTACACTACGCCAACCCCTGCTTTCCTCCCAGTTAAGATTCACTACACTAACCCCTGCTTTCCTCCCAGTTAAGCTACACTACACTAACCCCTGCTGTCCTCCCAGCTAAGCTACACTACACTACACTAACCCCTGCTGTCCTCCCAGCTAAGCTACACTACACTACACTATGCTAGCCCCTGATGTTCTCCCAGCTACGCTACACTACACTAACCCCTGCTGTCCTTCCAGCTAAGCTACACTACACTACACTAACCCCTGCTGTCTTCCCAGCTAAGCTACACTACACTACACTAACTCCTGCTGTCCTCCCAGCTAAGCTACACCACACTAACCCCTGCTGTCCTCCCAGCTAAGCTACACTACACTACCCTACACTAACCCCTGCTGTCCTCCCAGTTAGGCTACACTACACTACACTAACCCCTGCTCTTCTCCCAGCTAAGCTACAGTTCACTACACTAGCCCCTGCTGTCCTCCCAACTAAACTACACTGCACTAACACTTCAGCTCTTACGTCATGAACCCGGGCGAACATATGCCGCTGGTGTTACAGTAGCTGGACTAATACGGATGTACAGAGGCCATGTGGAAACGGAGGGTCTGGAGCTGTGTAGCGGTGGGTAGCCGCAGTGTACAGCTGTATCGGAAGATGCCGGAGAAGAGGAATGCGAGGCGAAGCAGGACCGCAGCGAACTGGGAGAGGGGAGCAGTGCTTCCCTGTGCACTCTGCACAACATTTTACTGTATATTCAGTATATAAGCAGCATGTACTGATTTTCCCCAGTTTGGGGGAAGAAAAAGTGCATCTTATATTCCGAAAAATACGATAAACCTACAGAAATAAATTATCAAAGTGCTTTTCAAAATGCTAGCAATTGGAAAATCACTGAAAAGCACTCTTGGTGGTGTGAAACATCCCTAAAGCCAATGCTCTGGTCTGTTCATACTCACTGCTTGTGAACATACTGTAGCTACATACAGTATATAGCTACTCAGGTTAAAAAAGACATATGCCCATTAAGTTAAACTTTGCAACCCTCTATCCCCTTTATCCAGAGGGACTAAAAAGCCACATGAACAGACATTTCTCCCTGATGGCTTAAGTTGTTGTCATCTTATAATCATAGCTGTGCACAGCCTTCAATGTAAAAAAACAAATACTGTGGTTGAAGGAGGACCCCTTGGGGCCCCTCTGGACTAAGGGCCCATAGTGTGGTCGCAACTTCTGTAACCCCTATTGCTACGCCACTGAGTATATACACAGTGGAGTAGCTATGGAGCTGTGGGCCCCAGTGCAAGGTATACATTGGGCCCCCCCAAGCACTCTATACATACCAATTGATAAGGCGCACCAAAACCTGCCAATGGCAACTACAGGGTCATAGGTGCAAGGAGGGGATGGGGAACAATTTATTAATGATTACTACTAATAAAAGCACCTATAGAAGTGATTATTACCAGCGTAGGACCAATAGAGAGACAAAACTGGGGTTTAGGGTGGGCTCCGATGCGGTCGCTACCTCTGCACCCCCTATTACTACGCCACTGTATATATATCATTAAAAAACAAAACAGAATTAGAAATATAAAAGCTTGATGAGACCATTTTTTTACAAAATAAATGCATTTGGGTAACCAGTGTTGTACAACAGGTATTTTTCACCATTCTCTACATGTTCCTTGCCAACAGTGTGTATTTACCATTTTTTATTTGATTATCTATACAATGGATGAACTAGGTATGTTCAGTATTTGTTATGCACTGCTGTCCATAGTCTTCTCTGTGCTGTGTCCTAGAAGATGATGGCATGACATAAATCACAAATGTTAATATTGGACACCTAAATGCTTTTATATATGGAAACAGATTAGCCCATTCTTATTTGAGGTCAACATAATAAATTGTTATGTAGAAGAACCACATTTAGTATCTCAGAAATAAGAAGGAAGAGCAAAAAAATATGCTTAAAGTATGGTATTATATTTAAAATTCTGTAAGAAAGCTGTGTTTTTGCCAGCATTAGCCAAATGATTAGCATAAATCAATTCATCATAATAACACGAGGCCAGAAAATCCTTATCCTATCCACCCCTCAGAAAAAAGCAAGGTGTCCTTTACATACATTCCAATTCATAGCTTATTAAAACACTACATGGTTAGCAAGGTATGAAATACTCAGTGATTTAGGGCACACATTTATTTTATGCTGTGTATATTTCATGAGTTTTGTAAGGCTTGTAGTGGCCTTCCCAACTGTGTTAACAATAGATAGCAATTGTTGGAAGGTAGGATTCATCCATTCCATTGTAGCTTTGGCTAATGTACTCAGAGCTGTCAGTAAAGGATTTCACTAGGGCCAGTGGCAAGCTAGGTGGACATTTGCAATTACTGTACCTGCAGGGATGAAGACTCGATCCCTTGGCAATGGTTTTGGGTCCCATGCTGTAGAGATGCATCACTAGCCTCCAGGCTAGTGACACGTTCTGTTGCAATGGAAAAGTAGGAGGGGTGATGAGCGATACACGATGGGGCAAGAGAGGGTAATGGGGTAACAGAGGGGCATAATGAAGTCAGCTTAAGCTTGGAGAAGATGATCTTTCACCTACACATCTGGGGCCTCTGTACACAGCTGCCTTGGCGGAGAACAAATTAATGTGTACAGGAGGCTTAACCTCCTTGGCAGTATTCCTGAATGTAGCTCGGGGTTACTTTTAACAGCAATTAGCTACACTCATGGATACGTTTGGGAGGGCCATGTATAGCAATCGCAGCAGAGCTGTAGGATCACTCACCTCACTGGAATCCAGCGGCAGCAGCTGTCTTTTTCATGTTCATCCGGGCCCCATCACTATTTGGAAATCCCCGTCTGTCACATTACAACAGTGTGCGATATCCATTTCCAGGATGTGGCCGGATCCCGGTTAGGTGAGTGATCTAGGCTTTACTGCACACTGTGCATAGGGGATGGGGAGGCACTACCTGTTGGCCTATACTAAACAGAGGGGGAACACCCACTGCCTACCAATTCTGAAAGGGGAGGGAGACCACTCTGGCTATCTACACTAGTGGGGGCTCTCTGGCTACCAATAAATGGGGGGAGCACTTTCTGACTACCTACACTTTGTGGACCTCTATGGCTCTCTATACTGGGGGAGGTGGTACTTTCTGGCTACCGGTAACAGGGTCATACTCTGGCTTCCTGTATGGGGGGTCACTCTCTAGCTATATAAACCAGGGGAGTACACTCTGGCTACCTGTATGGGGGGGGTCACTCTCTAGCTACCTAAACTAGGGGAGTACACTCTGGCTACGTGTATGGGGGGGTCACTCTCTAGCTACCTAAACTAGGGGGGTACACTCTGGCTACCTATATTCAGGGTCACGCTCTGGCTGCCTAAACCGGGGGCGGGGGGTTGGGGGGGCTCTGGCTGCCTGTACTTAATGGTGTGATTCTTTCCATAGAAAGAACTGTACCGCTTTTAGAAACTAAATGTAGAAAGAATCATAGGAGCTTAAAGTGAACCTGAGCCGAAGCTCGGGGCAAAAATGAAATACTTACCTAAGAAGAGGGAAACCTCTCTATAGAGGCTTCCGGGGTCCTCTTTTCTTCTGTCACCGCTCACATTGACCTTTCTCAACATCTTAACATTGGGGCTGCAGTCCTCTTCTGGCACAAGTGCAGCCACACCTGTGCAGTAGCACAGAGACGCTTTTGCACGAGCGGCTCCGGCTTACTGTGCAGGCGCTGCTGCACTCCCAGAGGCACAGTACAGCCACACTCTTACTTGAGGAGGAGAGTGGCCCAATCAGATTTCCAACCAACCCTTGTCGTAAATCTTTGGGGGGATCTGGGAGTGGCAACGGGGGACTGCAGGACACCATGGGAAGAAGCTACAGGAGCCAGATGTTTCCCTCTTCTTAGGCAAGTATTTCCTCTTTGACCCGAGCTTTGGCTCAGGTACACTAATTCCAGTTTAAAAATAAAAAGCATTATGGTAGATAAAAAAAACAACACAAAGTTTGCTTGCCTATATCTACTGTTTATCACAAAGCTTAGGTTATGTTCCTGTCATAATTTATGGTGAGGATATTTGATTCTGAAATAATGCTACAGTGTGTATTTTTCACTATGAACTAAGAAAATAAAAGTATATATATCTACGTCCTCGTGGCTTAGATGAAGTCACAGAGGACGTAGATATACTGGTACTGTAGTGGTGGATAAAGTGGTTAAAGAACAATAAATAAAAACAGTCTAAATGATTAATGTTATTCTTATTCACTGCTCAATTCAATGACACTTTTGTTTGTAGTAATAGTACAAGAAATGATCTACACTCAGTCAGATAGCTTGCTTGTACATGAAGCAGTGAATGAATGTGTAGAGTAGCATGTACTGACACAGCAGCAAGGAAATGGGGATTAATTGCTAGGAAATTGCCTCCAAGAATTAAGCTGCTGTGCATTAATTTATTATCATTTGATTAATCTATGTTAAACCTGTGAAATCATTTATTCATGAATTACTTTTTACATTTAGCACTACACATAATAGTCACGTTGTAAGTGTTAAAACATGCTCTAAATGAGAAAAAATACAAAACAGGCAATGTTTTCACAAGGCTCTGATATGTTAAAAATGTGTTTTGGGCCTGAAGCCAAAGGGTGTAAGGTAGCCTAAAGGCATTAACACAATACACAGTTTAAACCTAAGTCATCTGGTGCAAGCAAGGAGAATTACAGCATTTTATATTATACAGCAATTCTTAATAATAACACAGTAATCTATTACTTCAGGGGGTGGGAAAATATCTGCACGGTTATGACCAAACAGGGCCGGAAGCACAAGCTTGATGGGAGGGAGGAGCTATGACCTCAGGGCTCAAGTATCTGAAATTTATCAATCACAGCACTTGTGATTAAATGTATTCATTTCAGATGTGATTCTGTCACCAATTGCATTTCATTAGACTACTTAGAATACTAGAGTAGCTAACTAGAATGTCAGTTAATTACGTTTTTTTTTTACTCTTTTTCTTAGTTTTGCATGAAGAGAGTAAGGATTGGAACCTCTCACAGGTTTTACTGTGGCGTTCCTGTTGTACAATTTATCCAAATTTCCTGTCCCAGAAACTTGATAAGAAGTTACAAAATATCCCCCGAAATAGAAGGGAAATCCAAGTTTGAGAATATCCCCTCAGAGAGCTTCATTGCCAACTCCTGTGCAAGTGATGATCTTGGAATTCATCTCACTTTTCTGTATTAGTGTCAGCCGTCACAGAGGCAATAAGCAAGGGAAGACTTTTCCCTAAAATTTTGCATGTTAAATATAAATGATCATATATATGGTTGTGGCTGGGTAGTGTAATTGTTACAGGACGACTGAAGCGAGAGGGATATGGAGGCTGCCATATGTATTTCCTTTTCAAGAGAACACGAGATACATTTGATAAATCATATTAGGACACAGAGGCACGTTCTGTATACAATGACCAGCCTCTGTGTCCTTCCAGCATTCCTCCAGCACTCCCCCCCTTCCCCGGCTCTTCTACTCCCCATTAAAAAAACGATAGGCTAGCAACACGCAGATTGTTGCTAGCCTGTTATTTATCTCTGCCTGTCATTCACCTGCCGCTCCCTCGCCTCCTGTATAGTGCGGGTCCCCGCCTGTGTCTCTTTCCTCCCCACCTCCGACTGGGGGAAGCTTACAGAGGCGGGGAGGGAAGGGACACAGGCGGGGAGCCGTGCTTTACAGGAGGCGGGGGACACACGGTGACTGACAGGCAGAGGTAAATAACAGGCTAGCGACAATCTGCGTGTCGCTAGCCGTGGCGATTTTTTCAATAGGAGACAGCAAAGCCCGGGGGAGGGCTGGAGGAACGCTGGAGGGACACAGAGGCTGTTGATTGTATACAGAACGTGCCTCTGTGTCCTAATATGATTTATCAAACCCACCTTGGGTTCTCTTTAAGCAATACCAGTTGCCTGGCTATCCTGCTGATCCTCTACCTCTAATACGTTTAGCCTTAGCCCCTGAACAAGCATATGCAGATGTGTTTCTCCTGGCTAGTCTCCTTCAGCCTCCGCCGGCCCTCCATTATCGGCGACACCCGGTGACACCCGGGCCTGGTGCCGGCCGGCTCTTCCTGGTTAATGACGCAATGCGTCATCACATCAGCCGCTTTGCGTCATCACGGCGGCCGGCGTGACAGGTCTGTGCATGCTCATGCGAAGCGGCGGGCGTGATGACGCATTGCGTCATTAACCAGGAAGAGCCGGACGACATGAGGCCCGGGTGTCGCCGGGTGACGCCGATAATGGGGGGCCGGCGGAGGCTGCAGGAGACGAGCCAGGAGGATGCCGCGGGACCTCGCCGCCTACCCTGAGCTGGAAGAAGCGCCAGATAAGTGTATTCTTTTAAATTCGGGCACACCTCTGAGTCTCTTTAAGGGCCCTGACATAGGGGACCTGAGTTCAAATCTCAGCTGTTATTATTCAGTAAGCCAGCACCTATTCAGTAAGGAGTTCTTGGGCAAGACACCCTTTTACACCCTAACACTTTTACTGCCTACTGAGTGTGCTCTAGTGGCTGCCTTGCAAGCACTTCGAGTCTAGCAGGAAAAAAGTTCTATACAAATATTGGAATAATAATAATTACAGTATTATTATTATTATTATTATTATTATTATTATTATTATTATTATCATCATCATCATCATGTTTTAAATATTATAATAACAATTATAGTATTATATAATAAATAAATAAATACATACATATGTGTAGTTCTATTTAAGAGGCAAATTGTATTATTGCAACATATACCATAAACATAGATCAGTGCTGTGCTGCATAAGTATTTTAGCAGTTTAATGTTACTAAAAATGATCCTTCCCTTTTACTCTGCAGCCACCTAAGAATTTTTAAAACTGACAGTATGGACCCTTTTCCACTGCCAGTGTTTGATCCTGATCACTAATGGAGAGAACAATGCTAGGTGCAATAACAACTAATGGAAACTGCGGCAACTGTTTACATCAGTGTAATCTGCTTGCGATGCAATTTCCCCCCATTGCAGTCGTTGTCCTTCTGCATTTTTATTTTTGCAACTGAGCTCCTTTACTTTGTATTGAACTCAGGAAAACTGCATAGCAATCACACTCCTATGCGATTTTCCATGCAATTCAGTGTGCCAAAACATGTTCCCAGGTGCAAATCACAAATGCAAAATGCAACACAATCATGCCGAACATCCGACGGGTCAAAGCCTGATCGCAAAGGTATCGCAGTGGTGGAAATTAGGCAAAAAAACCAATCGCAGCATGATTGCAATGCATTTCTAATTGGAAAAGGGCCCTAAGTTCAGGCTGTAGAAAAAGTTGACCCTTGACGGTTACCCGCAACCTCCAAGTCTCTGTGAATAAGAGAGACCAAGAGCTCAATGGTGCAGTATCGTTAGACAAAGTAATGTAAGAAAATGTGTGTAATTATTATACTTACAAGGGTGGGCTGCAAAACTTGCAACCACGTCTGAGCCTGCAGGAATATAACTGTACCCGCTTGGTGTCCCAGGTCTGTTGGTGCAGATGCTGGTCGGTTGCTCTCCTGGATTAGTTGTGAGGACTAAAGGTCCTCTTGACTAAAAAACCCTTATGAGGTATGGAGTAGGATAAAAAAAAAACACTGGTGGAATCACCCTTGAGACTACTAGATGTATTTTTGAGAAGCGTAATTTCTTTCATATCTTCTCAAAATACTATTATTAAAAACCTATTTTCAGGCTCTCCCATTCGTGACCAAAAGTTCTACAGGCACTTCTGTATTGACCTAAGGAAGTGGGCCAAGACACGTGAAATGTGTTGTTTACCATGCATGAATATACATTACTTTTTCCATTAAATATTGGTTTGTCCTTCTGAGAAGGTACAAATTATGCTTCTCAAATAAACATCTAGTAGTATTATATCATCAAGGGCGCCTCCACCTGTGTTTTTTTTTAGCTAAGTTCAGATTGTTCTTCTTTGCAACATTAGAAACAATGCTTGGAAGCAGTGTTAGAAGTAAATTTGCTATGAGACTGTCCACAGACTTTGTTACACAGATTCATCACCTGCGCTGATAATCACCAGCACAACGCACATAGTAGGAAAGCTCCCTACAGTACAGTATGTTTATTTAGTCCATTCCAGGTTTGCTGAATCACTATGGGTATCCCCTGTTGGGGATCTTCTGGGATCAATAGGTATGCCTTAAAGTACTCCTGAATTGGTGGTGAGAAACTATTTATTGAAGCCCATGGTAGGCTAGATTACCTTTGCCTAAGTGTGCAGGTGCTGTTTGTTGTCCCCCCAATTTCCCATCCCTTGTTTTTCTCCCACTTGCCTGGAAATTAGTCAGAGCAGTGCAGAGCAATTCTGACCTGTGCAGGCATGATTTTTGAACTGTGTCTGCGCAGTGAAAGAAAGCACTGTGCATGCCTGGTTTGGAGCGGCACCTGCACAATTCTGAATTGTGCATTACTGCTGGCAAGAGCTTCCTTGAGAGATATTCAACTGGAGGATCCCACTAAATATTTAGAGGATTAGAGATGGGGAATGGGGGGACCTGAAAGACAATGAGAAGCGCCAGCACCCTCAGGGATAGGTAATCTAGCCCACCATGGGCTTCATCCATATTTTTTTATCCCTGGTTTATAGGTACTTTTAGGTAGCTGCATACAGGTTGATAAAGTTACAATTCTGCAAGCATCATCACTCCTCGACTGGGAATCGATCAGAGAGAATAAGTGAATGTATCCACCTTGTCCCACTCAATCTCAATTAGATTTCAGCACCAAGCTTATCAAGAATGGATCAAACTGCTAGCGTTGCTCTCCTTCATGCCTTATGTGGCTGTCAGTCCTCCTCCCCTGCCCACCCACTCACTACAAATGGATCACCTTCTAAATCAATAAAATGTTTGAAATCTATTGTAAATAGATCAGCTGGGTATATTGGGGGACACAGTTCATCAGCAGATTCAATCAAAGTGATCCAATTTGCCAGAAAAATGACCTGTGTATGGCTAACTTTAGTAATTCAGGCTTATTGTCTTATAGACTGTAAAACAAAATAGTAAATTACAGCCAATATATCGCATCTTCAATCCTTAACTTATTTAAGACACTGAGGCTAAAGGGGTTAAGAAAATCAGTTGTCATTGTGCGTTAAATCCTTAGATTAATGTATTTTGCCATTATATACTTTGTGGCAGTCGCTGAAGTAATGCCTTGCTGCAGTTAAAATGTGACAGTTGTCTTGTATTCATCTTAATCCAATGGACGTGCTTGTCTTTACTGCTCTGAGGGCATTGCAGTCTAATTTCAGAGAGAAACCACGGCACTGACAAGGGCGATACATCATTACTAGAACAAATAATGTGCAGTATTGCATTAACAATTCATGCACCTTAAATTACATAAATAAATAAAGGTATTGTCATCGGTAACTTGGCGGAAGCCAGTTGTGCCTTGAATAAAAATGGGATGTTTGTGAATTGTGTACTAATTCCTTTCTTGACCTACAGTCTTGAGCTATGAATGATGATCAAAAGAAGAATGTCATACCTGCAGCTGTGGTAATGAGCTCCTCCATAGAATTTTAGTACTGTTTCATGTTGGTATGCTAGATAGTGCATAAACATTTCAGAATAAAGCAGTTGCTCCTCTGAATCAAGAGGCACCAGTGGGAATGCGCTTTACTATTCTGCAAAAAGTGCAACTTTTCTCTTGCAAATGTGTGATTTCATGAAAGCATTCGGGAAGTGAAGACTATAGATCTTTCTTAATTGTCTGGAAAAACCTTCATACAGCAATCTGTTCTACAGCTGAAAAGAAAATAAGAAAGATTTTATTTTTCACTGAGGTGTTCTACTCTTTCATTTATATTTTTTTTAAAATGGGCACATTATTATGCACTCTCTGTAGCAAGAACACACATGTATTCCAGCAGCTTCCCCATTCTCTAGCAGTTACACCAATTAAGCCGCAAGGAGATTTGGGCACCGGTATCCCGCTAATGTAATTTATCCACTACAAGGACAATGCTGGTGCATACTGTTAAGTTTGGGTGCAGCCCACGTTAGGGTTAGGTGTGTGTGTGTGTGTGAGTGGGTGGGGGGGGTTCTTAACCAGTTCACCCCCAAGGGTTTTTATCCTAACGGACCAGAGCAATTTTCAGTTGTCAGCGCTCCTCCCTTTTATTCCCTAATAACTTTATTACTACTTATCACAAGAAAATGATCTATACCTCGTTTTTTTCGCCACCAATTAGGCTTTCTGTGGATAGTACATTTTGCTAAGAATTTTTTTATTCTAAATGCATTTTAATGAGAAAAACAGAAAAAAAAAGAAAAAAAATCATTATTTCTCAGTGTTCAGCCTTTATAGTTTTAAAATTAAACATTCTCCTGTGGATAAAACAAACACGTTTTATTTGCCCAGTGGTCCCGATAATTAAACCGTTTAGATTATGTCCCTACCACAATGTATGGCGACAGTATATTATTTTGAAATATAAGTGGTTATTTTTCTGTTTGTTCTGGCCATAATTACAAGCCCCTATGTAATAAATTAAAATTAATTTTCCCCCATAAAATATAGAATAAAAAAAGCTGAGTCCCTAAGGCAACTATTTTTTTTTTTTTTTAAGCTGATTTTTTTTTTTTACAAGTGTTTTATTTGGGGGGGAGGGTTGGAAGTGTAATTTTATTAATGATGTGTATATACTTGAAAATGTATGTATTTTGTAAGTGTAATATACTTTTTGGCCACAAGATGGCGCTGGTGAACACTCATAGGACGTGTTCACTTTTTTTTTTTTTTTTTTTACACACTTTATTAAACTGTTACATTTCCTGTTTATGTGAATGGACGTAGCCGCTGTTCGCGGTCACGTCCATTCACTCCAGGCACTGCGATTGGGTAGAGGACTGTTCAGTCCTCTTCCCCAATCGCCCAGCACGGGATCCCGACGGTAATGGCGGCGGTAGCGGCGGACACACGGCGGTAGCAGCGGCGGGAATGCGCGACGTATTAAAACGTCATGTTGCTGTTAATAGCGGTAAGCATGACGTTTTAATACGTTAGGATGGCGGTAAATGGTTAAGGGTTAGGCATGGGGGTGGGGCTCTTAATGGTTAAGTGTGCGTGTGTGTGTGTGGGGGGGGTCTTAAGGGTTAGGCGTCAGGGTGGAGTTAAGGGTTAAGCGTAAGGGGCCGTTGAGGTCAGTGTTAGGCATTAAGAGGGAGGGTTCTGTGTGAGAGTAGGTTAGGTTAGGACATGGTAAAATATCAGTAAAATTACTGATATTCTATTGCCATTATTTTACGCCCATTTCTACATACAGCTGTGAGAAAACGCGGAAAAGCCGTCGCATGTACTGGCAGCAGGGCGGCTGATTCCGCGTCCAGCGCGGCAGTTCCGTGCAGCAACGCATGTCTGGGTCGGCTGGGATCTCTAGTGCACCTGGATGGAGAGCTACGCGCGCGCGCCAGAAGTCAGGACCTTTATGCCAGCAGGAGATGTGTCAGCTGATCAGGATGATCAGCTGATTCCTACTGGACTCCTGATTGGCTCGGGTGGGGCGGCAGAGTCCTGCAACTATATATACAGCTTGCTTGTCAGTTGCTGGTGGTCTGCCGTTGCGAACACTTACGTGGAAGCACTCAGACCTTAGTCAGATCCAACAGTGTGTTTGAACCAGGAGGACCTGGGAATTCACACTGAGCCAGATTACTTCTGTTTGTTATTGTTTTATCATTCTGTTATACTTCAGACTAGTTCCAGGTTGTAGAGACCACGGACCTCACACCCAAGACTAGGGAACTTGTGTTATCATTCTGTTATACATCAGACTAGTTCCAGGGTGTCGAGACCACGAACCTCACACCCAAGACTAGGCATTGTTTGATATTTGTTATGACCTATTGCTTTCCTGACTACTCCTCTGCTCTCTGGTTCGGTACCACGCATATCTGATATTCCGTTGCCAACCCCTGCCTGTCTTGGATAACGAATCAGCTTTCTGTCTTTGTACTTTGTCTGTCCGTGTGTTGCCGACCTGGCTTGCCCGACCTCGAGAGCTATCTCTCCCCTTAAGAGATAGTCTTCAGATCTGTCAGTGACATCCACCTTCAGGTGTCACTCACTCTCTGGTCCTGCCTACCTTCAGCCTGACTCCACCCCTTGGAGAGTCTCAGGCTGCTGGGAGGTGTCTGTTCTCTCTAAGAGCAGTATTGTCCATACTGCCTAATATCACCTGCTCTGCAGGTGCGTTACTCAAAGTCTTACTGTTACACCAAACACTCACGATTACATACAGGTGTCCAGAGGTTAGTACTATATCTGTATTATTGGTGATTCTGCAGATCATCCATAATCAGGTATGGATCTGCATTCTTGGTGATACTGCAGATCACCGATAATCAGATTCTCTCTGCGTGCTGACACCGATCATTACAGAACGGCAGACCAAAACCAAATGGACGCACTGTATAGTCATGTTGAGGTCCTGACCGCCGCGGTAAACAATCTTTCCGGGGCAGTTTTGAACCAACAGACCCAGATTAGCCAGCTATTTGGGGCTATTCAGGAACTTCAATCAGCTATAAACTCAGTGCGATCTCCTCCTAGCACAGACATACGTATGCCTGTACCTGAAAGGTTTTCTGGCCATAGATCTGACTTTCAGAATTTTAGAAATAGAGTGTTATCATACTTTGAGTTAAGGCCTAATTTGTCGGGAACCATGGCACAGAGGATTACGTTCATTAAGACTCTGTTGTCAGGAGATTCCCAGACCTGGGCATATAATCTTCAGTCAGGGAATGAGGCTTTAGCCTCGGTTGAGGAATTTTTTAAAGCAATGGCTATAATTTATGATGATCCGGTCGTTGCTTCTACCGCTGAGCGGAAGCTCAAGACATTGCGGCAGGGCAAGGGTCCGGTTGAAAATTACGCTGCTGAGTTCAGGAAATCGGCAGTATCTGCGAGATGGGGGTCATTTGCACTAATGGACTGTTTTTTGGCAGGATTGTCAGATGCAATCCATGACGTAATGATAAGACATCCTGAGCCCAAATCTGTAGATGAGGCAATTTCTTTGGCCGTGCAGATAGATCGCCGTTTGCGCTACCAGAAACAGATTTGTGGTAGGAATGTTGTAAGATCTATCTCAGACAACCCTTCTCGATCTTTGTCACCCTCTGACGAGCCGATGCAAATCGGATATACAGGGCTGAGTCAGGTGAAGAAGGGTCACAAAAGGCCAAGAAAACGCGATCTATATGGTGTTAATGGGCCAGGAGAATGCTGCCGTCTGGGGTTGGTCAACACCAGAGGTGACCAGTCGTTACCTCCAAACAATGATCGTCTGCTCCTTCCCTGCTCTATTACATGGGAGGGTCAGACTAGTTCCGCAGAAGCCATTGTGGACGTTGTGGATACCCCTGGTCCCATTAGACCGGCAGATTCTGGTCACTGCAGTGGATGACTCTCCGTTGCAGAGTGGTCAGACTCTCTTCCGAACCCCCTGGTTGTCATGTTGTTTAGGGGCGTTACATGAAGAGAGATTACAGTTCCTGGTGATGCCCATGGCAACCTCCATCATTGTTCTTGGTATGCCCTGGTTGCAAATCCATTCCCCACAGATTGACTGGGCTTCTGTAATGATTGTGGAATTCTCTCCATGATCAGCGCACAAGACGTGCGCTGACACTGCGGAAATCCTCCACAAGCGTATAATTTGCGGGAACCCAGCAAAAGGTGCAATGCACCTGTAGAGGGAAATTCCTGTCGACAGGGGGAGCTGTGGAGTGCAGAGGAACAGCTCCTCTGCCCTGCCACACACGCCAGACAGGAATTGCACGAAGGGAAGAAACACAGGGCAAGATAGCCCTGAAAAAGAGAGATCAAAGCGACAGAGGGTATGCGTGTTCACCAAACTAGTCGCCACCCTGCGACGATGAACACACAACCATGAAGACAAAGTGAGATGGCAATCGCCAGAGATGGCGATTGCTAACAGAGACACAAGACCGAATAAGCACAGATGAGGAATGTATGTATGTCCACCAATCTAGCCGCCACCTGCGACGGCAGACACACAACAAGGGGTGGGACCTCACACCCAAGACTAGGGAACTTGTGTTATCATTCTGTTATACTTCAGACTAGTTCCAGGGTGTAGAGACCACGGACCTCACACCCAAGACTAGGGAACTTGTGTTATCATTCTGTTATACATCAGACTAGTTCCAGGGTGTCGAGACCACGGACCTCACACCCAAGACTAGGCATTGTTTGATATTTGTTATGACCTATTGCTTTCCTGACTACTCCTCTGCTCTCTGGTTCGGTACCACGCATATCTGATATTCCGTTGCCAACCCCTGCCTGTCTTGGATACCGAATCAGCTTTCTGTCTTTGTACTTTGTCTGTCCGTGTGTTGCCGACCTGGCTTGCCCGACCTCGAGAGCTATCTCTCCCCTTAAGAGATAGTCTCCAGATCTGTCAGTGACATCCACCTTCAGGAGTCACTCACTCTCTGGTCCTGCCTACCTTCAGCCTGACTCCACCCCTTGGAGAGTCTTAGGCTGCTGGGAGGTGTCTGTTCTCTCTAAGAGCAGTATTGCCCATACTGCCTAATATCACCTGCTCTGCAGGTGCGTTGCTCAAAGTCTTACTGTTACACCAAACACTCACGATTACATACAGGTGTCCAGAGGTTAGTACTATATCTGTATTATTGGTGATTCTGCAGATCATCCATAATCAGGTATATATCTGCATTCTTGGTGATACTGCAGATCACCAATAATCAGATTCTCTCTGCGTGCTGACACCGATCGTTACAACAGCACTTTCATAGGTACACCTCTCTGGGGCCTCACTGTACACTTCATAAGTAATTTCTAAGAACTGGATGATGAAACAGGAAGTAAGTGTGGGCCATACACTAACAGGACTTTACATATTTTGACCTTATTAAAATTGTATGGTTATAATTATGGGAGACTTGCATAATTTTACAATTTTATATTTTTCAACATCTTGTAAAATAATGTTTATTTCTGTATGTTTTAGTTCTATTCAGAGTTTCATTGTTTGTCTGAAAATGAATATCTTAATTTTATTTTAGTGATGGTTAGACTAAGTACATTATACGCGCTACAACTTTGGTGCAACACAACACACATCCTGCACATTTCCATTTAAACATAATTTGTAAACTTGTGCAATTACAGTACTATGTAACTTGCATGTTTTCACATGTTATTCAATAACACACTGTACAAAGTGAGTTAGGAGAATGGGATTCTTAACAATACAGAAGTCAGTGCTGTTTCATACAGCAGCACAGCACATCGAACGTGCATAGTAGGAACACACAATCAATAAGAAAACTAATGTTTCATGTGCATTAGAGCTAGTTCACACCAAAAATTGTTAAGCATAATCGCACATGCTTAGCGCTTTTTGTAGCAATTTGCAGTTGCGATTTCCAGCATGTGCTTGGTGATTTTCTGTCTAGCAATTTTAAAGCACTTGCGTTTAGGGATTTAGTATTCGTTTTGTGGCAAAACAGGAAGTACACTTTGACCTGGAAATGAACGGCTTTTGGCTAAAAAACGCATTGAAAATCGCACTGTTCAGTGATTTTTAAAGCAATTTTACAGTTTTCCTATATCTTACATTGAGGTGTAATAGCCACCAAAATGCTGCAAAATGCGTTTGCGTTTGGGAAAAAAAATTACATCGCTCTGGTATGAATTGGCCCATAGAAAGACATTAGCCAAGCGCTTTTTGAAACTCTAGCACTTTTAAAAGCGCTCAGAATCACTCGTGGTGTGAACCAACCTTAAAGCGTACAATTCCGCTTTAAGAAAATTAGGAGTTGGATGGAACACTAGGCAGAAATAATTTGATGTCAGTAACTACTGAAACAAAAATCTGAAGTAAGCCTGCAACATGTAGGGGTCAGAATCTCATCACCTGTCTGCTCCAATGCAAACATCTTCAGGCCGGTTTCACACTGCAAACTGGCGGCAGCGATGCGTGCGTCGCACCAACTGCACCGCATCACACCACCAGGAACAGGCCTTCAGGGAACACTGTGTTAGTATGCGGTGTTCCCTGTCTGGCCATCAGTCAAGCAGGAAGTGACGCACGCTTGCAGTCACTTGGTGCTTCGGGGTATGTGCAAGTGCACGGAGGTGTATTGTAAAAATACACTTCTGCCAATGCACGTTGCGTCGGAAAGTGTTTAAAAAATTCCCGCATCACCATTGACTAACATGACTTCCAAGCCGACGCAGATTGCCACAAATCAACGCAGAAGCTGCAAGGTAACGTAGTTCTGGACCAGCGTCAGATCGAGCACTCCTGCAGGACCACACCGGACCAGGTACTATGAATGACCCAATTGACTTGCATTAGGCAAGCGTCAAATTTACGCAACGTCCCAGTGTGAAAGAGCCCTCAGGCTATAGTGATCAAATATAATATGACTTCACACATTTTCCAAGTCTGATGTATTGGAAGAATTGTTTATAAAATTGTTACATCATGAGGAGCTTTGTTTCCAGTTCAGAGAAACAATTTTGATGGAAGAGCTTACAAGAAATGACGTCAAAACAAACAGGAAATGGGCTCACAATGTAGTCACTGTCACATGTCAATCACAGTCTAAGGGGAAGCCAATTAACTTATCTGTATGTTTTTGGGATGTGGGTGAAAACCAGAGTGCCGAAACGAAACCCATGCAGACAGACACAGGGAGTACATACCTGTACAAACTCCATGCAGATAGTGCCCCAGCTGGAATTCGAACCGGGGACTCTGCCTGGCAAGAGAAGAGCGCTAGCCAGTTAACCTATATTCAATTGTAGGTCTATTGTCTCTGTGCGCCAGGAACCTTCTTCTCTCGGGTTTTAAGTTTATAAAAAATGTTCTAGCATATGTAAAAGAGATTACACTTGCAGAGACACATAATCCCATGGGGTATATGAATGGTAGAGCACTGTCAAATGGCACATTCAGAATTGCAGATCAGTCTTTAACAAAACAGTGTAACCAATGCCAATAGAGTCACATAGGAAAGATGAGGAAGAAGCAGAATAGTTTTATTCTAGAACGAATAACAATTTATTAGGTTTAATCTCCACAAGAACTCCTAAAAGCAGAGGTAGAAGACAGGGTGGCCAGCCCTTAAAGACAACAAATATTCCATTTAAGATTGCCCTTATTGCTTGCATACTCATATAATGTGGTCAGGCCAAGAGGCCAGATGGGATTAAATAAAAGCCCAAATGTGATTATGTAACAGCAGATTTAATTCACTGCCCTTGGCAATGCTGAAAAAGATTTTTGGATAAGCGTTACAGTTATAAATAAATGTATGCAGGGGAATATTGCAGCTTCATAGTTTAAACAATTCACTGAAAATATAAAGCAAATTCATACATTGACTGAATCCATTATCTGCTCTTCTTTCTTTATAGTTGGCCAACAAGTAGATGTAGCATGTGTGTGTTAGTATATGTGTATATAGAGGTTGTATATAAAGGTGAGTGAAAGTGGACCTGAACTATTGCACAGGGCAGAAGGAAAACAGAGAAATTCACCATATATGTATTTAGAGAGATTAGCCTGTCTAACTCCCCCTCATCTGTGACTCATCACAACTGTAATAGGATCTCTCAGCTGTGTCAGCTCAGGAGTTGCTGCTGCTTCAGGGCAGCTGGTTTATAAATACAGGATGTTAACCCTATGTCTGATTCCATGATAGCAGGAAGTAGACACACTGCAGATGTATTGCAGGATCTGTATCAGCTGTAAGGGTGCATTTCCACTAACGCGAATTCGCATGCGTTCCCCGCATGCAAATTCGCATAATCAATAAAAGTGAATGAGCCTGTGTCCACTTGTCAGGAAAACGGAGCATTTTCTTGTGCAGGAAAAATCTGCTCAGCAGAGCCATCCGAATTCGGACACCGCACACACGCATGCGATTCGCATACAATGTATTTAATAGGGAATTCGCATGGTGTATTTTCATGCGAATTTTCATGCGAATTCGCATACGATTTCGCATGGAATCAATGAAAAAGCACACAGGCACTGACATGGTTAAATTCGCACACAGCGTCATCCATGCGAAATGGTATGCGAATTCGCGGTAAAATTCGCATACAACCGCATGCGATTTCGCTCCTGCATGCAAATTCGTCCGCGGAGAATCCGCTGCGATTTCCCACCGCACTAGTGGAAACGCACTCTAACAAATGTTCTTCTTTAAAGGTTAATATGCTGTTGCTTATCTTTTAGAGCAGAGGGGAAGTTCTGAGTTCAGGCCTGCTTTAGCTGCACAAAGTCATTCCGTTCATACCACACTCTGCATGCCAACAACAAGATATGTTCCTATACAGGAATTGTAAGACACACATCTATAAAGAGGAATGGTGGAACCGATATCGTACTGATTCCAAGCAATTTTGGATGCCTTCCCCTTTAATGGATCCGGCCATATGCACACAAGACTATGTCAGGATTTCCAGTATTCACCAATTTCCTCTCAGCACGTATATCCCAATCTCCTCTCTGCATGCTTCACCCTATGTGGCGTGTCTCGGTCAGCCGAGGGACAAGTACATCATCCCAGCACTCGGTACTACGCACAATATGAATGCTGAGGACCGGAAAACAATGAAGTACCAGAGAACCCCTGAGCAATCTCCATACAGTCCAAGATCAAACCAGGAATCAGAAGATAGTCTTACCAGGGAGTAATCCAAATCAAAGTCCAGAAACAAGCCAAGGGTCACACACAGGAAACAACCAGCCAAGCAACTATTCCAGGGAGCAGACTTATCTGTCATCAAGAAGAAAGCCAAGGGAGTAGACATATGCATAGTCACACACAAGCAGAGGTCGGCAGTGGCGTAGCTAAGGAGCTGTGGGCCCCGATGCAAGTTTTACAATGGGGCCCCCAAAGCACTCTATACATAACAATTGATACAGCGCACCAAAACCTGCCAATGACAACTACAGTGTCAGAGGTGCAAGAGGGTGATGGGGAACAGTTTGTTAATGATTACCACTATTCAAAGTATCTATAGAAGTGATTATTATGAGCACAGGACCAATAGAGAGCTAATACTGTAGTTGAGGGAGGGCCCTTTGGGGCCCCTCTGGCCCAAGGGCTCCGATGCAGTCGCAACCTCTGCAACTCCTATTGCTACGCCCCTGGAGGTCGGTCCAGGCAGCAATTCAATATGAAGTCAAGGTAAGTAAGCCAAAGTCTCTACAGGAGACACACAGAAGTGCACCCAAGCAATAGTCCAGAGCTAAAGCTATCACAGGCAATGAGTACAAGTCAAGAGCAGATTAAATGACCACACCTCTCAGCAGCCAACCACAATCTATTTCCTGCACACATGCATAATCTGGAACAATGAGTCGGCACCTGACAACTGTTAGCATCTGCAAAGTAAAGAGTACGCGGGCCAAGTGATCACACACATTTGCCTCTTATCAAAGAGTTTTTTTAAAAAAAAATAAATTCATTAAAATGGCACAGGTATCCTTTTAACCAGTTACCAGTTCACTAAATGCCAATTTACAGTGGAAGCTAATGTTGACTTGACATGTATTCTTTCATTGGAATTCTTCTGTAAAATATGCCTTTTTGTGCTGGGAAAAGCTGTTCTATAGCAGTCTCACCTGCATTAGCACTCCTCTTTGGATTCCTAATAATAGCTTGCTTATGGACTGAATAAAACCTAAAGCAGAAAGGACACAGGTGGTTTGTCAGGTATCATGTATGTTTACCGTTATAATAACACAGATGAGGAATGCCATTATTAATGTTTTTCCATCATATGATGTAACCATGATGCCAATATTCCTCTGTAGCAATAAACCTACATAGCCCATGTGATGCTTGCTCCCTCTGGTGTCATACTTACATCATGTGTTTTAAACACATCAATAACAACAAGATCCTCCACTTTGTCAATATAAAAAAGCACACTGACTGATTCAGGCACTGGTGTTATGAAGGAGGTGGCACAGACCATATTCCAGGGGAGCCAAGGCTTCCTCAACACTACACTGTTTAGTTTTTACTTACTGTCTTGCTTTAGGAGTATGATTAAAGGCCTGTATAATCAATGAAAATATACTGGAATAGCATGCAAAGGAAATCATTACTATGGAGAACAACTCATGGTTATAAGATTATCAGTGATTAGAAAATGGTTGGGAAATGTACATCTGCAGTATATTGCAATTCAATTCCAAAGCAATGCTGGCAGAACAGGAAGGATGCAATTAAAGATGATAACACTGATTACAGTGAAATCTAAATTTCCAGCAAGAGACACTTCATTACTGGATAATTTTATGAAGGTCGGACAAGAAAATATGTCCTCTAGGAGTTCAGGATCAATAGTCACAATTATGTCCAAGACAGTGTTCTTTAGGCCGGTTTCACATTGAATATTGGAGGTAACGGTGGCCGCACCACACCAACAAAAACAGGCCTTCGGGGATTCCCATGTAATCCCTGTCTGGCAGCAGGCCAAGCAGGAAGTGACGCTAACTTCCTGTTGAGGAATTGATGACGTGCACGTAAGCGTATTGCTAAAATACACTTACGCGCATGCTCAATGTGTACAACTGTGTCGGTCAGTTTAAAAATATGTGCGGTCCCATAGATTTAACATATCACCACAGGTCACCACAGGAGACACATGGTAACTTTGGTATGCACTCACGTTAGATAGGATACTTCCGGCGCAGCGCAGCACATGCAATATGAACTACCCCATAGGCATCTATTGCCCTTGCGAAAGGCTGTGGTAAAATGCCGCACCTCACCTCACCGCACTGCCAAATTGCCCTCAAAAGAATAGCAAAATATTTTATTATTTTAACAATCATCTTAGCTGGCATTTTACAAAGAAACAATGAGTGGTAGAACCAAGGCAGATCTAGATACAGTAGAATCCCTTTAAAGTAAACTCCAAGGGACTCGGCCAAGTAGTTTCCTATATCAGGATTTGTCATATATTGTATATTCATACAAGTGCATGGTCGGGGCCTAGGGAATGAGTTTACTATAGCCAGAGGTTTACTATACCAGAGTTTACTATCACAATATACTACTGTAGTAGAGGTTTAAAAAAAAAACAACTCTAATGATAAGTTAATTGTCATAACTTACTTCATGTTCATCTACGTCTTTATGTGCAGCTAAGCCAATAACAGACTTGCCATAGCAACAGGCCAGTGTTCTATTTTCTGCAGCTCCAGTCCAGACTGTGTTGCTGCCTCTGTACTAGCTATGCAGCCTGCTATTCTAATTGACCTTTTTTGTGACCTTGGCTAATCATTGATCACTACCTGTCCCAACCTTTGCTTGGACTCTGTTTGCCTCCCATCCAGACCTTTTGCCTGTATACTATTCATGACTTTCTGCCACCTGTCTGCACTTGTTGGCTTGCTTCCAAGGGTACTTATCCTCTAGACATTGGCTTTTTGCATGCCTCCAGAGGTATTTTTGCCCATTCATCTTTAGCATGAGCTCCAAATTTTCAGGCATTTTACAAAGAAACAATGAGTGATAGAACCAAGGCAGATCTAGATACAGTAGAATCCCTTTAAAGTAAACTCCAAGGGACTCGGCCAAGTAGTTTCCTATATCAGGATTTGTCATATATTGTATGTTCATACAGGTGCATGGTCGGGGCCTGGGGACTGAGTTTACTATAGTCAGAGGTTTACTATACCAGAGTTTACTATCACAATATACTACTGTAGTAGAGGTTTAAAAAAAAACTCTAATGATAAGTTAATTGTCATAACTTACTTCATGTTCATCTACGTCTTTATGTGCAGCTAAGCCAATAAAAGACTTGCCATAGCAACAGGCCAGTGTTCTATTTTCTGCAGCTCCAGACTGTGTTGCTGCCTCTGTACTAGCTATGCAGCCTGCTATTCTAATTGACCTTTTTTTGTGACCTTGGCTAATCATTGATCACTACCTGTCCCAACCTTTGCTTGTACTCTGTTTGCCTCCCACCCAGACCTTTTGCCTGTATACTATTCATGACTTTCTGCCACCTGTCTGCACTTGTTGGCTTGCTTCCAAGGGTATTTACCCTCTAGACATTGGCTTTTTGCATGCCTCCAGAGGTATTTTTGCCCATTCATCTTTAGCATGAGCTCCACATTTTCAGGTTGGAGGGTGCCATCACCCTGATCTTTAGCTCCCTCCACAGATTATCAATTGGATGCAAGTCAGGGCTCTGTCTGGGCCACTCCAAAATGTTAATGTTGTTGTCTGCTAACCATTTCTTCACCACTTTTGCTGTGTGTTTTGGGTCATTGTCATGCTGAAATGTCCACTGGTGCCCAATGCCAAGTTTCTCTGCAGACTGCCTGATGTTGTTGTTGAGAATCCTCATGTATTGCTCTTTTTTCATAGTGCTGTTTACTATGATTAGGTTCCCTGGTCCATTGGCTGAAAAACAACCCCAAAGCATCCCAAGTTCCCACCACCATGTTTGACAGTGGGGATGGTGTTCTTTGGGTTGAAGGCGTCTCCTTTTTTAAGCCAAATGAAGGAAACATCATTGTGACCAAACAATTCAATTTTTGTTTCATCTGACCATAACACAGAAGACCAGAAGTCTTCTTCTTTATCCAGATGAGCATTTGCAAAGGCCAAGCAAGCTTTTGTGTGCCTTATCTGGAGAAGTGGCGTCCTCCTTGGTCTGCATCCGTGGAACCCAGAAGTGTGCAGTGTCCGTTGGATTGTTTGCCTTGACACATTACCAACTGAAGTCTTTCCAGTTACAACCACACCAGGTGGTTCTAGACGTGCCGAGATCACCCCTGGAGTCACAGGGATTCAATATATAGGTTGAAAGGATCCGCACCGTCTTAAAATCAGTATTTGTTTCAAGCTGTAACGATCGGTGTAACACAGAGAGGATCTGATCATTGGTGATCTGCAGTATTACCAAAAATACAGATATACACCTGATTATTGATGATCTGCAGAATCACCGATAATCAGATATATTACTAACCTCTGGACACCTGAGTGATATGAGTGTTTGGTGCAACAGTAATACTTTGAGGACAATACCTGGAGAACAGGTACGAAGGCAGTAAGGAATACTGCACTAGAGAACAACAACCTAACAGTAACCTGAGAATCTCCCAAAGGGAGGAGTCAGGCTGGGAGTAGGAAGGACCAGAGCGTGAGTGACACCAATAGGAGGATGTCACTGACAGATCTGTGAACTATCTCTTAACAGGGGAGATAGCTCTCGAGGTCGGGCAAGCCAGGTCGGCAACACACGGACAGATAAAGTACAAAGACAGGAGGCTGATTCGGGAATCCTAAGGCACGCAGGGTTTGGCAACAGAGTATCAGATATAGCGAAGTACCGAATCAGTGATCAGAAGAGAGGTCAGAAAAGCAGAAAGTCATAACAGATAATAACAATGCCTAGTCTTGGGTGTGAGCTCCGTGATCATCAACACCCTGGAACTAGTCTGACATATAACAGAATGGTAATACAAGTCCCTAGTCTTGGGTGTGAGGTCCGTGATCATCAACACCCTGGGATTAGTCTGAAGTATAACAGAATGGTAACACAAGTCCCTAATCTTGGGTGTGAGGTCCGTGATCATCAACACCCTGGAACTAGTCTGAAGTATAACAGAATAGTAACACAGATTCTGACAAAAAGGTCTGAGTGCTTCCACGTAGTGATCGCAACGGCAGACAACCTGTGAATGACCAGCACCCAGTATATATAGCATAGCGCTCTCCAGGGCCTCCCCTAAGTGCTGGACCAATGGGAACTGGTAGAATCGTCAGCTGACCGGCTTGGTCAGCTGACTCCCTTCTGGCTGTCATAAAAGTTCTGCCTCTCAGCGCGCGTGCGCGCGCGTCCTTCTGAACCTGTGTGGACTATCAGTCCCAGCCACACTAGACATGTGTTGTGTACCACCCGCCGCGCTGGACGCGGAACCAGCCGCACCGCTATCAGGGCATGTGGCGGTTTCTCCGCGTTCAGCCATACTAGCAGATGTAGGCCTACGCGTGCAAACCGCCACATTAGACGCGGAATCAGCCGCCTTGTTCTGAGCACACGCGGCAGCTTTTCCGCGTTTTCTCACACAAGCTCTTTAAAAACCACAAAAGCATGACATCTTAATGTGCCGGGTCACCATTGACACACAGCGTTTCGGATAAAACAATCCTTTCTCAAAATGGTCCCAGTACACACTGCACTGCTTTTGTGGATTTTAAAGAGCTTGAAATAAATACTGATTTTAAGATCGTGCGGATCCTTTCAACCTATATATTGACACTTTAACAACAGCAGAGCCTAGATTCACCAAGATGGCCTTGGTGGTAATCCTTGGATTCTTGCCAGCACAGGTGTCACTTTTGGCTTCTGACCACGTCCTCTGAGATTTTCCACAGTGCGAATCTTGTATTTCTTAATAATACTTTGCACTGTTGCCACTGGAACTTGAAAACACTTAGAAATGGTCTTGTAGCCCTTTCCTGACTTGTGAGCAGCCACAATGTCCAGCCGCAGGTCCATACTGAGCTCTTTTTTGTTAGCCATTACTGTCCACAAATCAACTGCAGAGTGCTGCTGTTTTTCACTTGTTGAGTTGATTAAAACAGCTTTTACCAATTAATCAGTCTAATTAGGATGCTTTAGAACAGCTTGGAGTGGACTATTTGTAATGGTATAGAACTTTGGATTTTCCCACAGACTGACAGTTTTTGAAGGGTATGAATAATTTTGGACTGGACACTTTTTGCTCAAATGTAAATAAAAGCTGAGAAATGTGTTTTTTCCCACAATAATGCCTCTTGTACATCATCTTATTATTTTTTGGGAGACACCCATGTCATTCCCCATCAAAAAATGACTTGCTGGTTGAATAAAAGTAACTTTAAGTCAAAATGGGGTATGAATAATTATGGGCAGCACTGTATATGATATATATTCCAGAATAAGTCTGTTTCCATCTTTGTGGGATCTGCCACTGGGGCAGGATATCAGGGTGAAGATATGAATACCCAGTAGAGTTGTTAATCCATCCTCACTCTATTCTGAACTAGAATAAAGGATGTTCCTGTCAATGGGCTTTAAAGTTGTTGCTTATAGCACTAACAGTTTATTTCTGCTGGATGTGCTTTGATCCGATTTCTGAAGCATTCACATTTTGTCAATTGCTTTTTAATAAAGTAAATCTTGTTTTAGCTAGTGTGATGCCATAGCAACTGCCAGTTCCTGCTGCTGTGCCCAACAACAATTCTCATAGGGTCATCCTCTCTTGGTATGTTTTCTGTTGGCACATATATATTTGTTAGGAATACTCCATAATTGTATATAAATGCTTTTCAAACATTCTTTGCCATAAATAAGTATTTTTAAGGTTTATAAATTATCCATTCCCCCAACCCCCCTGTCCCCCTCCCTTAGGGCTTAGTATAGCAGATTGGCTACTAAAGAAGTGTCCCCCAGATTAGGTAGCCCCCCCAGAATAGATAGCTAGATGTGCCCCCATGATTAGGTAGCCCCCCCCAATATAGATAGCTAGATGTGCCCCCATAAATAGGTAGCCAGATGTGCCCCCACATGAGTTTTGTAGCCCCCTTCTACCAATATAGATAGCTAGATATGTCCCCCAGGATTAAATGGCCTACCCCTTCATATGCAATACGGTGGGCATCGCAACAGAAGGACCAAGGTTACTACTCACCTATCAGCGTCGTCGGGAAAGTCTTCGGCACCTCACACAGTCACAGCGTCTCCTCTCTGACTCCACCAGAGCTGCAGTACTGAGAGGCGCCACTAGAGGGCAGCAGACAGGAGACGCTGTTACTGAATGAAGAGGAAAATACTTTCTGGACTTCCCCACAATGCTGACAATAGAGATGGGAAGTTGGATCTTTTCAATGATCCGGATGATTCAAATCGGATCATTGAAAAGATCCGGATCTTTGATCCGAATCTCGGATCATTTTACAAGGGAAGCATTCGGGGGTGAAATGACTAGCAGGGCAGGAGAAGGAGAGGGGGGTGGACACACAGAGAAGGGGAGAAGACGGACAGAGGGCAGGGAGTGGACAGAGAAGGGAGGAGGGAAGCAGAGAGCATAAATGTTTGTTTGCACACAATACCCACATGCTGCAATCATATGCTTTACATATATTATTTCACCTATATGCTCATCTGTATACCTTGAATGGAAACGTCCACAGTGAAAGAAAGCATTCCCAGAAGTAAAGTGCAGCTGTTTAGAGCGAGTGCAGGAGGATCATATTGCACTGCAATCACAGTGCCTGCAAAGTTACTGAGCTGTGCTGAGCTGAACCAAAAGCTTCCAATGTGTTCACTGTGCACAACTACGGAACAGAGACAGCCTATAATGAGCAGCACATTTCAGCCAGTATGTGTGCTTTACACATATCTGGCAGTGGCGCCCATGTCCCCTCTACCTGTCCCTGTGCAAGGCTGGCTCCCCTGAGTCCCCTCCAACAGAGCGATCCATCTCTGCTCTGCTTCCAGGACCCCGCTGCCCGCTGAGAGGGGGCGTGTCGCTCCTGGACCCGCCCCTTTCTCACTCATTTTGATGATTCGGATGATTCGACTCACAAAATAGATTCGGATCAAAGATCCGAATCGTTCATGATCCGGACAACACTAGCTGACAAGTGAGTAGTACCCTCGGGGCCCTTCTGTTGCGCTGCCCACCGCACAGCATTTTTGGGGGGAGGGGACTCCTGTCTCCTTTGCCTGCCGCTGCTTAACCTCTTTCACTTGCACAACACATGCTGCATACCAAGCTGCAGCTGACCAAATCAACTTGCCTGGGGGCCCTTATGGACTCTGGGGTCTGGAGGAAACTGCCCCCTTTGCCTGCATTGTAGCGCCGGTGTTTTTATTCTAACTCTATGTCCACTTGGATAGTGGAGATTGCACATCAGCACACAGGCAGCTAACTGGGGTTGAAAAGGTTAATGCTGTTGATGGGTATTATGGGGTTAATGTATGCCCTGCTTGACTTTGCACATGCTCATTAGCATTTGTATGCTATTTTGTCGGGTATGCTAAAATGTTGGAACACCGGCCCTGCAAAGGTTTACCCTGCTAGTGTAAAGGGGGCCTTAGAGAACTGCTTCTGCTTAAAACACTTAGCTAGGCTAGGGAGGGCGGGCAGTGTGGATATCAAAAACTAGAGAGCCGAAGTATACATTTAAATTGAAGGTTTTGTAAGAGCAGGCTGGCAAAATGACTGTAGTACAGTGTTAACAGTACGTGCACTTATCCTTTAGAACATATCATTTCTGTGTCTGCACAGGAATGATCTGTCCCTTCATGCCATTTGAAATGAAGTCTATTCTAAAAAAAATGACAATGCTCTGTGTGAAGGAAACTTCCTTGTTTTAATGTCTCCACGCCTGAAATGGTCAGGAAAGTAAAAAAGTTATGATTTCTGTTCAGGATCCTGAACTATTCCTACTTAACCACTGAGAGCCGAGCAGGTATTAGGAAATAAGCGCTGCTCTGATGATGCAATGCAAGTACTCTGCTATCTGTAAAATTCACAGCTAATGAGACAGAGGAGATCAGCATGGAGACACATTTTTAGAGTGCTTGATGTTCAGCTACAAATTATCTACTCTTCAGTTTCTAAAAAGCAGGTAAAATAATTGCTATGCATTTTTTGACTTCGCATCTAATAGTGTTTTTAATTAGTCTGGAATACTTTACTTTTAAAGAAAATCTAAACTTTCATTGAAATTGTGGTACAACATTTATCAGTGCTGCACAAGCTATTTTGCAATATATTGGTATTAAAAATGATCTTTATTTTAAATAGTCAAACAGCTATGTGTGGTGTTCATACTTCTGGCCTTTAGATGGCACTGTGATACTGCATGGTTGCATGCGTGGTATCTCTACACAGTATGTTGTTCTAGACTTGTTGATTACTTTTCTGCCTTCCTGTCTGTGTGGATATACAAAGCAAAGCATGGCTTGATTAGAGATGGCCCAAACTGTTCGCCTGAGGACAGTATTCTGCAAACATTTGGCATGTTCGACCCGCCCCCCCCTTCCCCCCCATACATCATCATTGAGCTAAACTTCGACCCCTTCCCTCACAGTCAGCAGACACATGGCAGCCAATCAGCTATCACCCCCTCCTGGACCCCCCACCTCCTTATCAAAAAGCAGTTGTGATGGCGGTATTGGATTCATTATCTGCTGGCTGCTGACTGTTAGTGAGAGCAATAGAAGGACCAAGGTTACTACTCACCTATCAGCGTCGTTGAGAAAGTCTGCTGCTGCAGATAGGTAGGGAAAGCATTAGCTAGGCTTGTGTTCTTGTTCCTCACTTGCTGGGAAAGCACCACAAACAGGGCTAGCACATCAGACTCCTGTGTTTTGATGTGTGGCACTCCACAGCCCACTGACACCCAGAGCTATGTGCACACTGACACTACTGCTGTTGCTACATTAGTTGCACGCACAGTACCACTCCAGTGCATTATTATTATTATTATTATTATTATTATTATTATTTTTTATTTATATAGCGCCAACATATTCCGCAGCGCTTTACAAAGCACAATAAGACGACAAGGGGAACATAGATACAACTAACAAATGTACAGCAGAGTTCCAAGCAGCACAAATATTGTTACAAGAACAGTAAACATTAGGAGGATGACCCTGCCCTTGCGAGCTTACAATCTAATGGGTAGTGGGGGACACAATAGGTAAGGGGGTGGAGGATGGATGAGGCAGTGATTCTTTGCCTCTCATTACATTGTGACAGACAAGTAAATAAGGGCTATAGAATGTTATAAGCTTGTCTGAAAAGGTGTGTTTTAAGAGTGCGTTTGAAGATGTTTGAAGAGTGCGTTCTGAAAGTACTATTGCAAATCTCTGTATGTGATACTCCACAGCCCACTGACAGCCAGAGCTGTGCGTAATGTGATTTCTGCCCTTTAGGGATTAAAACCCGACTTTGCGCCAACTCCATAATTTTTGGTGGGACTTTTGGCATGGATCCCCATCTGGCATGCCACAGTCCAGGTGTTAGACCCCTTGAAACAACTTTTCCATCACTTTTGTGGCCAAAAACAGTCTTTGTAGGTTTTAAAATTCGCTTGCCCATTGAAGTCTTTGGCGGTTCGCCGAATTTGTGGAAGTTTGTGTTTGCCATTTGCCAACAGAAAATACTATGTTTGCAACATCTCTAGGCTTGATGTAAAGAACTGCAGCTCATCTCAGCCTGCACAGTCAGAGCAGGGCTACGGGAAGATGGTGTCCAAAGCCCTGCTCTGGAGACCATTTTTTTGTCTCCAGTACAGGTCTTCGAGCGCCATCTTCCCGTAGCCCTGCTCTCTGCCTGTCAGCGTGCGACTTTCAGCTGGCTGCAGGCACATCATCGGGGAGCTGTGCATCGCCGGAGAGGAGACTTCTGCTCTGCCCACGTTATGCCCACATTATGATAATTTCCTATTTGAGGGTGAAACACTGACCACATCACGATTATTTTACGGTGAAACGTTGGCCACATTACGATTATTTTATGGTGAAATGCTGGCCACATTGCAATTATTTTATGGTGAAACGCTGGCCACATTGCGATTATTTTCTAGTGAAAGATTGTCACATTACAATTATTTTATGGGGAAACATTGCCACATTACTATTATTTTCTGGCGAAAGATTGCCGCTTTACAATTATTTTCTGGTGAAAGATTGCTGCATTAGGATTATTTTCTGGCGAAGATTGCCGCATTACGATTATTTTCTGGTGAAAGATTGTTGCATTAGGATTATTTTCTGGTGAAAGATTGCCGCATTAGGATTATTTTCTGGTGAAAGATTGCTGCATTAGGATTATTTTCTGGTGAAAGATTGCTGCATTAGGATTATTTTGTGGTGAAAGATTGCCACATTACGATTATTTTCTGATAAAACATTGGTGCGTTTCGATTATTTTCTGGTGAAAGATTGCCACATTACGATTACTTTCTAGTGAAACATTGCTGCATTACGATTATTTTCTGGTGAAAGATTGCAGCATTACAATTATTTTCTGGTGAAACGCTGCCCACATAACGATTATTTTCTGATGAAACATTGCTGTATTGCGATTATTTTTTGGTGAAAGATTGACACATTACGATTATTTTTTAGTGAAACATTGCTGCATTATAATTTTCTGGTGAAAGATTGCTGCATTATGATTATTTTTTGTTTTCTAGTGAAACATTGCTGCATTACAATTATTTTATCGTGAAACATTCTGTGTTACGATTAATTTATGGTGAAAGATTGTCGCATTATGATTATTTTATGGTGAATTCGCTGCCCACATTATGATTATTTTCTAGTGAAAGATTGCCACAATATTTTCTGGTGAAGCATTGCTGCGTTACGATTTTTTCTGGTGAAAGATTGCCACATTACGATTTTTTTCTAGTGAATCATTGCTGCATTACGATTATTTTCTGGTGAAAGATTGCCGCATTATGATTATTTTCTTACAAAACTTTGCTGTGTTACGATTATTTTCTGGTGAAAGATTGCCACATTACGATTATTTTCTAGTGAAACATTGCTGCAGTACGATTATTTTCTGGGGAAAGATTGCAGCATTACAATTATTTTCATGGGGGGGGCGTCACGGGGGGAGGGGGGTTTGGGTGTTCTCCCCTGGAGTGACGAAATGGCTAGAGGCACCCCTGGCATCGTTGATTACTGAACACAACACTGTGCTTTTCTATACATCAAGGATGATCCCAACTTTACCTGCAGTCATCTCGGCTCATCTTATCTGGAGAACACCACAACCATATCTTCCATAGCAGAGGCTGTAAAGTAAATTTTCAGACACATCCACTTAGCAGTTTCTGTTTAGCTTCTCTGTACAGTTAGATCGCCTGTTTACTGAGGGTTTTTTTCTACCCTAATTTTTTTTTTATTTCTTTTACAGGTAAACTCTGTAAGCATAATGGGCAGGGTGGTCTTCCACTCATGTGTCATGTATTTGTGATTGTTTATTTTGTGATTGTATTCCATATTCCTTACTAATCTATTGTACAGCACTGTGTGAGGCTGCTACTGGAGCATCGGGACATGTAAGTGTGGCCTCCCTACCCCAATCTGCTAGTGCCAGGCCTGAAGCAATTAGAGTGGTGACCCCCAGCCATACTGACAGTAAGCTGATGGGAGTGTGTACAGTAGGGGGCACTGTGGAGAGGCAAGTTCTGGGATAACACATTTGTTATTTCTCTTCTTATCCTAGCGAATTAATGGGGGTGGACCATAGGCAAGACAAGGGTGTGGGCAGGGTTGGGGGTGGGTTCATGGGGCTTAGGTCTGCAGCCATGTATCATTTATAATGCCTTAGGGCTCTTTCACATTAAACAGCGCGTGCAGGAGCCATTTCCTGCATGCGTTGAATAGGCTACGGCGTGTCGTCGGGATGCTGCGGTGCGGCACTGAGTAGCGGTGGTAGTAATTAATTAACCTGACGGGAAAACACTGATTCCCAGCGTTAAAAAGCTCCGGGGTGCATCGTACCGCAATACATCGAAACGCTGCATCGGGTGTGAAAGGTAAAATGAAAGTCTATGGACTTTCATTTTAACTTGGTTAACGCCGAAAAAGGGCTCTAGTGTGAAAGAGCACTTAGTCTCAAAATCAATAAAATATACCTGTTAAATCATTTTCTCATACATCATAGTTGAAAGCATCAGTTTTTCAATGTGTAGCCTTAAATGAATTGCAGCTCTCACAGCCTGAAGTTGCTACTGGAGAGACCATAACCTTAAAGGACAACTGTAGAGAGAAGTTTAGGTGGCAGCCATATTTATTTCCTTTTAAACAATACCAGTTGCCAGGCAGTACTGCTGAACTATGTGGCTGTAGTAGTGTCTAAATAACACCAGCAACAAGCATGCAGCTACTCTTATTTATTTTATTTATTGTATTTATAAAGCGCCAACATATTATGCAGGGCTGGACATTAGTTTAGGTTACAGACAATATCTAGGGGTGACATACAGCAAAATGACAATACAGGAATACAAGAAAAACCAGATCACACAGCACAGTATGAGTACAAGGTAATGCTTGGTCAGTCACTGGATGGATCATGGAGATTAGGCAAGTTAGGTTCACTCGAATACATAGCATGGGTTCACAGTAATGGAAGTGCATGATCAGGTAGGACAAAAAAGGAGGAGGACCCTGCCCAAAGGCTTACAATCTAGAGGGAGAGGTAGGGACACGAAAGGTAGGGGACCAGAGTTCAGATGTGGGTTTAGAGCACTTGTGAGGGATGGTAGGCCAGAGTAAAAAGGTGAGTTTTGAGGGCCTTCTTGAAGATGTTGAAGGAGGGGGCTGCCCTAATGGGTGGAGGTAGGGAGTTCCATAGTGTTGGAGCAGCTCTTGAGAAGTCCTGGAGGCGTGCATGGGACTGGGTGATGCGGGGGGAGGTCAGGCGAAGTTCATTGGAGGAGCGGAGTGAGCGGCTACGTGTGTACCTCTGAGTAAGATAGAAATGTAGGTTGGACAGGTTTTGTGCACAGATTTGTAGGTCAGACACAGTATCTTGAATCTGATTCTGGACTGGATAGGAAGCCAGTGGAGGGACTCACGGAGGGGAGCCGGCGTGGTGGAGCGATGGGAGGAGTGAATAATTCTGGCTGCCGCATTCATGATAGACTGCAGCGGGGCTGTTCGGGTCATAGAGAGACCAGACAGAAGGGCATTGCAGTAGTCAAGGCGGGAAATTATGAGGGCATGGATGAGGAGTTTGGTGGTGGCAGAGGTCAGGAAAGGGTGAATCTTACAGATGTTATGCAGGTGAAAGTTGAAGGACTTTGTGAGGTTTTGGATGTGGGGAGTGAAGGAGAGTGCGGAGTCCAGAGTGACAGACAGCGGGCTTGAGAGGTATGGCGAATGATAGTCTGGTTAACAGTAACATGCACATCTGGAAGGTTCAGGGATGGCCAGGGTGGGAAGATCATAAATTCTGTTTTGTTTAGATTTAGTTTCAGGAACCTAGCGGACATCCAGTAGGAGATGGCTGATAGGCAGGAGGAGACCTTGTCCATGGTAGTGGTGGATATGTCAGGGGTGTGGAGGTAGATTGGGGTGTCATCTGCATACAGATGATAGTTAAAACCCATGGAGGAAATATCCTTGCGAATGTAGGATGTGTATAAGGGGAACAGTAGGGGGCCACGGACCAAGCCTTGGGGGACTCCCACCAAGAGGTGGTTGGGGGTGGACGAGGACTCATTGAAGGAGGTCGTGAAGGAGCGGTTGGAGAGGATCGTGAATGCCTATGGACTGGAGGGACTGGAGTAATAGGGGATGATCTACTGTGTCAAAAGCTGCTGAAAGGTCAAGGAGGAGGAAAATTGAGTATTTACATTCAGCTTTAGCTAAGGCAAGGTCATTAACCACTTTGGTTGAGTGGGCAGGCCGAAATCCCGATTGCAGTGGGTCTAGCAGTAAGTTGGCATTGAGGTCCTGGGTCAGGCATTTGTGAACCAGACTCTGAAGGAGTTTTGAGGCAAAGGGGAGGAGGGAGATAGGGCGGTAGTTGGAGGGTAGCGAGAGGTCGAAGGAGGGTTTCTTGAGCAGGGGTAGTACAGTGGCCTGCTTAAGGTCTGAGGGAAAGGTGCCTGTGGATAGGGAGAGGTTAAACAGGGTACCGGGGCCAAATCCGTAAAGTGAGGCTGGAGTAATTCAGAAAAGATGGGGTCAAGGGGGGAAGTAGTGGTATGGGAAGTCTGCAGTAGGTGGTTGACTTCCTCAGTGGTAGTAGGAGTGAAGGAGGTGAGGGGAGGATAGGGTGGAGGAGGTGCTGGTTGGGAGGGGGGGGGGAGGTGAAGATTGGATATTTCCTGACGGATGGAGACAATTTTGTTGGTGAAGTGGGTGGCTAAATCTGTGGCAGAGAGGGAGGAAATGGAGGGTGTGGGGGGGTTTAAGCAGGGAGTTGAAAGTGGCAAAAAGATGCCAGGGGTCTGGAAGCTTGTGCTCCCATGAGCTTGGTAAAGTATTCCTGCTTCACATGAGCAAGGGCAATGTGGAACTGCAGCAGGTTAGTCTTGTACTGTAGGAAATCCTGGTTAAAGGGGTTCTTTCGCGAAAAAAGTAGGCAGTTAAAAAATGTGACAGATGACAGGTTTTGGGTCAGTCCATCTTTTTAAGGGGTATTCTCAGTGCTTTCTTTGTTTTCAACAGCATTTCCTTAACAGCAGTTTAACTGCCAAAATAGCAAGATACCAGCCGGCCTCCCTAATCACTTGCACACTATTATGTCAGTTAGATTTTGCAACGGTTGTTCAGGAAATGCTGTTGAAAACAAAGAAAGCCCTGAGAATCCCCCTTAAAAAGATGGACTGGCTCAAAACCTGTCATCTGTCACATTTTTTAACTGCCTACTTTTTTCGCGAAAGAACCCCTGTAAGTCGAGTTTTCCTCCATTTCCATTCAGTGGCGCGAGTTTCCCTCGACAGGTTGCGAGTATGGGTAGTGTGCCAGGGCTGGGGGTTAGGGGGGCGACTGCGGAGGAATATTGGTGGAGCAGCTTTCTCTAGGGCTGATGAGAGAGTTTGGCGATACTGAGCTGCAGCAAGATTAGGACAGGTTAGGGTGGGGAAAGTGGAGGAAAGGGCATGGAGGGGCTCAGCAAGGATGCTAGGGTTGAGCTTGCGTAGGTCTCGCTGCCATCGACCAGGTGGGTGGGCGGGTAGTTTAGAGGTGCCTTCCGTGAGGAGGTTGAAGGTGAGAAGGTGATGGTCTGAGAGTAAAAAGGGGGCGATGTCAGGGTCTGCAATGGTGGTGAATTTAGTGAATATAAGGTCGAGAGTGTGACCTGCAGTGTGGGTGGGGGTGTTGGTGTGTTGTACTAGGCCAAGTGAGTTGGCTATGGTGAGTAGCCGGGTCACAACGGAGTTCTGGGGTTCATCGATGGGGAGATCATATGAGAGGATTTGTGGGAGCCAGGAGGCAAAGTTGTCGAGAAATTGTCGAGTGGAGCTCGACGAAGGGCGGTATAAGACCGCAACAATGGCTGGGAGGGGATTGTAGAGGCAGATAGTGTGGGCCTCAAATGATGTGAATTGTAGGGAGGGAGGTGGAGTGAGGACACAGAAGGTGCAGGATGGAGAGAGGAGCAGACCCACCCCTCCCTCAGTCCTGTTGTATGGTCTGGGGGTGTGACTGAGGTGAAGCCCACTGTAGGAGAGGGCAGCCTCTGCGACAGAGTCAGAAGGTGTGAGGATGCATCTTGCAATGCAACTTGTAGATGTTTTCAGACGGGCAGAACATAAGAAAAAGTGAAGTAAACATGGTAAGGGTCTCTGATTATAACCAGGAAATTTCCAACCACTAAACAGTTTATATGAGTATGCAGTTAGTGCAAGAAAACCTGTGTGAATAAAGAAGCAGAGGCTACTTGGCTGTGCAACATATACTCTTGTCAGATAATAAAAATGTCAGAAACACCTGATGTACTGCATGCTTGTTCAGGGTCTATGGCTAAAAGTATTAGAGGCAGGGGATCAGCAGGACAGCCAGGCAACTGGAATTGTTTAAAGAGAAACTCCAACCTAGAATTGAACTTTATCCCAATCAGTAGCTGATACCCCCTTTTACATGAGAAATATAATGCTTTTCACTGGAGTTCCTCTTTAAAATATGGTAGGCTCCATATCCTTCTCGTTACAGTTGTCCTTTAACTATCATGATCTTTGTGGCACAGTGATACTCTACTCTTTATTCTGTTGTCTAGATTTGCCATAGCTTTCCTTCAAAGCT